>NC_074683.1:44232301-44832301 GCF_029448725.1 Salvelinus fontinalis | reverse complement strand
GTCATGCATAGTAGAGGTGAGCCAACGTGTCTCTGATATTATATTCTGATGTATCCAGCGTGTGCCATTTGTGTGTGTGTAGTTGTATGTGGGAGCGAGAGTGGTATTTGCCTGTGTGGGTGTGTGCAATTATGTTTTTGTGTGTGTGTCTCTGCAATGTGTTTGTGTGGGATGTGTGTTACGTGTGTACTGTGGGTGGGTGTGCGAGCTTGCTGCAGACAGAGTGCTGTAGCTGTGTGAAGTTGACCGGTGAATGCGGCAGGTGGCGGGAGGCTCTGGGTAATTCAGCTAGAGTGACAGACAGAAAGGTAGAGCAGAACAGCAGGGAGAGAGATGGGAAAAGAGAGGAATGGCTGGAGAGAGAGAAGAGCGAAAGAGAGGGATGCAGAGAGAGATGAGAGAAAGAGTGAAAGAGAGGAATGGAAAGAGTAATTGAGAAAGAGGGAGAGAGATGGGAGAGAGGCAATATTGAGAGAAATGTGAGGATGGGGACAGGAAGATGAGAAATGTGAGGATGGGGACAGGAAGATGAGAAATGTGAGGATGGGGACAGGAAGATGAGAAATGTGAGGATGGGGACAGGAAGATGAGAAATGTGAGGATGGGGACAGGAAGATGAGAAATGTGAGGACGGGGACAGGAAGATGAGAAATGTGAGGATGGGGACAGGAAGATGAGAAATGTGAGGATGGGGAAAGGAAGATGAGAAATGTGAGGATGGGGACAGGAAGATGAGAAATGTGAGGATGGGGACAGGAAGATGAGAAATGTGAGGATGGGGACAGGAAGATGAGAAATGTGAGGATGGGAACAGGAAGATGAGAAATGTGAGGATGGGGACAGGAAGCTGAGAAATGTGAGGATGGGGAAAGGAAGATGAGAAATGTGAGGATGGGGACAGGAAGATGAGAAATGTGAGGATGGGGACAGGAAGATGAGAAATGTGAGGATGGGGACAGGAAGATGAGAAATGTGAGGATGGGGACAGGAAGGGGAGACGTGGATGTAAGGAAAGGAGGATAAGTGACAGTTGAGGAAAGGTGAAAGAGGGACAGATTATGAGTCAGGGAAAAGGTGAATAAAGGAGATAAAAAGAGTGAGAGAACGGATGATGGTGCATGACTAAGAGATTAGGAGACAGAGGGAGCCGGGGAGGTAAAGAGAGATAGAAGGAGATCTATCTGGGAAAGCGGTAGAGGAAAACAGCTGCCAGGGAAGGTGATTGGTTAATCATTTCCCCGATCTATACCTTCTCTCCTCTATTTCCCTGTTGTTTCTTTTTCCTGCTTTTTCTCCTTTCCTCCCTCTATGAATTATTATTTTCTCAAAGGCTGAAATGTGTTGGTTATTTAACAAGTTTGTGTGTGTGTGTGTGTGTGTGTGTGTGTGTGTGTGTGTGTGTGTGTGTGTGTGTGTGTGTGTGTGTGTGTGTGTGTGTGTGTGTGTGTGTGTGCGTGCGTGCGTGCGTGCGTGCGAGCGAGTGAGTGTGTGTGTAACTCAAAGGGCAGATAGAAAGAAAAGAGAGAAATGAATGGAAGAAAAAGGAGAGCGAGTGAGCGAGAGGGATATGAATGAGGCAGGTGTGTGGGTTCTCACGTTTGATGTGTGCTGAAGCAGACACATGAGTGGGCTCATAGGTCAGTGGAACAGCCCTGCCTCAACCCATCCTTACAGAACTGTGCATGCATGAATAGGCACTGTAAAACATTTCATGTAAGTAATTTACTGGTGGCAATTGGCCAGGAAATTACTGTAATGTATTTATACAGTACAGCTACTGTAATCCATTTTACGGTACCACATGTTTTACTGTAATATAATTTACAGTATATTACTGGCTACAGCAACATATTACCCAGTATTCTTTGTAGGTTTTCATTTTTACATTTATATTTACATTTTGGTTATTTAGCGGTTGCTCTAGTCCTTAGCAACTTACAGTCAGTGCGTTCAACCAAGGTTGATAAAAAAATAACATATTACAGTTATGGCAAGTAAAACATTTCTGTAAACCGTAACAGACAATTTTGTTGGAGTTAGTCCTTTCGAGTCGATCGCAATTAACATAATAAAAATCCCCATCAAAATGTGTCTGTTTAAACTAGATACACCTCTCTGCATCCGTCTATGTTGGACTTCCACATCTGTGGTGGAAAGTGGCACCGCTACAGCGCTGTTTGTCAGACCAGGATACATCCCCAAAATCAGTCTTCTGACGAAAATGTCTGTAAAGTCTGAATGTATTTCTATTTATTCTGGATCCCCATTAGCTGCTGCCAAGGCAACAGCTACTCTTCCTGGGGTCCAAAATGGTTTAGCCTACGAACTCATTTAAAAAGATGACACTCTCACAAACATGATGGTGTTCGCTGTTTTGCTCTACAACCCCCACAAGTGTCACAGGATTTGTCTGAAGGTAACCCGGTACCATTTAAAAAAATGAATGGAAGTATGGAAGTAGTTTTGTGCCAACACACCTTCTTATATCTTCTAGAAATAGGACTGACACTTTGCCTCTGTTTTGCCATTTATGAATGTGCTATTCAATGTGTTTCTATGGGCTATAGTAGTAAAGGAGAAATTCAATATTTTCTCAAATATTGGGGGGATACCTTCAGGGGTCATAAAGTTCAAAATCAAATAGCTAAATGAGCCATGGTATGACCATCTTAAAACAATTCCATACGTTAGCTTAGTAACATAGCCCAAAGGCTTACACTTTTAGGGGTTAAGAATGCATTGGTCTTCAAAGTTATAATTACAACAAGAGACATTGCCTTCAGAAAGTATTCACAGCCTTTGACTTATTCCACAATACAATTCTAAATGTATTAAATATTTTTTTTAAATTCACCCACCTACACTCAAAATCCCAAACTGACAAAATTATAACTTGTTTTTAGACATTTTGGAAAATATATTTAAAATGAAATACAGAAATATCTCATTTATATAAGTATTCATACCCCTGAGTCAATACATGATAGAATCACCTTTGGCAGAGATTACAGATGTGAGTCTTTCTGGGTAAGTCTCTAATTGGATTGTACAATATTTGCACATTATTCTTTTAAAAAATTATTCAAGCTCTGTCAAGTTGGTTGTTGATCATTGCTAGACAGCCATTTTCAGGTCTTGCCATAGATTTTCAAGCCAATTTAAATCAAAACTTTAACTAGGCCACTTGGAAACATTAACTTTAATCTTGGTAAGCAACTCCAGTGTAGATTTGGCTTTGTGTTTTAGGTTATTGTCCTGCTGAAAGGTGAATTTGTCTCCCAGTGTCTGTTGCAAAGCAAACTGAACCAGGTTTTCCTCTAGGTGTTTGTATGTAGTTAGCTCTATTCTGTTTGTTTTTATCCCAAAAACAATCCTTAGTCCTTTCTGATTACAAGCATACTCATAACATGATGCAGCCACCATCGTGCTTGAAAATATGAAGAGTGGTACTCAGTGATGTGTTGTCTTGGATTTGCCCCAAAGATAACACTTTGTATTCAGGACATAAAGTTCATTTCTTTGCCACATTTTTTTGACTTTTACGAAAACCTCCCTGGTCTTTGTGGTTGAATCTGTGTTTGAAATGCACTGCTCGACTGGGGGACCCTACAGATAATTGTATATGTGGGGTACAGAGATGAGGTAGTCATTCAAAAATCATGTTAAGCACTAATATTGCACATAGAGTAAATCCAGCTTATTATGTGACTTGCACAGACAATTTTTACTCTTGAACTCATTTAGGCTTGCCATAATAAAGGGGTTGAATGAATACTTGTTGACTTGAGACATTAACGCTTTTCATTTCAATTAATTTGTCAAAATGTATAATAACATAATTCCACTTTCATGTTATGGGGTGTTGTTTGTTGGCCAGTGACACAAAATCGCAATTGTATCCATTTTAAATTCAGACTGTAAAACAACATCTGGAAACAGTCAATGGTGTGAATACTTCCTGAAGGCACTGTATCTTATGATATATCTCTGACTATTTCTGGATAGTGCCAATACAAAACTGATATATAATTAACGGTACTTGATGCCAGAACAATGAAATACAGTAAAAGTGACTATTAAACTGTAGTGAAGGGAAACCCAGGCTTTCTGAAGGCTTTGGAGCTTCACTTTTCATTCACAATGCATATTAGTGATATCTGCTGTTCAGCAATAAATAGCAGCGTGTGATTATCCGATGCATTTTTTTCTCCACTATTTTCGTCTGAACTCTGTGGTGCAGAATTAAATCCATGGCTTTACCAGGTTTGCATCTTACACCATGCTTCCCTTTTTTTACAGTTTACAATAAAAAAAAATGGAATCTATGGCATTATTTAGGGGACTTGAGACAGAAGCTTATATTATACTAAATAAAACAAATAATTTGAACAACAGTGCAGAAAGTGTGGTTTCGAAAGAATAAAAAAATAAGTGTGTGCCTTCAACCGGATTTGACCTCAAGTCCTTGAATGTTCCATAGTTCCCTACTCTACCTGCTAAGCTACAGGTAGGTAAAACTACATGCACAAAATCCTAACTGTATCTGTAAGTACAGTGTCCAGCAGAGGTTGGTGTTTGAAAGCAGCTTGTGGAAGAACGCATCGGAACCATGGCGGAATCTTGCATTTTGCAACACACGGTTTGAAAAAGCACGTGATCAAACATCAGCACACTACTTCGAATTTAGCAGCTTAGTGATTTCGACGCATGCCTTGGCGCTCCGTTATCTAACGTAACGTCGCTATTAAACTTTAAGAAAATTATTTCCACAGTATTTTACTGTAATTACAAGGGATTAGAGCAAGCAGGTTGACTGTGGTCATTTGCATATTACAGCATATTAATGAATACTAGGTGTTTTATATCACTTGCACTTCTTGAGGCCTAAACAAAGGCTTCCAAACTGGTTGAGATTACAGGGCAAAACCGATCAAATGGACATGGGTAAACACTCAACAATTAAAATGTCTGATCTATTTCCTGTATACATTCAATTAATAAGAACTACTACCACATATAACTTAAATTGGTACAGCACTCTCACTAATGGGTGCAATAAATACAGCCTCTAACAAGAGAAATAACAGGTTTGGTCCAGTATGTTACTGTATTTTGAATTACTGTAAATTACTAACAGCAATTGGCCAGTAAGTTACTGCAGAGTTTCAGGACAAGGTTTGTAAAATTCCTAAATTACAGTATATTACGGTATTCTGTGGGGTACACCATTCTCATTCACTGGTGCAACAAAATAACTCTAACGGGTGCGTGACTGGCTGCAGGGAAGTCAGGCGCAGGAGAGCAGAACTGGGTAAAAAACTGGAGCAGTTTAATATGCAAAACCAACGGCACCCAGAACAACAAAATATGGGTAGAAAATAACCTGTCACGAACCAGTCATAGTGCACAAGCACTTTAAAAGAAACAATTTCACACAGAGACATGGGGGGGAACAGAGGGTTAAATACACGACAAGTAATGAGGGAATGTAAACCAGGTGTGTGGGAAAACAAGACAAAACAAATGGAAAATGAAAGGTGGATCGGCGATGGCTAGAAGACCGGTGACGTCGACCGCCGAACTCCGCCCGAACAAGGAGAGGAACCTACATCAGCGGAAGTCGTGACGCGTGGCTCCAGCAGCGTGGCTCCAGCATCGCGCCAACACCGGCCTCGGGGATGACCCAGAGGGCGAGGTACAGGGCGATCCAGACGGAGACTGTGGAACTCCCACAGCATTGAAGGGTACAACACGTCCTCCACCGGAACCCAGCATCTCTCCTCAGGACCGTACCCCTCCCACTCCACGAGGTACTAAAGGCCCCTCGCCCGACGCCTCGAATCCAGTATGGAGCGAACGGAATACGCCGGGGCCCCGTCGAAGTCCAGAGGGGGCGGAGGAACCTCCCACACTTCAGACTCCTGGAGCGGGCCAGCCACCACCGGCCTGAGGAGAGACACATGGAACGAGGGGTTAATACGGTAATCGGGGGGAAGCTGTAACCTGTAACTAACCTCATTCAGTCTCCTCAGGACTTTAAATGGCCCCACAAACCGCGGCCCCAGCTTCCGGCAGGGCAGGCGGAGGGGCAGGTTTCAGGTCGAGAGCCAGACCCGGTCCCACGGTGAGAACACCGGGGCCTCACTGCGGTGATGGTCTGCGCTGGCTTTCTGACGCAGCACGGCCCGCCGAAGGTGATCATGAGCGGCGTCCCATGTCTCCTCCGCACACCTGAACCAGTCTTCCACCGCAGGAGCCTCGATCTGACTCTGATGCCAAGGTGCCAGAACTGGCTGGTACCCCAGCACGCAGTGGAAGGGGGAGAGGTTAGTGGAGGAATGGCGAAGCGAGTTCTGTGCCATCTCTGCCATTGGCACGAACGCCGCCCACTCCCCCAGCCGGTCCTGGAAATAAGACCTCAAAAACCTACCCACATCCTGGTTAACCCTCTCCACCTGCCCGTTACTCTCGTGGTGAAAACCCGAGGTAAGGCTGATCGAGACCCCAGACATTCCATGAATGCACTCCAGACCCTCGAAGTGAACTGGGTACCCCGATCAGACACGTCTTCCGGCACCCTGTAGTGCCGGAAGACGTGTGTAAACAAGGCCTCCGCAGTCTGTAGGAACGTAAGGGAGACCGGGCAGAGGGAGGAGACAACAGGACTTGGAAAAATTGTCCACAACAACCAGGATCGTGGTGTTACCCTGTGAGGGAAGAAGATCGGTAAGGAAATCGACCGACAGGTGCGACCAAGGCCGGTGTGGAACGGGTAAGGGGTGTATCTTACCTCTGGGCAGGTGCCTAGGAGCCTTACACTGGGTGCACACCAAGCAGGAAAAAACATAAACCCTCACGTCCTTCGCCAAAGTGGGCCATTCGTACTTCCCACTTAGACAGCGCACCGTCCGACCGATGCCTGGATGACCAGAGGAGGGTGACGTGTGGGCCTAAAAGATCAGCCAGTCAAGGACAGCAGACGGAACGTACAGACGCCCAGCGGGACACTGGAGAGGAGCGGGCTCTGCACGTAGCGCCTGCTCAATGTCCGCTTCCAGCTCCCACACTACCGGCGCCACCAGGCAGGAGACCGGGAGTATGGGGGTGGGATTCATGGGCCGCTCCTCTGTGTCATACAGCCGGGACAGTGCGTCTGCCTTCATGTTCTGGGAACCTGGTCTGTAAGAAAGGGTGAAAACAAAACGGGTGAAAAACATGGCCCACCTTGCCTGGCTAGAGTTCAGTCTCCTCGCTGCCCGGATGTACTCCAGATTGCGGAGACTGTTCAGTCTCCTCGCTGCCCGGATGTACTCCAGATTGCGGGGGTCAGTCCAGATGAGAAAAGGGTGTTTAGCCCCCTCAAGCCAATGTCTCCACGCCTTCAAAGCTTTGACGACAGCCAACAGCTCCCGGTCCCCCACGTCATAGTTTCGCTCCGCCGGGCTGAGCTTCTTCGAGAAAAAGGTATAGGGGTGGAGCTTCGGTGGCGTACCCGAGCGCTGAGAGAGCACGGCTCCTATCCCAGCCTCGGACGCGTCCACCTCCACTATGAACGCCAAAGAGGGATCCGGATGGGCCAGCACGGGAGCCAAGGTAAACAGAGCCCTCAGGTGACCAAAAGCCCTGTCCGCCTCAGCCGACCACTGCAAACGTACTGGGCACCCCTTCAACAGTGAGGTAATGGGAGCCGCTACCTGACCAAAACCTCGGATAAACCTCCCATAGTAATTGGCAAACTCTATAAACCGCTGCACCTCCTTTACCGTGGTGAGAGTTGGCCAATTACGCACGGCTGAAATGCGGTCACTCTCCACCTCCACCGCTGAGGTGGAAATGCGGTACCCTAGGAAGAAGGCGGACTACTGGAAGAACAGGCATTTCTCAGCCTTGACGTACAGGTCATACTCTAACAGTTGACCAAGCTCCCTGCGCACCAAGGACACATGCTCGGCGTGTGCAGCGGAGTATATCGGAATGTCATCTATATACACCACTACACCCTGCCCGTGCAGGTCCCTGAAAATCTTGTCTACAAAGGCTTGGAAGACTGATGGAGCATTCATCAACCCATACGGCATGACGAGGTACTCATAGTGCCCTGAGGTAGTACTGAATGCCGTCTTCCACTCGTCTTCCTCCCGGATACGCACCAGGTTGTAAACGCTCCTGAGATCTAGTTTGGTGAAGAATCGTGCCCCGTGCATTGACTCAATCGCTGTGGCTATGAGCGGTAGCGGGTAACTCTACCTCACAGTGATCTGGTTTAGGCCCCGATAGTCAATACAAGGGTGCATAACTCCCTCCTTCTTCTTCACAAAAAAGATACTCGAGGAGGCGGGTGAAGTAGAGGACCGAATGAACCCCTGACGCAGGGATTCGGAGACATATGTTTCCATAGCCACCGTCTCCGCCTGTGACAGGGTATACACATGACTCCTGGGAAGTGCGGCATCTACCAAGAGATTTATCGCACAATCCCTCCAACGATGAGGTGGTAATTGAGTCGCCCTCTTTTTGGAGAAGGCGAGAGCAAGGTCAGAATATTCGGGGGGAAATGCGCACGGTGGAGACCTGGTCTGGACTTTCCACCGTAGTCGCACCAATGGAAACCCCTAAACACCTCCCCGAGCACTCTCGCGACCACCCCGTGAGAGCCCTCCATTGCCATGAAACAGTGGGGTCATGACAAGCTAACCAGGGTAGGCCTAGCACCACGGGAAACGTAGGAGAGTCAATGAGGAAGAGACTGATTCTCTCCTTGTGACCCCCCTGCGTCACCAAGCCCAGAGGAGCGGTTGCCTCCCTAATCAACCCTGACCCTAATGGTCGACTGTCTAAGGTGTGAACTGGGAAGGGCATAGCCACTGGAACAATGGGGATCCCTAAACTATGGGCGAATGATCTGTCTATAAAATTCCCAGCCGCGCCTGAATCGACGAGCGCCTTATGCTGGGAATGCGGGGAAAACATACAGAACCATTTGTGCAACAGAGGGCTCTGGGTGAGAATGGTGCCGGCTCACTTGGGGTGATGCCAGAGTGCCCTGCTTGCTGTCTCGATCCCAAGAGGAACCGACCCGGCACCGACCGGCAGTGTGACCTCTGCGGCCACAGATGGTGCACGAGACGGAACCTCCTCCGGTCACCGTGAGCGCAGCACCTCCCAACTCCATGGGCATCGGAGCGGTGGTGCTGGGGGATGGAACCGACAGACCCCGCTCTGGACGTCCGCGGGTAGCCAGCAGGTTATCCAACCGAATGGACAGGTCCACCAGCTGGTCGAAGATGAGGGTGGTGTCCCTGCAGGCCAACTCCCGACGGACGTCCTCGCGCAAACTACAGCGATCGTAGTCGATCAGGGCCCTGTCGTTCCATCCCGCGCCAGCGGCCAGGGTCCAAATGTCCATCGCGAACTCCTGGGCGCTCCTCGTCTCCTGCCTCAGATGAAAGAGACGTTCACCTGCCGCTCTACCCTTGGGCGTGTGGTCGAAGACTGCCCAGAAGCGGTGGGGGAAATCCTCGAAATGGTCCAGCGCCACATCTCCTTCTCCCCACACGGCGTTGGCCCACTCCAGGGCTTTCCCCTTGTTTATTTTACTGTTCAAATTACAGAAAGGTATTATAGCGTGCTGCAAAACAAATGTACGGTATTTTACTGTGCATTCTACAGTAATCTACTGTATTCAGTTTATACAGCATTATACTGTTGATTAATGCATTAGGTTCCTGATAAAATTACAAAACGTCTGACATTGTGTGCTAAAACATGTTTACACATGATCGTGGTGGTCAACATGTCAAGCTGTGTGTGCGTGTGTGCGTGTGTGTACAGTATATACTGTACATGTGTGTTCATGTGGATGCTGCGGGCTAATTCACAGCCCAGTGCAGTGCTGTCAGTGTTAATAACTAGAGCCTATGAGGGATATTTCTCAGTAAATCAGTATCTGACAGCCAGGAGATGGGAAAGCAGGAGCTTCTCAAGCATGACAACTACAGTATCTCTCTCTCCCCTGCTCTCTCCCTCCCTCCCTCCTACTTTCTCCCTCTTCCCTATATCTCCATCCTGACCTCTGCCGGCCCCTCTTGGTGTCTTTGACCTTTCCTGTCTGTCACTCACTCGCTCTCAATTTCCAGCTGTCCCTTTACCATTCTTTCTCTCTTTCTCTCTCACAAGAATCCTGTCTCCCTCTCTCTCCCTCTCTCTCCCGTTCACTTCCTCTTTATTGTCTTGCTCAGCGGATATGAAGAATATGGTTTTGCATTAGCATCACATTTCGAGAGGCTAGACTGTTCAGTTGGATCAGTCTGAGGTAAGTCTTTATGGGTGACATATGTCAGAAGTTACACGTGTGTGATATGTGTCATATAACGTGTGTTTATGGCCAGACAATGTTGCTGTGCCTCTGTCTGGCTGATTATGATGCCTGATTTATACTGCCGACAACGCAGTTAAATACAGTCTGCTTGTGGCAAATCAAGTATTTTGGTAGAGGTGGAGTGTATGTGTGTGTGTGTGTGTGTGTGTGTGTGTTTGTGTTATTGCTCATGGCTAGAGTGACAATGTCGTGTGTGTGTGTGTGTTGCTGTGAGTTAAGACTCCTGAATGAGGACTCATCAGTCCTGTGTCCCTGACCATATTAGAGACACATATTTACCTCAGTTTACACAGATCCACAAAGAATTCGAAAACAAACCCAATTTTGATAAACTCTCATATCTACTGGGTGAAACACCACAGTGTGCCATCACAGCAGCAAGATATGTGACCTGTTGCCACAAGAAAAGGGCATCCAGTGAAGAACAAACACCACTGTAAATACAACTCATATTTATATTTTTTTATTTTCACTTTTTTACTTTAACTATTTGCACATCGTTACAACACTGTAGATAGACGTAATATGACATTTGAAATGTCTTTATTCTTTTGGAACATCTGCAAGTGTAATGTTTACTGTTAATTTTTTGTGTTTATTTCACTTTTGTTTATTATCTACTTCACTTGCTTTGGCAATGTTAACATATGTTTCCCATGCCAATAAAGCCCTTAAATTTAATTGCATTGAATTTAATTGAGAGAGAGGTGTGTGGGGGAGAGGGAGATGGGTGTGGGGGAGAGGGAGATGGGTGTGGGGGAGAGAGAGAGGTGTGTGGGGGGAGAAAGAGGTGTTTGGGGGAGAGAGAGAGATTTGTGTGGGGGAGAGAGAGATGTGTGGGTTTGAGAGCTCTAGGTCTGATGCTTTCAGAACCATGGGGAGCACCCCTCTCTCTCTTTCTGGTTGGTTTTCAAAAGGATTGATGAATTCAAGAATCAGTCTTCAAATGAACAATCCCTTGTGCTTTGACACCATTTGTGATGCAACAATTATGTCAGAGGAGAAAACCTAATTGGTGGGCGCAACCTATTTGTTTCATTAAGATGTTTCCCTTTTAGTTTACAGTAGGCCTGTGATGCTGTCTGCAGCCTTTGAAGCAAAACAATGAGAGAGAGAGAGAGAGAGATAGAGAGAGAAATAGAGAGAGAGAGAGGGAAGGGATAGAGTGGTAGGGTGTGATAGAAAGGAGTGGTACTAACGGGAATGAGGAGAGGAAGTCGTTTTTTTTAGCTGGACGCATTTTGAGTTCAACTCCAGGTTCATATCCTCCCATGCTGTGTTTGTTATAGTTGGCACGCACGCACACACACACACACACACACACACACACACACACACACACACACACACACACACACACACACACACACACACACACACACACACACACACACACACACACACACACACACAAACCATTAAACTAGTGACTTTGCTCTACTTCCACTGACCCACTCTCACACTGTCTCTTACTACTCTCTATTTATTCCACTGTCTGAACCGCCTCCCCTCTTTTTCTCCCTCTCTCCTCCTTTCTATTCCTCCCCTCTCTCTGTCATATACAGCCCCCCCCCCCCTCATCCCTCTAATATGCAGTCTCTCAGTGGGCCAATGTGTGATTGTTCTCAGTAGTGCCACAGTCTATACCAAGCAGTGGTGATTATCCTTTGTTTCCTGACTCAAAGTTACTTAAACTGGATGGAACTCTCAGTTTAAGTCACTTTGAGTCAGCTAGCCAGTCCTAGGACAGATATACCCATCTATAGTCTATAGACACATATATACTTAAGCAATAATGCACAAGAGGCAGTGCTGTATCATGAACACAGTCACAGTCACAGGTAACTGGCGTTGTTAGGCCCGACGTGATAGCACTGCCTCATTGCTTTCATAAAACGGTTACCAACATATTAAAACAGCAATGAATTGCATATTTTCATTAAAACTTTATTTTTACAAGTCAATTCATGCAATTTAATTATTCCACCAGAGATATAGTCTGGACAAAAATCTGGTTGTTAGTTGGCCATGTTGCCACAGACAAGACTCAGTCTTTAATTATTTTTGCATAGTTGCTATGCAAAAGGACTGGTAATCCGTTCTAAACAAAATGGTTTCTACGCAAGCAACGTTCTTGTCGCTAGCTAGCTAGCCAACTTTGGATTGACAGTACACTAGCTGCATTTTTGTTTGTTTTATATTTTTTTCTATTGTCATTGATGCGTGATTTGACCGGCTCAGTAAAAGTTGTCTCGTCTCGTCTGGGCACCGTTCACTCTATGTATGGTACTACACAGATCTAAATTCAAAAGTGAAACATTGGCAGACAGCGAGGCTTATATTAACCTCCTCTGTACCAAACTAAATGCTAGGCTGGAAGCGAGGGGAAATCATGTGCTAGTTGAGTACAAGAGATGATTTAGCAACATGAACATGCTATTCTTATAGGAGGCACAGTGATCCCTTTCAGATGGAACCGTTAGCAGACATAGTGTGTCTGTGACGACCGGTACGGCATGGTGTAATAGCTGTCGCTTTCCTCATCCTCGGACGAGGTGAGGAGAGAAGGATCTTCGGACCAAAATGCGGAGTCAGGGAAATATGCCATCTTTATTTTATAACGAAAACCGATGACACGAAAACAAACACTTTAACAAACTACAAAATAAGAAAACGACGTACAACGGAACCTGAACATAAACTCACATCAACAAACGTAAACTCACGAACAGGAACGTACATCAAAACGAACGAACAGCCAAACAGCTCCAAAAGTGAATACATCGAACATAACGAAGACATCACAGGAGACAATCACCCACAAACAAACAGTGAGAATGCCCTACCTAAATATGACTCTTGATTAGAGGAAAATGCAAACCACCTGCCTCTAATCAAGAGCCATACCAGGCAAACCGAAACCAACATAGAAACAGATAACATAGACTGCCCACCCAAAACACATGCCCTGACCATAAACACATAAAAACTAACATAAATAGGTCAGGACTGTTACAGTACCCCCCCCCCAAGGTGCGAACGCCGGGCGCACCAGCACAAAGTCCAGGGGGGGGTCCGGGTGGGCAGTTGACCACGGTGGTGGTTCCGGTTCAGGACGCTGTCCCCGCACCACCATAGTCACTCCCCTCTTCTTTCTACCCCTTCTACTGACCACCCTAACACTACCTTCCCCTAAATAAACAGCTAGCACCGGGACAAGGGGCAGCACCGGGACAAGGGGTAGCACCGGGACAAGGGGCAGCACCAGAACAAGGGGCAGCACCAGGATAAGGACCATCACTGGAATAAGGGGCAGCACCGGGACAAGGGGCAGCACCGGGACAAGGGGCAGCACCGGGACAAGGGGCAGCACCGGGACAAGGGGCAGCACCGGGACAAGGGGCAGCACCGGGACAAGGGGCAGCACCGGAACAAGGGGCAGCACCGGGACAAGGGGCAGCACCGGGACAAGGGGCAGCACCGGGACAAGGGGCAACACCGGGACAAGGGGCAGATCCCGGCTGAAGGACTCTGGCAGGTCCATGCAGGCTGACGGCTCTCGACGCTCATGGCAGACTGACGGCTCTCTACGCTCATGGCAGGCTGACGGCTCTCGACGCTCATGGCAGGCTGACGGCTCTCGACGCTCATGGCAGGCTGACGGCTCTCGACGCTCATGGCAGGCTGACGGCTCTCGACGCTCATGGCAGGCTGACGGCTCTCGACGCTCATGGCTCTCTGACGGCTCTGGCTGCTCATGGCTCACTGACGGCTCTGGCTGCTCATGGCTCTTTGACGGCTCTGGCTGCTCATGGCTCTCTGACGGCTCTGGCTGCTCATGGCTCGCTGGCGGCTCTGGCAGATCCTGTCTGGTTGGCGGCTCTGGCAGATCCTGTCTGGTTGGCGGCTCTGGCAGATCCTGTCTGGTTGGCGGCTCTGGCAGATCCTGTCTGGTTGGCGGCTCTGGCAGATCCTGTCTGGTTGGCGGCTCTGGCAGATCCTGTCTGGCGGGCGGCTCTAGCGGCTCCTGTCTGGCTGACGGCTCTAGCGGCTCCTGTCTGGCGGATGGCTCTGTAGGCTCATGGCAGACGGGCGGCTTTGCAGGCTCATGGCAGACGGGCGGCTTTGCAGGCTCCTGGCAGACGGATGGCTCAGATGGCGCTGGGGAGACGGATGGCTCAGATGGCGCTGGGGAGACGGATGGCTCAGATGGCGCTGGGGAGACGGATGGCTCAGATGGCGCTGGGGAGACGGATGGCTCTGGCCGGATACGGCGCACTGTAGACCTGGTGCGTGGTGCCGGAACTGGAGGCACCGGGCTAATGATAAGCACCTTCCTACTAGTGCGTGGAGCAGGGACAGGGCACACTGAACTCTCAAAGCGTACTCTATACCTGGTGCGTGGTACCGGCACTGGTGGCACCTGGCTGAGGGCACGCACCTCAGGACTAGTACGGGGAGAAGTGACAGTGTGTACAGGACTTGGGAGACGCACAGGTGGCTTAGTGCGTGGGGCCGGAACTGGAGGCACTGAACTGGATACACGCACTATAGGGAGAGTGCGTGGAGGAGGAACAGGGCTCTGGAAATGCACTGGTAGCCTAGTGCGTAATGTAGGCACTGTAGGTACTAGGCTGGGGCGGGGAGGTGGCGCCGGAAATACCGGACCGTGCAGGCGTACTGGCTCTCTTGAGCATTGAGCCTGCCCAACCTTACCTGGTTGAATGCTCCCGGTCGCCCTGCCAGTGCGGCGAGGTGGAATAGCCCGCACTGGGCTATGCAGGCGAACCGGGGAAACCATGCGTAAGGCAGGTGCCATGTATGCCGGCCCGAGGAGACGCACTGGAGACCAGACGCGTTGAGCCGGCCTCATGACACCTGGCTCAATGCCCAATCTCGCCCTACCAGTGCGGGGAGGTGGAATAACCCGCACCGGCCTATGCACACGTACAGGAGACACCGTGCGCTCTACTGCGTAACACGGTGTCTGCCCGTACTCCCGCTCTCCACGGTTAGCCTGGGAAGTGGGCGCAGGTCTCCTACCTGCCCTTGGCCCACTACCCTTTAGCCCCCCCCCAAGAAATTTTTGGGAGTTACTCACAGGCTTTTTCGGCTTCCGTGCCAGACGCGTTCCCTCATAATTCCGGTTCCTCTCTCCGGTAGCCTCCGCTCTCCTAAGTGCCTCCAGCTGTTCCCATGGAAGGCGATCTCTACCTGCTAGGATCTCCTCCCATGTGTAGACACCTTTTCCATTCAATACATCGTCCCATGTCCATTGCTCCTTCTTCTGTCCCTTACTCCGTTTAGCATTCCCATACCGCTTGGTCTCTGTATTTTGGTGGGTGATTCTGTAATAGCTGTCGCTTTCCTCATCCTCGGACGAGGTGAGGAGAGAAGGATCTTCGGACCAAAATGCGGAGTCAGGGAAATATGCCATCTTTATTTTATAACGAAAACCGATGACACGAAAACAAACACTTTAACAAACTACAAAATAAGAAAACGACGTACAACGGAACCTGAACATAAACTCACATCAACAAACGTAAACTCACGAACAGGAACGTACATCAAAACGAACGAACAGCCAAACAGCTCCAAAAGTGAATACATCGAACATAACGAAGACATCACAGGAGACAATCACCCACAAACAAACAGTGAGAATGCCCTACCTAAATATGACTCTTGATTAGAGGAAAATGCAAACCACCTGCCTCTAATCAAGAGCCATACCAGGCAAACCGAAACCAACATAGAAACAGATAACATAGACTGCCCACCCAAAACACATGCCCTGACCATAAACACATAAAAACTAACATAAATAGGTCAGGACTGTTACACATGGCTTGGAATTCTGCTCGTCAATCAGCATCCAGGATGCAAACAACCAGTTTTATAACAAGCTATAGACACAGATATACCCAGCTATACTCTATAGACAATCTACTGTCAGACTGGGCCAGCTGTAAAAACTAGCTAGCTAATCCAGTCCAGATATGGCTGAGTTTTGTGTCTGTCAGTAAAGGGTAGGAGCTAGCCTCTTCTGGTTGGGGCTTGGCTTTGGATTAGGTTATGTGTAATTTAAACTGAAGGGCTGTAGTGTATACGCTTGTGTAATGTACAGTACATGTGCTCCGCCAGCTGCAGCACTTGTGTGGGTGTGTCCTGAGAAGAATGTACTCCTCCTCTTGTCACGACAGTGGTTGGCTGCACTTCTTTTCAAAATCCTCCAAGACTCAGGGGCTAGAGCTGGGACGATAAACCGCAAATGATCGACACCAACCATACCGATCACTTATCACAGGCATTTTGCTCATTTCATTCATTACGATAAGTAGCCTTAACTAGAGAAATGAAATAAGTTTGCTAATATGTGTGATTGTCAATGGGACAGTTGTTGGATACAACCATCAAACCAGTAGTAGTAGTTTAAAGGAGAATATAATAACTGTTGTGCACATTAATGTAATAAAATGATTGTTCTATTTATCGCAACATGGATTTTTGTCCATTTCGTCCAGGTCTGTCAGGGGTGTTGTGACAGTAGACTTTGGAGAGAGTCGTGTTTGGGGAATGGGTGAGGGGGAGGGGAAAAGGCGGGCAGTGTCACTATTTTCATAGTTATCACGGTGCATTGTCTCTCTAACTGCCTAGTCAGCTTAATAAGAGGCTGTACAAGCTAAGTAGTAGTGAATGGTATAGTGAGGTATAGTGGGATGGTGGTGTGTGTACTGACACAGGGCTGGGCACACAGAGCAGGTCTGGGTTTAATAGGGTAATTGGTTTCTGCGCCTGGGAGCAGCTTACTTCACTGCAGCAATTCTAAAGTGTCTTTAATCTGCATCCTGGCTTATCAGAGCCTAGAGACAGTGTCAGGAGGGAGAAGAGGACGAAGAAAGGAAGGAAATAGAGGGGGTAAGAGAAAGTCAAAGGAGAAGGAGGACATATAGTAGAGAAAGGGGTGGAAAAGGGAGCGAGAGCAGAAGGGGAGCACACTGGTAGAGCGTGCTCAAACGTGTGCACAATCATGTGCGTGTTTGCGTGTTTGTGTGTACATGCATGCGTGTGAAAGTACGAGCCTGTGTGTGTAGACCAGTACAAACCTGAGGCAGTCTCCCTAACTGAAAATGTTGAGAAAGACACCTGGTTTCAACAATATTCTAATCACCTCCCCATTGTCTCAAAGATAATTTTCATGTTGTCAGCCCAGGCAGATAACATACGGGCGATTTGGCCCTACTGTCTGGGAGGCAGGCAGGTGTGTGGTTGAGTGTGCAGATGATTATCTAATGCAAAAGCAGTTAAAGACACAGTAACATCACTCATCAGCCTGATAAGGATCTACAGCACATACAGATTCACATAAACATTGTTTCAAGCAGAGAAAACATGCTGGGGGATAAACACCTCTCAATTCCCATGCCATGTCTGCTATGGTTATAAATGTGTCTCTTTTTGGCATGTGTGTGTGTTCAGGTCTGTGTAGGTGCTTATGGGTCTCTGAAGAGATTATAATGTGAACAGCATCAGAGAAAAGACACAAACACACACGCTGACACACTCAGCTCTTATTTCCATAGCTGCATGACAAAATGAAGTGCAGTGATTCCTGCTCCTCTTTAAAAGCGTAACAGGCAGAGAGGAGAGAAAAGAGAAATTAAGGGAGAGAGAAGAGAAAGCGAGAGAGATGGGCCATTAAAAAAGTCTGCAGTACTTCAAAGGCATCCCACTGTCAGTGGTTTAAACCTCGCCAGCAGCCTGCTGCATCAGTCTACTGAATCACACACACGGAGGGAGGGAGGGAGGTAAGATTACAGGGGCGAGAGGAAGACAGAAAGGCAGATAGTTATGGGGCAGTGAAGGGGCAGACAAGAGGAGGAGGAAGAAAAGGAGGTTAAAGACCAAGAGAGAGTGATGTGGAGAGGGCTTAAAAGTAAAGAGATGGCGAAAGACAGTCAGACAGACCAAGTGACAGAGTGAGGGCGAGGAGGAAAGGAGAGAGAGGGATGAGGAGGAAGTTAACCTGAAAAAGAGAATTAGAGTGGGTTAAAAGGAGAGGGAAAGAAGGCAGACAGATAGACAAGCAGACAGAGAGACAAGCAGACAGATAGACAAGCTGACAGTTAGACAAGCTGACAGTTAGGTAAACAGACAGTTAGACAAGCAGACAGTTAGACAGTTAGACAGTTAGACAAGCAGACAGTTAGACAAGCAGACATATAGACAAGCAGACAGATAGGCAAGCAGACAGTTAGGCAAGCAGACAGTTAGGCAAGAAAACCATTAGACAAGCTGACAGATAGGCTAGCAGACAGTTAGACAGGCAGACAGTTAGGCAAGCTGACAGATAGGCAAACAGACAGTTAGACAAGCAGACAGTTAGGTAAGCGGACAGACAGGCAAGCAGACAGTTAGGCAAGCTGACAGATAGGCAAACAGACAGTTAGACAAACAGACAGTTAGGCAAGAAAACCGTTAGACAAGCTGACAGATAGGCTAGCAGACAGTTAGGCTAGCAGACAGATAGGGAAGCAGATAGTTAGGCAAGCAGACAGTTAGGCAAGCAGACCGTTAGACAAGCAGATAGTTAGGCAAGCAGACAGTTAGACAAGCAGACAGATAGACAAAGAGACAGTTTGACTAGCAGACAGATAGACAAGCAGACAGTTAGACAAGCAGACAGTTAGACAAGCAGACAGTTTGACAAGCAGACAGTTTGACAAGCAGACAGTTAGGCAAGCAGACAGTTAGGCAAGCAGACAGATAGACAAGCAGACAGATAGACAAGCAGACAGTTAGGCAAGCAGACAGATAGGCAAGCAGAACATTCGACAAGCAGACAGGTAGGAAAGCAGACAGTTAGGCAAGCAGACAGATAGATAAGCAGACAGTTAGACAAGCAGACAGTTAGACAGTTAGACAGTTAGACTAGCAGACAGTTAGGCAAGCAGACATTTAGACAAGCAGACAGTTAGACTAGCAGACAGTTAGACAAGCAGACAGTTAGACTAGCAGACAGTTAGGCAAGCAGACAGTTAGACAAGCAGACAGTTAGACAAGCTGACAGTTAGACAAGCAGACAGTTAGACTAGCAGACAGTTAGGCAAGCAGACAGTTAGACAAGCAGACAGTTAGACAAGCAGACAGTTAGACAACCTGACAGTTAGACAAGCTGACAGTTAGACAAGCAGACAGATAGACAAGCAGGCAGTTAGACAAGCAGACAGTTAGACAAGCAGACAGTTAGACAACCTGACAGTTAGAGTAGCAGACAGATAGACAAGCTGACAGTTAGACAAGCAGACAGTTAGACAACCTGACAGTTAGACAAGCAGACAGTTAGACAAGCAGACAGTTAGACAAGCAGACAGTTAGAGTAGCAGACAGTTAGGCAAGCAGACAGTTAGACAAGCAGAAAGTTAGACAAGCAGACAGTTAGACAAGCAGATAGTTAGGCAAGCAGACAGTTAGACAAGCAGACAGATAGACAAAGAGACAGTTTGACAAGCAGACAGATAGACAAGCAGACAGTTATACAAGCAGACAGTTAGACAAGCAGACAGTTAGACAAGCAGACAGTTAGACAAGCAGACAGATAGACAAGCAGACAGTTAGACAAGCAGACAGATAGACAAGCAGGCAGTTAGACAAGCAGACAGTTAGACAAGCAGACAGTTAGACAACCTGACAGTTAGAGTAGCAGACAGATAGACAAGCTGACAGTTAGACAAGCAGACAGTTAGACAAGCAGACAGTTAGACAACCTGACAGTTAGACAAGCAGACAGTTAGACAAGCAGACAGTTAGAGTAGCAGACAGTTAGGCAAGCAGACAGTTAGACAAGCAGAAAGTTAGACAAGCAGACAGTTAGACAAGCAGATAGTTAGGCAAGCAGACAGTTAGACAAGCAGACAGATAGACAAAGAGACAGTTTGACAAGCAGACAGATAGACAAGCAGACAGTTATACAAGCAGACAGTTAGACAAGCAGACAGTTTGACAAGCAGACAGTTTGACAAGCAGACAGTTAGGCAAGCAGACAGTTAGGCAAGCAGACAGATAGACAAGCAGACAGATAGACAAGCAGACAGTTATACAAGCAGACAGTTAGGCAAGCAGACAGTTAGACAAGCAGACAGTTAGACAAGCAGACAGGTAGGCAAGCAGACAGTTAGACTAGCAGACAGTTAGGCAAGCAGACAGTTAGGCAAACAGACAGTTAGACTAGCAGACAGTTAGACAAGCAGACAGTTAGGCAAGTAGACAGTTATACAAGCAGACAGTTAGGCAAGCAGACAGTTAGGCAAGCAGACATGAATAGAAGAGGAGTAAGTGAGATAAATAGAACTGTCTGTAATTTATCTGCAAAGGCAGCCTTTCCGTTCTGTTTCCCTCCCCTGTGGTTTAGCAGTGACCTGAATTACTGCTCTAATCACTGCTGTCTTTGTCTCTGTCTAACAGACATATACACTCATTACAACACACACACGCACGCACGCACGCACGCACGCACGCACGCACGCACACACACACACACACACACACACACACACACACACACATACACACACACACACACACACACACACACCATGTCATTGCAAACGTTGCAATCACCACATCATTGAAAACTTTCTGTATTGCATCCGGGGGCAGACTTTGGGTAACAAGATTGTCTGGAATTCAATTCCTTCTGATTACTTTTTTATGCACTTGGAAGCATCATGGTCTCTGATTGCCTATGAAATGCAACTTTACTTCTGGTTTGTCTGATTTTCAGCCTTCATCACTGAACAATGCTATGAATATTTACCGTTTTATAAGTCTGCAACTATCTTCTTAAATAAGCATGGATTGGTCCTGATGTGTCGTGATTCATTCCACTGCAGTCGCTGAGGCTTAGCTCTTCTGCAGCAGCAATAAGCAGACAGACCGTAATAGGTTCAGAGACTGGGTAGTGAGCAGAACTCCTGGCTCTCTTCCACTGGGACAGACAACATGCTAAGTCATGATATTCACTACAGCCGTTGGGATGCAGGAGAGAAGACACTAAACAGTGTGTTGTTTTTTCAAAACACCCAGAGGATAAAGGCAGTGCAAGTGTAGTCCATTATAAACACACACAAACACACATTTACACACACACACACACACACACTTGCTTGTAGGTGAAACAGACAGCACTGGTGTACTTTATCATCTAAGTGTTGTCCTATTCACTCAGTGTCAGACTATATTTAAATAAACATGGAGTGGTTTGAGTTATTTACTGTATCTAACAGCAGTGTCTGTGTATTACACACACACACACACACACACACACACACACACACACACACACACACACACACACACACACACACACACACACACACACACACACACACACACACACACACACACACTAGCTGTTTTACTATGTTAAACATCACTCTATTTTCAACTTGTGTACAGATTTTCATCACAAAACATGATATGCTAATGTTTTTCTCTCTCCTTTTCCCTTCTCCACCTCCCTTCCTCCCTCTCTCTGCAGGTTGTTTTCAGCTATGTAACGTGTTTCGTCAGAACATGGAGATTGACCAGTGTCTGCTGGAGTCTCTCCCGTTTGGCCAGCGCCAGCGGCTGGTCAGGAGGATGCGCTGTGACCAAATAAGGGAGTACTATGAGCGGGAGAAGAGCCTGCAGAAACCGGGAGGAGGAGTCAAGGTAAAAGCCCCGCCCACCAGCCACATGAAGAGACACCGCATTCGCTTCAGCCTCGGTGACATCATACAGGACGCCATCGTACGCCACGATGACAAAGAAGGTTTGTGTTTACCTATGTCTGCCTGCCTGCCTGTCTGCCTGCCTGCCTGCCTGCCTGCCTGCCTGTCTGCCTGCCTGCCTGTGTGCCTGTCTGTCTGCCTGTCTGTCTGTCTGTCTGTCTGCCTGCCTGCCTGCCTGCCTGCCTCTGTGTATGGGGGGTAGCTATAGAGATAAAGAGTGTGAGTATGTTGATGCTAGTATTTCCAGAGTGTAATGGCTATATCTGACAGATTTATGAGCTTTGATTCAGTTCAATCAGAATAGGCAGTGGGAAGTGTTCAGTGTGTACTGAGTGGCATATATGAGCCCTATTCTTACAGCACTTACATCATTCGCTGCACGGCTGGGGACCATCTGAGTCCCTTTCAAATCACTTACACATGTTTTGGGTTTACCGTCTCCACACCCATCCCTACAGACCTCCAGTAATGCAACAGACCTAGTCCACATGTTTTGGGTTTACCGTCTCCACACCCATCCCTACAGACCTCCAGTAATGCAACAGACCTAGTCCACATGTTTTGGGTTTACCGTCTCCACACCCATCCCTACAGACCTACAGTAATGCAACAGACCTCAAAACATTATCAGCATCCCAAAGTGGGTCTCAGTTGATAGTGAACAGAAGACATTAAGTCAGTGCCTCCCACGGAGCGGTAAAAAAAGCCTCTCTCTATCTCTCTCTCTCTATTCCTTATTTTTCTCCCTTCCTCTCTTTGTATTCTGTTCCTCCTTCAATATTCACTCTTCATTCCCTCTCCAGAGTTTCAGCTACTAATCAGTATTCTGCTTAGTGTGTGTGTGTGTGTGTGTGTGTGTGTGTGTGTGTGTGTGTGTGTGCGTGTGCTTGTGCGTGTGCGTGTATGTGTGTGTTTGTTAGTGCAGCAGTTGGAAAAAGACAAATGGATGTGGCAAGGGTGAGGAGTGGCCATTAGCTTTGCAGTATTAGCTCATTCTTCAAACTGATTACAGGCTAGTCAGGACACAAACTCTCTCACTCTGTCACCCACACACACACACATAAAAACACACCTAGCTAATATTCAGAGTGAAATGCAGCTCTTGGGAGACAAGCAGAAGGGGTTGTGCAGGACAGCACAACGATTACAGAGCTCAGAGATTTCTCCCATTATGTGCGATGGAGCGGATGATATTAAGTCAACCAAAGTCAGCTATTCTGACTATCCCCAGGACAGCTGACCAGATTTTGTGTGTGTGTGTGTGTGTGTGTGTGTGTGTGTGTGTGTGTGTGTGTGTGTGTGTGTGTGTGTGTGTGTGTGTGTGTGTGTGTGTGTGTGTGTGTGTGTGTGTGTGTGTGTGTGTGTGTGTACCTCCCTATTCTATCAACTGAGAGATTCCTCATTAGGGATTCTGCCTAGACCTCAGAGGGGAGGGAGAGAGAGAGCTCTTGTGAGCCTGACTCTAAATCATCTGTTGCCCCAGGCAGGGATCTGAGGGACTCTACCCTTAATGCCACAGTCCCATACACACAGAGCTGCAGTCAAACACACTTTATGTCTTTATAAAGTATCACTACTAGTGGATACTCTATTACTCTATACTCTATGAGTGCTTTTACAATATACATTTATTTATCTCACTATGGCCTCTTCTCTCCCTCTTTCTCCCTCTTCCTCTCTCTCTCTCTCTCTCTCTCTTTCTCTCTCCATCCTTTCCTTATCTTTCTCGCCACCCATGCTCTTGTTTGCCAGCCGTTTGCCCAGCTGTCTGTGTGTATCTGTCAGACCACCCAGCAGCCATTGCAGGTCACTATGCTAATCTCCCCCCTTTGGGCTGCCAATGATCTTCAGCTGGGGTACTTGAGAGCAGCTGGTGTACCCATGCAACTGCCTGACTAAAACCTGGTCCTTAGGCCGGGCATGAATCGCCACTGTTTACTCCTGAGTAGAAATCCTAATCACCACCCATGCAACAGCATGGTACAGGACTGGCACAAGACTGTTACTGCCACTGGCTTTTGGTATGGTGGGTAAAATCAGCTGCCAACCATTGGTCTGATTAACTAGACTTGGAACTGTCAAGGCTATGCTGAACAAGATGTTGTTGGATAAGATGTTGTTGGACAAGATGTTGTTGGACAAGATGTTGTTGGACAAGATGTTGTTGGATAGGATGTTGTTGGACAGGATGTTGTTGGACAAGATGTTGTTGGACAAGATGTTGTTGGACAAGATGTTTTTGGATAAGATGTTGTTGGACAAGATGTTGTTGGACAAGATGTTGTTGGATAGGATGTTGTTGGACAAGATGTTGTTGGATAGGATGTTTTTGGACAAGATGTTTTTGGACACGATGTTGTTGGACAAGATGTTGTTGGACAAGATGTTGTTGGACAAGATGTTGTTGGATAGGATGTTGTTGGACAAGATGTTGTTGGACAAGATGTTGTTGGACAAGATGTTGTTGGATAAGATGTTGTTGGACAAGATGTTGTTGGACAAGATGCTGTTGGACAAGATGTTGTTGGACAGGATGTTGTTGGACAAGATGTTGTTGGACAAGATGTTGTTGGACAAGATGTTGTTGGACAAGATGTTGTTGGATTAGATGTTGTTGGACAAGATGTTGTTGGACAAGATGTTGTTGGACAAGATGTTGTTGGACAAGATGTTTTTGGACAAGATGTTTTTGGACAAGATGTTGTTGGACAAGATGTTGTTGGACAAGATGCTGTCCTGCAGATTTGATGTTCCATAGGCATGATACCGTGTAGATGGAGACATGATGATAAGTCTCATTTCACACCATCGGACTGAATTCCCTTCTTGTTATTCCTGCTATTACTGATTTGTTGCTTTGATGATCCCATGGTTAACTATCTAAAATTGTAGTCAGTAATGTGTCTTTTGGATTACTGTAATCTGATTATTTTCAGTTACTTTCTAATTAATTTTCCCTTAAGATGCAGAAGAAGACAAAAATAATTCTTTATACACATTTGGTGTGTCATCATAGTGGTCTCAGGCTCACTCAGGTGGAAAAATCGTTAACATTTTAAATGCTGAATTGAATGTAATTGAGAAAGCAGAAAGGTCTCAATGTATTTTTTTCACTAACATCCTTTCTGAATTTAAGAGTAATCCAAGAAGTAACCATATCGTTCTTAAAAAGTATCTGTAATCTGATACAATATGTTTGCTGGTAATGTAAGCGATTACATTTATAGGTTTTTTGTAATCAGATTACATGTAATCAGTTACTCCCCAACCCTGATCTTTGGCCTGTTGACTGTTTCTATGTTTCTGTGTGTCTAATGTTACTTTTAGGCAATGTCAGTTTCTGTGTCTCTGTGTATGTATACGTTTGTGCCAATTACCGTGTAGGAAAATACAATAATGCTCCACAGCATGTTTCTGTCTCAATCCCAGTCCATTCCAAATCCATGTAGGAAACATGGTCGCCTCAGGCCTCCTTTATCCCAGGAGATATGTGGGAACATTTCTGGAATTGTATTCACAGCAAAATCCTTAATCATTTTTGAGAGGAAGAAATGTGTAAATACGTAAATACACCCCATGTCGAGAGACCCAGGGGTCCATCTGGGGTGAAAGGGGGGTAATTTAGGAGGACGGGGTGGGAATTGGGGTTGGTTCTGCCTGTACCAAGCTCCCCAAACCCTGGAAAACCGGAGTCAGCAGAGATCATGAGGATGTGTGGAAGGAAAATCAATGCTTAGTATTCCACAAGGATCTCATCTCAGCCCGTTGTTATTAGTGATGAGATCAGCTCCTCTGTTCTGGAGATAATGGAAGAAATACCACCCTCAAAGATTTATGTAGCAGATTGTTTTTTTTGCTTTGCTTTATCTTGTGGAGGCCTTATCTGGTGGTGAATCTCTCATTGAAGTGAAAAGCTATGAAATGAGAGTGATAGACTGTGTCCAAACGTTTATCTAGCTATAGCGAGGCATGGGGATATTATTCTGGAACACTGTGGAATGTCTGTGGTATGAACGTCTTCTGTATTAGTTGTGTAAGGTTTTTATCATAGCACCCAACCTCCCTATGTAATAATTTATATGGTTTCATTTAATTTGTTCTTTGATTGATACAATAATGGCTATGAATCTTTCAAGATGAGGAAACATCACCTTGTACCATCATGACTCATTGTCATTTAAAGAATGTTTGGCATCTCTCTCTCTATCTCTCTCTTTCTCTCTCCGTCTGTGTGTCTATCCTAATTCAACTTTGTCAGTATGGAGTTGGCTTTGGACACAGATTCACAGATAAACTAGAAACACACTTTTCTGACGAGGCAGGTTAGTAATAAGAGATGTACACACACACACTTATCAGAAATCACTGGCAGGAAATCAGATGGAAGCAGAGAGGAAAATAGAGAGTGACGGAGATGTGGAGATGGGTAAAGAGATTGAAAGGAGAGGATAGAGGACAATGTCATTAAAAAAAGTAGAAAGTGAGAATCAAAGAAAAAGAACAGGCAGGGAGGGATATGGTGAATGGGGAAAAAGAGAGAATGAGAGACGAGAGAGACCTGAGCCTTTTTCAGCTCGATTCCTCCCTGCCATATGTAAACTGGGACTTGCATTGGTAGTGACATTTGGTGAAATTGCCTTTCTAAAGTAATGTCTTAACTTCATCAGTGGGAGGCACGGCTGTGACCGGAGCATCTGTTCCCTTCAAGAGGCGTGGAATCCAAAATCAATTCACAATACCATTCCAGAATAATGATATGGAATGTTCCACACTGGGGAATGATTGGTATATACAGTAGCTGTGTTATTGAGGTGATATTAGATGTTACGTTCCCAGCAAAATCCTATGTTTGATGAGATTGAGTCTACTGTATATGAATGATTTTATTCTCTTATATGAGGTTAGGGGTCTGGCAGAGAGATGACTTGAGTGTGACAGAGTGGCTCTCTGTCCGGTTGCAGTTCACAGCTGTTTGATAACCTGATCATCGTAATATAGTTCTGTGTCTCAATGCCTAGGAAACCTGTTTAATATTAGCATCTGTCCATTATTACTCTGCATCTAACCAAAGTAGTGGGTGTTTTAAAATCAGATTACTATACATCATGATATGATCATGTGACGTGTGTTGTAATTCAGATTTCATAATACACTGCTCAAAAAAATAAAGGGAACACTTAAACAACACAATGTAACTCCAAGTCAATCACACTTCTGTGAAATCAAACTGTCCACTTAGGAAGCAACACTGATTGACAATAAATTTCACATGCTGTTGTGCAAATGGAATAGACAAAAGGTGGAAATTATAGGCAATTAGCAAGACACCCCCAATAAAGGAGTGATTCTGCAGGTGGTGACCACAGACCACCTCTCAGTTCCTATGCTTACTGGCTGATGTTTTGGTCACATTTGAATGCTGGCGGTACTTTCACTCTAGTGGTAGCATGAGACGGAGTCTACAACCCACACAAGTGTCTCAGGTAGTGCAGCTCATCCAGGATGGCACATCAATGCGAGCTGTGGCAAGAAGGTTTGCTGTGTCTGTTAGCGTAGTGTCCAGAGCATGGAGGCGCTACCAGGAGACAGGCCAGTACATCAGGAGACGTGGAGGAGGCCGTAGGAGGGCAACAACCCAGCAGCAGGACCGCTACCTCTGCCTTTGTGCAAGGAGTTGCACTGCCAGAGCCCTGCAAAATGACCTCCAGCAGGCCACAAATCTGCATGTGTCTGCTCAAACGGTCAGAAACAGACTCTATGAGGGTGGTATGAGGGCCCGACATCCACAGGTGGGGGTTGTGCTTACAGCCCAACACCGTGCAGGACATTTTGCATTTGCCAGAGAACACCAAGATTGGCAAATTCGCCACTGGCGCCCTGTGCTCTTCACAGATGAAAGCAGGTTCACACTGAGCACGTGACAGATGTGACAGAGTCTGGAGACGCCGTGGAGATCGTTCTGCTGCCTGCAACATCCTCCAGCATGACCGGTTTGGCGGTGGGTCAGTCATGGTGTGGGGTGGCATTTCTTTGGGGGACCGCACAGCCCTCCATGTGCTCGCCAGAGGTAACCTGACTGCCAATTAGGTACCGAGATGAGATCCTCAGACCCCTTGTGAGACCATATGCTGGTGCGGTTGGCCCTGGGTTCCTCCTAATGCAAGACAATGCTAGACCTCATGTGGCTGGAGTGTGTCAGCAGTTCCTGCAAGAGGAAGGCATTGATGCTATGGACTGGCCCGCCCGTTCCCCAGATCTGAATCCAATTGAGCACATCTGGGACATCATGTCTCGCTCCATCCACCAACGCCACGTTGCACCACAGACTGTCCAGGAGTTGGCGGATGCTTTAGTCCAGGTCTGGGAGGAGATCCCTCAGGAGACCATCCGCCACCTCATCAGGAGCATGCCCAGGCGTTGTAGGGAGGTCATACAGGCACGTGGAGGCCACACACACTACTGAGCCTCATTTTGACTTGTTTTAAGGACATTACATCAAAGTTGGATCAGCCTGTAGTGTGGTTTTCCACTTTAATTTTGAGTGTGACTCCAAATCCAGACCTCCATGGGTTGATAAATTTGATTTCCATTGATAATTTCTGTGTGATTTTGTTGTCAGCACATTCAACTATGTAAAGAAAAAAGTATTTAATAAGAATATTTCATTCATTCAGATCTAGGATGTGTTATTTTAGTGTTCCCTTTATTTTTTTGAGCAGTGTATATCAAATCAGAGAATGATAACGGTTGAGATTCTCTTTGACTATGAAACGTACTAAAATACTGTTGAGTAGCATCAGTATCAGTGTGTGGGTGGGTGCCCTGTCGTGCATACATTACACACTCAACTGAGACCTCCTGTCACTTAAGACAAGTGTAATTCAATGTCGGAAAATCACCCTTTCTCCTCCTCCTCTCTCCCTACTCGCTTCCTCCTCTTGAGTCTGTCCTCTATTGATCAGCAGATATAGATCAGACAGACAGACAGTGAATAGCCTAGCACCAGTAACACCCTGTCTGTATGTCTGTTTGTCTGTAATTAGCTCTCTCTGAGTTAAGGAAGTAGAAGCACTAATGTCCTCTGCTGTCATTGTTTCATGTCTTCCTCACCTCAGCGTTTAGCACCAAGCTCACACATATGCATGCAAGCACACACACACACACACACACACACACACACACACACACACACACACACACACACACACACACACACACACACACACACACACACACACACACACACACACACACACACACACACACACACACACACACACACACACACACACCTTTGTCAAGACGTCTACATACACAGTCAAGCTAATTGCATGCCTATACCCAACGCGTGATCACTGATCCTATCTGATCAGGTTCAGTATAGCAAGATTGATGGTGTCCGTGTTGAAGATCGTCCTAACTCCCATACAGCTCTGGTACAGTTATCTATCTGTCAGAGCTAGAAGCTCATTGTCTGCGCCACACATCAATCCCTTTCCCAGGGGCCTTTGCAGTGGAAGGTAGATGTCATGCTGTGACACCGTGCCAAATCCTCTCTGTTGATTGAACGAAGGAGTGAGAAAGAGAGAGGAACCAGCAATCTGGACACAATAACTGACTCTTTATGATTATTGTGGCCTTTGTCCACCAAATAGGGGAACAGATCAATGTTTTACATTTTATTTCTTTATTTTACCTTTATTTAACCAGGTAGGCCAGTTGAGAACAAGTTCTCATTTACAACTGCGACCTGGCCAAGGTAAAGCAAAGCAGAGCGACAAAAACAACAACACAGAGTTACACATGGGATTAACACACGTACAGTCAATAACACAATAGAAAAATCTGTATACAGTGTGTGCAAATGAAGTAAGTAGGTAAGGCAATAAATAGACCAATAGTGGTGAAGTGATTACAATTTAGCAATTTACACTGGAGTGATATATGTGCAGATGAGGATGTGCAAGTAGAAATACTGGTGTGCAAAAGAGCAGAAAAACAAAAACAAATATGGGGATGAGGTAGGTAGTTGGTTGGATGGGTTATTTACAGATGGGCTGTGTACAGCTGCAGAGATCGGTAAGCTGTTCTGACTGCTGACGCTAAAAGTTAGTGAGGGAGATATAAGTCTCCAACTTCAGTGATTTTTGCAATTTGTTCCAGTCATAGGCAGCAGAAAACTGTACGGAAAGGGGGCCACATAGGTGTTGGCTTTAGGGATGACCAGTGAAATATACCTGCTGGAGCGCGAGCTATGGGTGAGTGTTGCTGTCGTGATCAGTGAGATAAGATAAGGCAGAGCTTTACCCAGCAAAGACTTATAGATGACCTGGAGCCAGTGGGTTTGGTGACAAATATGTAGCGAGGACCAGCCAAGGAGAGCATACAAGTCGCAGTGGTGGGAAGTATATGAGGCTTTGGTGACAAAACGGATGGCACTGTGATAGACTGCATCCAATTTGCTGAGGAGAGTGTTTGAGGCTATTTTGTAAATTACATCACCGAAGTCAAGTATCCATAGGATAGTCAGTTTTACAAGGGTATGTTTGGCAACATGAGTGAAGGAGGCTTTGTTGCGAGATAGAAAGCCAATTCTAGGTTTAATTTTGGATTGGAGATGCTTAATGTGAGTCTGGAAGGAGAGTTTACAGTCTAGCCAGACACCTAGGTAGGTATTTATAATTGTCCACATATTCTAAGTCAGAACCGTCCAGAGCTGTGATGCTAGTTGAGCGGGCGGGTGTGAGCAGCGATTGGTTGAAGAGCATGCAGTTCGTTTTACTTACATTTAAGATCAGCTGGAGGTCACGGAAGGAGTGTTGTATGGCGTTGAAGCTCGTTTGGAGGTTTGTTAACACAGTGTCCAAGGAATGGCCAGATGTATACAGAATGGTGTCGTCTGCGTAGAGGTAGATCAAAGAATCACCCGCAGCAAGAGCGACATCATTGATATATACAGAGGAAAGAGTTGGCCTGAGAATTGAACCCTGTGGCACCCCCATAGAGACTGCCAGAGGACCGGACAACAGGCCCTCCGATTTGACACACTGAACTCTATCTGAGAAGTAGTTAGTGAACCAGGCGAGGCAGTCATTAGAGAAACCAAGGCTGTTGAGTCTGCCGATAAGAATACGGTGAATGACAGTGTTGAAAGCTTTGGCCAGGTCAATGAATACAGCTGCACAGTACTGTATTTTATCGATGGCGGTAATGATATCGTTTAGGACATTGAGCGTGGCTGATGTGCACCCGTGACCAGCTCGGAAACCAGATTGCGTAGGTGAGAAGGTACGTTGGGATTCAAAAATGGTCAGTGATCTGTTTGTTCACTTGGCTTTCGAAGACTTTAGAACAGCAGGGCAGGATGGATATAGGTCTGTAACTGTTTGGGTCTAGTGTGTCTCCCCCTTTGAAGATTGGAATGACTGCGGCCGCTTTCCAATCTTTAGGAATGTCAGACGATACAAAAGAGAGGTTGAACAGAATAGTAATAGGGGTATCTAACCCAATGTGAGAATTAAGCCAGAGATATTACTTGAGAAACAAGAGGAGCTAAAGAGAAACTTTAATAAGGAAAGCACATACTTGTGAACTCATTTGTTGCTACTGAGCTTGGCTCAGTACAAATGTAATTTAGATTCCATTCTTACATCTGCTGGAGAATATCTTGTAGCATTTTTTAATTAAGATGTCAAACCCTAGGGAAGCTTGTTCCAACAGACTACTACTAACTGAATGTCCTTCAATGCTTCAAGATTGTTCGGGAGAGAATAACTTGGTTAACACTTTTTATAATCCATCTGTCTATGCACACATAATATTGCATTTAATACTTGCTACAATCCTTCAAAGAAATGTATAACAGACTATATGAATGCATAGCTTAATCACTCTAACAGAATTCATAAAGCATTACTCACAGAGATTCACAGAAAGTATTCCCCAAATGATGCGGTGGAATTACAAATCCCAAATCTCTCTAGATAACTTTTTTCTGCATCACAGATCCCATCATGGAAGTCTGTGCTCTTAGGATTGTGTCTTGTCTGAGAACAGTGTATATTGTTTTTCCTGAAGGATGGAAACGGAGAGAAGACTCCAAAGCTCTTTAGGAAAACATAGAGCAGCCATGCAAGACGAGGGATTGTGGTGACTATGAATGTCTGATAAGAAGCACTGAGACGGAATAATTTACAGGGATGAGAATTTACAGTAGGTTTCATATTGGAGGGTTGGGATGAGGTATAGCGGAACACACATAGGGACTAATAATATGGATGGTGGACTGGTAAGGAATGCGAAAAAGAGGTGATAGGTAACATATGTCATGTTATTGAAGGGGCATTTGAAAATGCATTCACAAGGATGGAGTTCTGGGATGAATAGAACAGAGAGAAACATTGAGAGAAAGAGATGGATCGAGTGGGATTTGAACAAGTGCATTTGGAATCCATCCCCTTATGAAGTAGCCTAGACATACCCTCCACTCACCGACTATTTAATACTCCTTCTTCCCCTCTCCCTCTCCCTAGAGGTAAAGCTACAGTATAATTGTATACTTCTCTTTTTTTTCTCCCGCTGCATCCATTGCATACGTCTCCCTGCCTAAATGCAATGCATGTCCGTGATGCTTTTCTCTAGGCGTCCATAGTGTACGCAATGTATTCACATCAGGTTCCTTGATGCCTGTATTTTTGCAGAATCATGCCAGATTGACGCTTATCAATGATATCATGTAGGCATCACTTGCTTCCATTGTATATCATTAACTCAGCAGACATAGCTCTCAGGGCTGTAGTGGAGCATACTCTAACTGTACACCAGCGACTCGCTAGTCATGTACATAATGCAATTTATACATGTTATGCAAGAGAGACTGGAGTGCCTCTGCCAGGTCTGACAATAGTACAAGGTCAGAGTGGAAACATGTTCCCCTTACTGGAATGTGTCTGACTTAGCATCTACAGAAATATGTCTGATCCAACTCCACTTCTATAACTGATAGGGAGACTCTGTTGAGTCATCAGGAATCTATTCAAGGTTGGCATTGGACTCATAGTGCGTTCCATTCAGTGTTTGCGTTCTGGTTGCATCTGGTTAGAGTTTGGCTGCAGGGACTGTATGATAAGCAGTTTGTGGTCATCTTTTGGATGGCTGAAGAGCGGAATATACCGATGGGGAGGATAGGGTCATCTTTTATTGGAAAGAAGGGTGGATGAAAGACTTGAGTCTGTAGGGGAGGTCTGGGACGAACAGAGAACATCAGTCCTCTCTCTCTCTTTCTCCTTTCCTCTGTCATTATTCCTCCCGCCTCTTCTCTCCAGCTCTGGCTCTCTCCCTCCATCTCTCTTTCCCTCTCTTCACAACGGCTCCCATCTGGTTACTATGGAAACTCCACATATGTCTCCCACAGCTGTTTTTCAGTTTTCCCCAAAATGACAGCTGGTTGTTTTCCCTCTCTTTCTCACACACTCTCCATCTCTCTCTTCACGGTCAAACAGCCTGATGAAACAGAGCACACAGACAAACACATTAACACCAGGCAAAAGAGCAACAACCTGCATTAATTTACACTGCTGCCAAAATGCTCACTGCCTGAGTTAGCACTGATCAAATCAAGTCAAGTTTATTCGGTGCACAGTTTTCATTAGGTATAAAAGGTGCAGTGAAATGTTTACTTGCGAGCTCCCTCAACAGTACAGTACAACATCAATATAAATCATGCACAGTGGTAATAATAATGCTAATCATGAAGACAGGGTATCCATTGGTTTTCCATGAGTAGTATGTGAGCTAGGTGGTTGTATTGTGTATAAGGGATGGAAAAGACATGGTCTTAGAGTGTGTAGAGATGTAATGGTCCACAGCAATACTGGATAGTACCTGTCAACCATTTCAATAGAACAGGACAGTGGGTAGCGTTGGCATATGAACCAATAGTAGAGCAGGACAGAGGACAGTGTTGACCTATGGACCAATAGAACAGCAGAACAGTGGGCAGTGTAAACGTATGGACTAATAGAGAACCACAACACCGGAAAGTGTTGTCATGATCCAATAGAACAGAAACGGAACATCAGCCATATGGTCCAGCATACAGCACTTCTGTTTGATTGCCCTGAGGGTCAATACATACATAGCTCTTGACTTCTGACCTCTGTTCAGTCAAGCTCAACAATGCCCTATAAAAACACATAGACGGGTCCTTCCAGTGTGTGGAAGGTCAAACAGACCTGATGCCGTCCAGACTGATGCCTGACTGTATTAGTCTATTATTTCGGAAGACTTGTGATTCAATTAATATATACAGTAGTGTTTAGATTTGACAGTTTAGTCATTTAGCAGACACTGTTATCCAGGGTTATTCACCATTCTACTGAAGCACTGTAGGTGAACCAACCACCACATATGTTAATTAGCCTTAATTACTAACCTACAGTAGTTGGGATTATATTCCTGAGCTTTTAGGCGGGAGGCAGGTGTTTATGTGTGTGTGTATGTGAGAGAGAGCGAGAGAGAGAGAAATTAGTGTTGAATGACTTTAGGAAGGCTATGTTCTTCCTCATCAACCATTTAAGATCCATTAAGCACCAGAAGACTGCGTGCGTGCGCATATAAATGTGTGCGTGTGTAACAGTTTAACTTTACGTCCGTACCCTCGCCCCGACCCGGGCGCGAACCAGGGACCACATCAACAACAGTCACCCACGAAGCATCGTTACCCATCGCTCCACAAAAGCCATGGCCCTTGCAGAGCAAGGGGAACCACTACTTCAAGGTCTCAGAGCAAGTGACGTCACCGATTGAAAGGCTATTAGCGCGCACCACCGCTAACTAGCTAGCCATTTCACATCCGTTACACGTGTGCATTAGTCATTTAGCAGACAATGTTATCGAGGGATATCCACCATTCTACTAAAGCACTGTAGGTGAGCCAACCACCATTATCCTTAATTACTAATCTAGGTGGGGTTATATTTCTGAGCTTTTAGGTGGGCGACAGAAAGGTGTGTGTGTGCGTGCATGTGCATGTGCATAGCATGTGCGTGCGTGTGTTTGTGTGTGTGTGTGTGCGTGCGGGCGTGCGTGTGCGTGCATGTGTGTGTGTGTAAGAGAGAGAGATAATTGTGTGCATTGACTTTTGGAAGGCTGTGTTCTTCCTCATCAACCATTTAAGCTCCATTAGGCACCAAGAACCATTAGAAGACTGTGTGGGTGTGCATGTAAATGTGTGTGTGTGTGTTTCGGTGACTGTATACTCGTGTGTTCATAATACGTCCATCCATAAATGACTAGGATCCTCCATTATCAAGACTAAGCAAAGATTGGTTGGTTGATAGGTGGGGTCCCTACGGTATATGACCTAGAGGGAAATGAATGGAGCGGCCTGCACTACCTGAGAATCAGAAAAATAATCACTAACAAGTGATGCCACTGGCTGGACTGAAACACACACTGCATGGTCAAACTATACCGCAGTGAAACTGTTACATCATTGTTACAGTGGTGCCATGTCCTAGCTCAGCTTGAAATGTATACGCCCTAACCAGCTGTGTGTGTGAGTTGTCACTATACACACGTCTGTGTAGATAACGACCGCTGAGGTCAGCCATCCTCAATAGGCTGTCACGCCCTGACCTTAGTTATCTATGTTTTCTTTATTATTTTGGTTAGGTCAGGGTGTGACGAGGGTGGGTATGCTTGTTTTGTATTGTCTAGGGTTTTTGTATGTCTAGGGGTGTTTGTAAGTCTAGGCATATGTAGGTCTATGGTGGCCTGAATTGGTTCCGAATCAGAGGCAGCTGTTTATAGTTGTCTCTGATTGGGGATCATATTTAGGTTGCCATTTACCCTTTTAGTTTTGTGGGTTCTTGTCTATGTGTAGTTGCCTGTTCAGCAATCTTTGTATAGCTTCACGGTTCGTTTTGTTGTTTTGTTAGTTTTGTTCAGTGTTCATTCTTAATATAATAAAGAGAATGTACACATACCACGCTGCGCCTTGGTCTCCTCCCTACGACGGCCGTGACATAGGCAGACAACGGTCCGGATCCGGACCCAGAATTAAAGTAAAACATTTCATTTTATGTAATCAAGTTGGGCTTTCAACTTTTTGCTGTTGTTTGCGCATGAAACTTAACCCTAATTTGCTACAAGGGCGCCATACTGTCTGTAAAACAACACATTTCACTGCATCTATCCAGTGTATGTGACAATGAAACATATATAAACAAAATATTTATATATATATACATACTACCAGTCAAGGGTTTTTCTTTATTTTTACTATTTTCTACATTGTAGAATAATAGTGAAGACATCAAAACTTAGAAATAACATATATAGAATCATGTAGTAACCACAAAACTGTTAAACAAATCAAAATATATTTATATTTGAGATTCTTCAAAGTTGCCACCCTTTGCCTTGATGACAGCTTTGCACACTCTTGGCATTCTCTCAACCAGGTTCATGATGTAGTCACCTGGAATGCATTTCAATTAATAACAGGATGCCTTGTTAAAAGTTCATTTGTGGATTGTCTTTCCTTCTTAAGCCAATCAGTTGTGTTGTGACAAAGTAGGGCTGGTATACAGAAAATAGCTCTATTTGGTAAAAGACCAAGTCCATTATGGCAAGTACAGCTCAAATATCAAATCAAATCAAATGTATTTATATAGCCCTTCGTACATCAGCTGATATCTCAAAGTGCTGTACAGAAACCCAGCCTAAAACCCCAAACAGCAAGCAATGCAGGCACGGTGGCTAGGAAAAACTCCCTAGAAAGTCCAAAACATAGGAAGAAACCTAGAGAGGAACCAGGCTATGAGGGGTGGCCAGTCCTCTTCTGGCTGTGCCGGGTGGAGATTATAACTGAACATGCCCAAGATGTTCAAATGTTCATAAATGACCAGCATGGTCAAATAATAATAATCACAGTAGTTGTCGAGGGTGCAGCACCTCAGGAGTAAATGTCAGTTGGCTTTTCATAGCCGATCATTAAGAGTATCTCTACCGCTCCTGCGGTCTCTAGAGAGTTGAAAACAGCAGGTCTGGGACAGGTAGCACGTCCTGTGAACAGGTCCGGGTTCCATAACCGCAGGCAGAACAGTTGAAACTGGAGCCGCAGCACGGCCAGGTGGACTGGGGACAGCAAGGAGTCATCATGTCAGGTCGTCCTGAGGCATGGTCCTAGGGCACAGGTCCTCCGAGAGAGAGAAAGAAAGAGAGAAAGAAAGAATTAGAGAGAGCATACTTAAAATTCACACAGGACACCGGATAAGACAGAAGTACTCCAGATATAACAAACTGACCCTAGCCCCCCGACACAAACTAATGCAGCATAAATACTGGAGGCTGAGACAGGAGGGGTCAGGAGACACTGTGGCCCCATCTGATGATACCCCCGGACAGGGCCAAACAGGAAGGATATAACCCCACCCACTTTGCCAAGGCACAGCCCCCACACCACTAGAGGGATATCTTCAACCACCAACTTACCTTCCTGAGACAAGGCCGAGTATAGCCCACAAAGATCTCCGCCACGGCACAACCCAAGGGGGGGCGCCAACCCAGACAGGAAGATCACGTCAGTGACTCAACCCACTCAAGTGACGCACCCCTCCTAGGGATGGCATGAAAGAGCACCAGTAAACCAACTTGGAAAGATAGGTAGGAGCAAGCCCATGTAACGCTTTGTAGGTTAACAGTAAAACCTTGAAATCAACCCTTGCCTTAACAGGAAGCCAGTGTAGGGAGGCTAGCACTGGAGTAATATGATCAAATTTTTGGGTTCTAGTCAGGATTCTAGCAGCCGTATTTAGCACTAACTGAAGTTTATTTAGTGCTTTATCCGGGTAGCCGGAAAGTAGAGCATTGCAGTAGTCTACTCTAGAAGTAACAAAAGCATGGATACATTTTTCTGCATCATTTTTGGACAGAAAATGTCTGATTTTTGCAATGTTACGTAGATGGAAAAAAGCTGTCCTTGAAACAGTCTTGATATGTTTGTCAAAAGAGAGATCACGGTCCAGAGTAACGCCGAGGTCCTTCACAGCTTTATTTGAGACGACTTTACAACCATCAAGATTAATTGTCAGATTTAACAGAAGATCTCTTTGTTTCTTGGGACCTAGAACAAGCATCTCTGTTTTGTCCAAGTTTAAAAGTAGAAAGTTTTCAGCCATCCACTTCCTTATGTCTGAAACACAGGCTTCTAGCGAGGGCAATTTTGGGGCTTCCACATGTTTCATTGAAATATACAGCTGTGTGTCATCCGCATAGCAGTGAAAGTTAACATTATGTTTCGAATGACATCCCCAAGAGGTAAAATATATAGTGAAAACAATAGTGGTCCTAAAACGGAACCTTGAGGAACACCGAAATGTACAGTTGATTTGTCAGAGGACAAACCATTCACAGAGACAAACTGATATCTTTCCGACAGATAAGATCTAAACCAGGCCAGAACTTGTCCGTGTAGACTAATTTGGGTTTCCAATCTCTCAAAAAGAATGTGGTGATCGATGGTATCAAAGGCAGCACTAAGGTCTAGCAGCACGAGGACAGATGCAGAGCCTCGGTCTGACGCCATTAACCTTTCTCGCCCAAGGGTTCCGCTAGCGGAACACCCACAACATTCTGCTGAAAAGGCAGCGCGCGAAATTCAAAAATGTTTTTGGGAAATATTTAACTTTCACACATTAAAAGGTAATTTACCACCTTCACAAGTGCAGTCTCAGTGCTATGATGGGGTCTAAAACCAGACTGAAGCATTTCGTATACATTGTTTGTCTTCAGGAAGGCAGTGAGTTGCTGTGGAACAGCTTTTTCAAAAAGAATTGAGAAGAATGGAAGATTCGATATAGGCCGATAGTTTTTTTTTTTTCTGGGTCAAGGTTTGGCTTTTTCAAGAGAGGCTTTATTACTGCTACTTTTAGTGAGTTTGGTACACATCCGGTGGATAGAGAGCCGTTTATTATGTTCAACATAGGAGGGCCAAGCACATGAAGCAGCTCTTTAATTGCACATCAGATTGCAGGACAAAAAAAATACTTCACAGAGTTCAAGTAACAGACACATCTCAACATCAACTGTTCAGAGGAGACTGTGTGAAACAAATATTCATGGTCGAATTTCTGCAAAGAAACCACTACTAAAGGACACCAATAAGAAGAATAGACTTAATTGGGCTAAGAAACACTATCAATGGATATTAGACCAGTGGAAATTTGTCCTTTAGGCCTGATGAGTCCAAATTTAGTCCTTTAGTCCTGGTGAGTCCAACCGCTATGTCTTTGTGTGACACAGAGTATGTGAACGGATGATCTCTGCATGTGTGGTTCCCACAGTGAAGCATGGAGGAGGAGATGTGATGGTGTGGGGGTGCTTGACTGGTGACACTGTCAGTGATTTATTTAGAATTCAAGGCACACTTAAAACTGCAAAATCTTACCTCCGCCAACAGGAGGACTGTGAACAGTTTGGTGATGCATGGGTCGCGAGGAGGGGTTTGTTACTACACTAATAAATACAAATATCTATCCGGACCTTTGCCTCACAGGAAATGTGTTTGACCGGACCTTCTCAAATAGTATTTGAGTACCCTGGACTTACGTTAAACAACCCTGTGGGGCTCCTCACTATGGTTCACCTTGGTAATTACAGTGGTTGTTACGCTCACTGCTAATGGCTCTGGTTAAGTGAGTGTTTGAGAGAGTCAGTGAGTTAGTGTGTGCACAGACACTTTATAGGTGTGTGTGTATGACAGTGCATGCCAGTCTGTCAGAGGCTTGCGTGACAGACTAGTTCAGTGTTCAGCTGAGGTAAGGTCTCCCAGTGTTTATCCAGCATCCATCTTGGCCTATCACTGTTGTTGATGGAAAATATGTCTAAATACCTCCCCCCTCGTTCCTCTCTCTCTCTTTCTCTGCCCTCAAATCTGTCCATCTCAGTTTTTTATTCATTCTCTCTGTGTATAATACTCTCCCTCAGTAATTTCCTTCTCCTTTTATCGCTTTCGTGTAGAAGTATTATTGAGGGTAGTGGTTAGGGCAGATCTGGGTGAGTCAGTGAGTAAAGGCTCAGCAGTTCTGTGTTCCATGTGAATAATAGATGTTGGTGGGTAAGTACTGATCGTTGTAAAGCAGATCTATGTCTGTGTGTGAGCACGGTACAATGGTTTGTAGAGAATTACCAGGTAATCTGTGTCAGTATGGCAGTGTTGTGGATACTGTATTTGTAGTGCAGTGTGTTAGTGCAGTCCACCGTGGCTCAGTAGAGCTGATGTGAGTGAGTGAGTGAGCCGTGTGTTTCCAGGCAGGCGCTCCACCTCTCAGACCAACTACAGTGTTTCCCAACTCCAGTCCTCCAGTACCCCCAACAGCATACATTTATGTTGTAGCCCCGGACAAAGCACATTTGATTCAACTTGTCAACTAATCATCAAGCCCTCAATGAGTTAAATCAAGTGAGTTTGTCTGGGGCTACAACAAAAATGGGTGCTATTGGGGGTACTGAAAGACTGCTATAATACACACTGGCTGACTGACTGACTGAGTGACTCCTGAAGGGCACACAGAGAACAAGTCACACACAGGGGGATTTTACTGGAGAGTAGGAAGCTGTCGTGTGTGTGCGTGTTGTGTGTACATTTGCGCTTGCACTTTTATTGGAAAAATGCACAGGGTTTTTCATAATAAACCGTTGTCTACCTACGTTGTTTATCTGGTATATTTTCTCCTGATGTCCTGCCTATCTCTGTTACAACATCCACATGTGTTCACACACCAACCTACACGTTTGTATTTCTCTCTCTCTGTTCTATGTTGCAGTGCTGCGTCTACTGAAGGAGAGAGCTGACCCCAACACTCCTATCTCCTCTGGAGGATCTCTTCTACACCTGGTAAAAATACACATGCACACACACACATGCACTCACACGACCACATCCACCTGCTGTTTTTCAATTGGCTCACCATTATCCGACCACGCCTCTCTCTCTCTTTCTCTCTCTTTCGCTCTCTTTTTCTCTCTCTCTCTCTCTCTTCATCCCATAGTGTGCTCGTCATGACAATGTGTTTGCGGCTGAAGTTCTGATCGAACGAGGGTTAAACGTCAACTTGCAGGATGAGGACCTCTGGACAGCCCTGCACATAGCGTGTGTGTGTGACCACGCCGACATGGTGCTGCTACTACTGCTGGTGAGAAACACACACACACACATTTATATATACAAACCTCTCTGGGATAGCGGGACGGTAGCGTCCCACCTGGCCAATAGCCAGGGAAAATGTAGAGCGCCAAATTCAAAAAAATTATATAACATCAAACTTTCATTAAATCACACATATAAGATATCAAATTAAATCTACACTCGTTGTGAATCCAGCCAACATGTCAGATTTCAAAAAGGCTTTTCGGCGAAAGCATAAGATGCTATTATCTGATGGTAGCACAATGTCAACAAAGAGAATGTAGCATATTTCAACCATGCCGGCGCTACTCAAAACGCAGATATAAAATATAAAACATGCATTACCTTTGACGAGATTGTTTTGTTGGCACTCCAATATGTCCCATAAACATCACAAATGGTCCTCTTGTTCGATTAATTCTGTCCATATATGTCCAAATTGTCAATTTATTTGTCCCGTTTGATCCAGAAAAAACAGCTTCCACTTTGAAGAATGTCACTACAAAATATCAAAAAAATTACCTCTAAACTTTGCCAAAACATTTCAAACTACTTTTGTAGTACAACTTAAGGTATTTGTAAACATTAATAATCGATCAAATTGAAGACGGGTCTATCTGTTTTCAATACAGGAGGACAACAAACCAATGCTACTTTTCAAGTCTTGCGCAACTCTCAAACAGTACACATGACGTTACTCTACTTCCTGATGGCCTTCTTCTTCATTGCACAAATGAATATCCTCAACCTATTTCCTAAGACTGGTGACTTCCAGTGGAAGCAGTAGGAACTGAGAACAGGGTGATCAGAAATTTTGTATTCCAATGAAACCTCATTGAACAGACAGTGACATAAACAAATAAATGGTTAGTCCTCGGGGTTTTCCTGCTACATAAGTTCTGTTATACTTACAGACATGATTCAAACAGTTTTAGAAACTTCAGAGTGTTTTCTATCCAAATCTACTAATAATATGCATATCTTATATTCTGGGGATGAGTAGAAGGAAGTTGAAATTGGGCACGCTATTTTTCCCAAAGTGAAAATTCTGCCCCCTATCCTAGAGAAGATACAGTTGAAGTCGGAAGTGAAACTGAGTCAGTTTTATAGGCCTCCTTGCTCGCACACGCTTTTTCAGTTCTGCCCACAAATGTTCTATGGGATTGAGGTCAGGGCTTTGTGATGGCCACTCCAATACCTTGACTCTGTTGTCCTTAAGCCATTTTGCCACAACTTTGGAAGTATGCTTGGGGTCATTGTCCATTTGGAAGACCCATTTGTGACCAAGCTTTAACTTCCTGGCTGATATCTTGAGATGTTGCTTCAATATATTCACATAATTTTCCATCCTCACGATGCCATCTATTTTGTGAAGTGCACCAGTCCCTCCTGCAGCAAAACAGCCCCACACATGATGCTGCCACCCCGTGCTTCATGGTTAGGATGGTGTTCTTTGTCTTGCAAGCATTCCATTTTTTCCTTTCAAACATAACGATGGTCATTATGGCCAAACAGTTTTATTTTTGTTTCATCAGACCAGAGGACATTTCTCCAAAAAGTACAATCTTTGTCCCCATGTGCATTTGCAAACCGTAGTCTGGCTTTTCTATGGTGGTTCTGGAGCAGTGGCTTCTTCCTTGCTGAGCAGCCGTTCAGGTTATATCGATATAGGACTTGTTTGACTGTGGATATAGATACTTTTGTACCTGTTTCCTCCAGCATCTTCACAACGTCCTTTGCTGTTGTTCGCGTCTCCTTCCTGAGCAGTATGATGGCTGCGTAGTCCCATGGTGTTTATACTTGCATACTATTGTTTGTACAGATGAACATGGTAGGCGTTTGTAAATTGCTCCCAAGGATGAACCAGACTTGTGGAGGTCTACAATTTTTCTTCTGAGGTCTTGGCTGATTTCTTTTGATTTTCACATGATGTCAAGCAAAGAGGCATTGACTTTGAAGGTAGGCCTTGAAATACATCCACAGGTACACCTCCAGTTGACTCAAATCACGTCAATTAGCCTATCAGGAGCTTCTAAAGCCATTTAATTTTCTGGGATTTTCCAAGCCTTTTAAAGGTACAGTCACCTTAGTGTATTTAAACTTCTGACCCACTGGAATTGTGATACAGCGAATTATATTTGAAATAATTTCTCTGTAAACAATTGTTGGAAAAATTACTTGTGCCATGCACAAAGTAGATGACCTAACCGACTTGCCAAAACTATAGTTCGTTAACAAGAAATTTGCGGAGTGGTTGAAAAACGAGTTTTAATGACTCCAACCTAAGTGTATGTAAACTTCTGACTTCAACTGTATATATATATGTATATATATACTATATATATATATATATATATATATATATATATATATATATATATATATATACTTTATATATATATATATATTTATGTACACACATATACACACATGTAGTACGTATGGATAAAAAAGAGCTGGTCCTATGGAGAGTAGATCCTTGCAGTATCATAATGGTTTGGGTCAGGTCTGGTGTCTGCAGTATTAGACTATCAGAGGGGTATGGATCAGGTCTGGTGTCTGCAGTATTAGACTATCAGAGGGATTTGGATCATGTCTGGTGTCTGCAGTATTAGACTATCAGAGGGGTTTGGATCAGGTCTGGTGTCTGCAGTATTAGAATATCAGAGGGGTTTGGATCAGGTCTGGTGTCTGCAGTATTAGACTATCAGAGGGGTTTGGATCAGGTCTGGTGTCTGCAGTATTAGACTATAAGAGGGGTTTGGATCAGGTCTGGTGTCTGCAGTATTAGACTATCAGATGGGTTTGGATCAGGTCTGGTGTCTGCAGTATTAGACTATCAGAGGGGTTTGGATCAGGTCTGGTGTCTGCAGTATTAGACTATCAGAGGGGTTTGGATCAGGTCTGGTGTCTGCAGTATTAGACTATCAGAGGGGTTTGGATCAGGTCTGGTGTCTGCAGTATTAGACTATCAGATGGGTTTGGATCAGGTCTGGTGTCTGCAGTATTAGAATATCATAGGGGTTTGGATCAGGTCTGGGGTTCTGCTGATTATGTCCAGAGTGAGACAGGAACAGCTTTAAAGGAGGGGACAGGAGCAGGCAGAGGTGGAGGCATGGAGGTTGGGCTGTGTTTGGTTTGGTGTTAGGTCCTATTCTGGTTATGTTGATTGGGTCTGGTGTGGTAGTGTGGCAGCAGACTCTGTATGGTGGGGTGGGCTTGAGATACACTCAGGGGAGATGGGGCTGTGTTTGAAGAGTTGCCAGAAAGAGCGAGAGAGAGAGAGAGTATGTGTGTCTGTGTATTCACCTCCCCTCTTCCTCTTTCTATCAGAGCAGTGTTTGATTTCCCTAAAGCAGTGCTGCAAGAGGAGAGCTGCATCAGTGGGTCTGTGTGTGATATAAATATGCCAAACACTACTCCTGCCAAGGGGACCACTTGAGTTAGAGAGTGAGAGAGACTCTAAATGTCTTCCATTCACTTTCAACTGAGACCCACTTTCTAGCTAATGAGGTCACATCTACAGTACTCACACAAGATTCAGCTTTACTGTCAGTCAGGAGAGAGAGGTATGGAATGTTAGGGTGAGAGAAGGGTAAGATGAAAGATTTTCAAGCTACTGTAAACAAAATGATTACATGCCTCTTCAGCTTCCCTCTGGTAAATTATGAGGGATGTGTGTAAGTGTCTGTGCGGCCTTGTGTGTGTTTGTGTGAGCAAGCTCAATGAAAGAATGACTGAGATTCCCCCCAAAATGAATGGCTGTGCGTGTGTGTATCTTTCTCTGTGTGTGTGTCCCTCTCTCTCTCTCTCTGTCTTTCTCTCTCTCTCTCTCTGTGTTTGTGTGCGTGCATGTGTAAATGTATGTGTGTTCCTCAGAGTAAGATAACATATATTACAGAATTATCAGAAGGGTACAGGAGGACGGCTGAAAGGAGAGCTGAGGCAGAGACTGAGTAAAAATAGCTCTTTTTTGAAGCTGTTACAGCCTCTGTTTCCCTTTCTCTTTCTGCCTTCCTGACACCACATGTCTTCTCCAGCACTGAGCCTGCCAATGCACAGTCACTCTGCTCTGATCCCAAATAAGACCGCAATCAGTTCATTTTTTGTTGATCATTCCTATGTAACTGCTGATAAACATGATAAACATAAAACTGATTTACACAATCAGTGTTTTGTAGTGAGTGTTTATACTATTAGTGTTATGTTGTGCATTCTAAGGCATTATACAATTGTTATAGATGCTCTTGAAATACAGTGCATTTAGAAAGTATTCAGACCCCTTCACTTTCTAACCTTTTTAGTTACATCACAGCCTTATTCTAAAATGGATTGAATAGTTTCCCCCCCTCATCAATCTACACACAATACCCAAATAATGGCAAAGTAAAAACAGGTTTTGAGAAATGTTGGCAAATGTGTATATATATATATATATATATATATATATATATATATATATATATATATATATATATATATATATATATATATATATATATATATATATTCTTTAAATACCTTATTTGTGTTAGTATTTAGACCCTTTGCTATGACAATCAAAATTGAGCTCAGGTGCATCCTGGTTACATTGATCATCCTTGAGATGCTTCTAAAACTTCATTGGAGTCCACCTGTGGTAAATTCAATTGATTGGACATGATTTGGAAAGGCACACACTTGTCTATATAAGGTCCCACAGTTGACAGTGCATGTCAGAGCAAAAACCAAGCCATGAGGAAAAACGAATTGTCCGTAGAGCTCATTGTGTCGAGGCACAGATCTGGGGAAGGGTCCCAAAACATGTCTGCAGCATTGAAGGTCCCCAAGAACACAGTTGCCTCCATCATTCTTAAATGAAAGAAGTTTGGAATCACCAAGCCTGGCTGCCCGGCCAAACTGAGCAATCGGGGGAGAAGGGCTTTGGTCAGGGAGGTGACCAAGAACCTGATGATCACTCTGAAAGAGCTCCAGAGTTCCTCTGTGGATATGGGAGAACCTTCCAGAAGGACAACCATCTCTGCAGCACTCCACCAACCAGGCCTTTATGGTAGAGTGGCCAGACGGAAGCCACTCCTCAGTAAAATGCACATGACAGCACGCTTGGAGTTTGCCAAAAGGCACCTAAAGGACTCTCAGACAATGAGAAACAAGATTCTCTGTTCTGATGAAACCAAGATTGAACATTTTGGCATGAATGCCATGCGTCAAGTCTGGAGGAAACCAGGCACCTCTCATCACCTGGCCAATACCATCTCTGCGGTTCACCATGGTGGGGGCAGCATCATGCTGTGGGAATGTTTTTCAGCGGCAGGGACTGGGAGACTAATCAGGATCAAGGGAAAGACGAACAGAGCAAAGTACAGAGAGATCCTTGATGAAAACCTGCTCCAGAGCGCTCACGACCTCAGACCGGGGCGAAGGTTCACCTTCCAGCAGGACAACAACCTTAGGCACACAGCCAAGACAACGCAGGAGTGGTTTCGGGGATAAGTCTCTGAATGTCCTTGAGAGGCCCAGCCAGAGCTCAGACTTGAACATGATCGAACATCTCTGGAAGGACCTGAAAATAGCTCTGCAGCATTGCTCCCTATCCAACCTGACAGAGTTTGAGAGAATCTACAGAGAAGAATGGGAGAACCTCCCCAAATACATGTGTGCCAAATGTGTAGCGTCATACCCAAGAAGACTCAAGGCTGTAATTGCAGCCAAAGGTGCTTCAACAAAGTACTGAGTAGAGTCTGAATATTTATTTAAATGTGATATTTCCGTAGTTTTCTTTTTTTATATAGATTTGCAAAAAATTTCTAAAAACCTGTTTTTGCTTTGTCATTATGGGGTATTGTGTCACGTTCGTCTGTCACGCGGGACTAGGTGAGCGAAAGAACCAGACGCAGAGAGAGAGAGAGCCGCTTGGGAAAAATATTCCTTATTTTTACTTTTAACAACAAACTGAATAAGCCCGAACATCCAGGGCGCAGTGAAAACACTTGCCAAACACCCAACATACACACACGTAACAAAAACAATCCCGCACAAAACAAGGGCGGGTCAAACTCCTAATTATAGGGAAGCTCATTACGAAACAAAAACAACAGGTGCAACTAATAAGACAAAACAAACAGACAAACGAAAAAGGGATCGGTGGCGGCTAGTAGGACGGTGACGACGACCGCCGAGCACCGCCCGAACAGGCAGAGGAGTCAACTTCGGCGGAAGTCGTGACATCGTCGTAAGGATCGGACCAAGGCGCAGCGTGGTAGGCGTACATTCTTTAATATAATAAGAATGAACACTGAACAAACTAACCAAAATAACAAAACGACACGTGAAGCTATACAAAACGAGTACTGACAGGCAACTACACATAGACAAGAACCCACGAACACCAAAGGGAAAATTGCTACCTAAATATGATCCCCAATCAGAGACAACAATAAACAGCTGCTTCTGATTGGGAACCATATCAGGCCACCATAGACATACAAATCACCTAGACCTACAAAAACCCTAGACATACAAAAAACCATAGACAATACAAAAATGAATGTACCCAACCTAACCTAGTCACACCCTGACCTAACCAAAATATAAAGAAAACAGAGATATCTCAGGTCAGGGCATCACATATTGTGTGTAGATTGATGAAGGAAACAACTATTTAAGCAATTTTAGAATAAGGCTGTAATATAATAAAATGTGGAAAAAGTGAAGGGGTCTGAATAGTTTCTGAATACACTGTACATATACAGTATTCATATTAGGAAGTATTTCAGGGAATATCCCAAACAATGTGCTGGGTCTAATGTAGGGAATTTTAGTATTTTCAGAGTGATTCACCATATCAGAATGATTGACAGACTTACCTTTGATTGACATGTGAAGATATGCAAACAAAAATGTCCAGCTAATTCATGCAGTTATCCATTGTGTCATTCCTTTCATCTCCTCCTCTGCATCCATGTCCTTGGGTTTCCATTCCTGCATCCTAAATAGAGGACAGTGTTTGTGCTGACAGAGATGACACAGTGGCTGTATTTGCTGGGATGGAGGGGGTAACATTATTGTCTCTCACCCTCTCTCTCTCTGTTTGCTAGTGCTAATGCTAATTATCTTATCACCACATTGCAAACAGCTGGTGTGGGAGGAAGCTTTCCAATTTTCCATGCACTCCCAATACCCATTCCCAACCCTGTTCCCAACCCCGTTCTAAACCCCTATTCCCAGCTCCGGGTACTGCTCCGTCTCCCAACATCTTTTTAGCAGAATTTAGCCTGTCTGTGTGACTGCGAGAGGAGTGGAGGGGATTTTAGTCATGGAAATGTTCAGTTTGGTTATAAAACTATGACAGGAGCCAATAGGCAACAACAGAGTAGTGCTCCTTCATGCTAAATCTAGCCTGCCTTATATTAAGTGTGTGTTCGGTTAAATTTGAGTTAAAGACTGTGTTTAGACAGACAGGACAATTCTGATTTTTAAACTACTTGGTCTTTTGACCAATCTCATCAGATCTTTTCACATCATATATTTTTCAGAGCTGATCTGATTTGTCAAAATACCAATGAGTGAGGAAAAAATATCAGAATTGGGCTGCCTGTCTAAATGCAGCCATAGTGAGGTATTCATCATTCATTTACAGCTCATCCATGTTGGTTCCCCGTATGAGGATACTTATCCTCTACGATCAAACACCCCCCATGCACAATAACAATTATGAAGAGATGGCATAATTGTTTCTATAGTCTAGTCTAGTTGAGTAGCAATCTCTGTTTATGTGGCATCACCATAGCTCCCTAATCAAAGCCTTGAACCCATCATGGCATCGGTCCGTTATCATATCTGATTTAATTTCACAGTACCAATTAGGGTCTCCGGATTTGCATGGCTATCGAGGGCCATGCAGGCAGCAATTAGATAAGTGATTCGTGATTAGGAGCGAATTGGCAGGTTGTCCTTATTCTGTTCTAACATCTCCCAGAGGAAGTGATTGGTCCAAATAAGGAAAAATGTGACAAAACATGAAGGCATTAATTTAACTCGTCCAATAAGAAACACTTGTTTGAGGTTTACCGTTGCATGCCCTAATGAATACTCAGTGTTGGGGAAGCTACTCTGAAAATATTGTTTTTTCATTTTTTATTTAACTAGGCACGTCAGTTATGAACAAACTCTTATTTACAGTGACGGCCTACACCGGCCAAACACAGGCGGCGCTGGGCCAATTGCGCGCCGCTCTATGGGACTCCCAATCATAGATGGCTGTGATACAGCCTGGATTCAAACCATGGTGTCTGTAGTGACGCCCCAAGCACTGAGATGCAGTGCCTTAGAACTCTGCACCATTCGGGAGCCTCGGGGACTTGGTCGTTTACCAAGCTACCAAGTACTTCACACTGGAAGAAGTTCAGCTACACTCAAGCTGCCCTTAAGAAACACAGTCAAACAGGAAGGAAATGATTGCCTACTCTACCCATATTTTATTTTATTTTTGCAAAAAAATGGTGTGTAGTTCCAGAAGTTAGCTACACCTCTACATGCCAAAAAAGTAGTTAACTACTGAAAACACAACCTAGAATTGAATTTAGTTAAACTACCACCAAGCTACAGCAAAATGTAGTTCAATTACTACTTCAACTACATGTAGTTAACTACTCCCCATCACTGTGAGTACTACCATGATATCAGTTCTCTCATGTTACTGTAATCCTGTTATATTAGAGGATCGTTGGAGGTTTCTCTGCCTCGTCTGTCTGGAGTGGTCCTCTGATGTGTCACTTAGTGGTCCTCTGATGAGTCTTTAACCGACCTCTCAAACACACTTTGTCTAAACACATCTGAAAGTTATGAGTAAACCCTGAAGTTTCTGCTTACTATTGTGTAACTCCTGACTGTCTGTTGCTGGGTGTTGATGGTACGGCTTACAGCAATCATCTTAATATTACTGGCTTCATTAAACTCCTCATGGCTTAAGATGGGAGATTGTGATTAAGTGGTTCTCCTGAGATCTTCTGGTGTTATGAAACTACCTTTTAGATAGGTTTAGCCTGAGTCGTATAAGTCCCTCTGAAACTTCCTTTTAGATAGGTTTAGCCTGAGTCGTATAAGTCCCTCTGAAACTACAGTAGAAGACTGACCCACTTTTGGCATTTAAAAATGATCAGCTTCTTTTGTCTTTCAAATCCTAACAACATGGCCATGTCTAAACTCTTGTAAAATAGTGGAACTTAATATTATTTTCTGTCTTGATCCTGACTCCTTCCATAAATTAGAAAATTGTGATGTAATTTGTCTTAGCGTAGGGGACTAGTCCACATTGACTGTATCGCTAGTCCATTCTAAGCTCATTTATCTAGCTTTAGGATCATGGTGTGTTTAGCTCTTCTCCAGTGGGCTGCTGTCCCTACAGCCCTCCCAGGGGACAGTCCTACATCTTAGTTGTGGTTGGTATTGATCCCACCAGGGGCACGTTATGGCGTCTTGTTGTTAGGGCGACAAACGCTGATCCATCATAATGCGGCGGTGAGAGCTGAGCGTGTTGCGGTCAGCTTGTTAACCCCTGCTGCACGTGTGGCGCCCGGGAGACAACTGGACGCCGCTCGTTTCTACGTGTCAGTGGTTAATATCTGTAAACAGACGGATGATGCTCCGTCTTGATCGATGGGATGCCCCAGGATAAAGCAGTCATATCAAGTCAAGTCTAACATTATTACTATTTCCATCTAGGATTACATTAGGATTAATGAGGTGGTCAAACTCATATTGCTCCTTGTATTATTATATACCATTACATTTGTCTGCCGCTATGTATTGACTGCAAAGTTTGACATAATGGTAGGAGTCAGCTAAGTATAAACTACAATGAATAAATAACACAATGCATACATCAGAAGCCATCCTCCAGAGGTCCCAGTTGTTTTCCTCAGGAGAACCAGTTCAGTGGGTATAACAGTGTGTAGCTTACTGTAGTCTGACTGTAGCGCCAGACCAGGCTGTGTCAAGTGATGTCTCCATTAGGACAGTCCCCTATTGACCCAGGAGCTCAGAATGATAGGTCAGGGACACCACCTCTCCCCTATCTACTCTACACAAACGCATGCACACATACACTCATTGTCCAGAGTGTGTGTGTGTGTGACAGTCTGTGGATAAGTCAATAACTGTCCCTCCCCACTCTCTGGTTTTCTGAAACCTGCAGAGAGACTGTATGATTGGCATATCTGGACTGGATGAAAAAAAGTATGAAAATAGACAGGCAGTAGGTACTCTCTCTCTCTCTCTCTCTCTCTCTCTCTCTCTCTCTCTCTCTCTCTTCCTCTCTCTCCATTCCTCTCTCTCTATTCCTCTCTCTCTCTCTATTCCTCTCTCTCTCTCTATTCCTCTCTCTCTCTCTCTCTCTCTCTCTCTCTCTCTCTATTCCTCTCTATTCCTCTCTCTCTCTCTATGCTCTCCTTCTTACATCGATGAGCCCTTCCTCATGAATAGATACAAAGCACCAGCTGATGTTGAATGTTAAGTAATATATTCATTAACCCCTAACTAACCCTGCTAATGAGTGACAACAGCTCCTGCTAGACCAGACCATACAGATTGGTAGGCACTTTACCCAATGAAACAAAGGGGCAAACTCCAAACGCAGACCTCTCCACTATTTTTTATAACATAACAATAACACCAGTTGAACTAAATGAATTGCGTTTTTATTTGCTTGACATTAATGACAGGGGTAGATTCATCATCTCTGATGTTTCCCTCGTGTTTAGAGATTGCAGATTTTTTTGTTCTTAGTTTTTGAGGTTTGAATTTTAGGGTCCAGGGCTCTGAGATATAAGGGTTTGGACTTTCAATTTTGGGGATTGGTGTTCAGCACTTGCAGGTCGCTCTCTAGCCTATATCCATGTGCTTGGTATTCCTCTTCCTCCGTTATCTATCATCTGTAAAGCCCTTCCCCCTCCCACACACACACACACACACACACACACACACACACACACACACACACACACACACACACACACACACACACACACACACACACACACACACACACACAAAGACACATGACCCCCCCCCCCCTATGCACACACACACACACTTTTCTCTGTCTGCTTGAAGACTAGCCCATTAATCTTGGGCTGCATCCTAACATGGTTGTTAGAATTCTATTAGCTGTAAATATTCAATAAGGAACCTCACTTAAAGGCCCTGTCCCTCTTATCAGCCGCAGCCCAGCCACGATCATTACACTGCAAACTCTTTTATTGTTTAGGCAAATGACAAGCAGCGATTTATGCGGAGAGCATGACAATGGCGACGTGAAAGGAAATGTGTTAGTTTAAGTATGTTATAGAGGGGAGGAGATACAGCGAGAGGGAGTGAGGCAAGGAAGAAAGGAGTGATGTTACAACAGAGTTGACAAATCACAGAGTAGTTCCTGAGGGTAGTGGTGGGAGGAATGTTGAATCCCAACCATGTTTTACTTGTGTATGTTTAGACAAACAGCAGTCATTACACAGTCCAAGTGTAGTCTGCCTGGGGGTATGTTGTTATCTCACACCCCAAGAGAAGGCAGCACTGGTAGGACTCTTCACTGTGTAAACACACATCCATCTTTTCACACACACACACTCACACTCTCTACCACTTGTCACACACATCCCACCCCCCCCCCCCCCCCCTCTCGATGATCCCAAGGTCCCATCAACACACAGACACACAACACACACACACACACACACACACATGTGTCCCTGCCCTGGGGTCCCCACAATCCCATATGTAATGAGTTGTTTAATTCACTTCATTGAGTGTTAATGTCCCTGTGGCTCTCCTCAGTTTCACACTGCTGGGAGGGCCTGATAATTGGGCCTACTTTATCATCGATTCCTCTCTGATGAATGGCCTGAGAAACCACTCAATTTGTTTGTGTCTCCCTCCCCCCTCCCCTCCTCTATTCATTCTATGGTGGGTTTGATACGTTCCGGGTTTTCTGGAAGACTGGGGTGAATGTTCTACTTCAGGATGTGAATGGAAACATTCCACTGGACTACGCCACTGAGGGAACCGAGACCAGCTACATCCTTCGAAAACACCTAGAGGAAAACGGTAACACAATACTCCTCAAATTATTTAATGTCTGTTTTATGTAGTGTGTCATGTCGTGTTGTGTTATATTGTAGGACTATATGTGTTTATTGTGCAACAAACAGCCCTAGAAATGTTCACCCACACACAATTACTCTTGTTTAAGACCTGTCCATTATCCCGGCAGTACGACATTTTGTTCTAGTCCATATAACGTGTTAATATAATGCCTGCTTCAATGTTCATTATTTTTTCACAGCAGTTAAAGGAGATTGAATAGAAAACGAAATAAAATGAAATGAATGAAAGAACATTTTTAATTTTACAAGCATGAAATAATGGCTTAATTTGAAAAAATGAAAATCAACGGATCGTAAATTATGTCAATACACACAATTATAATGTGAAGTGAGGAAACAGACTAAAATACTTAATTATAAGGAATGGTTTCATGGATGGTTGGCTGCCATATTGCCTGAGGGAAAGGTATTGATACTGTATATACAGTGATTTCAGAAAGTATTCAGACCCCTTCACTCTTTCCACATTTTGTTACGTTACAGCCTTATTCTAAAAGGGATTGAACACATTTTGTTACGTTACAGCCTTATTCTAAAATGGATTGAACACATTTTGTTACGTTACAGCCTTATTCTAAAAGGGATTGAACACATTTTTCCCTCATTAATCTACACATGATACAACATAATGACAAAGTGGAAAAAGGGTTTTAGAAATGTTTGCAAATGTATAAAAAAGATCAAAACCAGAAATACCTTATTTAGATAAGTATTCAGACCCTTTGCTATGAGACTAAAAATGAGCTCAGGTGCATCCTGTTTCCATTGATCATCCTTTAGATGTTTCCACAACTTCATTGGAATCGACTTGTGGTAAATTCAAATGATTGCACATGATTTGGAAAGGCAAACACCTGTCTATATAAGGTCCAACAGTTGAAAGTGTATGTCAGGGCAAAAACCAAGCCATGAGTTCGAAGGAATTGAGCTTTGCGATATGATTGTGTTGAGGCACAGATCTGGGGAAGGGTACCAAAAAAATCTGCAGCATTGAAGGTCCCCAAGAACACAGTGGATTCGATGATTCATAAATGGAAGAAATTTGGAACCACCAAGACTCTTCCTAGAGCTGGCCGCACAGCCAAACTTAGCAATCGGGGGAGAAGTACCTCCCCGACCAAGAACCCGATGGTCACTCTGTCCCAACCACAACTACAGCTACAACACTGTGTCTTCTCTGTCCTAACCACGACTACTACTACACTGTGTCCTCTCTGTCCCAACCACTACTACTACTACTACACTGTGTCCTCTCTGTCCCAACCACTACTACTACTACTACACTGTGTCCTCTCTGTCCCAACCACTACTACTACTACTACACTGTGTCCTCTCTGTCCCAACCACTACTACTACTACTACACTGTGTCCTCTCTGTCCCAACCACTACTACTACTACTACTACACTGTGTCCTCTCTGTCCCAACCACCATTACTACTACTACTACACTGTGTCCTCTCTGTCCCAACCACTACTACTACTACTACACTGTGTCCTCTCTGTCCCAACCACTACTACTACTACTACTACACTGTGACCTCTCTGTCCCAACAACTACTACTACTACTACTACACTGTGTCCTCTCTGTCCCAACCACTACTACTACTACTACACTGTGTCCTCTCTGTCCCAACCACTACTACTACTACTACACTGTGACCTCTCTGTCCCAACAACTACTACTACTACTACTACACTGTGTCCTCTCTGTCCCAACCACTACTACTACTACTACACTGTGACCTCTCTGTCCCAACAACTACTACTACTACTACTACACTGTGTCCTCTCTGTCTCAACCACTACTACTACTACACTGTGTCCTCTCTGTCCCAACCACTACTACTACTACTACACTGTGTCCTCTCTGTCTCAACCATTACTACTACTACTACACTGTGACCTCTCTGTCCCAACAACTACTACTACTACTACACTGTGTCCTCTCTGTCCCAACAACTACTACTACTACTACACTGTGACCTCTCGGTCCCAACCACTACTACTACTACTACACTGTGTCCTCTCTGTCCTAACCACTAATACTACTACTACACTGTGACCTCTCTGTCCCAACAACTACTACTACTACAACTACACTGTGTCCTCTCTGTCCCAACCACCACCACTACTACTACTACACTGTGACCTCTCTGTCCCAACAACTACTACTACTACTACTACACTGTGTCATCTCTGTCCCAACCACCATTACTACTACTACTACACTGTGACCTCTCTGTCCCAACCACTACTACTACTACTACACTGTGTCCTCTCTGTCCCAACCACTACTACTACTACACTGTGTCATCTCTGTCTCAACCACAACTACTACTACTACTACACTGTGTCCTCTCTGTCCCAACCACTACTACTACTACACTGTGTCCTCTCTGTCCCAACCACTACTACTACTACACTGTGTCATCTCTGTCTCAACCACAACTACTACTACTACTACACTGTGTCCTCTCTGTCCCAACCACTACTACTACTACACTGTGACCTCTCTGTCCCAACCACTACCACTACTACTACTACACTGTGTCCTCTCTGTCCCAACCACTACTACTACTACACTGTGACCTCTCTGTCCCAACCACTACCACTACTACTACTACACTGTGTCCTCTCTGTCCCAACTACTACTACTACTACACTGTGGCCTCTCTGTCCCAACCACTACTACTACTACTACTACACTGTGTCCTCTCTGTCCCAACCAGTACTACTCACTGTGTCCTCTCTGTCCCAACCACTACAACGACTACTACACTGTGTCCTCTCTGTCCCAACCAGTACTACTCACTGTGTCCTCTCTGTCCCAACCACTACAACGACTACTACACAGTGTCCTCTCTGTCCCAACCACTACTACTACTACTACTACTACTACAATGTGTCCTCTCTGTCCCAACAACTACCACTACTACACTGTGTCATCTCTGTCCCAACCACTACTACTACTACTACACCGTGTCCTCTCTGTCCCAACCAGTACTACTACAACACTGTGTCCTCTCTGTCCCAACCACTACTGCTACTACTACTAGTACTACTACTACTACTACTACTACTACTACTACACGGTGTCCTCTCTGTCCCAACCACTACTTCTACACAGTGTCCTCTCTCTCCCAACCACTACTACTACTACTACTACTACACTGTGTCATCTCTTTCCCAACCACTACTACTACCACTACACTGTGTATTCACTGTGCCAACCACCACTACTTCTACTACACAGTGTCCACTCTGTCCCAACAACTACTTCTAATACACCTTGTCCACTCTGCCCCAACCACTACTACTACTACTACTACTACACTGTCTCCTCTCTGTCCCAACCACTACTACTACTACTACTACACTGTGTCCTCTCTGTCCCAACCACTACTACTACTACTACTACACTGTGTCCTCTCTGTCCCAACCACTACGACTACTACTACTACACTGTGTCCTCTCTGTCCCAACCAGTACTACTACTACTACTACTACTACTACTACACTGTGTCCTCACTGTGCCAACCACTGCTACACTGTGTCCTCTCTTTCCCAACCACTACTACTACTACACCATGTCCTCTCTGTCCCAACCACTACTACTACTACACTGTGTCCTCTCTTTCCCAACCACTACTACTACTACACCATGTCCTCTCTGTCCCAACCACTACTACTACTACTACTACACTGTGTCCTCTCTGTCCTAACCACCATTACTACTACTACTACACTGTGTCCTCTCTGTCCCAACCACTACTACTACTACTACTACACTGTGTCCTCTCTGTCCTAACCACCATTACTACTACTACTACACTGTGTCCTCTCTGTCCCAACCACTACTACTACTACTACTACACTGTGTCCTCTCTGTCCTAACCACCAATACTACTACTACTACACTGTGTCCTCTCTGTCCCAACAGTGACTACTACTACTACAACACTGTGTCCTCTCTGTCCAAACAGTACTACTACTACTACTACTACTACTACTACTACTAATACTACTACTACACTGTGTCCTCTCTGTCTCAAACACTACTACTACTACTACGACACGCTGTCCTCTCTGTCCCAACCACCACTACTACTACTACACTGTGTCAACTCTGTCCCAACCAGTACTACTACTACCGCTACTACTACACTATGTCCTCTCTGCCCCACCATTACTACTACACTGTTTCCTCTCTGTCCCATCTACTACTACTACTACTACACAGTGTCCTCTCTGTCCCAACCACTACTACTATACTGTGTCCTCTCTGTCCCAACCACTACTACTACTACTACTACACTGTTTCCTCTCTGCCCCAACCATTACTACTACTACTACACTGTGTCCTCTCTGTCCCAACCACTACTACTACTACTACACGGTGTCCTCTCTGTCCCATCTACTACTACTACTACTACACAGTGTCCTCTCTGTCCCAACTACTACTACTATACTGTTTCCTCTCTGTCCCATCCACTACTACTACTACACTGTGTCCTCTCTGTCCCAACAACTACTACTACTATTACACTGTGTCCTCACTGTTCCAACAACCACTACTACTAATACACGGTGTACACTCTGTCCCAACCAGTACTACTACTACACTGGGTCCTCTCTGTCCAAACCAATACTACTACTACTACTACTACTACTACACTGTGTCCTCACTGTGCCAACCACTGCTACACTGTGTCCTCTCTGTCCCAACCACTACTACTTCTACTACACTGTGTCCTCACTGTCCCAACAACAACTTCTACTACACCTTGTCCTCACTGTCCCAACCACTACTACTACTACTACACTGTGTCCTCTCTGTCCCAACCACCATTACTACTACTTCTACACTGTGTCCTCTCTGTCCCAACCACTACTACTACTACTACACTGTGTCCTCACTGTCCCAACCACCATTACTACTACTTCTACACTGTGTCCTCTCTGTCCCAACCACTACTACTACTACTACACAGTGTCCTCACTGTCCAAACCACTACTACTACTACTACACTGTGTCCTCACTGTCCCAACCACCATTACTACTACTTCTACACTGTGTCCTCTCTGTCCCAACCACTACTACTACTACTACACCATGTCCTCTCTGTCCCAACCACTACTACTACTACACCATGTCATCTCTGTCCCAACCACTACTACTACTACACCATGTCCTCTCTGTCCCAACCACTACTACTACTACTACACTGTGTCCTCACTGTCCAAACCACTACTACTACTACACTGTGTCCTCTTTGTCCCAACCACTACTACTACTACTACACTGTGTCCTCTCGGGCCCAACCACTACTACTACTACTACACTGTGTCCTCTCGGGCCCAACCACTACTACTACTACTACACTGTGTCCTGTCGGGCTCAACCACTACTACTACTACTACACTGTGTCCTCACTGTCCAAACCACTACTACTACTACACCGTATCCTCTCTGTCCCAACCACTACTACTACTACTACAACTATGTGTTCTCTCTGTCCTAACCAGTACCGCTACTCCTACACTGTGTCATCTCTGTCCCAACCACTACTACTAGTACTACAACTATGTGTTCTCTCTGTCCTAACCAGTACCGCTACTCCTACACTGTGTCATCTCTGTCCCAACCACTACTACTAGTACTACAACTATGTGTTCTCTCTGTCCTAACCAGTACCGCTACTCCTACACTGTGTCATCTCTGTCCCAACCACTACTACTAGTACTACAACTATGTGTTCTCTCTGTCCTAACCAGTACCGCTACTACTACACTGTGTCATCTCTGTCCCAACCACTACTACTAGTACTACAACTATGTGTTCTCTCTGTCCTAACCAGTACCGCTACTCCTACACTGTGTCATCTCTGTCCCAACCACTACTACTAGTACTACAACTATGTGTTCTCTCTGTCCTAACCAGTACCGCTACTACTACACTGTGTCATCTCTGTCTCAACCAGTACTACTACTACTACAACTATGTGTTCTCTCTGTCCTAACCAGTACCGCTACTCCTACACTGTGTCATCTCTGTCCCAACCACTACTACTACTACTACACTGTGTTCTCTCTGTTCTAACCAGTACCTCTACTCCTACACTATGTCCTCTCTGTCCCAACCACCACCACTACTACTACTACACTGTGTCCTCTCTGTTCTAACCAGTACCGCTACTCCTACACTATGTCCTCTCTGTCCCAACCACCACCACTACTACTACTACACTGTGTCCTCTCTGTCCCAACCATTACTACTACTACTACTACACTGTGTCCTCACTGTTCCAACCACTACTACTAATAATACACTGTGTCCTCTCTGTCCCAACCACTACCACTAATACACGGTGTACTCTATGTCCCAACCAGTACTACTACTACTACTACTACTACTACTACTAATACTACTACTACACTGTGTCCTCTCTGTCTCAAACACTACTACTACTACTACGACACGCTGTCCTCTCTGTCCCAACCACCACTACTACTATGACATTGTGTCATCTCTGTCCCATCCACTACTACTACCACTACACTGTGTCCTCTCTGTCCCAACCAGTACTACTACTACCGTTACCACTACACTGTGTCCCCTCTGCCCCAACCATTACTACTACACTGTTTCTTCTCTGTCCAAACCACTACTTCTACACGGTGTCCTCTCTGTCCCATCCACTATTACTAGTACTACTACACAGTGTCCTCTCTGTCCCAACCACTACTACTATACTGTTTCCTCTCTGTCCCATCCACTACTACTACTACACTGTGTCCTCTCTGTCCCAACAACTACTACTACTACACTGTGTCCTCTCTGTCCCAACCACTACTACTACTACTACACTGTGTCCTCTCTGTCCCAACCACTACTACTACTACTACACTGTGTCCTCTCTGTCCCAACAACTACTACTACTACTACACTGTGTCCTCTCTGTCCCAACCACTACTACTACTACACCATGTCCTCTCTGTCCCAACCACTACTACTACTACACCATGTCCTCTCTGTCCCAACCACTACTACTACTACACTGTGTCCTCTCTGTCCCAACAACTACTACTACTACACTGTGTCCTCTCTGTCCCAACAACAACTTCTACTACACTGTGTCCTCTCTGTCCCAACCACTACTACTACTTCTACACCATGTCCTCTCTGTCCCAACCACTACTACTACTACTACACTGTGTCCTCTCTGTCCCAACCACTACTACTACTACTACACTGTGTTCTCTCTGTCCCAACAACAACTTCTACTACACTGTGTCCTCTCTGTCCCAACCACTACTACTACTTCTACACCATGTCCTCTCTGTCCCAACCACTACTACTACTACTACACTGTGTCCTCACTGTCCAAACCACTACTACTACTACACTGTGTCCTCACTGTCCCAACCACTACTACTACTACTACACTGTGTCCTCACTGTCCCAACCACTACTACTACTTCTACACTGTGTCCTCTCTGTCCCAACCACCATTACTACTACTACTACACCATGTCCTCTCTGTCCCAACCACTACTACTACTTCTACACTGTGTCCTCTCTGTCCCAACCACTACTACTACTACACCATGTCCTCTCTGTCCCAACCACTACTACTACTACTACACTGTGTCCTCACTGTCCAAACCACTACTACTACTACTACACTGTGTCCTCACTGTCCAAACCACTACTACTACTACACTGTGTCCTCACTGTCCCAACCACTACTACTACTACTACACTGTATCCTCTTTGTCCAAACCACTACTACTACTACTACACTGTGTCCTCTCGGTCCCAACCACTACTACTACTACTACACTGTGACCTCTCTGTCCCAACCACTACTACTACTACTACACTGTGTCCTCACTGTCCAAACCACTACTACTACTACACTGTGTCCTCACTGTCCCAACCACTACTACTACTACTACACTGTGTCATCTCTGTCCCAACCACTACTACTTCTACTACACTGTGTCATCTCTGTCCCAACCACTACTACTACTACACTGTATCCTCTTTGTCCAAACCACTACTACTTCTACTACACTGTGTCATCTCTGTCCCAACCACTTCTTCTACTACACTGTATCTTCTTTGTCCAAACCACTACTACTACTACTACACTGTGTCCTCTTTGTCCCAACCACTACTACTACTACTACACCGTATCCTCTCTGTCCCAACCACTACTACTACAACTATGTGTTCTCTCTGTCCTAACCAGTACCGCTACTCCTACACTGTGTCATCTCTGTCCCAACCACTACTACTAGTACTACAACTATGTGTTCTCTCTGTCCTAACCAGTACCGCTACTCCTACACTATGTCCTCTCTGTCCCAACCACCACCACTACTACTACTACACTGTGTCCTCTCTGTCCCAACCATTACTACTACTACTACTACACTGTGTCCTCACTTTTCCAACCACTACTACTAATAATACACTGTGTCCTCTCTGTCCCAACCACTACTACTAATACACGGTGTACTCTATGTCCCAACCAGTACTACTACTACTACTACTACTACTAATACTACTACTACACTGTGTCCTCTCTGTCTAAAACACTACTACTACTACTACGACACGCTGTCCTCTCTGTCCCAACCACCACTACTACTATGACATTGTGTCATCTCTGTCCCATCCACTACTACTACCACTACACTGTGTCCTCTCTGTCCCAACCAGTACTACTACTACCGTTACTACTACACTGTGTCCTCTCTGCCCCAACCATTACTACTACACTGTTTCTTCTCTGTCCAAACCACTACTTCTACACGGTGTCCTCTCTGTCCCATCCACTACTACTACTACTACTACACAGTGTCCTCTCTGTCCCAACCACTACTACTATACTGTTTCCTCTCTGTCCCATCCACTACTACTACTACACTGTGTCCTCTCTGTCCCAACAACTACTACTACTACACTGTGTCCTCTCTGTCCCAACCACTACTACTACTACTACACTGTGTCCTCTCTGTCCCAACCACTACTACTACTACTACACTGTATCCGCTCTGTCCCAACCATTACTACTACTACTACTACACTGTGTCCTCACTGTTCCAACCACTACTACTAATAATACACTGTGTCCTCTCTGTCCCAACCACTACTACTAATACACGGTGTACTCTCTGTCCCAACCAGTACTACTACTACACTGTGTCCTCTCTGTCCAAACAATGCCAACAACTTCTACTACACGGTGTCCTCTCTGTCCCAACAATGACTACTACTACTACTACACTGTGTCCTCCCTGTCCCAACCAATACTACTACTACTGCTACACTGTGTCCTATCTGTGCCAACCACTACTACTACTACTACACCTTGTCCTCTCTGTACCAACAGTGACTACTACTACTACAACACTGTGTCCTCTCTGTCCAACCAGTACTACTACTACTACTACTACTACTACTACACTGTGTCCTCTCTGTCTCAAACACTACTACTACTACTACGACACGGTGTCCTCTCTGTCCCAACCACTACTACTACTATGACATTGTGTCATCTCTGTCCCATCCACTACTACTACCACTACACTGTGTCCTCTCTGTCCCAACCAGTACTACTACTACCGCTACTACTACACTGTGTCCTCTCTGCCCCAACCATTACTACTACACTGTTTCCTCTCTGTCCAAACCACTACTTCTACACGGTGTCCTCTCTGTCCCATCCACTACTACTACTACTACACAGTGTCCTCTCTGTCCCAACCACTACTACTATACTGTTTCCTCTCTGTCCCATCCACTACTACTACTACACAGTGTCCTCTCTGTCCCAACAACTACTACTACTACTACACTGTTTCCTCTCTGTCCCATCCACTACTACTACTACTACACAGTGTCCTCTCTGTCCCAACCACCATTACTACTACTACTACACTGTATCCTCTCTGTCCCAACCACCACTACTACTACTACACTGTGTCTTCTCTGTCCCAACAACTACTACTACTACTACACTGTATCCTCTCTGTCCCATCCACTACTACTACTACACAGTGTCCTCTCTGTCCCAACCACCACGACTACTACTACTACACAGTGTCCTCTCTGTCCCAACCACCATTATTACTACTACTACACTGTGTCCTCTTTGTCCAAACCACTACTACTACTACTACACCATGTCCTCTTTGTCCCAACCACTACTACTACTACTACACCATGTCCTCTTTGTCCCAACCAGTACTACTACGTCACTGTGCCCTCTCTGTCCCTCCCACTTAATGTACAGAACCAGTCAAAAATTTGGACTCACCTACTCATTCCAGGGGGGGGGGGGAAGCTATACGTTGAAGCTATACGTTGTGTTGTGACAAGGTAGGGGTGATGTACAGAAGATAGCCATATTTGGTAAATGACCAAGTGCATATTATGGCAAATGACCAAGTGCATATTATGGCAAGAACAGCTCAAATAAGCAAAGAGAAACGACAGTCCATCATTACTTTAAGACATGGAGGTCAGTCAATCCGGACACTTTGAAAATGTCTTCAAGTGCAGTCGCAAAAACCATCAAGAGCTATGATAAAAGTGGCTCTCATGATGACCACCACAGAAAAGGAAGACCCAGAGTTACCTCTGCTGCAGAGGATAAGTTCATTAGAGTTAACTGCACCTCAGATTGCAGCCCCAAATAAATGCTTCACAGAGTTCAAGTAACAGACACATCTCAACATCAACTGTTCAGAGGAGACTGCGTGAATCAGGCCTTCATGGTCGAATGGCTGCAAAGAAACCAATACTAAAGGACACCAATAAGAAGAAGAGACTTACTTGGGCCAACAAACAGGAGCAATGGATATTAGACTGGTGGTAATCTGTCCTTTGGTCTGATGAGTCCAAATTTGAGATTTTTGGTTCCAACCGCTTGTGTCTCTGTGAGCCGCAGAGTAGGTGAATGGATGATCTCTGCATAGTGTGGTTCCCACCGTGAAGCATGAAGGAGGAGGTGTGATGGTGCTTTGCTTGTGACACTGTCTGTGATTTATTTTAAATTCAAGGCACACTCAACCAGCATGGCTACCACAGCATTCAGCAGCGATACGCCATCCCATCTGGTTTGCTCTTAGTGGGTCTATTATTTGTTTTTCAATAGGACAATGACCAAAAACACCTCCAGGCTGTGTAAGAGCTATTTGACCAAGAAAGAGAGTGATGGAGTGCTGCATCAGATGACCTGGCCTTCATAATCACCGGATCTCAACCCAATTGAGATGGTTTGGGATGAGTTTGAGTGCAGAGTGAAGGCAAAGCAGCCAACAAGTGCTCAGCATATGTGGGAACTCCTTCAAGACTATTGGAAAAGCATTCCTCATGAAGCTGGTTAAGAGAATGCCAAGAGTGTGCAAAGATGTCATCAAGGCAAATAATGGCTACTTTGAAGAATCTCAACAAAAAAAAATTGTGTTCAACACTATTTTGGTTTCTACATTATTCCATATGTGTTGATGTCTTCACTATTATTCTACAATGTATAAAATAGTAAAAATAAAGAAATACCCTTGAATGAGTAGGTGTTCTAAAACTTTTGACTGGTACTGTACATCATGACCACTTAATTCTCAATCCACCACAAAAACAGTGACACATGGGCTAAGACAGAGGAAGTCAAACATACGCATACGCACACACACACACACACACACACACACACACACACACACACACACACACACACACACACACACACACACACACACACACACACACACACACACACACACACAGAGAGAGATATACAATGAGTGTACAAAACATTAAGAACACCTGCTCTTTCCAGGTCATAGACTGACCAGGGGAATCTAGGTGAGAGCTATTATCCCTTATTGATGCCACCTGTTAAATCCACTTAAATCAGTGTAGGTGAAGGGGAGGAGACAGGTTTTGAATGATTTTTAAGCCTTGAGACAATTGAGACATGGATTGTGTATGTCTGCCATTCAGAGGGGAATGGGTAAAATAAAATATTTAAGTTCCTTTGAACAGGGTATGGTAGTAGGTGGCAGGCGCACAGGTTTGCGTCAAGAACTGTAACACTGTTGGGTTTTTCACGCTCAATAGTTTCCTGTCTCTATCAAGAATGGTCCACCACCCAAAGGACATCCAGCCAACTTGACACAACAGTGCGAAGCATTGAAATCAACATTGGCCAGAATCACTGTGGAACTCGTTCGACACCTTGTAGAGTCCATGCCCTGACGAATTGAGGCTGTTCTGAGTGCAAAACGGGGGGGGTGCAACTCATATTAGGAAGGTGTCCCTAATGTTTGGTATACTCAATGTATGTTTTGTTGTCACATAAGCACAAGCCCATACACGTACATAGATACACACACACACACATCTGTCACACATCCTCATGTCTGACAATGTGCAACTGAATAAAAAGAACAGTTAGGTTGTCATCCGTTTTTACAGTAATCCAGATGCTTTTCAGCGCTCATCATCTTGTGACGAAAATTATAACTTTATTTAGCAAATACTTCTGTGTAAACTTGACTTTAGCTTACAGTATACTCTGATATTCATGTAATTTCCCCTGTTTTGTGATTCTGACCCACTTGTCATGTTCCATAGAGCTTCGGTCATGACTCCTCCTGTGAGGCGTTTTGTGTGTGTATGTGTATGTGTGGGTGTGTGTTTGCACATGCATGTGGGTGTGTGAAGGTGAGTTGCCCCCTCAGAGTGACTGATAGTGGAGAACCTCACTCCAGCAAGGAATAGAGAAGGTCAACAGAGATGGGGAGAGAGAACAAGAGATGGGACACAAAAATGTCAGAGGAAAAAAAGATGGTACAGACTTAAATGCAGAAAAGAGGAGGGAGCGAGAGAGTGACAGAGAATGATAAGGAATGCCAGAAATATCTCCCTAGCCAATCCATCTTTATGCGCAGGAGATCACATGATGGATGGGACCTCAGAAGTCCAAACAGATATTACTCTACACCTCACCATAAACACACACACAAACCTCAGCCCCACCTGCCTGTGACCTGTGTTGGGAGCCGACATGGGTTCAAATACTATTTCAGATATTTCAATTACTTTTCAATACCTTTTTTTAAAGTTTTCAGATAACTTTTTTGTCTTCAAATAAAGATTTATGAATCAAAAAGAAATGAAGAGCAAGGCACTCTTCATATAATTAATTAAAATGCCTTTATTAGTATGGCATGTTCAATAGAAACAAAGTTTTTAAAAAACGACACGTTTCGGCTGCATGGCCTTCGTCAGGGAGTACAGAAAAAAAGGAATACAATGTCCTCTTTTAAACAGCTTTTCCAATTAGCCCTAATTGGAAGAGGGAGTGGTTACAGAATTGATCACCTTTTATTGTGTATAGTATTGCTTACTAGGTGTGCCCAATCAATTCTGTAACCACTCCCTCTTCCAATTAGGGTTAATTTGAAAAGCTGTTTAAAAGAGGACATTGTATTCCTTTTTTTTTTGTATTCCCTGACGAAGGCCATGCAGCCGAAACGCGTCGGTTTTTTAAAACACTAACTCCAAACATAAACAATATCCCATAACCCACAGGTGGAAAAAATGCTACTTAAGTATGATCCCCAATTAGAGACAACGATAGCCAGCTGCCTCTAATTGGGAATCATACCAAAACCCCAACATAGAAAAAACAACTTAGAACCCCACATAGAAAATATAAACTAGACTAACCCCCCTAGTCACGCCCTGACCTACTCTACCATAGAAAATAAAGTCTTTCTATGGTCAGGACGTGACACTCCCATGCACCCAGATATTTGAAAATAGCATTTGAAATAAGTATTTGAAAATTATTTCAAAAACAATGGTCGATTATTATTATAATATTTTTTTTTACAAATAACCGTTCAAATACTCAAATAAAAGTACTTGTTTTTGGCTGTCTATTTGAAAATACTAAAATATGCAGCATAGTCCCTTGCTCCCCCATGGCATCACAGCCCCTCCCCTCATCCCAAATCCCCTATAGGTGGTCTCTATCCCCTCATGCTCGCATCCAGCCTCTCTATCCTCTTCCTGCTGTGGCACACTTCCATGTCACACTAGAAGTCTATGTTGCCTTAGTAACATGGCTATGTTACCCTCCTCAAGTATCTCTTACAGTCTCTCGTACAGGGCACATACCCTATGGACTCTCCCTGTCCATTCCTATATGCACTCCACTAATTAGAATTGAGCATACCGTATAAGACTCAACTGCCTATAGTAATCAAAGCCCAAGGGACAAAAATATTCTATATTACAGTGATCGTTAGAGAGAAACACAGACGATCTATAATATATAGCTACTGTATCATTTCGGCAACCAAAACAATGGTCCCCTGTGAGTATTTGAGGGTGGAGGAGATCAGAGCAGACCATCAATCCCTTTTAGCCAGGGATAGACTGCACTGCTAGACCTTTGTCCTCTCTTAGACCTCTGCCTGTCTGTCAGTCTCCAAGACAGTCTGTTGACTTTGAAAAGGAGACTAAGGATTCTCAAGGAGACATTACACACAGAACCAACATGGCTCCCATGATAATTGTGATTGGTACAGACTACGGAGACATCATTAATGTCGCGTGTGTGTGTGTGCTGTACTAACGTGTGTGTTTTGTTCTGTTGTTCCAGGTATAGATGTGTTGTCCATGCACACTATGCGTACCCAGAGGCCCAGCACCATGTTGTCTGATGTTCGACAGCTGGTCTCCAGCGGGGTCAGTCTCAACCAACGCAACAACGACGGGGTTACTTTGGTGAGTACCTACCAGTGGAGGCTTCTGAGGGGAGGACGGCTCATAGTAATGGCTGGAACAACAGAAAATGGAATGTACAGTATTTGATTCCATTACACTTCTTCCGCTCCAGCAATTACCACAAGCCCATCCTCCCCCATTAAGGTGCCTCCAACCTCCTGTGGTTCCTACCAGTACTCCTCTACTCTCTCTCTCTCTCTCTCTCTCTCTCTCTCTCTCTCACTCTCACTCTCACTCTCACTCTCGCTCTCGCTCTCGCTCTCGCTCTCGCTCTCGCTCTCTCTCGCTCTCGCTCTCGCTCTCGCTCTCGCTCTCGCTCTCGCTCTCGCTCTCGCTCTCGCTCTCGCTCTCGCTCTCGCTCTCGCTCTCGCTCTCTCTCGCTCTCGCTCTCGCTCTCGCTCTCTCTCTATCTCGCTCTCTCTCTATCTTGCTCTCTCTCTATCTTGCTCTCTCACTCTATTTCAATGGCTGTATACAGTAGATGTGTCTTTGTAATGTGTTTCTTTAACCCTCTCTCTCCTTCTCTCTCTATCTCTCCCCCATTAAGGTGCCTCCAACCTCCTGTGGTTCCTACCAGTACTCCTCTACTCTCTCTCTCTCTCTCTCTCGCTCTCTCGCTCTCTCTCGCTCTCTCTCGCTCTCTCTCGCTCTCTCTCGCTCTCTCGCTCTCTCTCGCTCTCTCGCTCTCTCGCTCTCTCTCGCTCTCTCTCTATCTTGCTCTCTCTCTATCTCGCTCTCTCTCTATCTCGCTCTCTCTCTATCTTGCTCTCTCTCTATCTTGCTCTCTCTCTATCTTGCTCTCTCACTCTATTTCAATGGCTGTATACAGTAGATGTGTCTTTGTAATGTGTTTCTTTAACCCTCTCTCTCCTTCTCTCTCCATCTCTCTCTAGCTCCACATAGCGTGTGCTAGTGGCTACAGGGAGGTGGTGTCTGTGCTGCTGGAGGACGGGGCGGACCCTCAGCCCTCCGACGACGGCTATTGGACACCTCTCCACCTGGCTGCCAAATATGGACAGGTACTGTCATATCACTGTACATTCACATATCTAGTCGTGTCAGATCCACGGAGGGAAAGTGAACAAAACTTTGTTTAGCGAAGGAACAACTTTCTAAAATGATATTGAACCATAAAACTTACGGGAATGTATCAATAATGGCTAGTTTATAGACCAGTATTAGCTGGCTAGTTTATGGACCAGTATTGGCTGGCTAGTTTATCTTTTACTTGGTACTCATCCCGGATCCGGGAGCACCCTCATCAGTAAAAAAGCTGACTAGCATAGCCTAGCATAGCGCCACAAGTAAATACTAGCATCTAAATATCATGAAATCACAAGTCCAAGACACCAGATGAAAGATACACATCTTGTGAATCCAGCCATCATTTCTGATTTTTAAAATGTTTTACAGGGAAGACACAATATGTATTTCTATTAGCTAACCACGATAGCAAAAGACCCAATTTTTTTTTCTCCGCCATTTTTTTACTGCATAGGTAGCTATCACAAATTCGACCAAATAAACATATAAATAGTCACTAACCAAGAAACAACTTCATCAGATGACAGTCTGATAACATATTTCTTTTATAGCATATGTTTTGTTCGAAAAATGTGCATATTTCAGGTATAAATCCTAGTTTTACATTGCAGCCACCATAACAAAATCTCACCAAAGCAGCTAGAATAACTACAGAGACCAACGTGAATTACCTAAATACTCATCATAAAATATTTATGAGAAATACACAGCGTACAGCAAATGAAAGACAAAGATCTTGTGAATCCAGCCAATAATTCAGATTTTTTAAGTGTTTTACAGCGAAAACACAATTTAGCATTATATTAGCTTACTACAATAGCCAACCACACAGCAGCATTGATTCATGCATGTTAGCGATAGCGAATAAACCAGCAAAAGATATTACATTTTTCACTAACCTTCTCAAAACTTCATCAGATGAGAGTCCTATAACATCATATTACACAATACATATTTTGTTTGTTCGAAAATGTGCATATTTAGCGGCACAAATCGTGGTTATACAATGAGAATAGTAGCCAAGCTGCAAACAAAATGTCGGGAGATATCTTGGGAGAGGCACCTAATCTAATCAATAACTAATCATAAACTTGACTAAAAAATACAGGTTGGACAGCAAATGAAAGATACATTAGTTCTTAATGCAACCGCTGTGTTAGATTTTTAAAATTAACGTTACTACGACATACAGCGTGCGTTAAAGCGAGACCGCACCGAAATTAATGGCGGAATAGTAGTTTTACATTTTTCAACAGAACAGCGAATTAACATCATAAATAGTTCTTACTATTTCATGAGCTTCCATCAGAATGTTGTGCATGTTGTTGTCCAGAAGAATCGTTGCTCGGTTGTAGATTGTCGTCTTCAACTTTGGAATTAGCAGCAAACATTAGCCATGTGACGAAGACGTGTCCAACTCACTATAACGCAGCACAAATGAAATACTGAAAATCGCAATGTACTGATATAAACTGATATAACTCGGTTTAAAATAACTACATTATGATGTTTTTAACACCTATATCGAATAAAATCAGAGCCGGATGTATCTAAAGCCTATAACGAGAGCTTTTCAGAATGCAATCCTGAGGTCTGTCATGCGTCATAGCGAACGTTGAAAAGAGCTTTTATACGGCCTCAGAACTACCCAGAGACCCCATTCCAATTCTCACTGCTTACTGACATCTAGGGGAAGGCGTATGCAGTGCATGTCGACCCATAGATTACATGCAAATTTATAAACTGACCCTGGAACAGAGCCCCCGATTTGAGATTTTTCAGTTCCTGACAGGAAGTTTGCTGCAAAAGGAGTTCTGTTTTACTCACAGATATAATTCAAACGTTTTTAGAAACTAGAGAGTGTTTTCTATCCAATAGTAATAATAATATGCATATTGTACGAGCAAGAATTGAGTACGAGGCAGTTTAATTTGGGAACTAATTTTTACAAAGTCGAAATAGCGCCCCCCTATTGAGAATTAATATTGGCTGGCTAGTTTATAGACCAGTATTGGCTGGCTAGTTTATAGACCAGTATTGGCTGGCTATTTTATAGACCAGTATTGGTTGGCTAGTTTATTGACCAGTATTGGCTGGCTAGTTTATGGATCAGTATTGGCTGGCTAGTTTATAGACCAGAATTGGCTGGCTAGTTTATAGACCAATATTGGCTGGCTAGTTTATAGACCAGTATTGGCTGGCTGGTTTATAGACCAGTATTGGCTGGCTAGTTTATAGACCAGTATTGGCTGGCTAGTTTATAGACCAGTATTGGCTGGCTAGTTTATAGACCGGTTTTGGCTGGCTAGTTTATGGACCAGTATTTGCTGGCTTTTTTATTTGTTTACCTTGTCTAGTCTCATTTTGAGACCTATGGGAAGATAACTTGTATAACAGAATTCTCCTCTGTCTGTCTCTCTGCTGATGAACAGGTATTTTGGGAGCTATCGAACAGACTAGCTCAAAGTGCTGGCACGGCACTGCATGTATTCATTAATGCCTTTTAGATTAGCGATTTCATGGTGTTTCTCACAGGGAAGGAGATTGATTTCAGGATATGGATGGAGGGTGGGTGGGGAAGAGGGAGATTTGGGTAGACGGATAGGGGGCTTTGAGGGAAAGGGAAGCGATCATGTTAAAATCTTGCTGACACGGTTCAATATGTAATTACATTTCTGGGGCTGCATGGTTGGGGTGCTGACAAAGAGAATGTATTCATATTAAGAACAGTTTTTTTCCTCTTTGTTCCTCTACTACCCCCAGGCCAGGTTTCTTCTCTATAGTGTGTTTTACAGTAAAGTCTTCCTTTCTGTTACCTCTCAACCGTCACTATCTCAAATCAAATTGTATTCGTCACATGCTTCGTAAACAACAGGTTCAGACTAACAGTGGAATGCAGAGACAAAAGACAGTATTGAAAAATAATAGCATGAGGAATAAGTTGAAAAATAATAACACGAAGAATAAGTTGAAAAATAATAACACGAGGGATAAGTTGAAAAATAATAACACGAGGAATAAGTTGAAAAATAATAACACGAGGAATAAGTTGAAAAATAATAGCATGAGGAATAAGTTGAAAAATAATAACACGAGGAATAAGTTGAAAAATAATAACACGAGGAATAAAAACACAATGGGTAATGAACTTGTCTATATACACGGGGTACCAGTACCTAGTTGATATGCAGAGGTACAAGGTACTTGAGGTATATATGTACATATAGGTAGGAATAAAGTGAATCGGCAATGGGATAGATTATAAACAGTAACAGCAGCGTGATGAGTCAAAAGAGATTAGTGCAAAATGGTCAATGCAGATAGTCCGGATAGCTATTGGTTAGCTATTTAACTAACTATTTAGCAGTCTTATAGCTTGGGGGTAGAAGCTGTTCCAGACTTGGTACATCGGTACCACTTGCCGTGCGATACCTCATCCCTCTCTTTCTCAAACTCCACAGTTTATCTGAGTGCATACATAAGTGAATTTGAGTGCATAGCGACAGGGGAGGGGAGAAGTAGAGAATTTATTGGAGCCCTACCTGCTGGAACCCTACCCGCTGGAGCCCTTCCCGCTGGACCCCTACCCGCTGGACCCTACCTGCTGGAGCCTGGCGCTGGAGCCCTACCCGCTGGAGCCCTTCCCGCTGGACCCCTACTCGCTGGAGCCCTACCCGCTGGAGCCCTACCTGCTGGACCCCTACCCGCTGGAGCCCTTCCCGCTGGACCGCTACCCGCTGGAGCCCTTCCCGCTGGAGCCCTACCCGCTGGAGCCCTTCCCGCTGGAGCCTGGTGCTGGAGCCCTACCTGCTGGAGCCTGGCGCTGGAGCCCTAAACGCTGGAGCCCTTCCCGCTGGACCCCTACTCGCTGGAGCCCTACCCGCTGGACTCCTACCCGCTGGAGCCCTACCCGCTGGACCCCTACCCGCTGGAGCCCTTCCCGCTGGACCCCTACCCGCTGGAGCCCTTCACGCTGGAGCCCTACCTGCTGGAGCCCTTCCCGCTGGAGCCTGGCGCTGGAGCCCTTCCCGCTGGAGCCCTACCTGCTGGAGACCTTCCCGCTGGAGCCTGGCGCTGGAGCCCTACCTGCTGGAGCCCTACCCGCTGGACCCCTACCCGCTGGAGCCCTATCCGCTGGAGCCCTTCCCGCTGGAGCCCTACCCGCTGGAGCCCTACCCGCTGGAGCCCTTCCCACTGGAGCCCTACCCGCTGGAGCCCTACCTGCTGGACCCCTACCCTCTGGAGCCCTTCCCGCTGGAGCCCTACCCGCTGGAGCCCTTCCCGCTGGAGCCTGGTGCTGGAGCCCTACCTGCTGGAGCCTGGCGCTGGAGCCCTACCCGCTGGAGCCCTTCCCGCTGGACCCCTACTCGCTGGAGCCCTACCCGCTGGAGCCCTACCTGCTGGACCCCTACCAGCTGGAGCCCTTCCCGCTGGAGCCCTACCCGCTGGAGCCCTACCCGCTGGAGCCCTACCTGCTGGAGCCTGGCGCTGGAGCCCTACCCGCTGGAGCCCTTCCCGCTGGAGCCCTACCTGCTGGAGACCTTCCCGCTGGAGCCTGGCGCTGGAGCCCTACCCGCTGGAGCCCTACCCGCTGGACCCCTACCTGCTGGAGCCCTACCCGCTGGAGCCCTATCCGCTGGAGCCCTTCCCGCTGGAGCCCTACCTGCTGGAGCCCTACCCGCTGGAGCCCTTCCCGCTGGAGCCCTTCCCGCTGGAGCCCTACCCGCTGGAGCCCTACCTGCTGGACCCCTACCCGCTGGAGCCCTTCCCGCTGGAGCCCTACCCGCTGGAGCCCTTCCCGCTGGAGCCTGGTGCTGGAGCCCTACCTGCTAGGGCCTGGCGCTGGAGCCCTACCCGCTGGAGCCCTTCCCGCTGGACCCCTACTCGCTGGAGCCCTACCCGCTGGAGCCCTACCTGCTGGACCCCTACCAGCTGGAGCCCTTCCCGCTGGAGCCCTACCCGCTGGAGCCCTACCCGCTGGAGCCCTACCTGCTGGAGCCTGGCGCTGGACTCCTACTCGCTGGAGCCCTTCCCGCTGGACCGCTACCCGCTGGAGCCCTTCCCGCTGGACCCCTACTCGCTGGAGCCCTTCCCGCTGGTCCGCTACCCGCTGGAGCCCTTCCCGCTGGACTCCTACCCGCTGGAGCCCTTCCCGCTGGACCCCTACCCGCTGGAGCCCTTCACGCTGGAGCCCTACCTGCTGGAGCCCTTCCCGCTGGAGCCTGGCGCTGGAGCCCTTCCCGCTGGAGCCCTACCTGCTGGAGACCTTCCCGCTGGAGCCCTACCCGCTGGAGCCCTACCTGCTGGACCCCTACCAGCTGGAGCCCTTCCCGCTGGAGCCCTACCCGCTGGAGCCCTACCCGCTGGAGCCCTACCTGCTGGAGCCTGGCGCTGGAGCCCTACCCGCTGGAGCCCTTCCCGCTGGACCCCTACTCGCTGGAGCCCTTCCCGCTGGACCGCTACCCGCTGGAGCCCTTCCCGCTGGACCCCTACTCGCTGGAGCCCTTCCCGCTGGTCCGCTACCCGCTGGAGCCCTTCCCGCTAGACTCCTACCCGCTGGAGCCCTACCTGCTGGACCCCTACCCGCTGGAGCCCTTCCCGCTGGACCCCTACCCGCTGGAGCCCTTCACGCTGGAGCCCTACCTGCTGGAGCCCTTCCCGCTGGAGCCTGGCGCTGGAGCCCTACCCGCTGGAGCCCTACCCGCTGGTCCGCTACCCGCTGGAGCCCTTCCCGCTAGACTCCTACCCGCTGGAGCCCTACCTGCTGGACCCCTACCCGCTGGAGCCCTTCCCGCTGGACCCCTACCCGCTGGAGCCCTTCACGCTGGAGCCCTACCTGCTGGAGCCCTTCCCGCTGGAGCCTGGCGCTGGAGCCCTTCCCGCTGGAGCCCTACCTGCTGGAGACCTTCCCGCTGGAGACCTTCCCGCTGGAGCCCTACCCGCTGGAGCCCTACCCGCTGGACCCCTACCCGCTGGAGCCCTACCCGCTGGACCCCTACCCGCTGGAGCCCTTCCCGCTGGAGCCTGGTGCTGGAGCCCTACCTGCTGGAGCCTGGCGCTGGAGCCCTTCCCGCTGGAGCCCTTCCTGCTGGACCCCTACTCGCTGGAGCCCTACCCGCTGGAGCCCTACCTGCTGGACCCCTACCAGCTGGAGCCCTTCCCACTGGACTCCTACCCGCTGGAGCCCTACCTGCTGGACCCCTACCCGCTGGAGCCCTTCCCGCTGGACCCCTACCCGCTGGAGCCCTTCCCGCTGGACTCCTACCCGCTGGAGCCCTTCACGCTGGAGCCCTACCTGCTGGAGCCCTACCCGCTGGAGCCCTTCCCGCTGGAGCCCTTCCCGCTGGAGCCCTACCTGCTGGAGCCCTACCCGCTGGAGCCCTTCCCGCTGGAGCTCTACCCGCTGGAGCCCTTCCCGCTGGACCCCTTCCCGCTGGAACCCTACCCGCTGGAGCCCTTCCCGCTGGAGCCCTTCCCGCTGGAACCCTACCCGCTGGAGCCCTACCCGCTGGAGCCCTTCCCACTGGACCCCTACCCGCTGGAGCCCTACCTGCTGGACCCCTACCTGCTGGAGCCCTTCCCGCTGGACCCCTACCCGCTGGAGCCCTTCCCGCTAGAGCCCTACCTGCTAGAGCCCTTCCCGCTGGAGCCCTACCCGCTGGAGCCCTACCCGCTGGACCCCTACCCGCTGAACCCCTACCCGCTGGAGCCCTACCCGCTGGACCCCTACCTGCTCGAGCCCCTCCCGCTGGAGCCCTTCCCGCTGGAGCCCTTCCCGCTGGAGCCCTACCCCCTGGACCCCTACCTGCTCGAGCCCTACCCCCTGGACCCCTTCCCGCTGGAGCCCTTCCCGCTGGAGCCCTACCCGCTGGAGCCCTTCCCGCTGGAGCCCTACCCCCTGGACCCCTACCCGCTGGATCCCTACCCGCTGGAGCCCTACCCGCTGGAGCCCTTCCCGCTGGAGCCCTTCCCGCTGGAGCCCTTCCCGCTGGAGCCCTACCCGCTGGATCCCTTCCCGCTGGAGCCCTTCCCACTGGAGCCCTTCCCGCTGGAACCCTACCCGCTGGAGCCCTTCCCGCTGGAGCCCTTCCCGCTGGAGCCCTACCCGCTGGAGCCTGGCGCTGGCACTCTGCATACCAACTACACACTGACACATACTGTATACTTGCAGCATTGTCACTCACTTTAGCATCAACAGGCACATTCAGAGAGAAGGGAACAGCCTCATCTCTGCAACGCTTTATATTACAAGTATGTTACATAATTAGACTATGTAAACTAATTAAAAACTCAAAAGGATGTAAAACTGTACCCTATAAGTACCGTTGTGTTTCATGCGTCTCTTAATTCCACCTCTACTCCCCATTAGTACTGAACGGAGGTCAGTAGTATTCGGTTGTTTACGGGTCATACTGTTGCTAGGTGCTGTTTGCTTGAGTCACAGTAACATTAGCTCATACTGTAGCCGGTATTTCACTGGCACACGTAATAGGTTAATATTTCACTATCCTGGGTAAATGACTCCCATGGACTGTAGCCTATTACTGTTACTTATTATGCTTCTGTTTCTCCTTCACTCACTTTCACATCTCCCTGACATTTTCCTGGTTCAATCTGACATTTGACCCCAGCCAGGGAGTCACTACTGTGGCGATAGTGACATGATGGGGGTGCATTTATAAAGTGTTGAGTGGAGTATGTGAGGCTGTACCTTGTGGACATACTGTGGCCTGTAACCTGGCCAGCTGTTACCAATGTGAATCCAGGTTACAGTCATAGGTTACACTGTGGTAGAATATTCTGAGTCACTCTCTATACTTTACTCCAAAATGGATTTTATAGCATGATAGCAATAAATAGATAGAATGAGAGAGAGAGAGAGAGGTATATCCATATCCTCTCTAGACAGACCATAAGTAATGTGTTTAATAAAAGACACACTCTCATGTACCTCTGACCTCTAGTAGTGCAGAGTGGGAGTAGAGGAGGATGTAATGTAGCAAGTAAATATAGTACAGAGCTATGATGCCTACTCTAATACAGGAGTTTGCTAACTTTTTCACCTGACCCCCACAACAACAACAAAAAATTAAATAAAAACAGGTTAGCTGACATGGGCATTTGATAGTTGATCTGGACATTTCTGAACGGTTATAAATAGCTCTCTAAGGTATGTATTGACTAATACGACAAGAGGAACTGATGATGCACTACCCAATTTCTAAATTTACCTTGCATTATATTATAACAACTTTCAAGAGTAAGTTTGATGCCGGACTGAGTTCGTAGGGGGCACACCCCACAGTTTGGGGACCCCTGCTCCAACAGACCAGTGTCATACTGATGCATGGCCATGTCTGAGATCTTAGTCATTTTCATCTCATTGTGATGTGTTTGTGTGTGCGTGCATGCGTGTATTTGTGGATCAGGCATTGACAGACAATCTCTCACATGCTGCCTCGGGCATGCCATCCATTGGCATGTCTCACCACAAATCAACAATCACACACATTACCCACATTACATACATTACACACATCACAGACATTACACACATTACACCTACTTCATATAACACAAACATACACAAATCACAGATCACACATCTCTAACATCACATATCACATATCACATATGTTGCTAGTCGCAAACTTGGGGGAGAGATGAAGGATAGGGGGAAGAGATGAGGAAAAAAGAGAGGGGTGGAGATTAATAGGCTTTGTGAGAGACAGAGAGAGAGACAGATAAACTCACATATCTATTGGGTGAAATGCCACAGTGTTCCAACACAGTAGCAAGATTTGTGACCTGTTGCCACAATAAAAAAGGGCAACAAGAGAAGAACAAGCAACATTGTAAATACAACCCATATTTATGTTGATTTATTTTCCCTTTTGTACTTTAACTATTTGCACATCGTTACAACACTGTATATAGCCACATGACATTTGAAATGTTTCTATTCCTTTGGAACTTTTGTGAGTGTAATGTTCACTGTTCATTTTTTATTGTTTATTTCACTTTTGTTTATTATCTATTTCACTTGCTTTGGCATGTAAACATGCCGAAGCAGAGTGAGAGGGAGACATAGAGAGAGAGAGAGAGAGATGGAGCAGAGCAGAGGTCATGATCAGATGAGCTCCTGCATTTTTCAGCATTTTCTTAATAAAATATAGATTTAGAGTTAGATAATCTTGGATTTTTTGTCAAGAACATATACAGGATGCTACCCTCTACAACATAACCCTCACTTCAAATCAAAACTCAAAACCTACAACCTGATTTTGGACGGAATTACGGAATCACCTGGAAGGTTCACATCTACCAAGGATTAATTATTCTATACAGCAAATTCTCTGGAAAACAACAGAAACCTGAAAACACCACTCAACCTGGAACTGAGTGAGTAATGTTTAGTCTGAAACTATATTTTATTTCCAAAAGCCAAGAAGAAAAATACATGACATTACTTTATAAGGACTGGATGGTAACATAATTCTGCCAAGCTTGATACAGCTTCAACTAGCACTTACGTGCCAAGTGAGAGGTGTCAAAGCCCATTAGCCCAACAATGGCAGGAGAGTCGAATAGTCTACCCCAACCAAATGGAGAGGCCTTAGAAGCTGCCTCCCGCTGTTCAGAGGTAATTAAAATACAGTACCCTGTGTATGTAAAGAATGATAAGGCAAGAAAAGATCACAAAATGAAGCTCCTTATGGAAAATCAAGAGACACTTTTTGCTGACTATTACAAAAATGGGAACATCAGCAACCTTATCTTCCACACAAACCATCCCCTGGCATGGCACAGTGCTATATTAGCACACTACCCCTTTGTTAAAAGAGGGGGGGTTAATGAGGGGTGGAAACTCAGGATACTTGACAACGAGGACTCTGAGTCAGCTAATATAAATCTCTATAAGTCTGGAACAGTAATTGTACAGGGCAACCCCAAACAGTTTCAGCTGGACTTTCACCTAATCAAAGAATTAGCCCAGCAGGAGAAGCTCTCCCTTGATAAAGATACCCCCACCCCAAGCGGGTCAGACCAGACCTCTTCATTATATAACCCCACAGACGAGCAACTCTCAGCAGACAGTCAACCTCCCAGTACAGAGTACTTCTTCCTCATTGAAATTGATAAATTTACCCAGCTGGAGGTAAGGCAGGTTGAGCTGGAACAGCAGGTGATTACACTCCAGTCAGCACAGACCCAGACAACAGTCCAGCACAACAAAAAACCCTTAACCAGACCCGGAGTGCTGGAGGTGGAGAGAGACATATCTGCACTCTGGACAGTGGTGAGACAACTTCAACAGGAGAAAGAGCAGAAGCAGTAGCAGGAGCAGGAGCAGAACAGAGCACTAGAGAAGAGGATCAGACTGCTGGAGGAGAGGGAGAGGGGGATGGAGGAGAGGATCAGACTGCTGGAGGAGAGGTTGAGGGGGACGGCGTGCGACAGAGAACAACCCACTAGAGAGCTGGCCATCCCCACAGAGAAGCCAGCAGAACAGCCCACCTCAGCACCCGACAAAAGTCTCGACACCACAGCAGAACAGTCCACACCAGACCCTGACCATAGCGTCGACATCGCAGCAGAACAGACAAAATAAAAACCCCAAGCCCAGCAGCTCTAACCCCCTCTGAGCACCCCCCCTGTCAGCCACCCTGATAGCCCTCCTGACAACCCCCCCACACCCACTGAGGACAAACACAAGACACAGATTGTTCTCCTCATGGACTCAAATGGGAAATATATAGAAAAAAAAAAATCTTCCAAAACACAGTGTGTCTAAACTCTGGTGTCCAAACACCCAGTGCGCCCTAGACCTTCTGTCTGAGGACAAACTAGGCTCACCTAGCCACATAATAATACACACAGGCACAAACGACCTGAGAGCACAGCAGGAAAGGGTGGCCACAGCACTGAAGGGAGTGATTGAAAAAGCTTTAAAAAAAAGCTACTTTCCCCAACGCACAAGTGGTTATCTCCACCCTGCTACCACGAAAAGACTTCCACCCTGCTACAATACAGCGGGTAAACGCAAGCATTTCCCGTGACAGTGCCTCAAAACCAAATGTTTTCCTGGCCAACCACTTCACCCTGGACTTGAACAGAATCTATGACCAGGTCCACCTCTACAAGGCAGCAGTGCCCACCTTTGCCTGGACTCTAAAGGACATCACTCTCAAACGCAGCCCCAACACTTCACACAGGAGCAACAGATCAAGAGACACCCCACCCAGACCAGCGAGACACCCTCCAAGACCTGCAGGACACCCCCCCTGGACCTACACATAGAGGACCCACGCCAAGAGGACTTACATCCAGACCACAGCACCCCCAGACACATTCACACCCCCACCCCAACCAATCAACACCCCCCCACATCAACCATGCCCACACCCCATTTAGGCCCCCTCAGATCAGACCTATGCCACTCCTGCCCACCCCATGCACCCCACCCCCGCAAAGAGGGCATCAACATGGAAGTCACACATACGCCCAGGTAGTGAGCGGGCAAACAGGCCCAACCCCCACTCTTACACTCGCACAAGCCAACGGCATGTACCAGATGCTCAGCAGGCTCTGCTCACACTTACTGGCCTGAGGCCAAACCACGACCAACAACATTGGACACTTTATGGAACAAAAAGCCTTCACTATATCATCCTGGAATATCCCAGGCCTGAGGTCATCGGCCATTTGTAATGTCTTTATTGTTTTGAAACTTCTGTATGTGTAACGTTTACTGTTCATTTTTATTGTTTATTTCACTTTTGTATGTTATCTACCTCACTTGCTTTGGCAATGTTAACACATGTTTCCCATGCCAATAAAGCCCCTTGAATTGAATTGAATTGAGAGAGAGAGAGAGACAGAGACGGAGAGAGAGACAGAGAGGGAGACAGACAGAGAGGGAGACAGAGAGACAGAGAGACAGAGAGAGAGAGAGAGAGAGAGAGAGAGAGAGAGAGAGAGACAGAGAGAGAGAGACAGAGAGAGAGAGAGACAGAGAGACAGAGAGAAATGGGTGGAAAGAGTAAAAGGCTTGTAGTGACATAAGTAACTATATACGGCAACAGAGGAACATAAAGAAATCTGAGGCAGGAAGACGGAAGGGTGAGACTGGGGGCGAGAGGAGATGATGACAGCTACATATCAGACAACTGTTTTTGTAGATATGGGCCACAGCAAGGACATTTGGGGAGGAAGGCATGCAACATGTGATCTAATGTAGTTCCATGTCTTTTTTATTTTCTCTGAAATAATGAAGGTGTGTGTCTCTGTCTGTCCGTCTCCCTGCAGACAAGCATCGTTAGCCAGCTGCTGAAGCACAGAGCAGACCCAACTCTCCTGAACTGCAACCAAGACAAGCCCTCAGGTATAACACACTGACATACACACACACACACTCAATTTAAGCATGTGGTATTGAAATAAATAAGTGTATTTTGATTGGTCCAGTTGACCTGTGTCTGCCTAGCCTACTGTTCTAGTGATCACTCTGATAAAACGGAACCAACACACACAACCTAACCAATTCATTTCCACAAGACTGTGTGTGTGTGTGTGTGTGTGTGTGTGTGTGTGTGTGTGTGTGTGTGTGTGTGTGTGTGTGTGTGTGTGTGTGTGTGTGTGTGTGTGTGTGTGTGTGTGTGTGTGTGTGTGTGTGTGTGTGTGTGTGTGTGTGTGTGTGTGTGTGTGTGTGTGGAGGTTATACAGTCATTTGGAAAGTATTCAGACCCCTTGACTTTTTCCACATTTTGTTATGATAAAGCCTTACTCTAAAATGTATTAAATTGTTTTTGTTCCTCATCAATCTACACAAAATATCCCAAAATGACAAAGCAAAAGCAGGTTTGGAAATGTCTGCTAATTTCTTAATAACCTGAAATATGACATTTACATAAGTACTCAGACACTTAACTCAGTACTTTGTTGAAGCACCTTTGGCAGTGATTACAGCCTCGAGTCTTCTTGGGTATGACAATACAAGCTTGGCACACATGTATTTGGGGAGTTTCTCCCATTCTTCTCTCCAGATCCTCTCAAGCTCTGTCAGGTTGGATGGGGAGCGTCACTGAACAGCTATTTTTTAGGTCTCTCCAGAAGTCTGGGCTCTGGCTGGGCCACTCAATGACATTTACGGACTTGTCCCGAAGCCACTCCTGCGTTGTCTTGGCTGAGTGCTAAGGGTTGTTGTCCTGTTGGAGGGTGAATCTTTGCCCCAGTCTGAGGTCCTGAGTGCTCTGGAGCAGGTTTTCATCAAAGATATCTCTGTACTTTGCTCTGTTCGTCTTTGCCTCGATCTTGACTAGTCTCCCAGTCCCTGCCACTGAAAAACCACATCATGATGCTGCTGGTTTAGTGCTGCAGAGATGGTTGTCCTTCTGAAAGGTTCTCCCATTTCCACAGAGGAGCTCTGTCAGTTTGACCATCGGGTTCTTGGTTCCCTTCTCCCCTGATTGCTCAGTTTGGCCGGGCGGCCAGCTCTATGAAGAGTCTTGGTGGTTCAAACTTCTTCCATTTAAGAATGATGGAGGCCACTGTGTTCTTGGGGACATTCAATGCTGCAGAAATATTCTCAGATCTGTGCCTCCACACAATCATGTCTCAGAGCTCTATGCACAATTCCTTTGACCTCATGGCTTGGTTTTTGCTCTGACATGCACTGTCAACTGTGGGACCTTATATAGACAGGTGTGTGCCTTTCCAAATAATGTCCAATCAATTGAATTGACCACAGGTGGAGTCCAATCAAGTTGTAGAAACATCTCAAGGATGATCAATGGAAACCATATGCCCCTGAGTTTAATTTCGAGTCTCATAGCAAAGTGTCTCAACACTTATGTAAATAAGGTATTTATGTTTTTGATTTTTAATAAATGTGCAAACATTTCTAAAAACCTGTTTTCACTTTGTCATTATGGGGTATTGTGTGTAGATTGCTGAGAAAAAAAAATACTTTTATCAATTTTAGAAAAAGACTGTAACGTACCAAAATGTGGAAAAAGTCAAGGGGTCTGAATACTTTCCGAAGACACTGTATGGTATTGCCCCATGAGGACAAGCTCATCCATTACCAAACATAAAATGAACACTTCATACTCTACCTGATTTTTTCTCTGGACACAGAAACATGCACACACACTGAGAGAATAGACTGGAAGTGTTCAGAATTAATCATCAGAACTAATTCATTCCATAATGGTTATGAAGTTACAATATCACTAGTCAAGTGCATTATCTGTCATTTATGTACAGAAGCAGAAGAGACTATGTATGACCACACTAACATGATTCCTTCTCATTTAATCTAAATGTGTGTGTATGCATGAGTGTGTGTGTGTGTGTGTGTGTGTGTGTGTGTGTGTGTGTGTGTGTGTGTGTGTGTGTGTGTGTGTGTGTGTGTGTGTGTGTGTGTGTGTGTGTGTGTGTGTGTGTGTGTGTGTGTGTGTGTGTGTGTGCGTGCGTACATGTGTGCCCATAAAAGTGTGTGCAGTAACAGTGTGTGTGTGTGTGTGAGAGAGAGAGTAAGAGGGGGGGAGATATGGGCGTCTAGGGGGTTGTCACTCTCTATGAAATATAAGAGGAGATATACAGTAGCTGTACTCCTCCCCTGTGCCCTTTTAGACCTCATGAAAGACTGAGGGTATCTTAACTCACCCTGTCTCTGAAGCTCAGATGGATTGGTCCTCCATGGGCTTTGCACTCTGCACAGGCACATCCATATGGATGTGAGGGGGGTCAGTGGGTTAGGACGAGGCCCTTAGTGAATTAGCCTAGAATGATTCAAAGCTTTGGATGGTACGTCTATATTACTTGTCATTAATGTTCAGCGTATTGATCTTGGAGGACATTTTATGTGTCTCGTTGATTGGCTGGTGTTCAAAGTCAATGTCTACGCAACATTCCACATCCTTGCAAGCTAGATATGATTGAAAGTACTGAAAGTAACCATCAGTGACTTAAATGTCTTATGACCACAATGATTCAAGTCATGCTCCAGAGATTTTGTATCATTTCAAGTCCTTTTGAAAGTAGTGTTCACGAGCAAAAACGAGTTCCCAACAACTCTGTATTACGTCATCCATTGCTTATGATATGTTACCTTTTTTTGGTGCAATTTGTATGAAATGTTACAAATTCAAAATAGGACAATATGTTATGAATTTGTAAGTTCTTAAGATCCCGGACTGCTTCTTTAAGCAAGTTTAAATACCACAAACCTCTGATGTGCCTTATTGCTATTATAAACTGATTAGCAACATTAATTCAACAGTAAACAAGTATTTTTGCATCATACGTGTGGTATATTTTTGTCTGATATACATGGCTAAAATGTTTCAGCCAATTAGCTTATAAGACCCAAACTACCCGGTTTATAATGCTTACCAACAAATACATTTGTAACAGTCTGACAGAGAGGTGAAAAGAGTATTTCTCATTGTTAACCCTTAGTGGCTACTCTCTTAACCCCCTTTGCTCTCTGTCCTGGTTCCAGGCATAGCAGCATCTGACCCCATCATGGCTATGCTGCTGAGAGCAGAGGAATGCTGGGTAGAGAGACTGAAGGACCCCTCTGTCCCCCCGCCCCCTTCATATGGGCGCTACGATGGAGGCGCACACGACCACACCATCCCCGTCAAGAACCTGTGAGTTTTTATCAATTCATCAAATGATCAACTGACCTCACTTATCTATATTATGCATTAATTATAGTTCAAGTGTGTTTCGATATCAGTATTCAAAAGCAAATGATACCCTTAGTAATCCTATTACCCCCACCCCTACCCTGTAGCACCCCCCTGTCCATGTCCCTCTCTAAGAGGGACAGTCTGTTGGAGAAGTGTGCCATGTTCAGTGAGGTGGGAGGGGGGCTGAGCAGACAACCCTCACTGGACAACGGTCTGGACGGACCTACAGGACCCTACAGCAAACTGGAGCAGGCAAGTACAATCAACATCTGCACTACAACTAAGTGTACACTCAATATGTGCACTACTGCTATGTACTTCACATCTCTACCACAGAAAAGTTTACATGTACAGTATGAGAAAGTGTGCACATGCACCAAATCCATGTGTGGTTTCTATGGTAACCTGTGTGGTGTTGTGTTGCAGGTGAAGCTGATGCCTCCGGCGCCTAATGATGACCTGGCGTCTCTCAGTGAACTCACAAACAGCAGCCTGCTCTACGAGATGCAGAAACGCTTTGGCAATGACCAGATTTATGTAGGTAGAACACACACACAAACATGCACACAAACATACATACACACACACACACACACACTCACACATGGACACACTGACATACAATTGGAGTGATGTATGAGATGTCAGCTTGGACAATGGGCAGTCTTTCCCCTTGACTCTGCCCAGATTCAGAGCTGGGGAGGCAAACCAGCACCCTCCAGCCTAGCAGGCCAGTGACAGAGATGGGTGTTTTTGGCAATGGCTGGGACAGGGGAGTCCTGTTTTTGGTCTCTCTGTTGCCAGGCCAGGCAATGGTAACTGTGCTAGTGTGAGTTGTAGGGGTGGTACGTTCTTTGAGTCAGTCTTCCAACCCCCTCTCAGCTCTCTGTTCTGGGATAGTGGCTGTTGTGTGATGGGTTTGTGTGAGCTCTGGCCAGGGCCTCGTGTCTGGAAGGTGGCCCAGGAGACTCACTGTCTGCTGCCCAGGGACTTTGAGCCATGGCTGGGGGGATGAATATAACTACTAAGAGCCACATGTACATGCACGGATACACAGACACCCACATTAATGCACAAATTTACACACACACACACACACACTCACAAAAGAGACATTGCCAATGTTGGAGAATCAATGCTGGTTTGGTTCGATGGAAGAAATCCATGACTGCATTTATAAGAAATACTGTACACCCCTTTTCCTTTCGGTTTCTGGTCATTTTAACCACCTTTCATTGTCCCAATCTCCCTGAGTCTATTGTCTGGTCTATAGCTCAGCATGAGAGACTGTGCTGTTTAAAGACAGGAGCCAGATCAATGTGGAACAGCCTGGTTATTCTCTTCACTGTGTGTGAAGAGGCTTCAATAGCCTGTTGTTACTGAACTACAGATGGAGGAGAGACTGGCTGGTTAGATATGGAGGGGAGGTAAGAGAGGAGGAGGTAGATTGAGAGAGGACAGAGAAGAGGGGGATAGAATGAGACAAGGAGAAGGGAAAGAAAAAAAGGGATGATGGGAAAAGATAAGGAGATTGGGCGAGGAGGAGGAGGAGGAGGAAAAAGAGGAAGAAGAGAGCATGGAGAGAGGAGGTGGATGAGAAAATGAGAGAGGAGCATGAGGTGGAGGAGGGAGAGAGAAAGGAAACCATGGAGAGAGGGACGAGATGGAGGAGAGGGAGGACAAAGCCATTGTAATGTTCCATATGCTCCCCAGCAGGGTGGTCAGAGACTGGGACTTTGATGACTGGGCTCCAGCCTGCTGCTTTGTGCTGAGATGGAGGGATGGTACACAGCCAAGCCCAGGGACTGGAGAGAGAGGGAGGGATGGATGACAGTTGGGAGGATTTGATGATGGTTGTGAGGGAGTGGAATTTGAGTTTGTTCTTGATGCTACTATACGAGATTGAGAGCATGTGATTAAGTGTAAGGGTCACAGTTAACTTGCTTTGCGTTAAAGTTACCCTCTGGCACAGATCTAGAATCATCTAACCCTGCTATTAGGGGTTAAAATGCAAAACTGACCTTAAAACAGTGTATGTGGATAACTTTGAAACTCATTAACCTTCAGCCCAGGCCTGAGGAAAGGCAAAGCAGCATGTTAGCGTTTTAGTGATAACACGTCCTATCCAACCCCAGCAGGGCACTCCTAGGGGACAGAGGGTTAGCGTTTAGCAATTAGCCAGCCTCAGGGTATTTGTGTGGGAGGTAGGGCTAGCAGCTTGTAACTGTACAGCAGTAGCTGTAAGGGTTAGGGTTTACTGTATGTCTCAGTCCGAGGAAGGGATTTTGGCAGTTAGTAGCCTATTTAAACAGCCTCAGGGTCTGTGCGTTGGAAGATGGAATAGCTATTGAAATGGAATAAGAATACCTCTCTATCTCCATGCAGTTTTTGCTATTTCTGTTTATAAAAAGAGGTTTTGGTGGTAATGTTTTTTAAGTGATTTGCAGCGTTAGTTGCCGTTAAATGTCAAGTTGATTACATGTTGCATTGATTTTTTTCAAACGTTGACAGGGTCTCATGTCCGAGCAGACCGCTATTTGGCAATATATTCTATTCACATGTCTCAGCCATGTCCCGTGAACCCCTGAAGCTCATTACAGTAATATTGTTGACTATGTTTTCCCTGCATTTGAGTAATTTTAGTTATCATTAGAAAAGCCTTTCTTACCTCTATCACACTTCCTTGTTCGCCAAGGTGTACGCGTGCCCCAGGAGCGTGTATTTGGGAATGAGCATATCCAACGACGTGGCAGCGGAAGAGGATACTTTTGTGAAGAGTTTTGTAATTCTCATAATGGTGTTTGTTGTCATGTTTGCCATAGCATTAGTGCTGACACAGGCTTCTCCCATCCCTCGTTGTGTTTGGGGAAGGGATTTAGTTAGTGCTAAGTTGACCGTCAGGCTCCATGAAAGGGATGGGGCTTTGTGCTTCAACAATTAAGACGGTATGGCTCTATGTGAACTTCTGTGTTTACCCCAGGAGTTTAGTGGCTGGTAGTTTGACCGTGCTTCAGGTCAAGACAAGATGCCTCAACGCCAATATATCAGGATAAGATGTATACCTCTGATGTTACAGTATTTCAACTGTAATAATCCATTATTTTATTAACGAGATGCATTTCACTCACTGTATGTCTCTTTGGATAAAGAAGTAATGCAAGTTATTTTTTTCAGACCTACATCGGGCACATTCTTCTCCTGGTCAATCCTAACAAAGAGCTCCCCATTTACTCTTCACTGGTGAGTACACATTATACAGTAACCAACAAGATCTCATAGTGTCCCTTCAACATTTGACATACAGTGCCTACGTATTCATCACCCTTGGCGTTTTTCTATTTGTTGCATTACAACCTGTAATTTAAATAGATTTTTATTTGGATTTCATGTAATGGACATACACATAATAGTCCAAATTGGTGAAGTGAAATGAAAAAAAATTACTTATTTCAGTAAATTACAAAAAATGTCAAACGGAAAAGTGGTGCTTGTATTCAACCTCATTGCTATGAAGCCCCTAAATAAGATCTGCTGCAACCAATTACCCTCAGAAGTCACAAAATTAGTTAAATAAAGTCTTCCTGTGTGCAATATAAGTGTCACATGATCTGTCACATGATCTCAGTATATATACACCTGTTCTGAAAGGCCCCAGAGTCTGTAACACCAGTAAGCAAGGGGCACAACCAAGCAAGTGGCAACATGAAGACCAAGGCGATCTCTAAACAGGTCAGGGACAAAGTTCTGGAGAAGTACAGTTCAGGTTTGAGTTGTAAAAAAATATCAGAAACTTTGAACATCCCACGGAGCACCATTAAATCCATTATTAAAAAATGGAAAGTCTATGGCACCACAACAAACCTGCCTAGAGAGGGCCGCCCACCAAAACTCATGGACCAGGCAAGGAGGGCATTAATCAGAGAGGGAACAAAGAGACCAAAGATAACCCCGAAGGAGCGGCAAAGCTCCACAGCGGAGATTGGACTATCTGTCCATAGGACCACTTTAAGCCGTACACTCCACAGAGCTGGGCTTTACGGAAGAGTGGCCAGAAAAAGCCATTGCTTAAAGAAAAAATAAGCAAACATGTTTGGTGTTCGCCAAAAGGCATGTGGGAGAATCCCCAAACATATGGAAGAAGGTACTCTGGTCAAATGAGACTAAAATTTTGCTTTTTGGCCATCAAGGAAAAGGTTATGTCTGGCGCAAACCCAACACCTCGCATCACCACGAGAACAACTTCCCCACAGTGAAGCATGGTGGTGGCAGGATCATGCTGTGGGAATGTCTTTCATCGGTAGGGACTGAGAAACTGGTCTGAATTGAAGGAATGATGGATGGTGCTAAATACAGGGACATTCTTGAGGGAAACCTGTTTCAGTCTTCCAGAGATTTGAGACTGTGACGGAAGTTCACCTTCCAGCAGGACAATGACCCTAAGCATACTACTGCTAAAGCAACACTCGAGTGGTTTAAGGGGAAACATTTAAATGTCTTGGAATGGCCTAGTCAAAGCCCAGACCTCAATCCAATTGAGAATCTGTGGTTTGACTTAGATTACACCAGCGGAACCCATCCAACTTGAAGATGGAGCAGTTTTGCCTCGAAGAATGGGCAAAAATCACAGTGGCTAGATGTGCCAAGCTTATAGAGACATACCCCAAGAAACTTGCAGCTGTAATTGTTGCAAAAGGTGGCTCTACAAAGTTTAGACTTTGGGGTGGTGAATAGTTATGCACACTCAAGTTTTCAGTTTTTTTGTCTTATTTCTTGTTTGTTTCACAAGAAAAAGATTTTGCATCTTCAAAGTGGTAGGCATGTTGTGTAAATCAAATGATTCAAACCCCCCAAAAATCTATTTTAATTCCAGGTTGTAAGGCAACAAAATATGAAAAATGCCAAGGGGGATGAATACTTTCGCAAACCACTTTATTATGGATGAACGTCTATTTTTTATGCATTAATTCCGCATGGTTACAGGTTTAATTCCACGTCGTTATAGGGTTAGAACAGAAACAACTCAAAGGTTAACAGTTTAGGCATTCATTCCTAGTGGTTAAGGTTAGGGTGATGGTTTGGGGAAGGCTCTGCAAATCAACTGACTTCATACCATTAAGTATCATCAAGTATTCTCAATATTTGCTGGAGCTTCGAAAAATGCCATAGCATGAGCAGTCAAAGCAGTGTGTTTCGGCTCCGAGCATCATGAGTTTGTGCCCAGTGCAGTGATTTCTTAAAAATAACACACAAAACATTGTGACTACAACATTATCAGGACCTTTTCAAACATCCAAATATACATCTATTTCTAGTGGTTAGGCTGACACTAACACATACATTCTGTCTTTATTTTCCTCTAGCTAGAGTGTAGCTTTATGTTTTGTATTTGTATATACTCTATAATGTATCTTGTCAATATACCACAGAGAATATGTTAACAGTATGTGGTGTGTGTGTGTGTATTGAGTTTCCTGTTGTGTGTATAATTAGTTTTTTATGAATGGATGAAATGGGCCTTGATGTGGTCCATTAATAATGTAGTGTCTTCCTGTCAGTGATATACAGTGGAGGGCTGACTCTGCACTATACACTAGCTAGGCCAGGGAGAGATTCTGTTCAGAAAAACACACACACACACACACACACACACACACACACACACACACACACACACACACACACACACACACACACACACACACACACACACACACACACACACACACACACACACACACACACACACACACACACACACACTGTATATCTGCTGGGCCGTAGCCTAGACAGGCATTTATGTAATGCATACACATCTTACTGTATCAGACGTGCATTTACGTAACGCTGACAGAAACATGTCTCTTTCAGTCTATACATAAAGTACACATGTAATCCCTCTTAGTTATTTCTGACACAGGTTTAACCTATAGTAGGCTATGTTTGCCGTACCTCACATGTGGTGTGTTTGCCATGCCATGCCTTGTGTGTCTACAATAGCAATGACAGCTGAATAGTCACATTAGTGGGACAATATGTGCTCACTGTCTGAAGAAATACAATATGACTAGATGACCATCATCACTCAGCCCACTGCCCAAATGGCAGCTGAGAGATTGCCCATGAAACGGGGGTTTAGGAGGTGTGTGTGTGGAGGGGGTGGGGTACCCCTAACAGATGCCTGACTCCCCTGGCAGTTCCATCGCCCCCCTCCATATCTGTACCTCAAATCTGGCAGAATTGAACACACACTTTGCATGCACACTCCACCTGAGAGAGTGAGAGAGACATATGTCACAACATGTGTGATCTGCTGCTAACAGGCTGTTACCCTCTGATATCTGTCTACCCCTTCCACCAAAAACAACCCCCTTCCTCTCCTCCCCTCCAATCCCACTCACATCTGCTCTGTGATGGGACAGACGTTTGGGGTTGGGACTGCCTGGGGCTTGATTGAGTCTGGCTTGAGAAAGGGATCAGAGGCTGGGTTTGGTACTGTGGCAAGGGCTGGGCAGTGGTGTGATATTTGGAGTTGGGTTTTGGGGCTTGCTGGACTGGGGAATGTTTTTTTAGGGGTTGGGTTTGTGGGGCTTGGCTGGGGTTGGGATAGGGAGCTTGTGGGCATTGTATGTAGTGTTTGATGTGTCTCAGGCTAGTACATGAGTGGAGAGAAGCCACACTGTACTGTACATGATTAGTGCCACAGAAACCCTTGAAATATAATACACTAGGTGTGGGGGAGGATTTAATGGTTGTTATGTAAGGCTTCAGGGCAACATGTAGGTGTGTGTTGTCTGTATGGCAACCAAGTGACAGGTGGCATATGTGTGTATTTTCTCTTTTTTCCATCCCCTCCTCTGCTTTTCCTCTCTCTGTGTGTATTTTACACAAACTCAAACTCCGCTGCTCTGTCCTTCAGATGTCCTCCAACAGTCAGACAAAGCTATCTCTGCTCCTGCCCCTCCCTTCCCTCTCTTCCTCCCTTTCTCCCACTCATCCCTTTTTTCTCTCCCCCATCCTTCCTTGCTGTGTACAAACAATCTCAACATTGCCTCCATGCCCGTCTGATCTAAGTGGCAGTCAGTCAGTCGGACACATTCCAGCCCAGTGTCAGCATTCAGCTATTAGTCTGTTTGATGTTCTGCTAAATCAATGTGTTCAGTCAGTGGTACAGGCCGAGGCATGGCACACAATGTGTACTACTGTTTTATATTTCTACAGTGCAGCCTATGAGAATAGATAAGCTTAACACTAGTAGACTAGCAGCATGAAACAGTCTTTGAAACACTGCCTTTTAAAACGCCACCTCAATACACTGAGTCAGATAGTTTCAACTAACCACTAATTGCTCTGTCGGTTTCTGACTGTTGGTTTACGTGGCCATAGTACAGGACTGGTGAGTGGTAAGCCACACTTTGTCAGAGCGCTGTGTTCCGCACACACCAGAGGAGGCTGGTGGGAGGAGCTATAGGAGGACGGGCTCATTGTAATGGCTGGAATGGAACAGTATCAAACACATAAACTTATGCAAACCACATATTTGACTCTGTTCGAGCCATTTCATTGAGCCCTTCCTCCTATAGCTCCTCCCACCAGACTCCTCTGACACACACTTGTAAAAGTATATGCAGGTTAGATCTGTGTAAGGATGAAACCAAGTGGTGTGTGCGTATGTGGCCGATGTGAAATGGCTAGCTAGTTAGCGGTGGTGCGCGCTAATAGTGTTTCAATCGGTGACGTCACTCGTGCTGAGACCTAGAAGTAGTTGTTCCCCTTGCAGTTCCCCTTGCCGGGGCTTTTGTTGCGCGATGGGTAACGATGCTTCGTGAGTGACTGTGGTTGATGTGTGCAGAGGGTCCCTGGTTCGAGCCCAGGTTGGGGCGAGGAGAGGGACGGAAGCTATACTGTTACACATACATGCGTGCGGGTGTATGCGTGCATGTCAGTGTGTCATGTAAGAATGGGCTGTTACTATTCTCTCTATGTAACTGTTAAGGATTATGACACTTACAGTATGTTCTCTCTCTGTCTCTCACGCTCTCTCTCTCTCTCTGTCAGGTGAGTCAGTTGTATCTGAGTTCTTCAGGGCGTCTATGCTCTTCTCTGCCTCCTCACATCTTCTCCTCAGCAGAGAGGGCCTACCACATGATGCTGCAGGAGCGACGCCCACAATGCTTCATCCTCAGGTACACGGAAACACAGAAAGAGAAAAAACACACAAACATTCAAATGCATGCACAAATGTGCACACACATACACACACAAACACACTCACTCACTAAACACATGCCAATATGGCCTCTGTGAGGAAGCATTAGTATTTCATCCAGATCTGAAACCCTGCCTCGTTGAAGAGTATCTTAAATCACCCCCCCCTCTTTGAAGAGTATCTTAAATAATTTTCACGCCCCCCCTCTTTGAAGAGTATCTTAGATAATCCCCCCCCTTTGAAGAGTACCTTAAATCATTTTCACCCCCCCTCTTTGAAGAGTATCTTAAATCATTTTCACCCCCCCTCTTTGAAGAGTATCTTAAATCATTTTCACGCCCCCCCTCTTTGAGTGAGTATCTTAAATCATTTTCACGCCTCCCCCCCCTCTTTGAAGAGTATCTTAAATAATTTTCACGCCCCCCCCCTTTGAAGAGTATCTTAAATCATTTTCACGCCCCCCCTCTGAGTGAGTATCTTAAATCATTTTCACGCCTCCCCCCCCTCTTTGAAGAGTATCTTAAATAATTTTTCACCCCCCCCTTTGAAGAGTATCTTAAATCATTTTCACCCCCCCCCCTTTGAAGAGTATCTTAAATCATTTTCACGCCCCCCCCTTTGAAGAGTATCTTAAATCATTTTCACCCCCCCCCCTTTGAAGAGTATCTTAAATCATTTTCACGACCCCCCTTTGAAGAGTATCTTAAATCATTTTCACGCCCCCCCCCCCTCTTTGAAGAGTATCTTAAATCATTTTCACCCCCCCTTTGAAGAGTATCTTAAATCATTTTCACGCCCCCCCCCCCCCTCTTTGAAGAGTATCTTAAATCATTTTCACGCCCCCCCCCTTTGAAGAGTATCTTAAATAATTTTCACGCCCCCACTCTTTGAAGAGTATCTTAAATAATTTTCACGCCCCCCCTCTTTTCCCACTAGCACTGATTTTGCTGATAAATACTTTGAGGGAAAATGAACTTACTATGATTGTGATATGTTGTTGTATCACCTAGATCAGGGGTGTCAAACTCAAATACCCAGTGGGCCAAAATGTAAAACCTGAACAAAGTCGCGGGCCAACATTGAACAAATGAACCTTTTAATATGGACCCAAACAAGTTTTGCTTTAACATTGAATATGGAACAAGCATCGCTTATTACCATACAATATATAATTTAATAGTGGAGACATGCAAAATCGAATTTTAAATGAAAAAACACATCAATGGCATTCATTTATTAAATAAATAAAATTTAAATAAAAATCGTATGCCTCTTTTCTATTTGCAGCCTTCTGATTTAAATACCAAAATAAACTTTTTCCACTGGCTAATCATTTTACAAATAAAATGATAATAAATCAATCAACCATTCAAGCCCATGCCTTGTAGCAAGAAAAAGTGCACAAAGAAAACGTTAGTTATTGCACACTGATCTAATCTGATGTGCCCAAGCCAGATACCTGGCATCTCTTCTTGCTAGTTGCTAGTTCATCAATGTCTGGGCTCAGGCTCTGAGCTGAAGAAATCTACTGTGTTCCTGCTCAGGCTCACGTTTGAAAATGCTTACTTTTTCTCTGGGCATACGATGTCACAAACGTTCATCATGCACTTTTTCACGAACTCTCCCTCATTAAAGGGCCGGGCTGATTTTGCGATCTCTGCTACCACTATATAACTAGCCTTTACAGCAGCCTCACTTTGTGATGTGGCTTTTTTGAACATATTCTGTTGTGAAACCAAACTTCTTTTCATCTCCTCTACTTTCTGGCTCCTTTGAGTCATGTCCAGGTCCTTGTATTTGTCATGGTGTTTCGTTTCATAGTGTCGTCTAATGTTGTACTCCTTACTTACAGCCACGTTGACTCCACAAACAAGACAAACAGGTTTGTCTTTTACATATGTAAACAGATATTCTGCCTCCCACTTGTCCAGAAAGCTCCAGTAAGCGCGATTTTTGGGAAGGGTAGCGCGCTGACAGTTGTAGCGTCTATGTTGCTATGACTTCTGTCACAGAGGAGAGGGCGTTTCTGGGTCCTGTCCTGATTGGCGCGCAAAAACAACAGCAGAGCGTTATGGGATTCGTAGTATTAGCGGTGAATGCGCTGTATAATACCGTTGGGCCAGCTCTAGTAGTAATTTGGTTGTGTCTCGCGGGCCAAATATAATTACCCCGCGGGCCAAATTTGGCACGCGGGCCAGAGTTTGACACCCATGACCTAGATGAAGGCACTAATTGTAAGTTGCTCTGGATAAGAGCATCTGCTAAATGACTAAAATGGAAATGTAGATTGTTAACTCAGCATCAGTAAATGATTTAGAGTAGGTGAGTGGTGAAGTGAGGACCACTGCCCAGTTTGTTCAAACCCACCCCTGCAGGTCAGTTAAATGCTCCCAGAGAGATTAATGAGCCTTAGTCTCAGCCCAGACCTGTTAAACGATCACAGAACAATTAATGGCTTCAGGGGCCTGGCTGGATGGAGGCAGCTTCCTGATTGCAATTAAACCCGTTACGGCTCTCCACCAACGTTCACGCTGAGTCGCAACGGATCTGGCAGCAAGTTAATGCATTTCGGCCGCTGGCTATTCATCACACACACCTTATTTGCAGTCTTCCATGCTCCACTGGGCTGGAGGCAGTCAAAATGTTAGGTGCCTCAAGGGCAGGGTACACACACCTACACAATCATATACATTCAGTACACATGATCCCTGGAGGCCAGGGTATACACACCTACACAATCATATACATTCAGTACACATGATCCATGGATGCCAGGGTACACACACCTACACAATCATATACATTCAGTACACATGATCCCTGGAGGCCAGGGTATACACACCTACACAATCATATACATTCAGCGCACATGATCCCTGGAGGCCAGGGTATACACACCTACACAATCATATACATTCAGCGCACATGATCCCTGGGGGCCAGGGTATACACACCTACACAATCATATACATTCAGTACACATGATCCCTGGGGGCCAGGGTATAGACACATGCCCAGAAGCACAAAACACCCTTAAATAATAAAGCCCTGTAAATGAAAAGAGAGGTGAACTGCTGTGTTCATACTCTCAGCAGGGTCATTAATAGGAGGACAAAATCACACACACACACACACACACACACACACACACACACACACACACACACACACACACACACACACACACACACACACACACACACACACACACACACACACACACACACACACACACACACACACACACACACACACACACACACACACACACACAGCTGTCATTAGTTGGGGCTTAAATGACCTCCTAAAGCCATCTACCATCTGTGTAACGTAGCTGGTCTCTGCTCTACTCTGCTCTGTGTGTGTGTGTGTGTGTGTGTGTGTGTGTGTGTGTGTGTGTGTGTGTGTGTGTGTGTGTGTGTGTGTGTGTGTGTGTGTGTGTGTGTGTGTGTGTGTGTGTGTGTGTGTGTGTGTGTGTGTGTGTGTGTGCGCGTGTGTGTGTGTGTGTGTGTGTGTGTGTGTGTGTGTGTGTGTGTGTGTGTGTGTGTGTGTGTGTGTGTGTGTGTGTGTGTGTATCCATGTTGTGTAGTTAGACAGATCTAACAGTAGGTCCAACTGTTAGTTTAAGTCCCCCATGGAGCAGATGAGTGTAGTTCACCACAGTCAACCTAACCTGAATGACCTCAGTGAGATGCCAGGTGGGTGGATCAACCTAACCTGAATGACCTCAGTGGGATGCCCAGTGGGTGGATCAACCTAACCTGAATGACCTCAGTGAGATGCCAGTGGGTGGATCAACCTAACCTGAATGACCTCAGTAAGATGCCCAGTGGGTGGATCAACCTAACCTGAATGACCTCAGTGAGATGCCCAGTGGGTGGATCAACCTAACCTGAATGACCTCAGTGAGATGCCAGGTGGGTGGATCAACCTAACCTGAATGACCTCAGTGAGATGCCCAGTGGGTGGATCAACCTAACCTGAATGACCTCAGTGAGATGCCCAGTGGGTGGATCAACCTAACCTGAATGACCTCAGTGAGATGAAAGTGGGTGGATCAACCTAACCTGAATGAACTCAGTGAGATGCCAGGTGGGTGGATCAACCTAACCTGAATGACCTCAGTGAGATGCCCAGTGGGTGGATCAACCTAACCTGAATGACCTCAGTGAGATGAAAGTGGGTGGATCAACCTAACCTGAATGACCTCATTGAGATGCCCAGTGGGTGGATCAACCTAACCTGAATGAACTCAGTGAGATGCCAGGTGGGTGGATCAACCTAACCTGAATGACCTCAGTGAGATGAAAGTGGGTGGATCAACCTAACCTGAATGACCTCAGTGAGATGAAAGTGGGTGGATCAACCTAACCTGAATGACCTCAGTGAGATGCCCAGTGGGTGGATCAACCTAACCTGAATGACCTCAGTGAGATGAAAGTGGGTGGATCAACCTAACCTGAATGACCTCATTGAGATGCCCAGTGGGTGGATCAACCTAACCTGAATGAACTCAGTGAGATGCCAGGTGGGTGGATCAACCTAACCTGAATGACCTCAGTGAGATGAAAGTGGGTGGATCAACCTAACCTGAATGACCTCAGTGAGATGAAAGTGGGTGGATCAACCTAACCTGAATGACCTCAGTGAGATGCCCAGTGGGTGGATCAACCTAACCTGAATGACCTCAGTGAGATGAAAGTGGGTGGATCAACCTAACCTGAATGACCTCAGTGAGATGAAAGTGGGTGGATCAACCTAACCTGAATGACCTCAGTGAGATGAAAGTGGGTGGATCAACCTAACCTGAATGACGTCAGTGAGATGCCCAGTGGGTGGATCAACCTAACCTGAATGACCTCAGTGAGATGCCCAGTGGGTGGATCAACCTAACCTGAATGACCTCAGTGAGATGCCCAGTGGGTGGATCAACCTAACCTGAATGACCTCAGTGAGATGAAAGTGGGTGGATCAACCTAACCTGAATGACCTCAGTGAGATGAAAGTGGGTGGATCAACCTAACCTGAATGACCTCAGTGAGATGCCCAGTGGGTGGATCAACCTAACCTGAATGACCTCAGTGAGATGCCCAGTGGGTGGATCAACCTAACCTGAATGACCTCAGTGAGATGCCCAGTGGGTGGATCAACCTAACCTGAATGACCTCAGTGAGATGCCCAGTGGGTGGATCAACCTAACCTGAATGACCTCAGTGAGATGCCCAGTGGGTGGATCAACCTAACCTGAATGACCTCAGTGAGATGCCAGGTGAGTGGATCAACCTAACCTGAATGACCTCAGTGAGATGCCCAGTGGGTGGATCAACCTAACCTGAATGACCTCAGTGAGATGCCCAGTGGGTGGATCAACCTAACCTGAATGACCTCAGTGAGATGCCCAGTGGGTGGATCAACCTAACCTGAATGACCTCAGTGAGATGCCCAGTGGGTGGATCAACCTAACCTGAATGACCTCAGTGAGATGCCCAGTGGGTGGATCAACCTAACCTGAATGACCTCAGTGAGATGCCCAGTGGGTGGATGCTAGAGGAGCAACTAGATGAAGAGTACATATGACCCTGAGCTCCATCTCCACTAATCCAAAGAAACTTCCATAGGTCTTCACTTTCAGTGGCCTTCACTAGAATTAAGAAAGAAAATGAATTACAAAATGTTTCTAAAAAGTCACAGAGCACCCGCATTATAACCATAGGCTAGGTTGTTATGATAGTGTCCACTTGATAAACAAGACCATTGTAATGACTAGTTTCAAGATTGTGAATGGGATGGGGGGATGAGAAAGAGAAATGATACCCCAGAGGAGTGATGTCAGGCGGGTGGAGGAGTTAATAACTCACGCCACAAAACACACCCATTCACCTGAGACCAGGCACAATGTTGACACACATAGATACACTCACAGACATAGATATTCACACCCTTGCATGGACACACACATCTGTCTTTTATTTTTGCTACTTATGTCTAATCACCCTCACTACATTAACAAGCCTCTATCTCTCTGTGTTTCTCTCTCTTTCTGCAGTGGGGAGAGTGGTTCTGGGAAGACAGAGGCTTGTAAACACATAATGAGACACCTGGCAGTGAGGTCCAGCCCCAAAGGCTTCTCTCTTGAGCCCAGGATGAATCAAGTGAGTCTGGGTTACTCTGGCCCTGGTTGTCTTAAAAATATGAATCCACTCTTGGAGGACAATGGAAGTTGAATAGAACATGACAGACAGACTAGCTCAGTGGGTGTTCAGTCCACTGTTACAGAGTCCCTGTGGTGTAGTGGTTTGAGATATGGATTCATGGACCAAATGATCTGTATTAGTACGCTGGCCTTTACATCAAACCCCTAGGTTGGTACAGGTTATTTTATTTCCTTGATAGCCATCGCTAGGTTCTGTATGATGACACAAGCCCATTGTGTTTGTGATTGGCCCATTTGTCCCTGAGAGAAAGCCATAGCATCTAAATGCTGTCGATTCTCTTAATACTCCTTTCACCTTGGACAGTGAGAGGTGCTCAGCGATCGTTTCTGGCCGTGGATTCAAAGCATACTGGTGAGACCCATTGAAGGAGAACATAGAGAAGTACAATCGGACAGGAAATTACATAGCGACAATTATATGAAAAGCCATTATGATTAGGACATTGTGTGAGAATGTTTTATATGCAGTGATCAATTGCAATGATACTGTATTAAACCAGTCTTGTCTGGAAGCAGCGGATTAAAAGAGCCCTTTAGTATGAGCAAGGACTACTGTCAGTGCATTCAACCTTACATCGACATTTTGTCAGAATTCTAATGGTTTTCTTGTTGTCTAGCATGCTAGGGAAGTATTATTACACTGAATGACTGAAGATCAACACTTTCTTGCTATTTGTTAGTCCTAGCAGTGCTCCTTATTACGAACCGAACACTTTTTCATTAGACTTTCTGTTATGACCTTAACAACTCAGAAGTACACATCATTGTTGAACAGGGAGGAGAGAAAAGCTCTTGCTTGGCTATAGTGGAACTGTATCTACACAGATGATGTCATGGGTTGGTGCTAGATAACATATCTGGGTCAACACTTAGAGATCACAGAGGGACAGATGAGTGTGACAATCAGTCAGTGGGGATATATTGTCCCCTGGTGGAGAGAAGTTGTATTGCGACAGTCAGAAGTCATTGCGGCAGGCGGTAATTCACACTCACGCACCTGCTTCAGAAAACTTCAGTGAATCAAATTACCTAGGTATATTAGTTCACATTAACACAATTGTGTATCTATGAACATGCCATCACCAATGCATGTCTTAGCTGTATAAAAATGTATTCTCTAAAAATTATTATGAATATGTCCAGCCCAGAAAGTGACAGTGGATATATTGATGGTTGTATTGTACAGTATATTACACTGACTCTCTATATATTATGTGGTGGCTTGTAGGTGAACTGTATCCTGGAGGCGTTTGGTCATGCCAAGACTCCCATGAATGACAACTCCAGTCGTGTCATCAAACTCCTCAGCCTGCAGTACTGTGACAAGAGAAAGACACTACTCAGAGGTACACACTACTACAACTTGCGCTTGTGCAATAACTCAATTGGCCTTTGCACTCCTTCAAAATAATGCCATTTTTAAAAACTGTGTCAAAGGGTAAAATCTACAAAACTTGTAACTGATTCTAGTTTTGGGAACAGAAAACTGTATTGAGATCAAATATTTAATCGAAGACAAAATTAACAAAATGTTGGCCAAAATCAATCTCCTTCCATCTTCTCCCACTGCCATTACTGGGCTTCCTCTCGCTACCATATTACCATATTTGGTAGTGAGTGGAAACGCCAAGCGGATGCTTCACATTTATACATCTGATGAAATATCTTTCTCATTGTTCTGTCTGTGCCCATACTGTCAATGTACTCTTTATAATTTAAAGGCAGTTTGATGTATGGCCAACAGGGGGGAGTATAACTCTATGAGTAAACCTGTCAGGCTTCAATCTCTGTCATTCCTACAGAACCACATTGAAATAGATTAATTAATTTACTCATAAGTAATGGCTGTGTAGGAAAGATGAATTCGACTTAAGGACACTCAGGTTTTGTGTTTGATAATTTGGTCTGTGGCCTGGGTTTAAGAATCTTGAGAGTACACATGGGTATCTTAATGGATAATTCTGTTAAGATTACAATGTGTGTGTGTAGGTTTATATAGGTGTTTTTACAGTAGGTGTGTTCCCCTACTACTGGTTACATATGGTTTAAAGTTTATTGACAGAGCATGTGTTATTATGTGGATTACATGTGGATGTGTGTGTGTGTGTGTGTGTGTGTGTGTGTGTGTGTGTGTGTGTGTGTGTGTGTGTGTGTGTGTGTGTGTGTGTGTGTGTGTGTGTGTGTGTGTGTGTGTGTGTGTGTGTGTGTGTGTGTGTGTGTTTAGCGCGGATATACACATACATGTTGGAGAAGTCCCGTGTGGTCCACCTGCCTCGTCAGCAATACAATTTCAACATCTTCTACCTGATGGCTGAGGGCCTGTCGCCTGAAGAGAAGAGTGCCCTATACCTCAACAATGTCCTGTCTCACAGGTCTGTACCTCAACAACGTCCTGTCTCACAGGTCTGTACCTCAACAGCGTCCTGTCTCACAGGTCTGTACCTCAACAGCGTCCCGTCTCACAGGTCTGTACCTCGAAAACGTCCTGTCTCACAGGTTTGTACCTCGAAAACGTCCTGTCTCACAGGTCTGTACCTCAACAACGTCCTGTCTCACAGGTCTGTACCTCAACAACGTCCTGTCTCACAGGTCTGTTTCTCAACAACGTCCTGTCTCACAGGTCTGTACCTCAACAACGTCCTGTCTCACAGGTCTGTACCTCAACAACGTCCTGTCTCACAGGTCTGTACCTCAACAACGTCCTGTCTCACAGGTCTGTACCTCAGCAACGTCCTGTCTCACAGGTAATAAGGCCATGCAGATTACAGTAATATAGGAAGATATGCTGAGTTTGTAAAATGTTTTAACATTTTGGGAAGGAAACTGGTTCAATCTGGGTGAGAGGCAGAAATATGGGAATTTCCCCCCTCAGTCACCTGCTAGCAAGAGGAAGGGATGGTGTGCATGTTTAAATCTATGAGAGTGAGAGTTTGGGAACTCTTTCACTCTCATGCTGAGTTTGTAAAATGTGTGTGTGTTCGTGTGTTCGTGTGTGTGCGTGTGTGTGTGTGTGTGTGGTGTGTGATAGCATTCCTGTCTGATATCCAGTGACCTGGATGCAGGTTTTGGAGCCTGGTAAGCACGCTACAGCCTCTGATTTAATGCTGTGACTGCGTGATCAAAATCCCTCCGACTCTAGCCCATTTGGGGACCCCATCTCCCACCCCCTCTCCACCCTCGCTTTCTCAGCAGGAGATTGCTGTGACTGGTTACAAATAACTCAGCGTGAGAATACCTGCTCAACCACCATGCTTTAAATTACCTTTTGACATGCTTTTTTGTTTCAGGGTAAAATATTATTTCTTTAGTCCCTCAGTGATATCTAGTCAGTGCAGTATATCTGTAATGTGTGAACTCTCTCTCTGGTTTCTCTTTGTCTGTGTGTTGTTACCTGCTGCTCTTCTCTGTACTGTAGTTGATCATGTCTGTGGTGTATAGTGTGATAGCTGTCTCTCACTGGTCTCTGTCTGTGTCTTCAAGGTACCTGAGTACAGGTGTTCCCGCAGGAGACTCCTCGCCTGTGGCCTCAGCCTCAACTCAGAGTAGAGACCGTCTCACTGCAATCAAACAGGCCCTCAGAGCACTGGGCTTCAACAAACTGGTACAGTAACACACTGTGTGTGTGCGTGCATGAGTCTGCATGTGTCATTTGCCACACATATGGCTGTGTGCATGTCTATGAGTCTATAGGGTCAGTCAGTACCAGAGGAGGCTGGTGGGACGAGCCACAGGAGGATGGGCTCATTGTATTGGCTGAATGGAATTCATGGAATGGAGTCAAACATGTGGTTTCTACATGTTTGATGTGTTTGATATCGCTCCATTTATTCAATTCTAGCCATTAAAATGAGCCCGTCCTCCTATAGCTCCTCCTACCAGTCTCTACTGGTGGATACACATACTGTCCCTTGTGAGCAGGGTAGGACATTAAGAATGTCTATTTCTCCAGAGCAAAAAAATCCTAAGCCCACATGTATAAGTTGATTGAATTGACAAGAAAGGCTACTAAAGTGTGACTTTGTCCTAGTTTTTATTTGCCAGTTGCATCAGTTTGTTTACACGCTAGATTGTTTTTCAATGTTAGTTTGCTGCAACTGTCTGCTGCAAGGAAGACATAGCAAAGCAAGTGCCCAAATTACCACGGTAACTGTGAGATGGTAACTTAATTTAAAAGGTGCAGCTGAAAATGTTTCTCACACCTAATGATTGTGCTTGATTGAGCATGGATCACTCCCAAAAACTTTTATTCATGAACTTTTTGTAATTTCTTATAATTAAAACACTCAAATATTTTAATTGTTTTCCTAGATTCATCTGTGAGCTTCTACCATTCTACTTAGGAGCACATCATGTACCCTTTAAAAAATGTCAGCATAGAGCCCTGAACTATAATAATAAATAAGCCTTATCACTCAGTGTTTTGTGGCAGGGCATGCACTTGTTGATTCTTGATGTTCAGTTGTAGAACAGTTTATATGTTTTAACTATTGTATCTAAATTATTTATTTTAACATACATTGGTTAAAATAAGCAGATCATAAAAATGAAATGAAGTAATATATCCCATTACTAGTAATACTTTTCTTGTTTTATAAACATTAGAAAGCATGCTCATCTGTTTTTCCTTGTTGTGACATTGATGTAATTATGGCGAAAACAATATTTTGATTGGTAAAAAAAAATATAGAGATGTTTTTCTATCTACCTGCCACAGTGGCTGGTAGACCAAAAAGTACATTTTCCACCCTGCTTGTGAGCAGGCTTGCATGCGATGGTCGTGTGGGGTTCTGCATGTTAGTATACTAGCTATATCTACAGACTGTACTGTGCTCTACCTTGTCTGGTGTGTGTGTACAGAATGAGTGTTCTCATCACATTATCACAGTCTATGTATAGGCTGCAGTCAGCATCTGTCAGCACTGAGTGACCAGAAACTCAGCTTTAATCCCTCCCACAGCTAGCAGCTGATAATGTAGGCGGGAGGAGGGGAGGGGGTGATGGGGGGCAAGAGTACTTGCTGGGAGAGAGATAGACAGGGGAGATTGACCTGGAGAGGGAGGTGGGGGGGACAGAGTACTTCCTGAGAGAGAGAGATAGACTACTTCCTGAGAGAGAGAGATAAACAGGGGCGATTGACATGGAGAGGGACGGGGAGAGAGGGAGATGAGAGAGAGAGAGAGAGTGAGAGAGAGAGAGAGAGTACCCATGGTGCCTCCCTATGCTCTCATTGGGAATGACTCATGAAGGACCTCAATCACTCGTTTCTCTCCCACTCTCTTTCTTCTCCTCTCCTACTGCAGGACTCTCTCTCTACATTGCATAGAGTGTCAGACAGAGACTAATAACAGCTCCTATAACACACACACATGCAAACTGTCCAGGAGGGTTGAGGGATCAGAGTTGGGTAATGTGGGATACCATTAAGTTCTTTTGGAACTTCTGTGAGTGTAATGTTTCCTGTTCATTTTTATTTTTTATTTCACTTTTGTATATTATCTACTTCACTTGCTTTGGCAATGTTAACATATGTTTCCCATGACAATAAAGCCCCTTGAATTGAATTGAGAGAGAGGTGGGGGAAGGGTAGAGGCGAAACAGAAGGAGGAGGGATAAAGAGGGGACGGGGACGGGGGGGGGAAATGAGAGGTTAGATAAGGAGATCGGAGAGAGAGGAAAGGTTAGATAAGGAGTTCGGAGAGAGAGGAGAGGTTTAGGGATAAGGGGGAGAGGCGGATTCAGGGGTTTGGAGAACATATTTTAGCTCAAAAGATGGGAGTTGACTCTTTGGGAGGAGACTAGGGGGTGGAGGTTTGGAGTATATGTGTGATTTCACTACTTCATGAGTAAAAACAATAACAACTCTCTTATTCCCTCCCCACCCCACCCCACCTCTCCTCTCCTCAACCCTCTCTCTCTCCTTCTCCCTTCCCCTTCTCCCTCCGCACCCTCACATATCTCTCTCTCTCTCTCTCTCTCTCTCTCTCTCTCTCTCTCTCTCTCTCTCTCTCTCTCTCTCTCTCTCTCTCTCTCTCTCTCTCTCTCTCTCTCTCTCTCTCTCTCTCTCTCTCTCTCTCTCTCTCTCTCTCTCTCTCTCTCTCTCTCTCTCTCTCTCTATCCATCAGGAGATGGACAGTGTGTTTATGCTGCTGTCAGTGGTGCTGCAAGTTGGGGACCTCAGCTTCATATCACTGACAGATGCTGAGACCGCCTACCCCTCCAACATGCAGCTGCTGGAGCGAGGTCAGCATCGCCCCCGTCATGTAACCTGGGCAAACACTATGCACTGACACCAGTTTGACAGCAGAGGGAGAGGGGAGAGAGGGGGGAGTGAGGGAGAGCTACGCAGTAGTAATTGTGTCACTATCCATCCTATTGTTTACATCAGCTTTGCTGCAGTCTCCACCAGTCTCCTCCTTGCACTCTCATCCCCTCCCCCCTTCTATATCTCTCCTCCCACTCTCTCTCTCTCTCTATTCAATTTCAATTTAAGGGGCTTTATTGGCATGGGAAACACATGTTTACATTGCCAAAGCAAGGGAAATAGATAATAAACAGAAGTGAAATAAAGTGTTGTAACAATGTGCAAATAGCTAAAGTACAAAAGGGAAAATAAGTAAACATAAATATAGGTTGTATTTTCAATAGTGTTTGTTCTTCACTGGTTGCTCTTTTCTTGTGGCCACAGGTCACAAATCTTGCTGTTGTGATGGCACACTGTGGTATTTCACCCAATAGATATGAGAGTTGTGAAAAATGTGATTTGTTTTTTAATTCTTTGTTGGTCTGTGTAATCAGAGGGAAATGTGTGTCTCTAATATGATCATACATTTTGCAGGAGGTTAGGAAGTGCAGCTCAGTTTCCACCTCATGTTGTGGGCAGTGTGCACATAGCCTGTCTTCTCCTTCAGCAGCCTTTCTCAATAGCAAGGCTATGCTCACTGAGTCTGTACATAGTCAAAGATGTCCTTAATTTTAGGTTAGTCACAGTGGTCAGGTATTCTGCCACTGTATACTCTCTGTTTCGGGCCAAATAGGATTCTAGTTGTCTCAGTTATTTTGTAATTTTTTTCCAATGTGCCAAGTAATTATCTTTTTGTTTTCTCATGATTTAAATAGGGGTCTGATTTTGTTGCTGTTCTGGGACTCTGTGGGTTCTGTGTTTGTGAACAAACCCCCAGAAACAGCTTGTTAGGGAGCTCTTTTCCAGGTTCATCTCTCTGTAGGTGATGGCTTTGTTATGGAAGGTTTGGGAATTGCTTCCTTTTAGGTGGTTGTAGAATTTAACGGCTCTTTTCTGGATTTTGATAATTAGCGTGTATCAGCCTAATTCTGCTCTGCATGCATTATTTGATGTTTTACATTGTACACAGAGGATATTTTTGCAGAATTCTACATGCAGAGTCTCAATTTGGTGTTTGCCCCATTTTGTGATTTCTTGGTTGGTGAGTGGACCCCAGACCTCACAACCGTAAAGGGAAATAGGTTCTATAACTGATTCAAGTTAATTTTAGCCAGATCCTAATTGGTATATCGAATTTTATGTTCCTTTTTGATGGCATAGAAGGCCCTTCTTGCCTTGTCTCTCAGATCGTTCACAGCTTTGTGGAAGTTACTTGTGGCGCTAATGTTTAGGCCAAGGTATGTCGTTTGTTGTGTGCTATAAGGCAACGGTGTCTAGATGGAATTTGTATTTGTGGTTATGCCAACTTAACCTTTTTTGTAACACCATTATTTTTGTCTTACTGAGATTTACTGTCAGGGCCCAGGTCTGACATAATCTGTGCAGAAGATCTAGGTACTGCTGTAGGCCCTCCTTGGGTGGGGACAGAAGCACCAGATCATCAGCAACCAGTAGACATTTTACTTTAGGATCTATTAAAGTGAGGCCGGGTGCTGCAGACTGTTCTAGTGCACTCGCCAATTCGTTGACATATATGTTGAAGAGGGTGGGGCTTAAGCTGCATCTCTGTCTCACTCCCTGGCCGGTTGGAAAGAAATTTGTGTGTTTTTTGCCAATTTTAACTGCACACTTGTTGTTTGTGTACATGGATTATATAATGTTGTATATTTCCCCCCCAACACCACTATCTATCAATCTGTATAGCAGGGCCTCATGCCAAATTGAATCTGAAGCTTTTTTTAAATCAACAAAGCATGAGAAGACTTTGCCTTTGTTTTGGTTTGTTTGTTTGCCAAATAGAGTGTGCAGGGTGAATATGTGGTCTGTCGTACGGTAATTTGGTAAAAAGCATATTTGACATTTGCTAGGTACATTGTTTTCACTGAGGAAATGTATGTGTGTGCTGTTTATTGATAATACAATGTTGGTTTCTGTTAACGCATATCCCACGGTAGTTATTGGGGTCAAATTTGTATCTACTTTTGTGGATTGGCGTGATCATTCCTTGGTTACAAATATTGGGAATATGCCAGAGCTGTGGATGATGTTAAAGAGTTAAATTATAGCCAATTGGAATTTGTGGTCTTCATATTTTATCATTTTATTTAGGATACCATCTACCCCACAGGCTTTTTGTGGTAGAGGGTTTGTATTTTGTCCTGTAGTTCATTCAATTTAATTGGAGAATCCAGTGAGTTCTGGTAGTCTTTAATAGTTGATTCTAAGATTTGTATTTGATCATGTATATGTTTTTGCTATTTGTTCTTTGTTATAGAGCCAAAAAGATAGGGAAGTGGTTTATCCATACATTTTCGTTTTGGATAGATACCTCTTTGTATTGTTGCTTGTTTTGAGTTTTCCAATTTTCAAAGAAGTGATTCAATTCTATGGATTCTTTCAATAAATTTAGCGGATTTCTGACGTGCTGTTCCTTCTTTTTACATGGGTTATTTCTGTGTTGTTTCAGTGATTCACCATAGTGAAGCCATAGACTCAGGTTTTCTGGGTCTCTATGTTTTTAGCTGGATAGGTTTCTCAATTTCTTGCTTAGGTTTTAGAATTCTTCATCAAACCATTTGTCATTGTTGTTCATTTTCTTAGGTTGTCTTCTTGAAATTTGGAGATTTGATAGGGAAGCGGAGAGGTCAAATATACTGTTTAGGTTTTCTACTGCCAAGTTTACACTTTCACTATTGCTGTGAAACATTTTGTCCAGGAAATTGTCTAGAAGGGATTGAATTTGATGTTGCCTAATTGTTTTTTGGAAGATTTCCACACTTTCCTTCCATCTGTAGCATTTCTTAATATTATTCATTTCCTTCAGCTTTTATGCCTCATGATTGAGCATAGCTCCGTTCAAGTAGTGTTATTTTGTAGGGGTGTCAGTGAACTGACTGTAAATGCTCTAAGAGACTCTGGGTTGAGGTCAGTGATTAAGTAGTCTACATTTCTGCTGCCAAGAGATGAGCTATAGGTGTACCTACCGTAGGAGTCCCCTGGAAGCCTACCATTGACTATGTACATACCCAGCGCCAGACAGAGCTGCAGGAGTTGTGAACCGCTTTTGTTGGTTATGTGGTCATAGTTTTGTCTAGGGGGGCATATGGGGGAGGGAACGCTGTCTCCTCCAGGTGGATGTTTATCTGCCTGTGTGCTGAGGATGTCAGATTCTTGTCCAGTTCTGGCATTTAGGTCGCCACAGATTAGTACATGTCACTGGGCCTGGAAATTGTTGATCTCACCCTCTAGGATGGAGAAGCTGTCATCGTTAAAGTATGGAAATTTTATTGTGGGGATATAGGTAGCACACACAAGAAAAATTTATATGTTGAGATCATTTCCTTATTAATTTCTAGCCAGATGTAAAATGTTACTGTTTTGACTCATTTAATAGAGTGTAACCCGCTCTATTAAATGAGTCAAAACAGTAACATTTTACATCTGGCTAGAAATTAATAAGGAAATGATAAAAAATGATTAATAAGGCTGCTCTATACCAAATTAGGGTACCCCCTGAGTTTCTTCCCTGTTTCACACCTGGTAGTTTGGTGGACGGGACTCCCAGCTCTCTGTAACCTAGAGGGAAACCAGTGGGTCCATCTCCTTTATACCATGTTTCTTGTAGGATTACAATGTCTGTATTTTCAATTTCTTTGATGAAGTCTGGTTTCCTGCTCTTTAGGCCAAAGGCAGATGACCTCAGACCTTTTACATTCCAGGATGAGATAGTAAAAGCTTTGCATTTCATAGTGTCTAGTGTTGTTTTTGTGTGGTTTAGACACAGATCATCACAGTAGGTGTGAGCAGAGCATGTTGCACATCTGATACATACCTCTTGGATCGCAGGATGGGGCTTGGGCGGGTGTAATGGGGGGGTTGGGCCTGTTGCTCTGCTCACTGTCTGGTCATATGTCCTGCTGTCATGTTGAGGTTCTTGCCGCAGGGGTGAGGGGAATGGGGTTGGCAGAAGGGGCATAGTTCTGATATGGGCGGGCCAATATAGGGTGTGGCCAGGGTTTGCGTAGGGTGGTCTTAGCTGGTTGGGGTGTGGCTGGTGATTCTGTGGTCTGGGTGTAGGTCTTCTTGGCATGGGTTCTCTCGGTGCAGGTCCTTCAGGAGGGGGTCTTACAGGTCTGGGAGGGTGTCTCGCTTCGTCTAGGCCTGTTGTCCGTTGCTCTGTTGATCCTGTGTGAGGTGCTGGGGCTACGGTTGAGGGTGACGTCCTTCACGGTCCTGGCAAAAGTTGGGAGTGCTGCCTTGTAGAGGTGGACATGGTCGTAAAGGCTGTTCAAGTCCAGGATGGAGTGGTGGGCCAGGTATACATTAGGTTTTGAGGCAAAGTCACGTGAAATACTTGCATTCACCTGCTGTATGGTGGCAGGGTGAAAGTATTTTAGTTGTAGCAGGGTGGAGACTTGTGCATTGGGGAAAGTGGAATAAGCTTTATCAATCACTCCCTTGAGTGCTGTGGCCACTTTTCCTGCTGGGCCCTCAGGTCATTTGTGCCTGTGTGAAGAGGGCTATCAGGGGAGCTGACAGGGGACGCTGTTGGGAAGGGGTGGGGTCTGTTGAGTTGGTGGGTCCTGTGTTGTCTGTCCCATTGTGGTGTTGAGGTTGTGGTCCGGGTCTGAAGTGGGCTGTTCTACTGGTTCTTCTGGGGGAGTGTCCTACACTCTGTCACACCTCAACTTTCTCACCTCCTCGTTTAGTGCCATGTGTGCCTCTAAGTTCTCTCACCTCAGTCCGTAGAGCAGCCAGCTCTCCCAGACAGCTGTCCATCTCTACCTTCTGCCCTCCGGGTCTTGTTGGGAGGGATGTTGTTGTGCTGGTCTGTTTTTTGGGTTTGTCATGTCTGGATTGTGTGGACTAGCTCTCTGAGCTCAACCATGTCTCTCTCCAGCTCTGGGAATGTGTCCCTTTCAATGATGGAGGTGCAGTGCAGTTGTGGGACCTTGTTGTGTTCAGCGCTGGGGGGTGACTATCCTCGTCTGTAGGACAGGTTGAAGAGGTGTGATCAGACTCACTCAGGATGGGGGAGTCGTCACAGAGATCTTTTCCTGCTGTGCTCTCTCTATGATCCTGTAAAAGTCCTGCTAGAACTGCATGAGGATGCCCTGCACCATTATGGTCCCAGACTTGTACAGGTTGAAGAGGTGTGATCAGACTCACTCAGGATGGGGGAGTCATCACAGAGATCTTTTCCTGCTGTGCTCTCTCTTTGATCCTGTAAAAGTCCTGTTGGAACTGCATGAGGATGCCCTGCACCATTACTGTACCAGACTTGTACACGTTGACAGAGGTTGTTCCAATTTCCTCAATGTCTAGTTTTCTGAGTTTCCACCCTGGGCCAATACCCTCTCTCTTGACATAGGGGTAGTGTGCTCTTATAGCACTGTGCCATGCCAGGGGATGGTCTTTGTGGAAAATTAAGTTGTTTACGTTCTCCTCTTTGTAGCTGTCAGCAAATAGTGTCTCTGGATTGTTCTTGAGGACCTATTTTACTCTCTTTCTCTCTCTTACACACACATACACACAGAGACTCTCTCCCATTCTGTCATGTATTTGCTGTTGGTGTGTCAGCCAGTCTGCTATAGTCACCTGTTTGGTGAGCCCCTGTTCCCTCTCATGCTGTTACCATTGTGAGAAGAGGACCCGTTACGCCCCACATTACAAGACACAACTACACACGTGTTACCCTGACCTCACAGAGAGGGTAGACAAATTATGTAATCTCCCACACCAAAACAGGGCCCTCTCAAGGAGACATGAGGTCATTGGGATTCTGAGTTCCTGTCACACTGTTTTTGTGCTCGTTCATATGCCCTGAGTCAGGGATGACTAAGCGCTGCCAGCATATAAGCGGTGATGAGTTTTAGCGGAGATCGACTCGTCATGTCGGCTCAGTGATGTCAGAATGAATTATGTAGGCTGGAGCGAGAAGTGTTGCTTTGATCAAAACAACTGGGAACACCGAAATCTCTGACTTCCGACTTCAAAGTGTTTGAGACAACTGGGAACTCTGAAAAAAATAGCTCCGACTGGGAAAAATAGTTTTGAAAGATCATCCAACTCCGAATTCCAAGTTTGAAACTCTGGCATCATTCTAGAGCTCCGACTTTCCGACCTGAAGATCACTGACGTTATGATTTGACCCTCGTTTTTTTCAGAGCACCATCAGTACTAGTCAGAGTGTGACACGTCATATTTTAAACTGTTTATATCTCTCTGTGAGTGACTGAAGTTTAGGCTTGAACTGAGTATGACCTTATCACCCACTCCCTATCTCTGTTTTCTGTTCTTTTATCACTTTACTTATTCACTTTCTCTTTTCTCTTTTCTCTCTCTTACTCTTTTTTCCCCCTTTTCTCTCTCTCCAGTATCTGGAATGCTACAGGTGTGTTCTGATGACCTGAGTTCTGCCCTCACCTCAGATGTGCAATACTTCAAAGGTAATCACTCACCCTCTATGTCCTCGTCTTTTCCCCAAACATTGACTGACTTCACAAATACAAATATACTTCCCATCTGTAAACTGAAAATAGGATTTCTATGGTAACCGTTTGGATGTCAGACCCAGGTCACCATGGCGTTTACCCTCTTGTTTCCTTCAGGTGATGTCATCACACGGCGTCACACGGTGGAGATGTCACAGCACTACAGAGACCAGCTGGCTAAAGCCCTGTACGGACGCCTCTTCAGCTACCTGGTCAACAACAGCAACTACCACCTACAGGGACAGGACGACAACATGGGGTAGGGCAACGTGTGTGTGTGTGCGCGCGTCTCTGTGCATGTGTATCGCAGGCATGTACAATTTTCATTGTAAACCCTACAAGGAATTAATTGGCAGCCAGCACAGATACCCATTAAAAACCTTCTGTCATATGTCCATCATCGCAGACTCAACAATAGCACATGCAAGCCTGTCAGAAAGACAACACTGATACTATCACTCATAACATATCGTTTACACTGGAGAGTTGGAATAGTTTGCATTTTATGTACTAACACACGCAGAGTTGACTTGGAGACCACACACACACAGACACAGCGTAGAGGTGGAGGCCAGTGGGTCCTTGGTCTTGGTGTGTTGATGTTTTTCAGCCTTATCATCATGTTAGATAAGCACTATTATCTTCTGGAATGTGTTTTTTTGCATTGACCCTCCTCTCTCTCTCTCTCACTCTCACTCACTCACTCACTCACTCACTCACTCACTCACTCACTCACTCACTCACTCACTCACTCACTCACTCACTCACTCACTCACTCACTCACTCACTCACTCTCAAACTCTCACACTCTCACACACACACACACGCACGCACGCACGCACGCACGCACGCACGCACGCACACACACACACACACACACACACACACACACACACACACACACACACACACACACACACACACACACACACACACACACACACATGCATGCACACACACACACACACCAAGATATGCAATAATTAATATACAGTGCCTTCGGGAAGTATTCAGACAACTTTACTTTTTCCACATTTTGTTACGTTACAGCCTTATTCTAAAATGGATTAAATAAAATGATTTCCTCATCAATCTACACACAATACCCCATAATGACAAAGCAAAAACATTTATTTTGAAATTTTGGCAAATTTAATTAAAAACAATAACAGAAATACCTTATTTACATAAGTGTTCAGACCCTTTGCTACAGTATGAGACTCAAAATTGAGCTCAGGTGCATCTTGTTTCCATTGATCGTCCTTGAGATGTTTCTACAACTTGATCAGAGTCCACCTGTGATAAATTCAATTGATTGGACATGACTTGGAAAGCCACACACCTGTCTATATAAGGTCTCACAGTTGACAGTGAATGTCAGAGAAAAAACCATGTCAAAGGAATTGTCCGTAGAGCTCCGAGACAGGATTGTGTCGAGGCACAGATCTGGAGAAGGGTGCCAGTTGCCTCCATCATTCTTAAATGGAAGAAGTTTGGAGCCACCAAGACTCTTCCTATAGCTGGCAGCCCAGCCAAACTGAGCAATCAGAGGAGAAGGGCCTTGGTGTCACGCCCTGACCGTAGAGAGCGTTTTATGTCTTTATTTTGGTTTGGTCAGGGTGTGATTTGGGTGGGCAGTCTATGTTCTATGATTTTCTATTTCTATGTGTTTGGCCAGGTGTGGTTCTCAATCAAACGCAGCTGTCTATCGTTGTCTCTGATTGAGAACCATATTTAGGTAGTCTTTTCCCACATGTGTTTTGTGGGTAATTATTTTCCGTGTGTGTTTGTGTGCACCTCGGGTGCGTCACGTTCTTTGCTGTTTACCTGTTTGTTTTTTGGTTGTTTCGGTTTCACTTCATTAAAAGATGTGGAACTACATTCACGCTGCGCCTTGGTCGATTTATGACAGGGAGTTTGAGGATAGCGAGCGTGACACTTGGTCAGGGAGGGGAACAATAACCCGATGGTCACTCTGACAGAGCTCCAGAGTTTCTCTGTGGAGATGGGAGAACCTTCCAGAAGAAAAACCATCTCTGCAGAACTCCACCAATCAAGCCTTTATGGTAGAGGGGCCAGACGGAAGCCACTCCTCAGTAAAAGGCACATGACAGCCCACTTGGAATTTGCTAAAACTCTCAGACCGTGAGAAACAAGATTCTCTGGTCTGATGAAACCAAGATTGAACGCTTTGGCCTGAATGTCAAGCTTCACGTTTGGCACCATCCCTATGGTGAATTATGGTAGTGGAAGCATCATGCTGTGGGGATTGTTTTTTAACGGGGGACTAGTCAGGATCGAGGGAAAGATGAACTGAGCAAAGTACAAAGTGATCTTTGATGAAAACCTGCTCCAGAGAGCTCAGAACCTCAGACTGGGGCGAAGGTTTTCCTTCCAACAGGACAACGACCCACAGCCAAGACAACGCAGGAGTGGCTTCAGGACAAGTCTCGGAATGTCCTTCAATGGCCCAGAGCCCAGACTTGAACCCGATCAAACATCTCTGGAGAGATCTGATAATAGCTGTGCGAGAATGAGAGAAACTCCTCAAATACAGGTGTGCCAAGCTTGTAGCGTCATACCCAAGAAGACTCGAGGCTGTAAACGCTGCCAAAGGTGCTTCAACATAGTACTGAGTTCAAGGGTCTGAATACTTATGTAAATTCGATATCAATTTTTAGTTTTTGCTTAGTCATTATGGGATATTGTGTGTAGATTGATGAGGAAAAAAACTATTTCATCCATTTTAGAATAAGGCTGTATCATAACAAAATGTGGAAGACTTCATGGGGTCTGAATAGTATCTGAATGCACTGTATATACTTCAGGGAACACACACACTTTTCCATTCATTCTAGCCACACCAAATCAAACATACACACGAACAGGGACACACAACAACATGGCATCTGAGGAGCTGTCACACTGTTTGTGAATTCCTTCTCTGATCTTTCCCCTCCTCCACACCTCTCCCAAAGAGATCCTGCTCTTGAGATTGGAATTCTGGACATCTTTGGATTTGAGGAATTCCAGAGGAATGGATTTGAGCAGGTACGTTAATTTCACAACACTCACATTATGGATTTCCCCACGCCGTATTATATGTGTGTTTCCACTCCTTCCATTTGTATTGAGTCTTGTTCTATGGCTCTAGTTTGTCTGAGGTATTCTCAAGTCATAGACATAGTTCGAACATCAAGGCCAGACTGAGCTACTGTCATCTTTTCTGGCTGTGGAGAAGGTTTTAGAGGTATCAACCAGCTAACTATAGTGGGGCAAAAAAGTATTTAGTCAGCCACCAATTGTGCAAGTTCTCCCACTTAAAAAGATGAGAGAGGCCTGTAATTTTCATCATAGGTACACTTCAACTATGACAGACAAAATGAGAAAAGAAAATCCAGAAAATCACATTGTAGGATTTTTTATGAATTTATTTGCAAATTATGGTGGAAAATAAGTATTTGGTGAATAACAAAAGTTTATCTCAATACTTTGTTATCCTGTCTGGCCCAGGTGTTCCGCTAGCGGAGCTCCTCCCACATTCCACTGAAAAGGCAGAGCGCAAAATTCAAAAAATATTTTTTGGAAATATTTAACTTTCACACATTAACAAGTCCAATACAGCAAATGAAAGATACACATCTTGTGAATCCAGTCAATATGTCCGATTTTTAAAATGTTTTACAGCGAAAACAGCACATATATTTATGTTAGCTCACCACCAAATACAAAGAAGGACAGACATTTTTCACAGCACAGGTAGCATGCACAAAGCCAACCTAACTAACCAAGAACCAATCAAACTAACCAAGAAACAACTTCATCAGATGACAGTCTTAAAACATGTTACACAATAAATGTATGTTTTGTTCGAAAAATGTGCATATTTGAGGTATAAATCAGTTTTACATTGCAGCTACCATCACAGCTACCGTCAAAAATAGCACCGAAGCAGCCAGAGTAATTATAGAGACCAACGTGGAATACCTAAATACTCATCATAAAACATTTCTGAAAAATGCATTGTGTACAACAAATGAAAGACAAGCATCTTGTGAATCCAGCCAATATTTCAGATTTTTTAAGTGTTTTACAGCGAAAACACAATATAGCATTATATTAGCTCACTACAATAGCCTACCACACTACCGCATTCATTCATCAAGGCACGTTAGCAATAGCAATAAGCACGTTAGCGTTAGCGAATAAACCAGCAAAAGATATTAATTTTCACTAACCTTCATAAACCTTCCTTAGATGACAGTCCTATAACATCAGGTTATACATACACTTATGTTTTGTTCGAAAATGTGCATATTTAGAGCTGAAATCAGTGGTTATCCATTATGCTAACGTAGCTTCTTTTTCCCAGAATGTGCGGATATTTCTATTAGACTCTCACCTATTCTGACCAAATAGCTATTCATAAACATTACAAAAAAATACATGTTGTATAAGAAATGATAGATACACTAGTTCTTAATGCAATCGCAGTGTTAGAATTCTAAAAATATCTTCATTACGACATGTTATAGCGAGAGAGTGGCCAAAACCTGGGCGCAAAACTACTAGTATACAGTTCGACAGATATATGAAATAGCATCACAAAATGGGTCCTACTTTTGGTGATCTTCCATCAGAATGTTGGACAAGGGGTCCTTTGTCCAGAACAGTCGTTGTTTGGATTTAGAACATCGTTTTTCCCTCTTGAATTAGCAAGCACACTGGCCAAGTGGCGCGAAGCTCTCCTTTCTGAACAAAGGCACACAACGCAACACGCCTAACGTCCCGAATAAATTTCAAAAATCGAATAAAACTATATTGAAAAAACATACTTTACGATGATATTGTGACATGTATCAAATAAAATCAAAGCCGGAGATAGTAGTCGCCTATAACGACGGCTTTTCAGAAGGCAATTCCAGGTCCATCTTCGCGCTTTCCAGAAAACAGGAAATGGATGACTCGTCGTGCCAAGAGGATATATTCCACCTCAGACCAAGATAAACACTTAATTTCTTCTCTCACTTCCTCTTGACATCTAGGAGAAGGTGTATGACGTGCATGTATACTCATACGTATCATTCCCATTTATAGGCAGGCCCTTGAACAGAGCATCATTTTCAGACTTTCCACTTCCTGGTCAGAAAGTGTGCTGCCAAATGAGTTCTGTTTTACTCACAGACAAAATTCAAACGCTTTTAGAAACTAGAGAGTGTTTTCTATCCAATAGTAATAATAATATGCATATTGTACGAGCAAGAATAGAGTACGAGGCCGTTTAAATTGGGCACGATTTTCCCCCAAAGTGTAAATAGTGCCCTCTATCCTCAACAGGTTTTAAATACCCTTTGTTGGCAATGACAGAGGTCAAACGTTTTCTGTAAGTCTTCACAAGGTTTTCACACACTGTTGCTGGTATTTTGGCCCATTCCTCCATGCAGATCTCCTCTAGAGCAGTGATGTTTTGGGGCTGTTGCTAGGCAACACGGACTTTCAACTCCCTCCAAAGATTTTCTATGGGGTTGAGATCTGGAGGCTGGCTAGGACCTTGAAATGCTTCTTACGAAGCCACTTCTTCGTTGCCCGGGCGATGTGTTTGGGATCATTGTCATGCTGAAAGAGCCACGTTTCATCTTCAATGCCCTTGCTGATGGTAGGCTTTGTTACTTTGGTCCCAGCTCTCTGCAGGTCATTCACTAGGTCCCCCCGTGTGGTTCTGGGATTTTTGCTCACCGTTCTTGTGATCATTTTGACCCCACGGGGTGAGATCTTGCGTGGAACCCCAGATCGAGGGATATTATCAGTGGTCTTGTATGTCTTCCATTTCCTAATAATTGCTCCCACAGTTGATTTCTTCAAACCAAGCTGCTTACCTATTGCAGATTCAGTCTTCCCAGCCTGGTGCAGGTCTACAATTTTGTTTCTGGTGTTCTTTGACAGCTCTTTGGTCTTGGCCATAGTGGAGTTTGGAGTGTGACTGTTTGACATTGTGGACAGGTGCCTTTTATACTGATAACAAGTTCAAAAAGGTGCCATTAATATAGGTAACGAGTGGAGGACAGAGGAGCCTCTTAAAGAAGAAGTTACAGGTCTGTGAGAGCCAGAAATCTTGCTTGTCTGTAGGTGGCCAAATACTTATTTTCCACCATAATTTGCAAATAAATTCATTAAAAATCCTACAATGTGATTTTCTGGATTTTTTTTCTCATTTTGTCTGTCATAGTTGAATTGTACCTATGATGAAAATTACAGGCCTCTCTCATCTTTTTAATTGGGAGAACTTGCACAATTGGTGGCTGACTAAATATTTTTTTCCCCCACTGTATATAACAAGTCTAGGTTAACCCTTTGAGACCAGGACCACATGGCAGTGTTTATTTTATGGTCCTCTGTAGCTCAGTTAGTAGAGCATGGTGCTTGCAAAAGCCAGCATAGTGGGTTTGATGACTGAAAGTTGCTTTGGATAAAAAAGCAGACACAATACCTTTGACTCTGTGTCTCCCCTGGATTAGGCCCACAACAAATAGCCTGTTTGTGTGTGCGTGTTAATGATTCACAACAGTATGTTATTGTCATTGCCCATGTCTTTCTTTCAGCCATCTCTCTCCCTCTGTTCTTTCGTTCATAAATATTGTGTGTAAAGCCTTGGTCTCTAGATCTTATGGACTTCTCCACTGTACGGACAAGGATCAGAGAGTTTAGCTGGAAGTCTCTATATCACTGTGTGTGTGTGTGTGTGTGTGTGTGTGTGTGTGTGTGTGTGTGTGTGTGTGTGTGTGTGTGTGTGTGTGTGTGTGTGTGTGTGTGTGTTGGAAGTGGTAAGATGTCAATTGCTTTTCTCTCAGGATGTTCTTTAATCCGAGCGGAACATTGGAGGTGTTCAAGGAAATAAGTGCTTACCCATGCTGCCCTCGGCTTTCCCACTCTCCCCTTGGGACCACCCCTGATCAAACCGTGTGTGTGTGTGTGTGTTGGAAGTGGTAAGATATCAATTGCTTTCCTTTCAGGATGTTCTTTAATCCGAACGGAAGAGGGGAATTCACAGATCTAACCTGACAAGGGAATCTTAGAACGAGTGAGAGAGAGAGATGGAGAGAGGTGTAGGAGAGATAGATGGGTAAGAGTGGATGAAAGAAAGAGACGGGTAGACATTTATTGGGGATTAAACATCCCTCTTCCCCCATTCTCCCCCTCCACCCCCATTCGACCCCTTCACCCCCATTCCTCCCTCATCCCTCCTTCCCCCAGTGTGTTTCCTGTGTTCCGGTGTTCAGGTCCATGTTTGAGGAGACCCTGTCTGTTATTGAAGACAACTAATCACTGGATTACACATTACACTCTGAAGAGATAGGGGAGGGGCAGGTGTCAACAAAACAAGCATGATAATTTAGAGTGTTCATGGCACACACACACACACGATGCACACACAGATCAGGGTCATTAATGCGGCCTGGGCTTGTTAGAGTTTGTTCGTCAGAGCTGTATTGTGCCTGCTCAGCATTTCCTTAATGAGCTCATGCTTTACAAACATCAACACCTGCTGAGACTGACTGACTGACGCTGTCATAGACGGCACTCAAGGACAAGAGAGTAGAATTAGACTAAAATACAATTCAAGTTCAAAGACTAAATCAAATGTAAATTAAATATCCCACAATTTAATTATTTCTGTTGTTTCTTACAAGTCATTGTGATATCCAATAAATGTTAAAGGGGAATGGAAGCATTTTACAATCTAAACAGCCATAAATACATGTTCTGGATGTTTGTCATATAGAAATAGCATCTTTGCATAACTTTGAATATTTTGATTTCGGATCCAATGCTTATTTGGGACTGGGTGCCACCATTAAAATTGGCATGGTAACGACACGAGCTGCAACGTCATGGACTGGACAGAAATATTTGGTACTTTGATTTGTGATTGCTTACAGTAAGGGGAGTGACAGCTCTCCCATCCCAATATTAAGCAAATTAACTATGATAAGCAAGAGATATTTGCATTGAACCCTTAATGCCCATTGTGCAATATACAAGTAACTGCCAAAATAATGAAAACACTTGAATAAATGTGGGATACAAAGTATATTGGAAGCAGGTGCTTCAACACAGGTGTGGTTGAGTTAATTCAGCAATTAACATCCCATCATGCTTAGGCTCATGTAAAAAAAATGCTGGGCAGGCCATTATTTTGGCTACTATGGCTATGCCCCTATAGGATAATAATGCCCCCATCCACAGGGCATGAGTGGTCACTGAATGGTTTGATCAGGATGAAAACGATGTAAACCATATACCACGGCCATCTCAGTCACCAGATCTCAACCCAATTGAACACTTATGGGAGATTCTGGAGCAGTGCCTGAGATAGTGTTTTCTACCACCATCAACAAAACACCAAATTATGGAATTTCTCATGGAAGAATGGTGTCACATCCCTCCAATAGATTTCCAGACACTAGTAGAGTCTATGCAAAGGCACATTGAAGCTGTTCTGGCTTGTGGTGGCCTAACACCCTATTAAGACACTTTATGTTGCTGTTTCTTTTATTTTGGCAGTAACCTCTAGCTAAGCCCTGTTATTTTACTTCTAAGTAAACAATGGCACATTTTATTATAGCAGTACAGTAGCTAAAGTAAGCTATAGACATATAGCCGGCTCTTGGCTCTGGATTGGGGGCTCCATATCATGGAGAGGAGGCAGAGCTTTACAGTGGCAATCATCAGTGCAATAACATTTACATTTACATTTAAGTCATTTAGCAGACGCTCTTATCCAGAGCGACTTACAAATTGGTGCATTCACCTAATGACATCCAGTGGAACAGCCACTTTACAATAGTGCATCTAAATCTTTTAAGGGGGGGGGGGGGGGCAGAAGGATTGCTTTATCCTATCCTAGGTATTCCTTGAAGAGGTGGGGTTTCAGGTGTCTCCGGAAGGTGGTGATTGACTCCGCTGTCCTGGCGTCGTGAGGGAGTTTGTTCCACCATTGGGGTGCCAGAGCAGCGAACAGTTTTGACTGGGCTGAGCGGGAACTGTACTTCCTCAGTGGTAGGGAGGCGAGCAGGCCAGAGGTGGATGAACGCAGTGCCCTTGTTTGGGTGTAGGGCCTGATCAGAGCCTGAAGGTACTGAGGTGCCGTTCCCCTCACAGCTCCGTGGCAAGCACCATGGTCTTGTAGCGGATGCGAGCTTCAACTGGAAGCCAGTGGAGAGAGCGGAGGAGCGGGGTGACGTGAGAGAACTTGGGAAGGTTGAACACCAGACGGGCTGCGGCGTTCTGGATGAGTTGTAGGGGTTTGATGGCACAGGCAGGGAGCCCAGCCAACAGCGAGTTGCAGTAATCCAGACGGGAGATGACAAGTGCCTGGATTAGGACCTGCGCCGCTTCCTGTGTGAGGCAGGGTCGTACTCTGCGGATGTTGTAGAGCATGAACCTACAGGAGCGGGCCACCGCCTTGATGTTAGTATAATAACAAAGCATTCTTCCCACCCCTATTTCAGTAAAACCTGGGTGATGGGGCTGGAGAAATGTAACCACCCTCAGATTCATAGACAGAGCTATGGATGCAACGAATCCATGATATCCATGATATCAAAATTATAGTTTTAACCATGTTCTGAGGCTACATAGTCTTTGGTTACATTTACTTGGTTTACAAACGTTTGAGTAAAACAAGCTTATATTTTGGGTTCTGATTGGGTAAGGAAGCTAAACGAAGCTCAAGAGGTATTTCTAAGTTATATTCTTCAAGAATAAATGGGAACATATACATTATTTCCAAAAATGGAAATAACAACTGCTCCTTTAACGTTATTATTATTATTATTTCTCAACTCTTAAAGTTCACTGTTTCATTACATTTTTAACCAAAGTTTTCATGAGGGTTTGAGATAGGCATGTGAGCAGTGCGGGAAGTGCTGGTGAGCCATTTGCGGTGATTGCATATGCCTATACATCGTTGCGTAGTTGCCTAGGCCTATGGTGAAACCATTGTTTAGGACATTAGGCTTACATGTTACTGTAGCCCTTATCAGACGGCATGAGTTTTACTGAGGGAGGTCAGGTAATGTAATTATGTGTACAAGCACAAAGCACCACATCTGTAATTTTAGTCCCGTGTGAATTTGCCACACACCATTTACTTGCATGTTAACTTGTGTGTGTTCCCAGCTGTGTGTGAACATGACCAACGAGCGAGTGAGGCAGTATGTCTCCGAGGTGCTGTTCCAGCAGGAGCAGGCCGAGTGTCTACAGGAGGCCATCGCCATGGAGACGCTCCGGTCACCTGGCAACCAGCCTGCCATTCTAGACTTTTTCTTCCAGGTAATGTTTTGTTGTCTGAGGTCTCCACCGCACCGCTGCCTCTTTAAGAACTGTGATAACCCCTATAAAAATAACACATATCTCATTCTAGAAAAGGCTTTGGTTTTTAGTGTGGTTATATAGATTTTGTGGTACAAGATCAGGTTACACTACCAATCTTAACCTGAAACATTAAGGAGCTGAAACATATTTTACCCTGCGTCAGTGCACAGTGTACCATGGTTCTATGCATTCTATATCTGTCTGTGACCCCTCTCCTCCATCTTCCCAGAAGCCTCAAGGTCTGCTGTCTGTGATGGATGAGGAGAGTCAGTCGCTGAGGCCTACAGAACAGACGCTCTACAAGAGACTACAGACACACCTCGACAGCACACCCACACACGGCATATCCCTGACAACCAAGGACGGCAATGGAAACCCCCCACCCATAGACCAGGGTCCTGCCTTCACTGTGAAACACTACGCAGGCCAAGTGAGTAGGTGTTCACTCACATACGCACACGCGCGCACACGCACACAGCAATACACTCACATACAATGAGGTGAGTGAATCTGACATTTTAAAGGTGTATCTTTAACATGTTGTATATCTGTTCTCTGATTGGTAGATGGCCTATGACCTCACAGGATCCCTGGTGAAGAACAAGGACTCCCTCCCCCAAAGCCTGCTACTGGTTCTGAAGTGTAAGTATCACTAAATATATACACACACACACACACACACACACACACACACACACACACACACACACACACACACACACACACACACACACACACACACACACACACACACACACACACACACACACACACACACACACACACACACACACACACGGGTAGTTCCATTTAATTTCGATCAATTTCTGACTGCACCCCTTTTGATTTTAAGAAACCTTGAACATTTTGCGTACCCCACCCTACCATGAGACATTCATGTCTTTATCTTTGAAAAATATAAATAGTTGAGTTTAATATCATTAGAAAGCTTACTAACAGGGTTGTCAAACAATTTAATTATTTCTTGAAAAAAAAACTTTTAAAAATTAAAATTGTAATTTCTTTACCTTAAGCATATATTAACTAAACACGCATAAGCTGTAGCTTAGACCCTATTTCACATGATCTGAGGTGTTTGTGTTGTGACTTGAGTGGAAATATCCATTGTTTTAAATTAAACTGTCAAACTTTCAAAGGAAACCTATTGAAATCATAGAGATATAAATAATAGAATAGACATTCCAATTCAAGATGTCATTCGATGGTGGTTGGACTGGTGGCCATCTTCCTGATAGTAATTGAAATGTATAAATTCAATTAAATGTCAATGGTGTACCAGCTAAATTGTAGTGGTCTGAAGGGATAGGTTCATTCCAAAATTATGTTTCTATGATTGAAATGACATTCACCCTGAATTCAAAAGAATGCTGTGTCTCAACCGATGACAGGCAAAACACAAACACCTCAGACAATGTAAAATAGGGTCTAAGCTACAACATAGGAGAAAACATTGAGTTGACACGTTTTTAGGTAAAACATTTAATTTTTTTTTTCAATAAATAATCAAATAGTTTGACAATCCTGTTTGTAAGGATAATACAATATCAAACTCAACCGTTTATCTTTTCCAGTGATGAAGACATGCTTGTCCCATGGTAGGATGGGGAATGCAAAATGGATCAACTTTGACCACCTCTAATCTCCTGAAGGTTTTGTCATTCAGGTCCAAAAAGTCACTTTCTGACCACTTCTTCCATGGGCAAACATATCTGGAAGGGGTACTGTCAGAAAATGATTGAATTCATATGGAACGACCCAAACACAGCAGTAGTGGGTATATAGTCTATTGAGCATGGCCAGATGTGTGCTGGTGTAGTTGTGAGCCAAGCATAGCAGGACACAGGCAGACTTTGTGTCAGAGCCAGGAGCAGCTAGTTTAGCGTCTCTAGGGCTAATTACTGTGGTTTGCTGTAATTTACAAGATGTGCCTAATCAAGGCTACCCCTTCAGAGTTGGCTTTTTGTACCTCTCTCTGTCCCTCTCTCTTGCTTTTGTTCCTTTGTGCACATACACACAATGTACACACATTATGATACACACACACCTTCCTGTTTCACTCCTTTAGGACAGAAACATACATACCCACAAACACTTCCAGCTCAGATAATATGATACAGCCACACCTTCCTGTTTCACTCCTTTAGGACAGAAACATACATACCCACAAACACTTCCAGCTCAGATAATATGATACAGCCACACCTTCCTGTTTTACTCCTTTAGGACAGAAACATACATACCCACAAACACTTCCAGCTCAGATAATATGATACAGCCACAGGCGGCCGGTTGCACATTAATTGGGGAGGACAGGCTCATAGTAACGGCTGGAACGGAATACATGGAATGGTACCGAATACATCAAACACATGGTTTCTATGTGTTTGATACCATTCCATTTACTCCATTCCAGCCATTATTATTAGCTGTCCTCCCCTCAGCATCCTCCTGTGGATACATCTCAGCCCCTCCTTCCCATCCATGTCCTATGTACCAAAGGGTAAAGGTGAGTTTAGATTGAAGGGTGTGTGAGGGCGGGGGCTGAGAGCAGGGGCTGAGGGTGGGCTGAGCTGTATGTATGGAGAGTGCCTTGTGGGCCTCAGTAGTCAGGTGGTGGGGGTGGAGGGGGATTATGATTACATAAATGAAGAGACAATTGCCTCTGGAGCCCACAGTCATTACTCCCTACAACCAGTCTAGGACTCTTGTTTATTTTTCCTTTCAAGATCTCTCTTTTTCTCTCTCTTTCTCTCTGCCTTCTCTCTCTCTCTCTCTCTCTCTCTCTCTCTCTCACCACCACACACCACACACACTCCCCTCCCACACACACATGCCTCTCTCAAAGATCTCATTGTTTTCCAGGGCTGCTTCACGTGTTCTTTGGCAGCATGCTCAGCCTACTCTCTTATGGAGCTGATTGTTTACATGGCTATTATTGCTCCCTTGCCTCCCCCTTACTTCTCCTCTTTCCTTCCTTCCAACCATCCTTCTCCTCTTAATCCCCTCATGTCTACTGTCTGCTCCTCTCTATATCTCTCTCCCTCTCTCTCCTTCCTCCTCTCCTGCTCCCGCTGATCCTCTCCTCCAATCAACGCTCTCCAATTGTCTTCCTCCCTCCTTCCTCTCAACTCCCTTTCCTCCCCCTCTCCCTCTCCCTCTCCCTCTCCCTCTCCCTCTCTCTCTCTCTCTCTCTCTCTCTCTCTCTCTCTTCTCTCTCTCTCTCACTCTCTCTCTCTCTCTCTCTTCTCTCTCCTCTCTCTTCTCTCTCCTCTCTCTCGTCTCTCCTCTCTCGTCTCTCCTCTCTATCTCAACTCTCTTCTCTCTCCTCTCTCTCGTCTCTCCTCCTCCTCTCTCTCTCTCTCTCTCTCCTCTCTCTCTCTCTCTCCTCTCTCTCCTCTCATCTCTCTCTCTCTCTCTCTCTCTCTCCTCTCTCTCTCTCTCTCTCTCCTCTCTCTCTCTCTCTCTCTCTCTCTCTCTCTCTCTCTCTCTCTCTCTGTGATTCCCCTGTACAGCCAGTGAGAGTGTGTTGGTGCAGCAGTTGTTCCAGTCCAAGCTGACCCAGACTGGGTCACTGGTACCGGGCCAGGCCAAGATGGCTCTGAGGGGGCCCAAAGCAGCACTTCTCCTAAACAGGATGTCATCCCCCTCCACCCTGAACCCCGCAGGCCGCGAGCCTCGGAGGTACCTGGACCTCACCAAGGTACTGGACAATGGCTGGTAAACCATATACTGTGTAGCATACCGTACCTCATACGCTCACCAAGGTATGGAGGACTAAGTGACATAACCATCACCTTAGCAAGTCACTCAGAGTGTATGCTATACAGTATATGTCATATGGTACATTAGCCTCATGCTCCGGGAGACCTGTACACATTAGCCTCGTTGGTCCGGGAGACCTGTACACGTTAGCCTCGTTGGTCCGGGAGACCTGTACACGTTAGCCTCGTTGGTCCGGGAGACCTGTACACATTAGCCTCGTTGGTCCGGGAGACCTGTACACATTCGCCTCGTTGGTCCGGGAGACCTGTACACATTAGCCTCGTTGGTCCGGGAGACCTGTACACGTTAGCCTCGTTGGTCCGGGAGACCTGTACACATTAGCCTCGTTGGTCCGGGAGACCTGTACACATTAGCCTCGTTGGTCCGGGAGACCTGTACACATTAGCCTCGTTGGTCCGGGAGACCTGTACACATTTAGCCTCGTTGGTCCGGGAGACCTGTACACGTTAGCCTCGTTGGTCCGGGAGACCTGTACACGTTAGCCTCGTTGGTCCGGGAGACCTGTACACGTTAGCCTCGTTGGTCCGGGAGACCTGTACACGTTAGCCTCGTTGGTCCGGGAGACCTGTACACATTAGCCTCGTTGGTCCGGGAGACCTGTACACATTAGCCTCGTTGGTCCGGGAGACCTGTACACATTAGCCTCGTTGGTCCGGGAGACCTGTACACATTAGCCTCGTTGGTCCGGGAGACCTGTACACGTTAGCCTCGTTGGTCCGGGAGACCTGTACACGTTAGCCTCGTTGGTCCGGGAGACCTGTACACGTTAGCCTCGTTGGTCCGGGAGACCTGTACACGTTAGCCTCGTTGGTCCGGGAGACCTGTACACATTAGCCTCGTTGGTCCGGGAGACCTGTACACATTAGCCTCGTTGCTCCGGGAGACCTGTACACATTAGCCTCGTTGCTCCGGGAGACCTGTACACATTAGCCTCGTTGGTCCGGGAGACCTGTACACATTAGCCTCGTTGCTCCGGGAGACCTGTACACATTAGCCTCGTTGGTCCGGGAGACCTGTACACATTAGCCTCGTTGGTCCGGGAGACCTGTACACATTAGCCTCGTTGGTCCGGGAGACCTGTACACGTTAGCCTCGTTGCTCCGGGAGACCTGTACACGTTAGCCTCGTTGGTCCGGGAGACCTGTACACGTTAGCCTCGTTGCTCCGGGAGACCTGTACACGTTAGCCTCGTTGCTCCGGGAGACCTGTACACGTTAGCCTCGTTGGTCCGGGAGACCTGTACACGTTAGCCTCGTCGGTCCGGGAGACCTGTACACGTTAGCCTCGTCGGTCCGGGAGACCTGTACACGTTAGCCTCGTCGGTCCGGGAGACCTGTACACGTTAGCCTCGTCGGTCCGGGAGACCTGTACACATTAGCCTCGTCGGTCCGGGAGACCTGTACACATTAGCCTCGTTGGTCCGGGAGACCTGTACACGTTAGCCTCGTTGGTCCGGGAGACCTGTACACGTTAGCCTCGTTGGTCCGGGAGACCTGTACACATTAGCCTCGTTGGTCCGGGAGACCTGTACACATTAGCCTCGTTGGTCCGGGAGACCTGTACACGTTAGCCTCGTTGCTCCGGGAGACCTGTACACGTTAGCCTCGTTGGTCCGGGAGACCTGTACACGTTAGCCTCGTTGGTCCGGGAGACCTGTACACGTTAGCCTCGTTGGTCCGGGAGACCTGTACACGTTAGCCTCGTTGGTCCGGGAGACCTGTACACGTTAGCCTCGTTGGTCCGGGAGACCTGTACACGTTAGCCTCGTTGGTCCGGGAGACCTGTACACGTTAGCCTCGTTGGTCCGGGAGACCTGTACACGTTAGCCTCGTTGGTCCGGGAGACCTGTACACATTAGCCTCGTTGGTCCGGGAGACCTGTACACATTAGCCTCGTTGGTCCGGGAGACCTGTACCCATTAGCCTCGTTGGTCCGGGAGACCTGTACACGTTAGCCTCGTTGGTCCGGGAGACCTGTACACGTTAGCCTCGTTGGTCCGGGAGACCTGTACACGTTAGCCTCGTTGGTCCGGGAGACCTGTACACATTAGCCTCGTTGGTCCGGGAGACCTGTACACATTGGCCTCGTTGGTCCAGGAGACCTGTACACATTAGCCTCGTTGGTCCGGGAGACCTGTACACATTAGCCTCGTTGGTCCGGGAGACCTGTACACGTTAGCCTCGTTGCTCCGGGAGACCTGTACACATTAGCCTCGTTGGTCCGGGAGACCTGTACACGTTAGCCTCGTTGGTCCGGGAGACCTGTACACATTAGCCTCGTTGGTCCGGGAGACCTGTACACATTAGCCTCGTTGGTCCGGGAGACCTGTACACATTAGCCTCGTTGGTCCGGGAGACCTGTACACGTTAGCCTCGTTGGTCCGGGAGACCTGTACACGTTAGCCTCGTTGGTCCGGGAGACCTGTACACATTAGCCTCGTTGGTCCGGGAGACCTGTACACATTAGCCTCGTTGGTCCGGGAGACCTGTACACGTTAGCCTCGTTGCTCCGGGAGACCTGTACACGTTAGCCTCGTTGGTCCGGGAGACCTGTACACGTTAGCCTCGTTGGTCCGGGAGACCTGTACACGTTAGCCTCGTTGGTCCGGGAGACCTGTACACGTTAGCCTCGTTGGTCCGGGAGACCTGTACACGTTAGCCTCGTTGGTCCGGGAGACCTGTACACGTTAGCCTCGTTGGTCCGGGAGACCTGTACACATTAGCCTCGTTGGTCCGGGAGACCTGTACACATTAGCCTCGTTGGTCCGGGAGACCTGTACACATTAGCCTCGTTGGTCCGGGAGACCTGTACACGTTAGCCTCGTTGGTCCGGGAGACCTGTACACATTAGCCTCGTTGGTCCGGGAGACCTGTACACGTTAGCCTCGTTGGTCCGGGAGACCTGTACACATTAGCCTCGTTGGTCCGGGAGACCTGTACACGTTAGCCTCGTTGGTCCGGGAGACCTGTACACATTAGCCTCGTTGGTCCGGGAGACCTGTACACATTAGCCTCGTTGGTCCGGGAGACCTGTACACATTAGCCTCGTTGGTCCGGGAGACCTGTACACATTAGCCTCGTTGGTCCGGGAGACCTGTACACGTTGGGCTCCTGTCACTGAAAACGACAGCCCGTATTCCCAAAAACATATTCACCAGCCCTCCCATATATCTATTCCCAAAAACATATTCACCAGCCCTCCCATATATCTATTCCCAAAAACATATTCACCAGCCCTCCCATATATCTATTCCCAAAAACATATTCACCAGCCCTCCCATATATCTATTCCCAAAAACATATTCACCAGCCCTCCCATATATCTATTCCCAAAAACATATTCACCAGCCCTCCCATATATCTATTTCCAAAAACATATTCACCAGCCCTCCCAATATCTATTCCCAAAAACATATTCACCAGCCCTCCCATATATCTATTCCCAAAAACATATTCACCAGCCCTCCCATATATCTATTTCCAATAAACATTTGCCATCACCGAAGGTATATCTATAATCTGGAATGCCATATCAGTTGGTATGGGTAATTAAATGTGTGAAAATAAATGTTTTCCAGAGTTTACCAAATTCACTCCCCATCTCCCTAAAGGTGCTCGGGCATCTGAGATCACACAGTAATCTGGCATGGCAACTACTACAGAGTAGTGTGTTTGTGGGTATGTATGTTTCTGTCCAAAAGGAGAGAAACAGGAATGGAAGTGTATATCTCATTTAATAACCTGTATCGACTGGTAAGGCATTCCAGATAATAGATTCTCTTTCAGTGACGGAAATAGGTAAACCAGAGGCCTGGTAAATATGTTTTCAGTGATATGGGTTGTAGTCTTCAGCGACAGGAGCAAAGAGGCTAACGTAACATATGACACGTACTGTATAGCATACAATATACAGACATACACTATTCGTGACTCATTAAGGTACATTAATTAAACAAGAGGGTGATACCCCTAACTCATGAGTCATATCTAAACCACAACCTATCAAAACAGTCAGTATGGTATTCATTCAGTACTTATCAATGTCATTTTTCCAGGTAAAATCAATAAGACCCCAATAAAGTACCGCAATCAGTGTGGTAATACATACAAATGAATAAATAAATGATGTGTTCACCGTCATGACCCCCCCCACACACACACACATGTTGATTGGTGGTTAAGGGAGGTGGGAATCACCAACGGTGAAAGTAGGCTGTTTCCATTTCTGTGACGCACTTAGTCGGAAGCTGGGTGTTCCGATTGGAAAAGCAGCAGCCAGGAGCAGAGGACTGATGGAAAAGCAAAGAGTGTGTGTTTGGAAAAAACATGTTTCCCAAATTAGGCCACTTCCCACCATACTGTTAAATATAGACCTCTGGGAATAGCTTTGTTTGTCCTTTACTGCCAGCTGATAAGAGGAAATGTACACACACACACACACACACACACACACACACACACACACACACACACACACACATACACACAAGTATGTGGTAAGATAGTGTCATCATAAATGTTTCTCATGACATTTTAAGGGTTCACAAACCACACACCCTTCTGCTATAAAACATTGTGTTCTCACAATTATGCTAGATTTCATAACTTCAGCTAGAACATCGTTTCCCAAATGTGGAGTAAAAATGTGCTCAACAATTCACATAATAAGTTGCATGGACACACCCTGTGTGCAATAATAGTGTTTAACATGATTTTTGAATGACTACCTCATCTCTGTACAATACAATGAATTATCTGTAAGGACCCTCAGTTGAGCAGTGATTTTCAAAAAACAGATTCAACCACAAAGACCGGGAGATGAATACAACTTTCAGCAGGACAATAATCTAAAACACAAGGCCAAATCTACACTGGAGTATCTACGCTGGAGTTGCTTACCACGAAGACAGTGAATCAAATCAAAATCAAAGAAAATTGTGTTGGTCACATACACATGGTTAGCTGATGTTATTGCGAGTGTAGCGAAATGCTTATGCTTCTAGATCCGACAGTGCAGCAGTATCTAACAGGCAATATCTAACAGATTCCACAACAAAACCTAATACACACAATCTAGTAAAGGATTGGGATGAGAATATATAAGTATAAAATATCTGGATCAGCAGTGACAGAGTGGCTAAGATGCAATAGATAGTGAAGGGCACAGTATACAGTATATACATACGAGATGAGTAATGCGAGATGTGTAAACATTCTTAAAGTGGCATTATTAAAGTGACTAGTGTTCCATTTATTAAAGTGGCCAATGATATCAATTCTGAGGTTAGGCAGCCGCCTCTCTGTGCTAGTGGTGGCTGTTTAACAATCTGATGGCCTTGAGATAGAAGCTGTTTTTCAATCTGTCGGTCCCAGCTTTGATGCACCTGTACGGACCTCGCCTTCCGGATGGAAGCGGGGTGAACAGGTAGTGGCTTGGGAGGTTATTGTCCTCGATGATCTTTTTTCTCTTCCTGTGACATCTGGTGTTGTAGGTGTCCTGGAGGGCAGGTAGTTTGCCCCCGGTGATGTGTTGTGCAGACCGCAGTTGCACAGGGCAGGGTCGAGACCCAGGGTCTCAAGCTTAATGATGAGTTTAGGGGGTTACTATAGTGTTGAATGCTTGGTTTTCCTCTTGTCCAGATGGGTTAGGACAGTGTGCAGTGTGATGGCGATTGAATCGTCTGTGGACCTATTGGGGCGGTATGCAAATTGGAGTGGGTCTATGGTGACAGGTAGGGTGAAGGTGATATGATCCTTGACTAGTCTCTCAAAGCACTTCATGATGAGAGAAGTGAGTGCTATGGGGCGATAGTCATTTAGTTCAGTTACCTTAGTTTCTTGGGAACAGGAACAATGGTGGCCATCTTGAAGCATGTGGGGACAGCTGACTGGGATAGGGATTGATTGAATATGTCCGTAAACACACCAGCCAGCTGGTCTGCGCATGCTCTGAGGACGCAGCTAGGTATGCCATCTGTGGGAAGCCTTGTGAGGGTTAACACGTTTAAATGTTTTACTCACATCGGCCACAGAGAAGGAGAGCCCAGTCTTTGGTAGTGGGCCGTGTCGGTGGTACTGTGTTGTCCTCAAAGCGCTGAAAGAAGTTGTTTAATTTGTCTTTGAGCAAGACATCGATGTCTCCGACAGGGCTGGTTTTCTTTTTGTAATCCGTGATTGTCTGTAGACCCTGCCATATACGTTCGTGTTTGAGCCGTTGAATTGCAACTCCACTTTGTCTCTATACTGATGCTTTGCTTGTTTGATTGCCTTACGGAGGAAATAACTACACTGTTTGTATTCGGTCATGTTTCCAGTCAACTTGCTATAATTAAATGTGGTGGTAAGTGCTTTCAGTTTTGCGCGAATGCTGCCATCAATCCATGGTTTCTGGTTAGGGAAGGTTTTAATAGTCACAGTGGGTACAACATCTCTTATACACTTCCTTATAAACTCGCTCACAAAGTCAGCGTATACGTCAATGTTATTGTGTGTGTGACGCTCGTCTGAAGAAGTGGACCAAGATGCAGCGTGGGGTAGGTTAATCATATTCTTTAACTTTTTAGGGATAGGGAGCAGCATTTTCACTTTGGATGAATTGCGTGCCCATAGTGAACTGCCTCCTACTCTGTCCCAGATGCTAATATATGCATATTGTTATTACTATTGGATAGAAAACACTCTGAAGTTTCTAAAACTGTTTGAATTATGTCTGTGAGTATAACTCATATGGCAGGCAAACTTACAAACTGGAAGTGGAAATTCTGAGGCTGGTGTTTTTTCTACTCATCGTCTATTCAAATCCCAGGAAGATATGGATTTGTTGGCACTTCCTACACCTTCCACTAGATGTCAACAGTCGGTAGAACGTTGAATGAAGTGTATACTGTGATGTGGGACCGGATGGGAGGTGTTTCAGTCAGTGGTCTGGCAGATTGCCAGTTCCTGGTCACGCGCATTTCTCATGATATTGCCTTGCGTTCCATAACTTTTACAGACATGAAGGAATGCTCCGGTTGGGACGTTATTGGATATATATGATAACAACATCCTGAAGATTGATTATCTACTTAGTTTGACAAGTTTATTCGACCTGTGATATAACTTTTTGAAGTTTTCATCCGACGTTATGCGTGAGTTGCACGAGCGTTTGGATATGTGTACTGAACGCGCTAGCAAAAGTAGCTATTTGGACATAAATAATTGACATTATCGAACAAAACAACAATTTATTGTCGAAGTAGGATTCCTCGGAATGCATTCTGATGAAGATAATCAAAGGTAAGGGAATATTTCTGATGTAATTTTGTATTTCTGTTGACTCCAGCATGGCGGAGAATTGTTATTTATATTTGAGCGCCGTCTCAGATTATTGCATGTTGTGCTTTTTCCATAAAGTTTTTTTGAAATCTGAAACAACGGTTGCATTAAGAACAAATGTATCTTTAATTATATGTAAAACATGTATCTTTCATCAAAGTGTATGGGTATTTTTGTTATTTGACGTGGCCCTCTGCAATTTCTCCGGATATTTTGGAGGCATGTCCTATGAGTGTCATCTGATGAAGATCATCAAAGGTTAGTGATTAATTGTATCTCTATTTCTGTTTTTGTGACTCCTATATTTGGCTAGGAAAATGGCTGTGTGTATTTTGAACTTGGTGGTGATCTAACATAATCATATGTTGTGTTTTCACTGTAAAGCATTTTTTAAATCGGACACGAATTGTAGATTAACTTCTTCTGGCTGCAAGCCCGACGTCGGTACACTTATGACAACAGCCAGCTCAAGTGCAGGGCGCGAAATTCAAAACATATATATTTTTAAATATTTAACTTTCACACATTAACAAGTCCAATACAGCAAATGATAGGTACACATCTTGTGAATCCAGCCAACATGTCCGATTTTTAAAATGTTTTACAGCGAAAACAGCACGTAAATTTATGTTAGCTCACCACCAAATACAAAAAAAGGACAGACATTTTTCACAGCACAGGTAGCATGCACAAAGCCAACCTAACTAACCAAGAACCAACCAAACTAACCAACAAACAACTTCATCAGATGACAGGATCAGCATTACTCTGTTCTTTCCTGCACAGGAAAATGTTTCATCAAAATGATTATTTATTCATCAGATGAGTCTTATAACATGTTATACAATAAATCTATGTTTTGTTCGAAAAATGTGCATATTTCAGGTATAAATCATAGTTTACATTGCAGCTACAATCAGAAATTGCACCGAAAGCAGCCATAATAATTACAGACACCAACGTCAAATACCTAATTACTCATCATAAAACATTTCTGAAAAATACATAGTGTACAGCAAATGAAAGACAGGCATCTTGTGATTCCAGCCAATATTTCCGATTTATTAAGTGTTTTACAGCGAAAACACAATATAACGTTATATTAGCTTACCACAATAGCCAGAAAGACAAGCCATTTCCCAGTAGCAAAAGTTAGCGATCGTAACAAACCAGTAAAAGATATATATTTTTTGACTAACCTTGATATTCTTCATCAGATGACAGTCCTATATAATCAGGTTATACATACACTTATGTTTTGTTCAAAAATGTGCATATTTAGAGCTGAAATCAGTGGTTACACATTGTGCTAACTTAGCTACTTTTTCCACAACGTCTAAACATCAACGATATTTTTCTGACACTTTTTCTGACACATATTCTGACCAAATAGCTATTCATGAACATAACTAAAAAATACATGTTGTATAGGAAATGATAGATCCATTAGTTCTTAATGAAATCGCAGTGTTAGAATTCTAAAAAATAACTTCATTACGACATCCAGCTTCGGTATAGCTAGAGTACCCCAAAGTTGGGCGCCGGCAACTAGTTCACATGCACGACAGATATATGAAATAGCATCATAAAATGTTTCTTACTTTTGTTGATCTTCCATCAGAATGTTGGACAAGGTGTTCTTTGTCAAGAACAATCGTTGTTTGGATTTAGAACATCCATTTTCCCTCTTGAATTAGCAAGCACACTAGCCAAGTGGCACGACGCTCTCCATGTCAACAAACGGAAGAGAACGGAACACGGCAAAACTCCCGAAAAAATTTCAATAATCTGATGAAACTATATTGAAAAAACATACTTTACGATGATATGGTCACATGTATCAAATAAAATCAAAGCCGGAGATATTAGTCGCCTATAACGGCAGCTAAACAGAAGGCAAATCCAAGTCCCTCTTCGCGCTCTCCAGAAAACAAGAAATGGGGGACACGTCATACAAAGAGCTTGTATTCCACTTCAGACCAAGATAAACACTAAATTTCTTCTCTCACCGCTTCTTGACATCCAGGGGAAGGTCTATAAAGTGCACGTATACTAATACGTATCATGACCATTTATAGGCAGGAAGTAGAACAGAGCCTCGATTTCAGACTTTCCACTTCCTGGTCAGGAAGTTTGTGCCACATGAGTTCTGTTTGACTCACAGATATAATTCAAACGGTTTTAGAAACTAGAGAGTGTTTTCTATCCAATAGTAATAATAATATGCATATTGTACGAGCAAGAATTGAGTACGAGGCCGTTTGAAATTGGCACCTTTTATCTGGCTACTCAATACTGTCCCTGCAGCCCAAACAGGTTAACAAGATGTTTTTATTTCATTTGCTGCAATGGACTTATTAATGTGTGAAAGTTACATATTTCTAAATAAAAATATTTTTGAATTTCCCGCGGTGCCTTTTCAGCTGAATGTTGTGGGGGGGTTCCGCTAGTGGAACGTGTGTCCTAGAAACGTTAATGATAACCAGCAAAACATAGAAAGAGAAAACCAACGAAACATCCAGCCTTGTAGGGCTCAACGGCAACAATACAAGAACAAGATCCCACAACCTAAGTGGGAAAAAAGGCTACCTAAGTATGATTCCCAATCAGAGACAACGATAGATAGCTGCCTCTGATTGGGAACCACACTCTGCCAAACACAAAGAAATACTACACATAAAATGCCCACCCCACATCACACCCTGACCTAACCAAATAGAGAAATAAAACAGCTCTCTAAGGTCAGGGCGTGACAGTACCCTCCCCCCCTCCCCCCTCCCCCAAGGTGCGGACTCCAGGCCGCAAACCTGAACCTATAGGGGAGGGTCCGGGTGGGCATCTACCCTTGGAGGCGGCTCCGGTTCGGGGCGTAGCCCCCGCTCCGCCTCTGGCTCCCCCCACTTTGGTGGCGCCCCTGGTGCGGGGACCCTCGTCGCCGGCCCCGGACTGGGGACTCTCACCGCAGGCCCCGGACTGGGGACCATTGCTGGAGGCTCCGGACTGGAGACCGTCGCTGCAGGCTCCGGACTGACTCGTGGGGCAGGCACAGGATGAACCTGTGGGGGAGCACTGGAGATCTGGTGCTTATCCTTGGCACCACTCTTCCAGGCTAAATGCCCACTTTAGCACAGCACCTCCAGAGCGCGGGCACAGGTCGAACCGGGCTGTGGGGGAGCACTGGAGATCTGGTGCTTAGAACTTGCACCGCTCCTCGTGGCTGAATGCCCACTTTAGCCAGGCACATGCGGAGCGCAGGCACAGGACACACTGAGCTGTCACAGCACACCGGAGACACAGTGCGCAGAGCCGGCGCAGGATATTCTGGGCCGAAACGGCGCACCGGAGAGAAAGAGCGCTGAGCTGGCACAATCCGCCCTAGCTGGATGCCCACTCTAGTGTGGCACTTGAGGAGAGCTGGCTCCGAGCGCACCGGGCTGTGCACGCGCACTGGAGACACCATGCGCTTTACCGCAAAACACGGTGCCTGCCCGGTCACTCGCTCCCCGCGGTAAGCACGGGGAATTGGCTCAGGTCTATAGCCTGACTCCGCCAATCTCCCCGTGTGCTCCCCCCCCAAAAATTGGGGGCTGCCTCTCGTGCATGCTTCGTCGTGCCAACTCCTCGAATCTTCGCCGTTCCGCTTTTGCTGCTACTAGCTCCTCCTTAGGACGGCGATATTCTCCAGCCTGTGCCCAGGGTCCCTTGCCTTCCAGTATCTCCTCCCATGTCCATTCTTCCAGAAAACGCTGCTTCGTCCTTTTGTGGTGGGATGTTCTGTGACGCTGATCTGAAGAATACAACCAAATAGAATACAACCGAATACAACTGAATACAACCAAATAGAGAAATAAAACGGCTCTCTAAGGTCAGGGCGTGACAGTGTGAGGCTACCCTGAACATATCCCTGTCCACGTGATCAAAGCAATCTTGAAGCATGGAATCCGATTGGTTGGATAGACCGAAGCACGGCACTTCCTGTATTAGTTTCTGCCTATAGCAGGGGAGCAACAAGATGGAGTCATGGTCAGATTTGCCAAAAGGAGGGTAGGGGAGGGCCTTGTATGCATCACGGAAGTTAGAGTAGCAGTGGTTGAGTGTGTTACTTGCTCGGGGACTGCAATCGATACGCTGACAGAATTTAGGTAGCCTTGTTCTAAGATTAGCTTTGTTAAAATCCCAGCTACATTAAATGCAGCCTCGGGATATATGGTTTCCAGTTAGCATAAAGTCCAGTGAAGTTCCTTGATGACCGTCTTGGTATCCGCTTGCAGGGGGATATACGCGTCTGTGACGATAACAGAGGAGAGTTCTCTTGGGAGATAATACGGTCTTTGGAAAGCAACTCTTGCCCTAATTTCGTCGACTTTGTTAACTGGGGACTGGACATTAGTGTGTAATATACTCGGAAGCAGTGGGTGATGAGCGCGCATCCGAAGCCTCACTAGAAGACCGCTCCAGGAACCCTCTCCTCCGACAGTGTTGATTTGGGTCGGCCTCTGGAATCAGTTCAAATGCCCTGGGAGGTGCAGACAAAGGATCCGCTTTGGGAAAGTTGTATTCCTGGTCGTAGTGCTGGTTGTGCTGGTAAGTTGACGTCTCACTGATACCCAATAGTTCTTCCCGGCTGTATGTAATAACACTTAAGGTTTTCTGGGCTAACAATGTAAGAAGTAATATGTAAAAAAACAAAATACTGCACAGTTTCCTAAGGACTTGAAGCGGAGCTGCCATCTCTATCTGCGTCATCTTGCCGAGTTACAGTTACATGCACATTTGTGGCCTGCTGGAGGTCATTTTGCAGGGCTCTGGCAGTGCACCTCCTTGCACAAAGGCGGAGGTAGCGGTCCTGCTGCTGGGTTGTTGCCCTCCTATGGCCTCCTCCACGTCTCCTGATGTACTGGCCTGTCTCCTGGTAGCGCCTCCATGCTCTGGACACTACGCTGACAGACACAGCAAACCTTTTTGCCACAGCTCGCATTGATGTGCCATCCTGGATGAACTGGACTACCTGAGCCACTTGTGTGGGTTGTAGACTCCGTCTCATGCTACCACTAGAGTGAGAGCACCGCCAGCATTCAAAAGTGACCAAAACATCAGCCAGGAAGCATAGGAACTGAGAAGTGGTCTGTGGTCACCACCTGCAGAATCACTCCTTTTTTGGGGGTGTCTTGTTAATTGCCTATAATTTCCACCTTCCACATTGTCTATTCCATTTGCACAACAGCATGTGAAATGTATTGTCAATCAGTGTTGCTTCCTAAGTGGACAGTTTGATTTCACAGAAGTGTGATTGACTTGGAGTTACATTGTGTTGTTTAAGTGTTCCCTTTATTTTTTTGAGCAGTGTATAATGTTTAGGCTTCCTACTGCCAAGTTTCAATCTTCACTATTGCAGTGAAACATTTTGTCAAGGAAGTCGTCTAAAAGGAATCTGTTGTTGGCTAATTGTTTTGTACTTTCCTTCCATCTACAGCAATTCTTAATAGTCTGTAATTTGTTAAGCTTTTATACCTCGTGATTGAGTATGTTCTGTTCAAGTAGGCTGGGATTTTACTGTGATCTGATAAGGGTGTCAGTGGGCTGACTCTGGGTTGAGGTCAGTGATAAAGTATTCTACAGTACTGCTGCAAGAGATGACCTGTAGGTGTACCACCACAGCAGTCCCCTCGAAGCCTACCATTGACTATATACAGACCCAGCGTGCGACAGAGCTGCTTTTTTAAATTATTTTTTAAAGTTGTGCCTAGGGGGGCATATTGGGGAGTGTATTGCTGTCACCTCCAGGTGGGTGTTTGTCCCCCTGCATGCTAAGGGTGTCAGGTTCTGGCGTTTAGGTTGCAACAGACTGGTACATGTCCCTACGTCTGGAAATTATTGATCTCCCCTTCTAGGGCGAAGAAGCTGGCTTCATTGAGTATGGGGATTCTAGTGGGGGGATATAGTTAGCATACAGGAATAAACTTTTGTATGCTGAGACGATTTCCTTATTTATTTTTGTCTGTATTTCCAATTTCTTTGGTGAGGTCTGTGTTCCTGCTCTTTAGCCCAAAGGCAGATGAACTCTCTCTCTCTCTCTCTCTCTCTGTATCTCTCTCTCTCTCTCTCACTGTCTCTCTCTGTATCTCTCTCTGTCTCTCTCTCTCTCTCTCTCTGTCTCTCTCTCTGTCTCTGTTTTCAGGTCAAATCTAATAGGGCAGTAACTAGTAGGACTCACTGAGCGTGTGTCTGTGCATGTGTGTGTATCTGTACAAGTATGTGTGTCTGTGCGCGTGTGTGTGTCTGTGCATGTGTGTGTATCTGTACAAGTATGTGTGTCTGTGCATGTGTGTGTGTATGTGCACTACAATTGCCTCTGTATTGCATAACCTGCTGAAGGCTGAACCCAATGTCCCTCCTCATTAAACATATAGAGGAAAGGCTTACGCAAGACCTTCACTCTTTCCCTATGTTAACAAAGACCGTAATAATCACATGACGTAACATTGCACAATATTGCTGCACTGTAGTTAAACATGGCTATAAAGAAGCTCATGGATTTACATCCATCATCAAAAATATTATAATTCAGAATTGTAATAATGGTAATATGATGATATGGTACAGTACATTATTGTCCATTATTTTATGGTACTGAATGGTTGAGGTAGAGGAGGAGGAGGACATTGAATAGCGTATAGATGTATGACCGTAATGGAAAATTGGCTTTATAGATCTTGCCATAAATTACCATATTCATATTATGATTTGACCGTATTCATAGGACTGCATCACGTGGTGTCTCCATAGCATGGGTCAACCAACTTGTATTTTTAATATTCACTATTCATAGCTCTCTAATAGCACCATCCCCTCATCGTTTCTTCCCTCTCTCTCTTCCCCTCCTCATCTTTTCCTCTCTCAGCTCTTGAAGAAGAAGGGAGCAACATCTTTCCTGCAGAGGCTGGAGAGGTGTGGTCCAGTTACGGTTGCTGTGCAGCTGAGGGTAAGCATTAAGCAGTAGCACAACAATGGACCAAACCAGAACCATAATAACCCAAGCACTTTACCCAGTAGGGATCCTAACCCTAATCCTAACACTCACCTCAATCCAAACACTAAAGTATTCAGCTTCTTTAGCTGACCCTGACCATGACCCTGGCTGCATGGAGTGCACTATTTTCCTCTGGTGAAACGCAATGCACGCTACAGGGAATATGGTGCCATTTTGGATGCAACCCATGACCCATATCTCTGAACCACAACCAATTACAACAGAAGTCTATAAAATGTGGTAGTAATTTGTAGTTGATCCATATGAAATAACACTATTCATTTAGATGGATCTCTGCCCCACACGTGTAAAACAAAGGCAGATCGCGTTCCAATGTCCATACCACTAAATCCAATGTGATGTGATGGTGACTTAACATGGAAGTAGCTTTAGTGTGAGTGATGGTTGGTGGTTTGAATCAGGGCAGTGTGCTGCCTGCAGGCAGGAGTTGTGGTCTTACAAGGAATGGAGAGCAGGAGAGGGGAGAAGGAGAGAGGATAGAAGGTGAGGGTAGGCTGAAGAATGACGCTGTACCCAGCCAAGCATAAAGCCCTCTGAACGTATGAATGAACAATGGACTGTGTGTGTGTGTGTGTGTGTGTGTGTGTGTGTGTGTGTGTGTGTGTGTGTGTGTGTGTGTGTGTGTGTGTGTGTGTGTGTGTGTGTGTGTGTGTGTGTGTGTGTGTTCGTCTGCGTGCGTGCAAATTTCTGACGTCACGGCTCTCGGTACAGTAGCCTACTCACACACATTTACAGTGGAGAGCCACGTCATTAGGGAGTGGTAAGAAGCATGATGGAGTGGCACCAGTGTATATCTGAGAAACACACTCTGACACTCTCTCACAGCCTTAGTCAAGACAGGTATTTGTTTTGCTGGTCCCTACAGAGACAACACACCCTAACCAATCAGACCCCTTCATCACACACATGATGTGACCTCACTCCTCACTCACTGTTGTCTTGGCGACCGCTAACCACATGTAAGGAAACCTGGCCATATACCCCCCCCCCCCCCCACACACACACACACACAAACCTACAGAAGTTATGTATCCAGTTAAATCCAGTCCCACGAGCTCCACGCAGTGTGCTCTACACCGAGGACTAGGCCTACATGTCTCTATAGGCCATAAAGTATAGCATGATACGGTTGAGGAACTATCCCAGGTTGAGGAACTATCCCAGGTTGAGGAACTATCCCAGGTTGAGGAACTAGCCCAGGTCAAAGAACTAGCCCAGGTTGAGGAACTGACCCAGGTTGAGGAACTAGCCCAGGTTGAGGAACTGGCCCAGGTTGGGGAACTAGCCCAGGTCAAATAACTAGCCCAGGTTGAGGAACTGGCCCAGGTTGAGGAACTAGCCCAGGTTGAGGAACTGGCCAAGGTTGAGGAACTGGCCCATGTTGAGGAACTGGCGCAGGTTGAGGAACTAACCCAGGTTGAGGAACCAGCCCAGGTTGATGAAATAACCCAGGTTGATGAGCTAACCGAGATTGAGGAATTAGCCCAGGTTGAGGAACTAACATGGGTTGAGGAACTAGCCCAGGTTGAGGAATTTATGCCAGGTTGAAGAACTATCCTAGGTTGTGGAACTGGCCTAGGTTGAGGAACTATCCCAGGTTGAGGAACTATCCCAGGTTGAGGAACTAGCCCAGGTTGAGGAACCAGGTCAGGTTGAGTAACTATCCCAGGTTGAGGAATTTATACCAGGTTGAAGAACTATCCCAGGTTGAGGAACTGGCCCAGGTTGAGGAACTGACCCAGGTTGAGGAACCGGCCCAGGTTTAGAAACAAGCCCAGGTTGAGGAAAAAACCCAAGTTGATGAACTAACCCAGGTTGATGAACTAACCCAGGTTGAGGAACTGGCCGAGGTTGAGGTACTGGCCCAGGTTGAGGAACTAGCCCTGGTTGATGAACTGGCCCATGTTGATGAACTAACATAGGTTGTGTAATTTATATCAGGTTGATGAACTATCCCAGGTTGAGGAACTATCCCAGGTTGAGGAACTATCCCAGGTTGAGGAACTAACATAGGTTGAGGAATTTATTTCAGGTTGAGGAATTTATATCAGGTTGAGGAATTTATATCAGGTTGAGGAACTATCCCAGGTCGAGGAACTATCCCAGGATGAGGAACTGGCCCAGGATGAGCAACTAACCCAGGCTGAGCATGTAACCCAGGTTGAGGAACTAGCCTAGGTTGAGGGACCAACCCAGGTTGAAGAACCAACCCAGGTTGAGGAACTAACCCAGGTTGAGGAACTAGCCCAAGTTGAGGAACTAGCCCAAGTTGAGGAACTAGCCCAAGTTGAGGAATTTATACCAGGTTGAGCAACTAGCCCAGGTTGAGGAACTAGCCCAAGTTGAGGAATTTATACCAGGTTGAGCAACTAGCCCAGGTTGAGGAACTGGCCCTCTAGAGCAGTGGTTCCCAAACTTCTTTGGTTTATACGGCTTCAAACATTCAACCTCCAGCTGCGTACCCCCTCTAGCACCAGGGTCAGGGCACTCTCAAATGTTTTTTTTGTTGACATCATTGTAAGCCTGCCACACACACTATACGATACATGTATTCAACATAAGAATGAATGTGAGTTTTTGTCACAACCTGGCTCGTGAGAAGTGACAAAGAGCTCTTATAGGACCGGGTCACAAATAATATTATAATAATAATCAATAATGTTGCTCTTTATTTAGCCATCTTACATATGAAACCTTATTTGTTCATCAAAAATTGTGAATAACTCACCACAGGTTAATGAGAAGGGTGTGCTTGAAAGGATGAACATAACTCTGCAATGTTGGGTTGTATTGGAAAGAGTCTCAGTCTTAAATCATTTTACACACCTAGCCTGTGCCTGTATTTAGTTTTCATGCTAGTGAGGGCTGAGAATCCACTCTCACATAGGTACGTGGTTGCAACGGGATCAGTCTTCACAGCCCTATTTGCCAATGCAGGAAACTCTGAGCGCAGCCCTATCCAGAAATCTGTCAGTGGCTTCTGATTAAATTACATTTTCACAGAATTGCTTCTTGCAATTTCGATGAGGCTCTTTTGTTCAGATATTGGTAAGTGGACTGGAGGAGGGGCATGAAAGGGATAACGAATCCAGTTGTTTGAGTCGTCCGTTTCGGGAAAGTAGCTGCGTAATTGTGCACCCAGCTCATTCAGGTGCTTCGCTATAGCACATTTGACATTGTCCGTAAGCATGAGCTCATTTACACACAACAAATCATACAATGATGGAAAGACCTGTGTGTTGTCCTTGTTAATGCAGACTGAAAAGAGCTCCAATTTCTTAATCATAGCCTCATTTTTGTCCCGAACATTGAATATGAACTCAGCAAAACAAGAAACACTCCTTTTTCAGGACCCTGTCTTTCAAAGATCATTCGTAAAAATCCCAATAACTTCACAGATCTTCATTGTAAAGGGTTAAAACACTGTTTCCCATGCTTGTTCAATGAACCAAACAATTAATGAACATGCACCTGTGGAACGGTCGTTAAGACACTAACAGCTTGCCCTGCCTCCAGTCCACTTACCAATATCTGAACAAAAGAGCCTCATCGAAATTGCAAGAAGCAATTCTGTGAAAATGTAATTTAATCAGGTAATTTTGGTCACTATTATGAACATTTCTACTGACTCTGAAAAACACCAAAAGAAAGATGCCCAGGGTCACTGCTCATCTGCGTGAACGTGCCTTAGGCATGCTGCAAGGAGGCATGAGGACTGCAGATGTGGCCATGTCCGTACTGTGAGATGCCTAAGAAAGCTACAGGGAGAAAGGATGGACAGCTGATCTTCCTTGCAGTGGCAGACCACGTGTAACAACACCTGCACAGGATCGGTATATCTGAACATCACACCTGCGGGACAGGTACAGGGTGGCAACAACAACTGCCCGAGTTACACCAGGAACGCACAATCCCTCCATCAGTGCTCAGACTGTCTGCAATAGGCTGAGAGAGGCTGGACTGAGGGCTTGTAGGCCTGTTGTAAGGCAGGTCCTCACCAGGCATCCCCGGCAACAACGCACAATGGGCACAAACCCACCGTCGCTGGACCAGACAGGACTGGCAAAAAGTGTTCTTCACTGACGAGTCGCGGACATCCTCCTCCCTCATGTGGTACCCTTCCTGCAGGCTCATCCTGACATGACCCTCCAGCATTACCATGCCACCAGCCATACTGCTCGTTCTGTGCGTGATTTCCTGCAAGACAGGAATGTCAGTGCTCAGCCAAGGCCAGCGAAGAGCCCGGATCTCAATCCCATTGAGCACGTCTGGGTCCTGTTGGATCGGAGGGTGAGGGCTAGGGCCATTCCCCCCAGAAATGTCTGGGAACTTGCAGGTGTCTTGTTGGAAGAGTGGGGTAACATCTCACAGCAAGAACTGGCAAATCTGGTGCAGTCCATGAGGAGGAGGTACTGCACTGCAGTACTTAATGCAGCTGGTGGCCACACCAGATACTGACTGTTACTTTTGATTTTAACCCCCCTTTGTTCAGGGACACATTATTCAATTTCTGTTCGTCACATGTCTGTGGAACTTGTTCAGTTTATGTCTCAGTTGTTGAATCTTATGTTCATGCAAATATTTACACATGTTAAGTTTGCTGAAAATAAACGCAGTTGACAGTGAGAGGACGTTTCTTTTTTTTTGCTGAGTTTAGTTGTGGTGAGTCCCTGTAATCCTAGATTCAGATCATTCAGGTGAGAAAAAACATCACCCAGATAGGGCAGTTGTGTGAGAAACCCGTCATCATGCAAGTGGTCAGACAAATGAAAAGGATGCTCATCTCTCAATTCAACAAAAAACGCTTGTAAAAGCTTTCCATGGTCTCTACCCATATCATTGCATAATGCAGAAAATACACAAAAGTTCCTTGGCAAAGTTAACCATTTTCACTGCAGTGTCCAAAACGTCTTTCAACCTGTCAGGGATTCCCTTGGCAGTAAGAGCCTCTCGGTGGATGCTGCAGTATACCCAAGTGGCGTCGGTGGGCAACTGCTTGCACGCGCGTTACCACTCCACTATGTCTCCCTGTCATGGCTTTTGCGCCATCAGTACAGAAACCAACACATCTTGACCACCAAAGTCCATTTGATGTCACAAAGCTGTCCAGGGCTTTAAAAATATCCTCTCCTGATGTCCTGGTTTCCAGTGGTTTGCAGAAGAGGATGTCTTCCTTAATTGACCCCCCATAAATGTAACGGACGTATACCAGGAGCTGTGCCAGGCGCGCCATGTCTGTTTACTCATCCATTCACTGGCTTGTATGCAAAGCAATAATTGTTTCAAAACACCTCCTGCCATGTCACTTAGCGTCGTGACACAGTGTTGTTTGATGAAATCATTGTCTGTATAGTTTTTTTGGCCTTTTCCCCCAGCATTTTCCCAGCCATATCCGCGGCAGCAGGAAGAGTTAGTCTTCCACAATAGCATGGGTCTTGCCTGTACTAGCCACTCAGTAGCTCACCATATAAGATGCTTCTAGCCTTCTATCTGTTGCTTTTACACATGTTTTACTTCTCGAAAGTCATCTTTATTCTCGCTCAAAAAACTCCTGTGGCTGATTTTTCAAAATGTCATGTTTCATTTCTAAATGTCTGTGCAAGAGTGAAGGTTTCCTGCAAAAGAGTAATGGTTAATGTGATTGGATGTTAATTATTTGACTAGGCTACCTGCATTTGACATTGTGTTGTAATTTCGCTAAACACTAGACGTTCTCATTTTATTTTGGGCAGAGAAACGAGGCCACTCAGGCGGGAAAAAAACCTCACCCAAATGTATAGCCCCGTTGGAAAATATAAATCTACTGTTTCAAAATGTGAAGAATATTTGGTTGAAAAATGTGAATCACATTTTTATTTTGGCGTTCCCCCGACGGCATTCCGTGTACCCCTGGGGGAATACCTGATCTAGACGGATAAATGGAACCATGTTGCCATGAAGCTGATACCAACACCATTGCTGTGTTAATGTGGCAAGGGAGTGAGGAATTGGGTCAACTCAAATGCTTAAGGAACATGAATTTTAACATGAAACAATCTCTCTCTCCCTCTATCTCTCCATCTCTCCCCCCTCACAACTCCTCCTTTCAGAACTCTTTGTCAGATGTGGTCAGTAAGCTACAGGCGTGTACTCCTCACTTTGTGGAGTGTGTGCGCCCCAACAGCAGGGGCACGGCGGACTGCTTTGACAGTTTCCACGTGTCTACCCAGCTGCAGTATGTAGGGGTGCTGGAGATGGTCCGGACGATCCGCTATGGCTACCCTGTACGCCTGCCCTTCAACGGCTTCCTCACCAGGTAGGTGGCACAATACATTACAGGCTGCTTCTGTTGAACTAGACATAGTACAAAATATATTACAATGATCCATAATAGATTTATCTTGGCCTCTGTGGTGTGATTCCATTTAGGCCCCTATCCGATCTCTTTAGATCTCTAAACAACGGGGATTGGGAAATTGTCTGAAAATCGTAATAAATCTGATAGTTGAAAAATAGATGGTTATGGTTCCACCTTGCCTTGCATTAGGACTTGGATAGCTTCCATCATATGCTTCCACCTATCCAGTCTTTACAGATCTGTGAAGACTAAAGGGGTAGAGGCTAGGGGAAGGGGCTCTGGGCTGAAATGGAACCAGGCCTGTGAGTGTGGTGGGTCAATGTGGCCTCTGTGTAGGGGTCTGTGTGATAGGGGGGATGGAAGCACCATAGGGAAGATCTTAAAGACTCTGCCTTCTCTGTCTTCTCACTTCTAATGGGCCTTTTACGGCACACATTTTACTGTTGTTGGGTTCCCCCCCACACAAACACTCATGCACACACGCACACAGACACACAATGGTCAGGTGGAAGTGATCTACTTAATGGTTCTTCAGGTCTGTGTGACCTGGACAGAATTACAGTCTATCTTTACATAGAGACAACATGTCTCTCTCCCTCTCTCTCTCTGGCTCTCGCTCTTTCATAGCTAACTGACAGGTCACTGTGATCCTTAATGTAGCAAGCACAAAGTGTTCTCAATCAATAACACTAATCTCATAAAGGATGTCTTGAGATGGGAAACAGTGTGTGTGTGTGTGGGATGGGTGCAGAGTTCATCTTGTCGACAATAACTATGATGGAAAACACTCATCAACTACCTCTTTTTCCTTTTTCCTAATCAGACCAGAGGACATTTCTTCAAAAAGTACGATCTACTTCCCCATGTGCAGTTGCAAACCGTAGTCTGGCTTTTTTATGGCGGTTTTGGAGCAGTGGCTTCTTCCTTGCTGAGCGGCCTTTCAGGTTATGTCGATATAGGACTAGTTTTACTGTGGATATAGATACTTTTGTACCTGTTTCCTCCAGCATCTTCACAGGGTCCTTTGCTGTTGTTCTGGGATTGATTTGCACTTTTTGCACCAAAGTACAATCATCTCTTGGAGACAGAACAAGTCTCCTTCCTGAGCGGTATGATGGCTGCATGGGTCCATGAAGGTAACATAGGGCCATGAAGGTTCGGAGCCGTCAAAGCCGCCCGTCTGTCCTGAGCCACTAGAGCCGTACGTCAGTCAGGAGCCGCTAGAGCCGTCCGTCAGTCAGGAGCCACCAGAGCCGCCCGCCAGTCAGGAGCCGCCAGTGCCGCCCGCCAGTCAGGACATGCCAGAGCCGCCAGTCAGCCAGGAGCCGCCAGAGCCGCCAGTCAGCCAGGACCTGCCAGAGCCGCCAGGACCTGCCAGAGCCGCCAGTCAGCCAGGACCGGCCAGAGTCGTCAGTCATCCAGGACCGGCCAGAGTCGTCAGTCATCCAGGACCGGCCAGAGTCGTCAGTCAACCAGGACCGGCCAGAGTCGTCAGTCAGCCAGGACCGGCCAGAGTCGTCAGTCAGCCAGGACCTGCCAGAGTCGTCAGTCAGCCAGGACCTGCCAGAGTCGTCAGTCAGCCAGGACCTGCCAGAGTCGTCAGTCAGCCAGGACCTGCCAGAGTCGTCAGTCAGCCAGGAGCTGCCAGAGCCGCCAGTCAGCCAGGAGCTGCCAGAGCCGCCAGTCAGCCAGGAGCTGCCAGAGCCGCCAGTCAGCCAGGAGCTGCCAGAGCCGCCAGTCAGCCAGGAGCTGCCAGAGCCGCCAGTCAGCCAGGAGCTGCCAGAGCCGCCAGTCAGCCAGGAGCTGCCAGAGCCGCCAGTCAGCCAGGAGCTGCCAGAGCTGCCATCCAGCCAGGAGCTGCCAGAGCTGCCCACCAGTCATGAGCTGCCTGCCAGTCATGAGCTTCCCGCCAGTCATGAGCTGCCTGCCAGTCATGAGCTGCCCGCCAGTCATGAGCTGCCTTCCAGTCATGAGCTGCCCTCCAGTCATGAGCTGCCCTCCAGTCATGAGCTGCCCTCCAGTCATGAGCTGCCTTCCAATCATGAGCTGCCCTCCAGTCATGAGCTGCCCTCCAGTCATGAACTGCCATTCAGTCCGGAGCTGCCCCTCAGTCCGGAGCTGCCCCTCAGTCCGGAGCTGCCCCTCAGTCCGGAGCTGCCCCTCCATCCAGTGGCGCCCTCTAGGATAGTCTTCAGTCCGGGACTCGCTGTAAGGATCCTCGCTCCAGAGGCGCCACCAAAGCGGGTATTGACTATGGTGGGGTGGGGTCCACGTCCCGCACTCGAGCCGCCGCCGTGAGAAGGCCCACCCGGACCCTCCCCTTCTGTGTCAGGTTTTGCGGCCGGAGTCCGCACCTTTGGGGGGGGGGGGGGGGGGGGGGGGTACTGTCACACCCTGGCCTTAGTTATCTTTGTTTTCTTTATTATTTTAGTTAGGTCAGGGTGTGACATGGGGGATGTATGTGTTTTGTATTGTCTAGGGTTTTTTGTATGTTTATGGGGCAGTGTTCAGTCTAGGTGTTTGTATGTCTATGGTTGCCTAGATTGGTTCTCAATTAGAGACAACTGTCTATCGTTGTCTCTGATTGGGAGCCATATTTAGGCAGCCATAGTCATTAGGTAGTTTGTGGGTGATTGTCTATGTCTATGTCTAAGTTGCCTGTGTCTGCACTTTTGTTTATTATAGCTTCACGTTCGTCGGTTTATTGTTGTGTCTAGTTTGTATAGTGTTCGTTTTGTCTTCTTCTAATAAAGAGAAGAATGTATTTATATCACGCTGCGCCTTGGTCCTCGCTTTCACGTAACGACGAGCGTGACACCTCTTGAATGCCAGGTCTGCCTACAGCTGCCGCTCTCAATAGCAAGGCTATGCTCACTGAGTATGTGTAACGGCAGTCGTAATCCTCCTCCTCGGACGAGGAGAGGCGAGACGGATCGGACCAATACGCAGAGTGGCAAGTTTCCATAGTGATTTAATAATTAACAAAAACAATATGTGATACAAAATAACTACCGTGACAGTCCTGTGTGGCGGAACACTGACACAAGAACAAACACCCACAAAACACAAGTGAAACCCCGGCTGCCTTAGTATAATTCTCAATCAGGGACAACGATTGACAGCTGCCTCTGATTGAGAATCATACCAGGCCGAACACAAAACCCCAACATAAAAAATCACACATAGACAGCCCACCCCAACTCACACCCTGACCAACTAAATAAATACAAGAAAAAGGAAAAACAGGTCAGGAACGTGACAGTATGCACATAGTCCAATCTTTCCTTCATTTTGGGTCGTTCATAGTGGTCAGTAATTCTGTTACTGTGTACTCTCTGTTTAGGGCCAAATAACATTCCAGTTTTCTTTTGTTTTTTGTTGATTATTTCCAATTTGTCAAGTAATTATCTTTTTGTTTTCTCATGATAAGGTTGTGTCTAATTGTGTTGCTGTCCTGGGGCTTTGTGGGGTCTGTTTGTGTTTGTGAGCAGAGTCCCCATACCAGCTAGCAGAGGATTCTTCTCCAGGTTCATCTCTCTGTAGGTGAGGGCTTTGTTTTGGAAGGTTTGAGAATCACTTATTTTAGGTGGTTGCAGAATGTAATTGCTCTTTTCTGAATTTAGAAAATTAGTAGGAATTGTCCTAATTCTGCTCTGCATGCATTATTTGGTATTTTACATTGTACACGGAGGATGTTTTGCAGAACTCTGCATGCAGAGTCTCAATTTGGTGTTTTTCCCATTTTGTTACTTCTTGGTTGGTGAATGGACCCCAGACCTCACAACCATAAAGGGACATAGGTTCTATAACTGATTCTATAACTGAAGTATTTTAAGTCAGATCCTAATTGGGGGGTCAAATTTTATGTTCCTTTTGATGGTGTAGAAGGCCCTTCTTGCCTTGTCTCTCAGATCGTCCACAGCTTTGTGGAAGTTACCTGTGATGCTGATGTTTAGGCAGAGGTAGGTATCGTTTTTGTGTGCTCAAGGGCATCAGTGTCTACGTGGAATTTGTATGTATGGTCCTGGCAACTGAACCTTTTTTGGAACACCATTATTTTTGTTTTACTGAGATCTACTGTTAGGGCCCAAGTCTGACAGAATCTGTGCAGAAGATCTAGGCAAATATCACTCCATGTCCCTCTCTCTCCCTCTCTCTCTCTCTCTCTCTGAGGATAAAGAGATTACCGTGTACATTCCTGCCAGATAATGAGAGAGGACACACACACACTCGTCACATGACCTCTCAAAAGTTTCCACTACCCCTGACGGAGTAAACACCATTGTGCTCTCAGAAGTCCTGCCAGGACACACTTATACCCTCACGCACACAATCCATGCACACACACACACTCTCTCTCTCTCTCTCTCTCTCTCTCTGTCTCTCTCTCTGTCTCTCTCTCTGTCTCTCTCTCTGTCTCTCTCTCTGTCTCTCTCTCTGTCTCTCTCTCTGTCTCTCTCTCTGTCTCTCTCTCTCTCTATCTCTCTCTCTCTCTCTCTCTCTCTCTCTCTCTCTCTCTCTACTCTCTTCTCTCTCTCTCTTCTCTCTCTCTCTACTCTCTCTACTCTCTACTCTCTACTCTCTACTCTCTACTCTCTACTCTCTACTCTCTCTCTCTCTACTCTCTCGTGCATGCAGACACACACACTTTACACCCTGTCTAAAATAATAACACTGTGCACAATTCATTCTCAATAATTAATAATAATTAATTTCATTCTCAACCAAATTTGATACAAGCACACACACATTTTCCCCTGGTTTGTAATGTGGGGCTGTTAATCTTTGATGATAGACTAGGTTTTCCTCTTAAAACCGTGGAATGCTATTTAGCTAATGATTACTGCCAGATTAACTCAGTACGTTATTACTTATAAATAAGTGTCTTATTGTTAACTCATTGTTATAAACAATGTAATATGCTAATAACATATTTAAACATATGGTCCCGTGTGGCTCAGTTGGTAGAGCATGGCGCTTGCAATGCCAGGGTTGTGGGTTCAATTCCCACGGGGGGACCAGGGTTCAATTCCCACAGGGGGACCAGGATGAATATGTATGAACTTTCCAATTTGTAAGTCGCTCTGGATAAGAGCGTCTGCTAAATGTAAATGTAAACAGTCCAGTCACGCTGAGTTGAGGGACAACAGAAAGAAAGGATGCAGAGAACAACTGGTTGATTGGATTTTTATTTTTCCTTTATTTAACTAGGCAAGTCAGTTAAGAACAAATTCTTATTTTCAATGACGGCCTAGGAACAGTGTGTTAGCTGCCTTGTTCTGGGGCAGAACAACAGATTTTTACCTTGTCAGCTGGGGATTTGATCTTGCAACCTTTCGGTTACTAGTCCAACGCTCTAACCACTAGGCTACCTGCCACCCCTGGATGAACAGTGAATGGATATAGATGGTGGGATAATAGACAGATCTGTATGCAGCCAAACTCTACTCTGTACCACCAGTGTTGTTTTGATGGAGGCCCATTGTAGAGTCTAATCTGTTGTTGGCAGAACTGTAATTGAATGGTGTGTGTGTGTGTGTGTGTGTGTGTGTGTGTGTGTGTGTGTGTGTGTGTGTGTGTGTGTGTGTGTGTGTGTGTGTGTGTGTGTGTGTGTGTGTGTGTGTGTGTGTGTGTGTGTGTGTGTGTGTGTGTGTGTGTTGGGGGGGGGGGGGGTGAATGGGTGTATGGGCGACAGTTAGGTTAGCATCACAAAGGGGTGCCAGCCCTCCGGTGAAGTTGGGTTGTCTGGCGCTGGGGTGTGTCTGAGTCTGTGTGTTGGTGTCCGGCGTTGGTGGTTGGTCAGACTGATTGTGATGGTAATATACTATCCTTTGGCTGCTTGTCTGAGCGCCAGGCCAATTTGCATGACTTTTGTGTTTGGCTCTGAATAACCTGTTTGCTCTGTATGTTAATCATCATTCTCAATCCCTCTGTGTCTGTGCGTGTGTGTGTGCGTGCATGTGTGTGTGTGGGGGGGGGGGGGGGGGGGGGGGGGGGGGGGCTGTGCATTTGCTCATACGTGTGTGTTGTGTGCATGTCTATTCATGCTTGTCTGAGTTTTCAGTCTGTTGTGTATGTCTGTTTGTGTATCCCTGTGCAGATATGTACAGTGTGCTCTGAAATTATTGACAACCTTGATAGATTACCAAAAATGACTGTATAAAATAAATAATTAAAATACTGCATTATATTACATAAGGTTGACAACCCTGTTTTCAATACCTTTCAATACTTCACCTTGCGAGGATAACGGCACCTAGCCTTTTTATCAAGGGTTTTATGAGCTGGAGAACACATTGGGAGGGATCTTAGACCATTCCTCCATACAGAATCCTTCCAGATCCTTGATACCCTTCATCTGTGCTTATGGACTGCCTTTTTCAATTCAAAGTCTTGAGACTGAGATGGCCATTGCAAACTGTTGCTTTTGTGTCCAATTAACCATTTCGTTGTTGATTTTGATGTGTGCTCTGAATTATTGTCTTACTGGAAGATCCACTTGTGGCAACAGGCCCACGATTTGACACACTGAACTCTGTCTGAGAAGTAGTTGGTGAACCAGGCGAGGCAGTCATTAGAGAAACCAAGGCTATTGAGTCTGCCGATAAGAATACGGTCATTGACAGAGTCAAAAGCCTTGGCCAGGTTGATGAGGATCTTTGATGTTATGGGGATATTTAGCTTCCACTGGTCTTGAGGCCCTTGTTAAGGTCAACGGCATCATGAACTTTACCCAGTACCAGGATATTTTCGGCAAAGACCCGGTTGCCTCTGCCAGGAGGCGGAAACTTGGCATCAAGTAGATCTTCCAGCAAGACAATAACCCCAAGCACACATCAAATCCACAATGAAAAAGATAATTGGTCACAAAATCAAGGATTTATTTGGAGAGGGAAGCTAAAATGTATAATTTGGCTCTATACTCCAGTATTTTTGATTTGAGATCAAATATTTTGAGGTGACAGGGTATTTTCATACATATCTGTTTTACCATTTAGAAATGAACAGACTTTATGTATCTAGTCACCATTTGAAGGTGTCATAAGTATTTGGACAAATTCACTTGGAAAAGACAGAATAAAGTCTCCAGGACCTGATTTGGAAGCTCCTCTATTCCTGTTGTTTGTTGTTTTTTGAGCAAGTTTTGTGCCTGTTTAGGTGTGTGTGTGTGTGTGTGTGTGTGTGTGTGTGTGTGTGTGTGTGTGTGTGTGTGTGTGTGTGTGTGTGTGTGTGTGTGTGTGTGTGTGTGTGTGTGTGTGTGTGTGTGTGTGTGTGTGCATGTTTTTGTGTGTCTTTGTCTTTGCGCATGTGTGTTTACACTCCGAAGGCCATGTTTACTTAAACATAGAAAGAGGAGGCTGCCAGTCACAAAGAGTCCATTCACCCTGGCCTTTGTCATTCATCTCTGTCTCTCTGTCTCTCTGTCCGTCCGTCCGTCCGTCCAGTGTCTCTCTCTCTCTCTCTCTCTCTCTCTCTCTCTCTCTCTCTCTCTCTCTCTCTCTCTCTCTCTCTCTCTCTGTGTGTGTCTCTCTGTGTCTCTCTGTGTCTCTCTCTCTCTCTCTCTGTCTCTCTCTCTCTCTCTCTCTGTGTCTCTCTGTCTCTCTCTCTCTCTCTCTCTCTCTCTCTCTCTCTCTCTCTCTCTCTCTCTCTCAACATACACACGTTTAGAATTAATGGATGGATACAGCCATGGATGGAGGGAGGGATGTCGAGTGTGGGGTGGACTACAATGCAGACTTCAGAGGTCTCTCTCATTCTTTCCCTCACCTCTCTCTCTCATTCTTTCCCTCACCTCTCTCTCATTCTTGGTTTTTCCCTATTAGTGTTTTTATCTAATCTCTTTCTCTCTCTCTCTCTCTCTCATCCTCTCATCTCCCTCATTCTCAGTTTTTCTGTCTTTCCACTCCCTTTCTCTATCTCATCTTCTCCTCTCCCTAATTCTCTGTTTATCTGTATTTCTTCTCCCTTTCTCCCTCTTCTCCTTCTCCCTGTTTGTCTTTTTATTCTGTTTCCTCTCTTCTTTGCTCCATCTTTCCCACACTCTCTCAAGGCCCTGGCCCTTCAGTAAACCAGATGACAAGTTTATAAATCAATCGTTGATCCTAAGGCCAACATGCCATCACACACACACACTTACATACATTCTTCTTCTGAGTCATGCAGGTCGCACCACTAAGTCGCAGTGACCGCCAGAGGCCAATTGCATTAGACTAGACTGCTCAGCTGCAGTGATTTATGGCTAAATCAATTTTGTTGTTGCTTTTATTTGTCGTTTATGATAAAGTATGTGTTTTGTGGCCAGATTTCTATTTCAGAACTGTGTAAGGTCAGGAAACACTAATTGAACTTTGAACTTGTAAACCCTGCCCGTTTCATGGATGTCTGTTGTTTTCCTTTCTGAAATGTTTTTTTACTAGCAAACACTTCCTCAGGTCAGGAGTTAGATGTTAAAATGTGGAAGTAAAATTAGTATTATTGGATATACTTTAGTCTAACTGTCCATATTTTTTCTAAGGTTTCTGGTTGAAACCACAATCAGAACATAGCGCTATTGTCTCTATTGCGTAATCGGTGACCAATATCATTAAGTTCCAACTGAACTCACTGTGGATGATGAACTCTTGCCTCGTAAGCAAAGCCTGTAAGCTACACTGATGTCATCTGAAGTGTCATGTGATTAATGTGACCAACCATTAGGGCTTCAGAGAGGAAGAGAGTGGGTTAGAGTCCAGAAATCACCGTCCTGCTTTTATTGCCTTTGTGACAGTTAATATTTTGAGGCCGCTGAAGGGCCCTTGGTCACGTAGGAGCCCCCCATGTTTAAACTCTTATCAGAGGGGCTATTTCACTTCGTTGACTCCATATGACACAGCCCCCCTGGGTATTGTAAAATTGGGGGCCATCAATAGTTTTCATATTCTTACAGGAGAGGTTGTGAGTTTACAGAGATCCTTTGTGTTTTATGGGTCCTGTGGGACACCGTAGCGCTGTCTGTCGGCCTGGACATTAGCTTACAGAGAGAGGGTTAGGCAGAGTTCAGAGGGAACCCACTTCTCTAAATCAAACACACACTAAAATATACAGACCAACACACACACACACACACACACACACACACACACACACACACACACACACACACACACACACACACACACACACACACACACACACACACACACACACACACACACACACACACACACACACACACACACACACCATTAACAACACGAGTGGTTTATATCTCTGACCATCTGCTCATTAGGTTTGCCTCATTTAACAGGGACGTTCTGTGACATCATTACACAGGGACAGTCTGTCTGTCTGTCAGACTGTCAGTCTGTGTGTCTGTCTGTGGACTCTGGATCACACATCAGATGGAGGGGAAGCAGAGAGAAGCTCTCAGTACTTCAGATCACACAGAGAAGTCAGACGAACAAATAATTGTAATTGGATATAGGCTCCTATTAACCTGTCATTGGACATTAGGTCCTACACTAGTATATAGCTCCGACCTGGGCAATGTGCTCTGGGTAGAAGTCAACCTTAACCACTGATCTGGAATCAGCTGAGCTTACCTTTACCACATCTTAACTTTAGGGGAGAAAATGCAAGACTGACCTAAGAGCAGTGTACATGGGTAACTATCTGATTCCGAACAATGAATAACAGCTGTTTATTGCTGGAATGATTAACACACATCTGTTGAGTATTGGTATGCACACCCTTTTCTGTGGGCTTTTCCACAAATTGATGTATGTTGATGTACGTTATTCATGTTGTTAAAGTTGTCCAAACATCTCTTACCAGCGTTCACTCCATCCAAACACAAAGGATCAAAGACTGTGTCTCTAACCACACAATGGAGCTCCTCTTTGACCAAAACAACCCCTCCCCCTCTTCCAACTGACCTCTCACAGAAGCGGTAGCCCCTGGCAACACCAATAGGAACAGATGCTGTGGTGCTGGCCCGCCTTTTGACCCCCACTGACTTATGAACCCTCTTGTTTGTGAATGGGCGGGTCATCCGATAGGCCCCACCAGAACCATATAGTTTCTGGGCCTCACAAAAACCGCCTGAGGTAGGGCTCGTTTTGAACCACAAATCTAGGATCAGATTGCCCCGGCCCCAATCCTAGCTTTACCATTAATGGGATTATGAAAATGACTGTCCTTATGGAAAACACACATGATTTCACATTTGAAATTTAACCATGTTTTGCACATTAAAAATTGTATTTCACGTGAAATTTCAAAAAATATTTGTTGATAGGATGTCCCTGGAACGTCACACATATTTGACACACTATTATACATTGTTTATATGATGTTTATACATTGTTTATATGTATTTTATATATTTGATATATTGTTTATATGTATTAATACAGTCATTATTATTGAACATGACCTGGGATTTGAAATCACAGCCTCTTGGTTCACGGCATTCCCATCTTCCTGCTACGCCGATCAAGAACTGATTTCACCTGTAGTCCTACCCTTTGGATTTCGAAGGAAATATCAGCTCTGTTAAAAATACACTCAAGAAAAGCTATTATACTATTCAGGAGTAACGTTAAAACAGAATAATATGCCCCACCAATATTAAACAACTTTACAGAAAAACCAAACATTTTTTAAATAAGAAAATGAAATCCTTGATGTGAAAGAATAGTCAGATTAACTAATAACTAAAATAGCAGTGCAGATGGAACTCATCTAATTGTGTTTTCACATGTGAAAATCGGATTTGCAGTATCACATCAACAACTTTCACATGTGAAAATCTAACTCTCAGTTACATGTTATCACATTGACATCGCATAAGACCACGTGATCAAAAAACCAAATGTGTTTTTTTTTCTGTAAGGGTGGCCGGGGACGTTCAGCTTACTTCTTACAAACACAAAGAACGTGTCACACTGAAATCCTTTCCCTCCATATGTTATGGATGTATTGATCCGATGTAATAAGATGTGTGCTGGTGGTTTCTCTATTGTGTGTGTCTCAGGTACAGAGACCTAGTGGACACCACTCTAGCTGACAAAAAGAAGCTGTCCTCGGAGGAGAAATGTCGCTTTGTTCTGCAGCAGTGTAAACTCCAAGGATGGCAGGTGTGTAGCGGTGTCATTGCTCCCCTATTTTCACTGTCTCTCTCTCTCTCTCTCTCTCTCTCTCTCTCTCTCTCTCTCTCTCTCTCTCTCTCTCTCTCTCTGTGTCTCTCTCTCTCTCTCTCTCTCTCTCTCCTCTCTCTCTCTCTCTCTCTCTCTCTCCTCTCTCTCTCTCTCTCTCTCTCTCTCTCTCTCTCTCTCTCTCTCTCTCTCTCTCTCTCTCTCCTCTCTCTCTCTCTCTCTCTCTCTCTCCTCTCTCTCTCTCTCTCTCTCTCTCTCTCTCTCTCTCTCTCTCTCTCACTCTCACTCTCACTCTCACTCTCACTCTCACTCTCACTCTCACTCCTACTCTCACTCCTACTCTCACTCTCTCTCAATTCAATTACATTTAAGGGCTTTAATGCCATGGGGAACATATGGTAATGTTGCCAAAGCAAGTGAAGTAGATAATAAACAAAAGTGAAATAAACAACAAACATGAACAGTAAACATTACATTCACAGAAGATCAAAAAGAATAGAGACATTTCAAATGTCATATTACGTCTATCTACAGTGTTGTAACGATGTGCAAATAGTTAAAGTACAAAAGGGAAAATAAATCAACATAAATATGGGTTGTATTTACAATGGTGTTTCTTCTTCACTGGTTGCCCTTTTCTTGAGGCAACAGATCAAAAATCTTGCTACTGTGATGGCACCCTGTGGTGTTTCACCCAGTAGATATGAGAGTTTATCAAAATTGGGTTTGTTTCAGAATTCTTTGTGGATCTGTGTAATCGGAGGGAAATATGTGTTTGTAATATGGTCATGTTAGCCGGTTAGGAAGTGCAGCTCAGTTTCCCCCTCATTTTGTGGGCAGTGGGCACATAGCCTGTCTTCTCTTGAGAGGGTCAGTCACAGTGGTCAGGTATTCTGCCACTGTATACTCACTGTTTAGGTCCAAATAGCGTTCTAGTTTGCTCTGTTTTTTTGTTCATTCTTTCCACTGTGTCAAGTAATTACCTTGTTGTTTTCTCATGATTTGGTTGGGTCTAATTGTGTTAGACCCAACCTCTCTCTCTCTCTCTACACTCTCTGCTCAAAAACAAAGTATGGGAAGATAAATAATTTGAGCCCAGAATTAAATACTTTGAAATCCCATGGACTCCTCATTAAACCCTATTACAGCTGCCCCACAAACAACCCCACTAGCCTTCACACGCACACACACTAGAGTCCTGCATGGGTACGTTTTTTTGGTGCCGCACCCATTCCGCATTGGCCACATCAGTTCTGAGCCCCACCGAATACCTGACATCAGGACAGATTTTTCCTCGCAACCCGTCACACAAGCATGGAATTGTTTTGAGAGCCGATCTGTTATCCGCCATACTATATGACTAACATCAATTTATGGAATTGTTTTCATGATTCCTGAGTAGTGGTCTATGTTTCCCTTGCCTGCATGAATTCATTTGTCTGCTTGTCTATTCAACATTTGGATAAAAGTAAACCATGCCATGAATTAAAAACGACAGGCTATCTTTTTATTTTCACAATGCAATTCGTCACATTGACCACTTAAATCAATTTGAGAAAAATAGCCTTCTAATTAGCCTTCTTAACTAATGAAAGCATATAGGTGACAAAAAAAACAACATCTTTTCATTATTGTTTTGATAATCACAAAGTTTAAATTCAATATAAATAAAGTATTCCCAGAATTGAATATAGGCTGCAAAAATCATCTACATTTATTTAGTAGCATAAAGGGCTACTCAAACCAGCTGCACAGGTTTAGACTTTATATGGCCTGCTATGGTCTAAATGAACGAAATCCTGAATAACGTAGGCTAATGATTAACTGATAATGAACTGAATTACATATCATAAATAAATACCTGATTGCACTTTTTGCAGGCTGTGTTGTTGTCCTTCCAAACCGGGGATTTCACTGATGCAGCACCTGTTTCCAAAATGGTATAGCCTATTCCACCATCATAGCCTCTCTTTTGATTTCTCTGGCCAGGCCAACATGAACCATTTTTACCTGAGGTAGGCTAGCCAGGGAAAGTAAACATGGCTATGTGTCGTTGCCTGGGGAAGGAACATAAGCTCTCCACGTGAACAATTAGAATGTTTGAACACACACAAATAACGGACAGTTTCCTGCTCCACACTCTCTCAATACGTGCGTTGCTGTAACCTTGCCGCTCACAGAATGGAATTTGCAACACAACAAGCTCCTCAGTTTTTAAAAAGTGTAGGCCCTATTATCTTGTTTTAAAAAATGTCCGACCTGCAATGTAATTGTTCTGAACCGCGAGCCGACCTGCGGTTTAAAATAATGTTTTTATTCCACCCGCCATCTGATTTTTTTGCGGGTGACGCACAGGGAACAGTGGGTACCCGACCGGATGCAGGACTCTAACATACACACACCAATCAGCAGTCTGGAGCGGCCAATGACATCTCCCCCCTCCCTTCCCTGTGTGTGTGACCGCTTTGTTTCACGGTGGCTCCCGGCTCACACACTGGCTCTCTCACAATGCCACCCAGACACGTTGTCACACGCACCTAGGCCCACACACATATATTTCTGAGAAGTAGTGTGTATAGGAATGAATAGTCTGAGTGTGTTGGAGCATATCGGCCCCTTGGCCTGTGCACCTGTCAGGACACATGTATAACTACAACAAACTTAATGAATCCTGAAACTGACTGAACCCCAACCCTCCACCGCTCTGTCTGTCTGTCTGTCTGTCTGTCTGTCTGTCTGTCTGTCTGTCTGTCTGTCTGTCTGTCTGTCTGTCTGTCTGTGTCTCAGATGACCAGTAGTAAGGTGTTTCTGAGGTACTGGCAGGCTGACCAGCTCAATGACCGCTGCCACCAACTACACAGGAAGATCATCACCTGCCAGAAAGGTACAACACAACTTGCATCCATGTGTGTGTGTGTGTGTGTGTGTGTGTGTGTGTGTGTGTGTGTGTGTGTGTGTGTGTGTGTGTGTGTGTGTGTGTGTGTGTGTGTGTGCGCGCGTATTATTAACCCCTCTCTACCCCTATCCTCTGTCAGTGATCCGTGGCTGGCTGGCCAGACAGCGTGTGCATCTTAGACTGTCATCTCAACAGACGGAGGACTGCAGTGTCCAGAGGTTCCTCCAGGGGGCAGAAGACCAGGGCCTGCACACCTACGACCACCTGGTCATCCAGAACGCCTCCGACATCGCCCGTGAAAGCGACCACCTGCGCTGCCATGGCAACGGGTCACACGGCAACAGCCCGCCCCTCGGGGAGAGGCCTGAGCCAGTTGGGAAAGAGGAGGACACACCCAAGAGGTAAGAGACCAACCCTTTCAACCCTCATGGAGAAGTCGCTCATGGTGGTTTTGTGTTTCTTCATTGGTTTGAAGCTAGTTGTATCATGTAATATAATGATTTAGACTATATTCTGTAGCTGTTGCATCAATGTTAGTAATTCTAAACCAACACAAACACTATAAGGATTTCATGGTCACAAGTTGTGTGTGTGTGTGTGTGTGTGTGTGTGTGTGTGTGTGTGTGTGTGTGTGTGTGTGTGTGTGTGTGTGTGTGTGTGTGTGTGTGTGTGTGTGTGTGTGTGTGTGTGTGTGTGTGTGTGTGTGTGTGTGTGTGTGTGTGTGTGTGTGTGTCATGTGATGTGAGTAATGGTGTCATTGAGCCCGTGCTGGCTGGTGGCTTTAATTGCATATGATGATTGATAGTAGGGTAATGAGATAAACCATCAGCATGTGGTAATGTTTCAATGCTGTCGCCGTGATGGCACTCTGGTCTCCTTGTCTTATAGCTGCAGTGCATTATACAGCTTTATTTGGCATCGTTTGAAATGTAAGACAGTCCCAAAATGCTTGGTGGCCATCTTTTTAAATGTAGGCACTAGGGAAGGAGAGAGGTTGTCATTTTAGAATGTATTCTAAAATGAGATGGCGCCGAAGAACGTGGCTGACGTTTTACATTCTCTAAACCAATTGTGCTGTTTTGTTAGTTCTTTTGCATTTTGTGTAACTTAAAAAAAATGTATTGTGTACATAATGTTGCTGCAACCGTCTCTTATGACAGAAAATAACTTATGGACATCAGAACAGCGATTACTCACCGCGGACTGGAAGAAACTTCTTCCTTTAACGAGTTCGACGAGAAGGATATCCTGCTTTCACTGGAACAGGCCCGGATCCACGCCTTTTGCTTGAAGAATAGACGCAGGAAAAGGTGCCACAGATCGGGCATCCTTCTAAAGATCCATAGGCGAGCGATTCAACTCCCACTGCCATCCGTTCTTCTTGCTAACGTGCAATCATTGGACAATAAAATTGATGACCTACGATTAAGATTATCCTACCAACGGGACATTAAAAACAATAACATCTTATTTTTCACCGAAACGTGGCTGAACAAAGATACGGACAATATAAAGCTAGCGGGATGTTTCATGTACCAGCAGAACAGAGACGTTACCTCTGGTAAGACGAGGGGTGGGGGTGTGTGTTTATGTGTCAATAACAGCTGGTGCGCAATGTCTAATATTAAAGAAGTCTCGAAGTATTGCTCGACTGAGGTAGAGTACCTTATGATAAGCTGTAGACCACACTATCTACTAAGAGAGTTATTTATATTTACCACCACAGAACGAAGCTGGCACTAAGACCGCTCTCAGCCAACTCTATAAGGCCATAAGCTAAGAAGAAAATGCTCACCCAGAAGCGGTGCTCTTAGTGGCCAGGGACTTCAATGCAGGCAAACTTAAATCAGTTTTACCAAATTATTTCCAGCATGTCACATGTGCAACCAGCGAAAAAAAATCCCAGACCACCTTTACTCCACACACAGAGATGCATTCAAAGCTCTCCCCCGCCCTCCATTTGGCAAGTCTGACCATAATTCTATCCTCCTGATTCCTGCTTACAAGCAAAAACTGAAGCAGGAATTACCAGTAACTCGCTCAATACGGAAGTGTCCACATCACCAATGAACTATCATGGTCCAAACATACCAAGACAGTCGTGAAGAGGGAACGACAAAACCTATTCCCCCTCAGGAGACTGAAAAGATTTGGCATGGGTTTCCAGATCCTCAAAAGGTTCTACAGCTGCACCAACGAGAGCATCCTGACCGGTTCCATCACCGCCTAGTATGGCAACTGCTCGGCATCTGACCGTAAGGCACTACAGAGGGTTGTGCAAAAAGCCCAGTACATCACTTGGGCCAAGCTTCCTGCCATCCAGGACCTGTATAATAGGCGGTGTCAGAGGAAAGCCCATATAATTGTCAGAGACTCCAGTCACCCAAGTTATAGACTGTTTTCTCTGCTACCGCACGGCAAACGGTACCGGAGCACCAAGTCTAGGACCAAGATGCTCCTCAATAGCTTCTACCCCAAAGCCATAAGACTACTGAACAATTAATAAAATCGCCACCAGACAATTTCCATTGACCCCTGTCCCTGCTACTCGCTGTTTGTTACCTATGCATAGTCACTTCGCCCCCACCTACATGTACAGATTACCTCAACTAACCTGTACCCCTGCACACTGACTCGGTACCGGTGCCCCCTGTATATAGCCTCATTATTGTTATTCTTATTGTGTTACTTTTTTATTATTACTTTTTGTTTTTGTCTACTTGGTAAACATTTTCATAACTCTTCTTGAACTGCACTGTTGTATTCGGCACATGTGACAAATCAAGTTTTATTTGATTTTATTCCTGTATTCCTTCTGAACATGCTAATAAGACAGCGATAAGCCTCCAATTGGCATGTCTCATTGTGTTTGAAAATACAAATGTATTATTATACCTTTATTTCAACAAGGAACATAGACTGAGACCAAGGTCTCTTTTACAGCTGGGTCCTGCGTATACATGTTTACACATACAGTTTAGGTACAATGATTAAGAAACTACACAAGACAAACAAAACGATCACAGATAACACAAAAAATACAGCAGCAGATTGTTACATTTACACATAGGTTATTCCTCTAACAGCACAAGAACTTGCATTACCCGAAACAGTTACAAGCCATACAAAAATAAAAATCCAATAAATGTTTAAAATGGGCTAGGGGGACAAGAGTCTCAAGTTTAAGTTTAGTCTGCAGGCTATTCCAGAGGCAAGGAGCGTTACAGGAAAAGGCAGCCATTCCCAACTCTGTGGAAATCGCATGGGCCTCAAGTGTAATCCATGCTTGAGACCTGATTTTAGGAATTATAATTCTAATGTTGAGTGATGATAAATAAGAAGGTAGTTTATTCAGAAGTGCTTTATAGACAAACACGAGAGCATGTTGTTCTCGTCTCACGGACAGCGAAGTCCAACCCACATTTTGATATAAAACACAGTGGTGAGTTCTGTAGCTAGCACCCGTAATAAACCTAAGTGCGCAATGATAAGTAGTATCCAGCGATTTAAGTGTTGATGCCGTAGCATGCATGTAGATAATATCCCCATAATCTATAACAGACATAAAAGTAGCTTGCAAAATTTGTCTTCTATTTGTAGAGAACAAACATGTCCTGTTTCTATAGAGGAAGCCTAGCTTGATTTTTAGCCATTTACAAAGTTCGTTAACATGCATTTTAAAAGACAGTTTATCATCCAACCATATCCCTAAGTATTTATATACAGACACCTGATTAATTCGAGAGTCATCTGAGCTCGTAAGTGCAAGTGTATTTTCAACCAACTTTTTGAATCTATTAAAAATCATAAAATGTGTTTTCTTTTCATTTAAAACAAGTTTCAGCTATATTAAAGACCCTTGTAATATCTTAAAATCTGTGATAATGCTTGGTCAGCCGTTGAAGCGATAGAGTACATGACAGTGTCATCAGCATATAAATGAATTTGACACTTTCTTATCTCATCACCAATATTGTTTATGTAGAGGGTAAACAGTAATGGACCAAGTATAGAACCTTGTGGGACCCCTTTAACCAACTCCAATGGCTCTGACTAGATGCAGTCGACTTTAACAGCCTGACTTCTATCCTTTAGATCAGGGGTGTCAAACTCATTTCGCATCGTGGGCCACATACGGCCTAGGGAGATGTCAAGTGGGCCGGACCATTAAAATTATACCATACTCTGCTATAAATAACCAAAATATCATGTCTTTCCTTTGTTTTGGTGTAAAGAAGCACAAGAACATTAGGAAAATATTGAAATTTAATGAACTATCCTTTTACAAAACATTTCATGAAACACCTCATATTTCCTTAGACAAATGTGCAATTTACTTTTATCATTCACAAATATGCATTGCAACTGATCCCACTGATTGTACAAAGGCACAAAACTTTAATTGGTACTGAAAAATATAGTAATGCACTTTAAGATTAAATGAGACTTTTAAAGAAAGGAATTTTTAAACCACTTACACATACGCATATAAAATCTAAATGTAATCCCTGCGTACACCTTACAAACTAAGGAGAGTGATTTTAAATGTGTAATGAAGAAAGTGCTCGCCTGTCCTGTAAATCTGTAAACTTCATACATGAAACATACATACACATACAATACATACTGAAAATTTATGGAGTTGTATGAACAGTAGAATTCCATCACACAACTTTTGTTTTGAAGCTGCTGACTAACATTAAAGTGCACATTTTTTAAATCACCACAGTAAGGATTCATCTTCACAGAGCTGTATTCTTTCAATGCAAACAGTATCTAAGGCAGCATTTTAAAGGTGTTAGTCTAGTCTGGACTTGTATTTGTTCCTGAAACTTGGCATCTTTTGGCCTGTACAAGTGCATCAACACCAGGTGTCATGTCCTGACTAGCTGTCACTTTCAGAATGTCATTTAAGTGCTTGTTTGTGAGCCTTGAACGCATTTTTGTTTTATTGATATTCATCACTGAGAAAATTTGTTCACAAAGGTAGGTTGTCCCAAACATGCACAAAATTTTAGCAGCCAGGGCTGTTAATTTGGGGTACCCTGGTAGTAGATACTGATAAAATCTGTCCAGACCTACAGAGGCAAATTTGCCCTTCAAATCTGCATCACACTGCAAATCAATTATCTCTAGCTGAATTTCGACCGGCAGATCAGAAGCTTTAACTGTGAAAGGTGAGCGAAAAACTGAAAATTCTGTCTCAAGTTCACCAAATACCTGAAAACGTTTCTCAAACTCCCGCAGTAGTCCTGCAATTTTGTCTTTGTACCGTTTCATGTCCGCATCAGGTCTGGTCACACACACATCTCTCAGACAGGGGAAATGAGCAGGGTTGCCATTTGCCAGTTGCATCTCCCACAAAGTCAGCTTCAACTTAAATGCATGTATGTTGTCAGAAAACTGTGTGACAACTTTTTTGCGGCCTTGCAACATTTTGTTCAGATTGTTCAAGTGTTCAGTAATATCAACCAAGAATGCAAGGTCCCGTAGCCATTCCTGAGATTGTAATTCCAACACCGGTTTTCCTTTTTTCTCCATGAACTGTCCGATTTCCTCTCGTAGATCAAAGAAATGCCTCAGCACAGCGCCTCGGCTTAACCATCTCACTTCAGTGTGGTATGGCAGGCTGTGGGTAATGTTGCTGTCGCTGAGAAGTTTGTCAAACTGACGATGGTTCAGACCTCTGGACCGGATGAAATTTACAGTGCGAACAACCACCTCCATGACGTGGTCCATTTTCAGCGACTTGCAACACAATGCCTCCTGGTGCAAAATACAGTGAAATGTCCAGAAACGATCTCCTCCATTAAGGGCTTGTACTTTGTCTTTGAACTTTGTCGCGACACCTGCTTTCTTTCCGACCATGGATGGCGCGCCGTCTGTAGCCAGGCTGACAGCGCGGGACCAGTCCACTCCAACTCTGTCCAATGCAGCAACGACAGAGCCGAAAATGTCCTCGGCTGTTGTGGTGTCCATCATTGGCACCAACTCAAGAAACTCTTCAGTAACAGTCAATGTCTCATCAACTCCTCGAATAAATATGGCCAGTTGGGCCACGTCTGTGATGTCAGTGCTCTCGTCAATTGCCACGGAAAATGCAATAAATGGCTTGACTCTCTGTTTCAATTGACTGTCTAAATCTGCCAATAGTTCCGAAATCCTCTCTGCTATAGTATTCCTCGTCAGGCTAATATTGGCAAAAGCTTGTCGCTTCTCGGGACATACAAGTTCAGCTGCCTTCATCATGCATCGTTTAACAAAGTCACCGTCGGAATACGGCTTCGATGCTAATGCTATTTCGCTAGCAATTAGGTAGCTGGCTTTTACCGCTGCTTCACTGACTTCTCGGCTCTGGATGAAAGTTGACTGCTGTTTCCTCAGACCCGCCAGCAATTCGTTAATCTTATTTCTTCTCAGTTGTCCTTGCAAGCCGTCATATTTTTCGCTGTGATGAGTCTCGTAGTCGCGTCGAATATTATATTCCTTCAATACCGAAACTTGTTGCAAACACACCAAGCACGAAGGTTTTCCGTGCATCTCTGTAAATAAATAGGACGTGGTCCATTTTTCTTTGAAAATTCTACACTCCTTATCTACTTTTCTCCGTTTGGATAACGACATTTTGGCTAATGAGGGTGTAGCGGAGAGGTAGAGACCAAGGTATTAACAACGTCGTAACAAGCAGCAGATGGCGCATTGATACCGTCTGCTGTTTTCAGTCTGTCTCAGTGATGCGGCTTGTCTTCTACTCTGATGGAAAGAGTGCGCCCCTTAGCGGATAATCCATGAATTGCAGCGAATTAAAAATATTAATTCCATGTCTTTTATGCATTTTTTCCACTTTCAAATTATCCTGCGGGCCTGATCGAACCTCCTTGGGGGCCGGTTCCGGCCCGCGGGCCGTATGTTTGACACCCCTGTTTTAGATAGTCATGAAATGAATGACAGGCATCCGATCCCAGTCCTATTAACGACAGCTTACCCAAAAGTATCACATGGTCTACAGTGTCAAAAGCTTTAGACAAATCTATGAACAAGGCGGCACAGTACTTTCTATTATCTAGGGCATTAGTAATATAATTTACAACACGTACAGTGGCCGTAGTGGTACTGTGTTTAGGTCTGAAGCCAGATTGATTGCTAGAAAAAGTATTGTTAACGGTTAAAAAAGATTGTAGTTGCCTATTCACCAATGACTCTAGAATTTTAGCCAAACAGGAAAGCTTAGAGATGGGGCCGATAATTATCCAATTCACTACCATCACCTCCCTTGAGGAGTGGTAAAACAAAAGCTGTTTTCCAAACTTTAGGAATCTTTCCTACGACAAATGTTTGATAAAAGATATGCGTAACTGCACTAGCAATAATAGGTGCCGCACACTTGAGTAATAATGGATCCAGATTGTCAGCGCCTAATGATTTCTTAGAATCTATAGCAGATAGTGCAGATAAGACCTCATCTTAATTTAACAATTTAACACTGAGGTGTACATCCTGCAGAAAGAGGAAACACACAACACATGGGGATGTCACTGGTAATCATGGGACCCCTGTCAGAGTGTCAGGGGTGAACAGGTGAGGGAGGGTGTGTGGTGGGTACTTTTTCCACCACTGGAGGGAAGGGGGTATGGGTGAGGGAAGGTATAGGGGAAGGGGGTATAGGTGAGGAGGGGTGGGGGGTTCGCTGGGATCCCTGTGGGAGTGTACCATGCCAGATTACTACGCTACTCCCACTTTTACCAAAGTCAGTAACCTCTTCAGACACACACAGACACACAGACACACAGACCCCCCCCCCCCCCCCCCCCCCCCCCCACATGGTCCAGAGGGACAAACAGATGGCTTCCTCCAGATTAGAGAAGGAAATATCAAACTCCAGAGTGAATATCATATTACAGCAAGTCAATTAGATTGAAACAATTAGGTGCTGAAATAATACATTGGGTTTCTTTATCCCCCATATTGACCTCTTTAGCACATATTTGTGGCATGACAGATGATGCAGACAAGCATTGTGGATGGATAATTATTAACTTGTATTTAACCAGGAAAAAAACACATTGAGACCTAGGTCTCATTTGCAAATGTGCCCTGGGAACAATACAGAAAATAAAATTGTACACAATTTAAAACACAACATTAAATAAATAGCAAATAGTATATACACAATAAACAATAAAACATAAAAAACATTTATAAATATAAAATCCCTAGCATTTCTCCTAAACTGACCCAGAGACAACAACACATCCAAATGAAATGTTACTTGGAGATTATTCCACATGATAGAGGCCTGGTAGATTTACCCAGGTCTGTGGATACACGTGGAGTCTCCAGCATTAATTAACCAACCCTGTGACCTAGTGTTGTAATCCCAGTTTCTATATTTGAACAATGATGTTAAGTAAATTGGTAGTTTATTGAGTAAGGCTTTATAAACAAAAACAGAATAAGGAAGTGACCTACGTGTTTTTAGTGAGGTCCAACCAAATGTATGATAAAGGATGCAGTGGTGAAACTGTCAGATGTTATAAAATGAAGTGCGCTGTGATAAATTATGTCCAAGGGTTTCAAAACACTGGTAGCTGCATTCATGCTATATTCTATAACAGGAATAAATGTAGACCGAATGATCTGTTTTCTACTATTTAATAAAAAGCAAGCCCTATTTCTGTAGAAAAAGCCCAACTTAATTCTTAATTTCTTGACTAAATCGTCAACAAGCTTTTTAAAAGATAGCTTTTTGTCAATCCAGATGCCCAGATATTTATAGGCGGGGACACGATCAATGGGGGCACAATCTAACGTACTTAAGCACAAATCACCAGTTACATTATTACATGATTTAGAAAATAACATGTAATTGGTTTTAGCAGCATTTAGTACCAACTTCAGGTCAACCAATGCTTTCTGCAAGGTAGTAAAAGCAGATTGAAGAGTCAACAGATCCTGAGCTGCTGTAAGGGCAGTAGCGTATACAATAGTGTCATCTGCATACGGATGGAAGTTACAGTTTTGTACAGATAGACCAATGCTCTTAATATGAATAGTGAAAAGAACTGGACCAAGAATCGAACACCAAGCAGCCCGATCTAAGCCAATCGTAGAGAGTTTCTGAAAAAGTAAGGGGTGATCCTCAGAGTCGAACGCCTTGGACAGGTCAATGAAGAGGGCAGAGCAGTGTTTCTTCCTATCTAAACAATTTATGACATCATTTAAAACCATAGAAGTAGCAGAGATGGTACTATTACCTGGTCTGAACCCTGAATGTTTTACATTGAGAAAAGATGTAGCAGTTAAAAGGGATCTGAGCTGCGTAATAATCAATGATTCCAAGATGTTTCCTAGGCAAGAGAGTTTGGAAATGGGACGATAATTATTTACATCACCTTTATGTAGAGGAAGCACATGGTCCGCCTTCCAAACTCTAGGGATAGTACTCAATATAATTGTCAAGTCAAACATGTGCTAATGCTTCCGCAATCAATGGAGCAGAAAACTGGAATAAGAAGGGATCAAGCATATCAGCCCCAGTAGATTTTTTTTTTTTACATCAATCATAAATCGTTTTTACAATACATCAGAAGTAGACAGTTGCTCCAGAGAATACAAGGATTCACTGGGGGTTGTCTGGTCCTCTATCAAGTCAACTGGCAGCTGGGAGAGGGACGAGCAGTTTACTGACTGACCCGGGTCTATTAAACCAAGATTTCTTTCAAACAAAAATGCATGACTTATCAAAACATTTTCGAAAATTATGTCAGAGTTCAGTATACTTTGCTTGGGTAGGGAAGGAGAAATTTCCATGCTTTAGCACCTTAACTGTTTTCCAAAATGTAGATGAATCACCAGCAGTCAGCGATATAACTTAGGATGTAGCTTGATTTAGCCTTTTTTTTAACTAAGGACATGCATTTATTTCTCAGTTCCCTGAAAAGCTGCCAGTCCACAACAGCATCAGTTGGTCTAAAGGGATTTTATAAATTTTTTGGTTTTTAATTTTTAGCGTTTAAACGGAGCCTGTTTATCTGCCTGTGATAGGAAAATGAGAAGTGCTCAAGAGCAAATTCAGGATCAGGTATACACTTGATGGAGAAAAGTTCTGAAAAGTACAAGTCATGGATAAACGCTTGGGGAGAAAAGTTCTTAAAATGTATCTTCCTAATAATACGGGGATCAGAATTATGCTGTCTAGTTTTTCTAATACAGGCTATGGGAGAATGATGAAGATCTATCTATATTTTTCACATTTAACCGAGTGGGTTTTGTGATTAGCTGGGTTAGATTAAGATCAAGACAAGTGTTCTTAAAGTCATCTGAGACAGGTGTCAGCCAGTCCAGGTTAAAGTCACCTAAGACCACCAGTTCAGATGATATAAAAGGTTTTAAATGCTCAGCTATGATACTAGTTGCATCAACTAATACATGCACGTTTTGGGTCATGGTCACATCTAAAACCAGGATTTCACATTTCTGGGATATAGTGATATTAAGAGCACATGATGCTACAAAAGTGGATTTCACATCGCCACCCCTCCACCTATTCTCTGCATATCACATCTAAAAATGTTGTAATTAGCGATGTCAATGTCCTTATCCATGATCGAATAATTTAACCAAGTCTGATAAAGCAAGAATGTCTGTGTTCGTGTCATGCATCCAGATATTGATAAATTCCATCTTTGACATTATACTTCGCACATTTAAATGTAACAGATCCAGTCGTTTGTGAGACTTAAAAACAGCAGGGGTGTCCATATTTACCCTAACCAGGTCGTTATAAACTTGATCATTAAGTAAGTCAGGAGATTTCATAGGAATAGAAATGAGGTTATCAAAGCTCGCCCCGATGGGGCTGCGGCTGCGTCTATTTGGTGGCAGTTTAAATCCTATTGAAATTAAGACAGGGATAATGTAGATTTCCTTGACTTGACTAGAGTATTTAACATCAGACATAGTTTGATGTGCGATGATTGTTGGTATAACCTGGTTAGATTGCAGGTTATATCCCAGTCAGTCTCTTAGAGCAGCCTTAAAATGGCCTTGCAATGTATAAGCCCCGAGATAGTGAATTCCGTCTTCTTTGTAGAATCTTTTCTCTTTCCAAAAAGTGTCAAAGTTGCAATTTAAAAAAAAAACTTTATTTAACTAGGCAAGTCAGTTAAGAACAAATTCTTATTTTCAGTGACGGCCTAGGAACAGTGGGTTAACTGACTTGTTCAGGGGCAGAGCGACAGATTGTTACCTCGGGGATTCGATCTTGCAACCTTTTGGTTACTAATCCAACACTCTAACCACTAGTCTACCTGCCGGCCCATAAAGACAACACTGACAGAGTTACAATAACTCTTTAGCCAGACCTGAAGTGATAGCAACCTACTGAATCTACCGTAACCACGTCTCATCGTGGTTATGGGACCCGATATAATGTGACGTTTGTTTTGGTATTTCAGTTTTGCAACTTTGTGTCATTAAATCCCACATGTACTATAACAGTATCTATCTATGGATTTTAGTTGATGGCTTCAGGAAGTAGCGTAGCGATATCCTTTACTTTTGCACCCGGATAGCATAGGTTTCTAATCCCTGGCAAGAAGATGCTCCTTAACATTGAGCTTCCAATGATGAGCGCAGGTCAGATCCCCCCGCTACCGTATCTCCGATCAGCGACAGGCGCTGCAGAAATCGGCTGGGGAGAAGGCCGCATCAGTGTAGAAGCTACACCATCTGCATACCCGGTGTCTGTATGCCCTGAGGAAGACAGCGGGGACAGTGGCTCAAAATGATTTGAGTGTTTAATATCACAACGCTGCGAGAGAAGAACAGAACACTGGGGTGCGGGTCTCTTCGTCCACCTCAAACCTCACACTACATTCACGCCTGCCTGGGGTAGAGCTGATATCATCCAAATTTTGGCTAGGTTCAAAAGGCGGTAAGGTGGGGAAATGCTCAAGATCCATAAAAGTTCCGTTACAGTGGTCTCTTTGAAAAAAGGCATCAACAAATGCGGTTCAACATGAGGCTTCCTTATTTAAAATGAAACACTCTTCCAGATGTTTAATTTCCTCAAGTAAAGTAATGATCCTCTTCTTGGCAGCATTTATTTCGTGGCATTTGACACAGATTAAGTTTTCAGAAAAGTCCTTCACTGGGATGACATGAACATGTCACATACATTTTATTTAATGGCCTTAAGGAGTTTTCACTGCTTTGTGTAGAAACAGAACACCCTTTACTCAATTCAGCCATTTTGCTTACCAGAATGGGAATAATTATGTTAACCCCTCTTAAAACTTCTTATGGGCAGGTGGACGGTAGCGTCCCACCTGGCCAACATCCGGTGAAATTGCAGAGTGCCAAATTCAAAATACAGAAATACACATAATAAACATTCATAAAATAATCTGCCCCCTAGCTGAAAGAGGTTAAACTCACAGATATTATTTTAACAGTTTTAGAAACTTCAGAGTGTTTTATATCCAATACTACCATGCACATGCATATCCTAGCTTCTGGGCCTGAGTAACAGGCAGTTTACTTTGGGCACGTTTGTCATCCAAACTTCAAAATACTGCCCCCTACCCAAGAGAGGTTGATCTGCCCCTTTTTTCCCAATTTTTACCTAAAATGACATACGCAAATCTAACTGCCTGTAGATCAGGACCTGAAGCAAGGATATGCATATTCTTGATAGTATTTGAAAGGAAACACTTTGAGGTTTGTGGAAATGTGAAATGAATGTAGGAGAATATAACACATTAGATCTGGTAAAAGATAATACAAAGAAAAAAACGTGTTATTTTGTATTTTTTAGTTTATTAACAACATTTCAAGTTCATAACTGTGCACTCTCCTCAAACAATAGCATGGTATTCTTTCACTGTAATAGCTACAGTAAATTGGACAATGCAATTAGATTAACAAGAATTTAAGCTTTCTGCCAATATCAGATATGTCTATGTCCTGGGAAATGTTATTATTACTTACAACCTCATGCTAATCGCATTAGCTTACGTTAGCTCAACCGTCCCGTGGGGGACCCACCGATCTGGATTTGTATTAGATGAAAAGTAATTATATTATGGTTGTCACTCTAGAGAAAAATTCAGTTTATTATGTTTGGTTGAAACCAGGATCAAACATCAAGGTGTGGTCAATGGTGAGGGGAAGGAGAGAGAGGAGGAGAGAGAAATTGAGCAATAGAGGGAAAGAGAGGAATGGGGTTGAAAATTGTCAAATGTTCATTTATTTATCATGTGGATATTATTTCCTGCCCCCCTCCTATAGGGTTGTTGAGAAGAGCAGAAGAAACCAAGATGGCTCGGTTAGTGGGGGGAGCCGGACTATCCGCCACTTCCGCTCAAGCTCAGTGCCCATCCCCCTGGCTATGGAGAACTTGGTACATTCCAGCCCTGGACCATCCATCAAAAAAGCCCTGCAGCAGGTGGCCTATAACAACGAGGATGGGGGAGGAGGGGGGGGGCTGGCATCACCACGGAAACAGCCTCCCCCCAAACCCAAGCGGGACCCCAACACTCGTTTGAGTGCGTCGTACGAGGCGGTCAGTGCCGGACTGACCCTGGGACCCTCGAGAGAGAGTCCCACCCCCGAGAGCTGCGGGTCGCCAGCAGGGAGCCCCCCAAAAACACAGCTGTCACCTACGGATGGTACACACAATTATGACATACTTCTCAACTATCATTACCTCAGCCGTTATGTACCCCAAAACACTGCTATCTCCAACAGATAGTGCATATATGCACCACAACACCCCAACTATTACAACCTAAGCTTCTTTGAAGCTGTCAGTGAAACTGTTGTGAACTGCTTCTCCTCTCATCTCTCCCCAGCTCTGTCCAAGCCGCGGCCCCACAGTGATGACTACACCACCATGAGGAAGGTGCCTCCTCCCAAGCCCAAGAGGAGCCCAAACACCAAGCTCACGGGCTCCTACGAAGAGATCAACGCTGCCGGCATTAACCTCCTCCAGCTGCGCCCTGCCGACGTCAAACTGGCCCTGCTGTCCCGCGCTGGGGGACTGGGGGGGGTGATGCGGCACACAGCGTCTGTGGATGGCACACAGGGGGTGACACTGAGCCTGCACCATGACCAAGATGAGGAGGATGTGTACATAGAGATGGTGGGGGCTCATGCCAGGAGTTACAGTCTGGGAGGGGGCCACCAGGACCCCCCCGACAGCCCCCAGCAGGGAGATGCCGAGGCCGTCTACGAGGAGATGAAGTACTTCCTGCCCGAGGAGGTGGGACTTCCGGTGGGAAGCACGGTTGCCATGGGGACGGCCGCTGGGAAGTTGGAGGTGTTAGGGTTGATGTTAGGGGGGTTAGGGTTGGGCTTGTCTCCCTCTCAGAGTGGGGAGGGGAAGAGGGCAGGGCTGGGGGGTCTAGCCACCACTATGGAGGCCCAAACATCCGCCATCGGAGGAGCCAGCAATATCCCTGCACCCTTCCCCAACCTGCTCCCGATCCGCCCCCCTCTCCTGGTGTTCCCCCCCTCCCCCGTTACCTGCTCCCCTGCGTCTGATGAGTCGCCCCTCACCCCTCTGGAGGTGAAGAAGCTGCCTGTGTTTGAAACCAACCTGAACTACGCCGGCCCAGACAGCCCCCTCTCCCCCCAGTACTCCCGCCAGCGTGCTGACTCCTCCCCCTCTCTCTCCGTCCTCCTCCCAGACAAGCCCACTCCTCCTCTCACCCCTCCTCCTCCTCCCCCCAATGCCCTGCCTCCCCCCTATCGCCCCCCCTCCCACTTTCCTTTCCCCCCAGAGTCCAGCATCCTCTCCCTTACCCGGGCTGCTTCCGTCACGGGAGGTGGCAGCTCGGACTCTCCCAAACCCTCCTACTCCTCCTCCTCTCATAGGGCTGGAGGAGAGAAGCCCCCTCCCTACTCTCCGGCCAAGTCCACCCGTCCAGAGCCACGCCGTTCCCACTCCTGCTCCTCCTCGCCCCTGCTGTTCAACCCAGCCAACGGGAGACCCCTGACCAGTCCTCAGCCAGCCCTGGATGAGCTCAACACCCTGTTCAGCTCTGGACGCAGCCTACTCAAGAAGACCACTACAGGACGCAAGATGAGGGAGGGAGGTGAGTCACAATGTAACACACACACACACCCTCAAGGTCTTTCCATTGCTTCTCACACTTCTCCTGAGCCTAAAAAGTAGCTACATAACTAAGAGTGTATCCCAACAGTTATTTAACAGCGAGAAGCTCTCCCTGTCCCTCCCTCCTCTCTGGTGTCCTGGCGTTAACCTTTGTTTTTCATTAAAGATGCTCCATCACTCAGATTTATGAGGCAGCATTGGGCCGACCCTGACCACACCTGGACACTGCCTCCACCGTAGGGGAGAGAGAGGGGAGAGGGGAGGAGGGCAGACACATACATTGACCTGAATGGGGATGCCTGTTATAGTTATTATTTCTCTGTGGTCACGTGATTACTTCCGGTAGTGTTCTACATTAGGGCCCTAACCCTTCATCTGTCCAGTGAAACCCCTGGCGTCATGGAAAGAGTCTGCATGCCAGAGGAGGCTGGTAGTCAGGGTCTTGACCGCTGTGTTATTTTGAGGGGTGATGGCGGGGGGATCTGAGAACGGGAGATGCTGCTGGGCTTAACGGGACAGCCTGCTTCCGTTCCCTCCCCGGCGCTAAACAGTTATCCGTGACACCCGATGCTCCGGGGTGGCCCGCGGATTAGGGGAAGTATCCCAGCCATGCCTGTGACGAGCAGCCTGCTTCTCCTGTGGGATACGGGAATGCTGCAGGAATGCCACGGGGAAAGGGCAGGTGGCGACAGGGCATTCCCCCCAAAAAAATCTGTCACAGGAAAAGCATTCCCTTTGATTTATGCACACACTCACACACAATTCTACAAACACATACCGTTCTTTCATTTACATTTTCACTCAATCACACACATAAAAAACCCTGTTCATCTCTCTCTCTCTCTCTCTCTCTCTCTCTCTCTCTCTCTCTCTCTCTCTCTCTCTCTCTCTCTCTCTCTCTCTCTCTCTCTCTCTCTCTCTCTCTCTCTCTCTCTCTCTCTCTCTCTCTCTCTCTCTCTCTCTCTCTCTCACGTACTCACATACTCACATACTCAAATACTCACATACTCAAATACTCTCACACACACACACACACACACACACACACACACACACACACACACACACACACACACACACACACACACACACACACACACACACACACACACACACACACACACACACACACACACACATAGTGACTCCTGTTGATATTTAGTCCTCTTGTGACCAGGAGTCAGGCATTCCTGATATGGGACGGCAGAATTCCCGTCACGCAACACATACAGACACACAAACGCAACACACACACATTCTGTCTGAGAGGGTTCTCTGAGCTGGTTGGCCTGGTAAGGGGACAGGTGATTCAGGATTATCGTCCCAGGATTCTTGGATGTAGAAGGGGCATGGGCTTTTGGGGGACTTTTAGACAAGACTAGACTTACAGTTTAATATTAGACATTCAATTCAATGTATGGAAACAAACCTATGGCAGTAACATTGTAATGTGTGTGTGTGTGTGTGTGTGTGTGTGTGTGTGTGTGTGTGTGTGTGTGTGTGTGTGTGTGTGTGTGTGTGTGTGTGTGTGTGGGTGTGTGTGTGTGTGTGTGTGTGTGTGTGTGTGTGTGTGTGTGTGTGTGTGTGTGTGTGTGTGTGTGTGTGTGTGTGTGTGTGTGTGTGTGCGTGTGTTTGTGCCTCCTCCCAGGGTTCAACTCCAACATCAACCTGCCAGGTAGAGAGGAGCACCCAGGCTCCACCCCCACCTCCTCGTGTCCGCAGCTACAGGACAAGAACGCCAACAACCACGCCCCCCCCTCCCCAAGCCCCACTCCCATTGAGAACGGCAACCGGCTGTCCAACGGTAAGAGCCAATGTAGGTGTTGGGGTCAGGTGAAGTGGTGAACGATAGGTGGTAAAGAGGTAGGGTGAGAAGAGAAAAGATGAAACGATCCCAATGATTCCTTTGGTTCCTCCTCGTCTCTTCTCCTCTCTCCGTCATGATCATTGAGGGCTGATACCAATATGACTTCTGTCAGCTACATTAGCCAGCAAGGTCACATCAGTAATCCCACAGGGACATAAAGGGGACACTTAAAGACTATTGGGACATGACCACCAGTCTTTTTCAGGATGTGTTGTAGCGTATTAAATCACATATATCTTACGTTATTGCATATTGCTTCAATCACATATGGCCATATCAGGCCTCTCAGACTGGTGATAACCATGAAGAAGTGATGAGGAGAGGAATCTGTTAAAAATACTATTGGGATATGACCCGGGGGGTTGAGGGGTGTAGAAGGTAAGAAACCATAGACATACATAGGATATGATGAGTAGGAGGTCTAGGCCATTCTAGACACTAACTCAGGAGTTCTGAGTGTGATGAAGCCACCAGCCCACCTGGAGTCTGTAATGGAGGGAGTATGAAGAGAGAGAGATTTATGGTTGTGAGTTCTGGGGTCCGCTCACCAACTAAGAATTCACAAAATGGGACATTGCATGCAGAATTCTGCCCCCCAAATATCCTCTGTGTACAACGTTAAACACCAAATAATGCATGCAGAGCAGAATTTGTTCGATACCTGCTAATGATCCATAACAAAGCCATCACCTACAGCGAGATGAACCTGGAGAAGAGTCCCCTAAGCAAGCTGGTCCTGGAACAGCAACACAATTAGACCCAACCAAATAATGAGAAAAAATATATATAATTACGAGACACATTTGAAAATTAATATATATATTTTTTAAGCAAACTAGAATGCTATTTGGCCCTAAACAGAGAGTAAACAGTGACAGAATAGCTGACCACTGTGACTGACCCAAAACTAAGGAATGCTTTGACTATGTACAGACTCAGCCTTGCTATTGAGAGACTCCGCCGTAGGCAGACCTGGCTCTCAAGAGATGCTATATGCACACTGCCCACAAAATGAAGTGGAAACTGAGCTGCACTTCCTAACTTCCTGCCAATGTATGACCATATTAAAGACACATATTCCCTTCCGATTACACAGACCCACAAATAACTTAAAAAATAAACCCAATTTTGATAAACTCCCATATCTATTGGGTGAAACACCACAGTGTGCCATCACAGCAGCAATAGTTGTAACCTGTTGCCACAAGAAAAGGGCAACCAGTGAAGAACAAACACAATTGTAAATACAACCCATATTTATGTTTATTTATTTCCCCTTTTGTACTTTAACTATTTGCACATCGTTACAACACTATAGATAGATGTAATATGACATTTAAAATGTCTGTAATCCTTTGGAATTTATGTGTAATGTTTACTGTTCATTTTTTATTGTTTATTTCACTTTTGTTTATTATCTATTTTCCTTGCTTTGGCAATGTAAACATATGTTTCCCATGCCATTAAAGCCCTTTGAATTTAAATTGAGTGAGTGAGTGAGTGAGTGAGTGAGTGAGTGAGTGAGTGAGTGAGTGAGTGAGTGAGTGAGTGTGAGTGTGAGAGTGAGTGAGTGTGAGAGTGAGTGAGTGAGTGAGTGAGTGAGAGTGAGAGAGAGAGAGAGAGAGCGCAGGAGGGAGAGAGAGAGAGAGAGAGAGCGCTGGAGGGAGAGAGAGAGAGAGAGAGCGCAGGAGGGAGAGAGAGAGAGAGAGAGCGCAGGAGGGAGAGAGAGAGAGAGAGAGCGCAGGAGGGAGAGAGAGAGAGAGAGAGAGCAGGAGGGAGAGAGAGAGAGAGAGAGAGAGAGAGAGCAGGAAGGAGAGAGAGAGATAGAGAGAGAGCAGGAGGGAGAGAGAGAGAGAAAGAGAGCAGGAGGGAGAGAGAGAGAGAGAGAGAGAGAGCACAGGAGGGAGAGAGAGAGAGAGCACAGGAGGGAGAGAGAGAGAGAGAGAGAGCGCAGGAGGGAGAGAGAGAGCAGGAGGGAGAGAGAGAGAGAGAGCGCAGGAGGGAGAGAGAGAGCAGGAGGGAGAGAGAGAGAGAGAGCGCAGGAGGGAGAGAGAGAGCAGGAGGGAGAGAGAGAGAGAGAGAGCGCAGGAGGGAGAGAGAGAGCAGGAGGGAGAGAGAGAGAGAGAGAGCGCAGGAGGGAGAGAGAGAGCAGGAGGGAGAGAGAGAGAGAGAGAGCGCAGGAGGGAGAGAGAGCGCAGGAGGGAGAGAGAGCGCAGGAGGGAGAGAGAGCGCAGGAGGGAGAGAGAGCGCAGGAGGGAGAGAGAGCGCAGGAGGGAGAGAGAGCGCAGGAGGGAGAGAGAGCGCAGGAGGGAGAGAGAGAGCAGGAGGGAGAGGGGTGAAAGGAGAGGGTGAGAGGAGCGATAGTGTGGATGCCGGGGGATGAAGAATGAAAGACAGACAGAGAGACAGACAGAGATGAAGGGAGGAGATAGATACAAGAGAATAGACAGGAAGTATTAAAGGGGTTGACCCAGAAACTGAGAGGGATTCAGTATTACAGTGCAAGTCTAGAGTGACAGAGTACTTACCTCCCCTCCACTGCAAGGCTTTCCCTTCCTCAGGTACTCTGTTTATCCATCTCTCCACTTCAGTCTTTCAAAGTGGCTCCACTGGCTGATATCTTTCCCTCGTGTGTGTGTGTGTGTGTGTGCTTTTTGTTTGTTTGTGTGTGTGTGTACTTGTTTTCTGTTCAGGGTCAATGGAAGATGAGGGTCACACCAAGACATACTCTTCCAGCTCATCGTCTCTGCACAGGCATATGGACAGCCATCACACTCAGGTAAATACACACACACACACACATACAGGCACAGCCACTCTGTCGGTGAGACTGTGTTGGTGGTTCCAGTAGCCCTGGCCCTCTGTTGTGTTACCTTATTTAGACCAGGTTGCCTAACCTCTCTAAATAGTCTTTTTAGAGGTGAATCTCTATGAATATGCTGGCATTACAGCACTGTCCTTTCATTGTGGAGAGTGAAACTGGCCTGCCACACACACACACACACACACACACACACACACACACACACACACACACACACACACACACACACACACACACACACACACACACACACAGTCAGGATGTGTGTCAGGCCCGCTCGTCTGTTTTGGGTGATGTTATTTTTTCATTAAGACTAACAGTAGCAGTATTGAACGCTACTTTTCACTTGTGACGTGATCTTCCCCTAGTTCCCAAGACACTCAATGCTTGTGGTGTATGGTTACAGGACTGGATTTCATCCTCCCCCCCATCACAAGGTCCCATGACTGCGTCATATAAGGCCGATCAAGGTCAAATGACCAAGTTGAAACCATGAAGCTCCTTGACACACACAGAGTACATCTCAGTTGATAAACACACAAACACCCACACACACTTGCGCTGTGTGCCTTAATAATTAAAGTAGGGCATGAAATATTCACTGGGACAGAATCAATCCTACTGCGAGAGACGTTTGCAACACCAATAACACCTCGGCAGCAAAAGAGACACAACCCTATACCCTGACACCAGATCCTGAACTAACTCTCTTCTCTACCACCACAACTATCCCAAACCAGTTCTCTTAACACACACACACCACCACCACCACCACCACCACCACCACCACCACCACCACCACCACCACCACCACCACCACCACCAGGCTGGTGTAGAGCAGGTCTCAAGTCATAATGACAAGATTTCAATTTAATATAATGGACATCGGTTAAAACCGACCAATATTTCCTCTGGATTATCCTGACATTATCTATCTCAACCTGTCCTCAACCTGTCATCATTAGGAGATTCCAGGATGTAATGTAACCGCTCCCCATAATCCACATTGTTAAAACACAGGGAAAATCATTCTTCATAATTATTGATTGGATCTGATAGGGATTCAAATGTGAGTTAAGATGAGGAGCGTGTTGCTACAGTAGGAAGCGAACAAGAACGTTCCTATCAGCGTTCCGACCGGCTCAGGTGACAGTATTCCCTTGAGATTCCCGGGAATGCCGAGGAGGCACACGATGTTCCCGGTTAGTTAATGGAGTATGGGTGCTCTATCAATCAAATTTCAATCAATCATATGTATTTAGAAAGCCCCTTTTACATCAGCAGAAGCTATACAGAAACCCAGCCTAAAACCCCAAACAGCAAGCAATGCTGTTGCTTATAGAGACACACACAGAGGGAGTGCTCCTGAAAAGGCTGGAACCTCTGTCTTCTGTCTGAACCTTTGTCTTGTGTGAGAGAGGGATGCGAGTTTTGTATGGCCGAGAGGCAGGGGGATCACTGAGTAGTTCTATGGAGCTCCTTAGTGTCACGACTTCCGCCGAAGTTGGTCCCTCTCCTTGTTCGGGCGGCGTTCGGCGGTCGAAGTCACCGACCTTCTAGCCATCGCTGATCCACTTTTCATTTTCCAAGACAAAGCGTCTTGTCTTCCATCACACCTGGTTCCAATTCCATCAATTACATGTTGTGTGTTTAACCCTCTGTTTCCCCTCATGTCCTTGTCGGTAATTGTTTCTTGTAGTGCTTATGTACGGTATGCTGGTATTTACCGGGTTTTGTTTGACCCATTTATTGTATTGTTCTGTTGACGGTGGTTTATGGATATTAAACGACACCGTTGTAAATCAGTTTTCGCTCTCCTGCGCCACACTTAGTGTGTAGTGTTAAAGATTGATGTTCCAGCACATTCTGTTAAAACAGCTGTTCAAACAATAACAAGGAAAACTCCCCGCCCATGTTTTGGTAAAAAGCTGAGGGATGGGCTGGAGAAATGCAACCACTCTATAATTCATGGACATAGCTATGGATCCAAGGACTGACCACCCATGATATCAACATTATACTTTTAACCATGTTTGTTTACATTTAATTTGTTTATAAACATTGGAGTAAAACAAGCTTATATTTTGGGTTCTGATGGGTTACGACAGTTAACCTAAGCTCATGAGACATTTATTTACAAGTTATATTCTTCAAGAATCAATGGGTACATATCATTCAGTCCAAAAATGGATGTAGCAACTGCAGATTGCCCCTTTAAGGACAGGCCCAGTTATTCTTACTCTGGCTTAGAACAGCTCCTGACAGAGTAGCACTCTCTAGACAGGTTCATTCTGGAAGTACTCTCTTTCACTCTCTAAGTTACTCTCTGGTGTCTCTAAACATGTGTTCTTTCCTTCTCTGACCTTTTAACGTCTCCCTTACATGGTATCGTGTGGAATATGCATTCCCTTTTTTATGACTGGAATATGCCATGGTACGAATCCACTGAAGCATTCCATGACACCATCATGTGATAGTCAAAGAACACGGTATGGATTCAGGGTATGTCAGGTGCCATGTAGTGCTTATTGCTCTTTTTGTATGTCCTCAATGGGTCTTTGGTCCCATTGAATCTTAACAGTAGTGTATTGCAGAATTCTGCTCTCTCTCTCTCTCTCTCTCTCTCTCTTTCTCTCTTTCTCTCTCACTCTCTCTCTCTCTCTCTCTCTCTCTCTCTCCCTCTCTCTCTCTCTCTCTCTCCGTCCTCCGTACTAAAGGATATGGCTGTCTTTCTCTCTTTATCTTCTTCCAGAGGGGTCATCTCAACTTCTCGCCCTTCGGTGCGGGGGCTGCACTCTAAGGCAAGGCGGGCGCCGGAGCACCCCTCACATTAGGGACGGGGTGAGTGTGGTTGACCGTATCATACCCTAGCTCGATGCTCTCCCTCCCTTCCACACTTCCTCTTCTTGTTCAATCCTGTAACCTGTCACCCTGCTCCTAGGAGAAGTTACCCCTAACCACAGATCTATGATCAGATTGCCATCCCTGTAATCCTAAACTTCCTAAACCATTAGGAGGGGAAAACTGATCTTGGATCCGCGTGTATAAGAGGCAACTTCATCCTACTCTCTTCCACTCATCGCTCAGAAAGGAAACTGCAGCTCTGGGTTTGACTCTGTGCTCCACTCTCTTGTCTGACATTCAGCTAAGGGGTGGGGGGAGTGATCCCTAGTTAAACCCCTAACCCTCAGTCACCTACTACAGGTTGTTCATCTGAAAGGATTGGACAGGTATACGCAATATGGCGAAAACTCCACCAAGCCAATAGGAGGGAAAGCTAAAGCAATAACTGTATTGTTCATTCCATGAAATGTCTATGGGGGAGGGGGTAAGTTATTACTTATGTTTTAGGCCATGAATTAGAGAAGGAAGTGTGTAGAGTCAGGTGGGAAGATGAGCTGGAGTCACACAGTGTGCAGTACAGAAGTGTGCAGAGAAGTGGCCCGTAGTGGGTAAAGTGTATAGGGTAAGTCAGGAAAGGGCAGTGAGAGAGTTAATGGTATACATGCTCCCAGTTGGTGAGGTGGGGTTAGATTGTTAGGTGGTGGAGGTAAATGGCTAGCGTAAAGTAGAGTTTAGATGAGGTAGTTTGTCAGTGAATGGTTCTCTCCCATGGAGCAGCTCAATGAGAGTTGGGGTGTAAACCAACCTGTCGTACGGCTCAGTGGAGTGACCCCGGGCTAACCTCAATATAAGTAGCTTAGGGAGCTGCCTCCACATAATCACAGCCTGGACAGGCCCCACTCAAAGATGGACATGTTTGGAGAACGTTAATCATATGTTTGGGTGCAGACCTTGGTTCTCAGTTTCTCTGTCAGACGTCCTTGGGTGAGGGATGCTCTTGGAGGTTGTCCTTGGACCACACACACACACACACACACGCATAAACAGGCACACAGGCACACACGCACGTGCACACACGCGCACACACACAGAGACAAACACCCAGAGACAAACACACATACACTCATTCACAACAGTGTGCTAAAAGTGGGTGTATATTCATGTCGACGTCTGTTATCTTCTCAAACAAAAGAGAGCTGCAGTTTTTTTACAGTTTTTTTCTCTGCTCATCTGCTGGATTGTTTATGTTTATAATTCATGTTTATAATTCATGGTGCCCATCCCCTTTTCCTTCACAGTGGCATTCATCAAGCAATTAATTTTCTTTGACTACGATTGAAAAACAATTGTTGAAAGGATCGGCATAGATTATTTAATGAAGGAAATTGCTTGTGATTGCTACATTGCTTCCATATGATGGAGGTGATATGGAGGACCTTGACCTATATCTGCATATCTTTGATTACCCTTGATTTCTGTTTCAGTCAAGAAAAAATGTAAAAGTTTGCTGAAATTCACGCAAATGAGTGCCAAGATAGATGTAGGGCGACTATGGAAAAATGCATTGTGATTGAGAATGTAGTTTTACTGAATATCTCAAAAGACAGCCTAGCATTGTTCCCGGGATCATGAAACATCCATAGTGAATTTCCATTCAACATTAAAATGTAACAGAGAATGGTACACCACATTCCCATAGTTATAGATTAAAGTAACTCCTATATCCTCCATGAATGTCCCTCAGGGCACCTGCTGTCTTTGTAACAACACAACAAACGATGCATTCAGCATTGCCCTGAAAAAGCCCTTCATTTTAATCCTTGGGAACTCATTATTCTTATGATAAGTTAACTGGTGTTGAAAACTCAATAGGGACTGAAGTGACTTCATTCTCCGTCCCTATCTAATCAGGCCTGCCTCTCTGGATGGTTGGAACCCGGTCCCAGTTCCATTATGATGAGTTCATTGAAGAGGTGCGAAAGACTCCGCGACCCAGAATCCCATTCTATTAGCCACATTCCAAACTGTGTTTATGTGGGATTAGTAGATCAGGAGAGCGGGGAAAGAGAAGGAGGGATGAATGGGGAAGAGAGGGAAGAGGGGGATGGATAGCTTTTAATTGGCAATGAACGGGTGTGCTTTAGTGCATGTAGACAGTGGTGCTCTGCACTGATCTCATGAGGAAACGCATGATTGTTTGTTTGTTTTCTCCCATTGGTCAGTTCAGTAGAGTGACTGCTGAAGGACCCAATTGTGCCACAATGCCAGAGGGAGGTGAGAAAGGGATTAGGGGGCACCCAAAGGGTTCTCTGGTTCTTCTCCTAAGGCATGGAAAGGGACAGAAACGAGGGGAGGAAGAATAGAGAGAGGGATAAAGAGAGTGATTGAAAGAGGTATGTAGAGGACGGGGCTGGGCGGAAAGGCGTGAGAGCTTGTCTCCCCACATCCAATCCACTCAGGATAATCCCAGTCTTACATGAGAGTGTGTGTACACAATGTGACATACGTGTTTGTGTTGTTTGTCTGTGTATGTTCGTGTGTATATGCAGGTCTGGTGTTGACCTGTCGCACACAGAGCCTTCTCAGAATTGAAGCGTGTGTGTGATTTTGTCCTGCTGGGTTCCCTGAAATCTCTCTTTTTCCCTAAGCCATGCGTGTGGAGCAGGGAGGCCACACATCTAGGTCATTAGCGGTCACTCCTTCTTTCTCGTGCTTTCTCTCTTGTGGGTATGTGTGTGTAATTTAGAGAGAATATCAGCAAGGTCCTTATCTTTTCCTTTATTAAGATTATTACTCTGGGACACAGTCTGTGTGTGGGTCAGTGGCGGTCAGTGCCATTTATGATGAGGGAGGACAATTGTTTTTTTCATGGGCATGGCCTTATTTCTATTACAGCATGTTGGATGACTTTAATTCATATTCCATTCACCCAGTTCAATGTAACATCGATAAGTTTAGGCTACTACATGATACTCAAATTTCCCCTATACCCATCATGAGTTTGCTACAACCTAGCGGAAGACTGAAAGTTTACAGTGTAGGTGCACACAGGTCTAGAGAAAAATTTGAGATAACAGACAGTGACACTTGGACAGACTGTGACACATTCAATATTGCCTTGCACACTCTTGCCTGCATCTAGCTTATCTAGGGTGTAATCATTAGTCCAACAGTTGTAAACAAGAGTTTCTATCGGACACATTCAGGTATTTTTATCCCCGTTTCATTTGCTTCCGTTTAAGAAATGTTTTTCTCCAGAATCAGTGGAATGAATCAAGCATAAACACAGTTCACTTTCATAAGCAGCAACGTTGTATTCCTTCTCTCGTCCATGCACTCTCTTCCTCTTACCTTATCCCTTTGTTTGTGGACTTCAATGAACAACACATCAGCGACCAGGCGAAAAAAACTTTCCAAACCAAACCATGTCATAACTGCTACACACAGCCTACATAGTTGTCCACATATTACAGTAGCTAAAGTAAATCCTAGTCAACATAGCTAATAGAACTAATGCGTTAGTAATTTTCTTTCTCTCTCTTTGAGTCTACTACTCCACATTTTATTGCACTGCATTTTTCTACCACATTTTATGCACTGCAGTGCTAGCTAGCTGTAGTTTATGCATTTAGTACTAGATTTATTATCTGATCCTTTGATTGGGTGTCAGTTCATGCCAGCAGCATACCACCCTGCATACCACTACTGGCTTGCTTCTGAAGCTAAGCAGGGTTGGTCCTGGTCGGTCCCTGGATGGGAGACCAGATGCTGCTGGAAGTGGTGTTGGAGGGCCAGTAGGAGGCACTCTTTCCTCTGGTCTAAAAAATATCCCAATGCCCCAGGGCAGTGATTGGGGACACTGCCCTGTGTAGGGTGCCGTCTTTCGGATAGGACGTTAAACGGGTGTCCTGACTCTCTGAGGTCATTAAAGATCCCATGGCACTTATCGTAAGAGTAGGGGTGTTAACCCCGGTGTCCTGGCTAAATTCCCAATCTGGCCCTCAAACCATCATGGTCACCTAATAATCCCCAGTTTACAATTGGCTCATTCATCCCCCTCCTCTCCCCTGTAACTACTCCCCAGGTCGTTGCTGCAAATGAGAACGTGTTCTCAGTCAACTTACCTGGTAAAATAAAAAATAAAAAATAAATGCAACAAGAGCTCTGATAGGTTGGAGCACATCCTCCGGATGTTGTCATAATTACTATGTTTGTCTATGGAACTGACTCTTGAGTTGCGCAGCGGCCTAAGGCACTGATCAGTGCTAGAGTCGTCACCACAGATCCAGGTTCGATCCCGGGCTGTGGGATCCCGGGCTGATCCCCGGCTGTTTGGCCGGCTGGAATGTCCTAGTCCCATAATGCTCTTGCGACTCCTTGAGTGTGCTGGGTGCATGCATGCTGACTTCGGTCGTCAGCTGTACTGTGTTTCCTCCGACTCATTGGTGCGGCTTGCTTCCGGGTTAATCGAGCAGCCATCACGGTTGACAACTCCATTGTGTCCTCCTCCCAGAGCGCTAAGAACCTTGGCGTGATCCTGGACAACACCCTGTCGTTCTCAACTAACATCAAGGTGGTGGCCCGTTCCTGTAGGTTCATGCTCTACAACATCCGCAGAGTACGACCCTGCCTCACACAGGAAGCGGTGCAGGTCCTAATCCAGGCACTTGTCATCTCCCGTCTGGATTACTGCAACTCGCTGTTGGCTGGGCTCCCTGCCTGTGCCATCAAACCCCTACAACTCATCCAGAACGCCGCAGCCCGTCTGGTGTTCAACCTTCCCAAGTTCTCTCACGTCACCCCGCTCCTCCGCTCTCTCCACTGGCTTCCAGTTGAAGCTCGCATCCGCTACAAGACCATGGTGCTTGCCTACGGAGCTGTGAGGGGAACGGCACCTCAGTACCTTCAGGCTCTGATCAGGCCCTACACCCAAACAAGGGCACTGCGTTCATCCACCTCTGGCCTGCTCGCCTCCCTACCACTGAGGAAGTACAGTTCCCGCTCAGCCCAGTCAAAAGTGTGCGCTGCTCTGGCACCCCAATGGTGGAACAAACTCCCTCACGACGCCAGGACAGCGGAGTCAATCACCACCTTCCGGAGACACCTGAAACCCCACCTCTTCAAGGAATACCTAGGATAAAGCAATCCTTATGCCCCCCCCCCCCCCCCCTTAAAAGATTTAGATGCACTATTGTAAAGTGGCTGTTCCACTGGATGTCATTAGGTGAATGCACCAATTTGTAAGTCGCTCTGGATAAGAGCGTCTGCTAAATGACTTAAATGTAAAATGTAAATGCAGTGTGTCAAGAAGCAGTGCGGCTTGGCGGGGTCGTGTTTCGTAGGACGCATGGATCTCGACCTTCACCTCTCCCGAGTCCGTACGGGAGTTGCAGCGATGGAACAAGACTGTGACTACCAATTGGATATCATGAAATCTAGGAATTTAAAAAATAATAATAATAACTATGGAACGGGCTGAGAACCAAGAGCATCCAAGGTTTTGTATTGAAGTCAATGTACCAAGAGGAGGACGGAAGCTAGCTGTCCTCCAGGCTACTGGAGACCTTCATTGCAAAACAGTGTGTTTTAATCAATTATTTGGTGACATGTGAAAATATTTAGTAAAGTTTTATCTAAAAAGGATAACTTTTTCAATGTTTCACTTTTTATTTTTATTCACGGAGGAGGATGGTCCCCCCCTTCCCCCACTGAGGAGTCTCCACTGGTGTGGGTGGGTACATGTCTCGCCTGTGGACTATAGATTTGAATCCAGACAGATTTTGTGCATAGCTGTATTTATGTTATTTTGTCTCTGTCGTGTAATGCTTTGAACATAGCAGTATAGTATACAGTTGCAGTAGGAAGTTCACATACACTTAGGTTGGAGTCATTAAAACTCGTTTTTCAACCACTCCACAAATTTCTTGTTAGCAAACTATAGTTTTGGCAAGTCTGTTAGGACATCTACTTTGTGCATGACACAAATCATTTTTCCAACAATTGTTTACAGACAGATGATTTCACTTTTAAGTCACTGTATCACAATTCCAGTGGGTCAGAAGATTACATTACGTCAACTGTGCCTTTAAAAATTCCAGAAAATTCCAGAAAATTATGTCATGGCTTTAGAAGCTTCTGATAGGCCAAGTAAATGATTTGAGTCAATTGGAGGTGTACCTGTGGATGTATTTCAAAGCTTACCTTCAAACTCAGTGCCTCTTTGCTTGACATCATAGGAAAATCAAAATAAATGAGCCAAGACCTCAGAAAAAAAAATTGTGGACCTCCACAAGTCTGGTTCATCCTTGGGAGCAATTTCCAAACACCTGAAGGTACCACATTCATCTGTTCAAACAATAGTACGCAACTATAAACACCATGGGACCATGCAGCCATCAAACCGCTCAGGAAGGAGACGTGTTCTGTCTCCTAGAGATTAACGTACTTTGGTGCGAAAAGTGCAAATCAATCGAAGAACAACAGCAAAGGTCCCTGTGAAGATGCTGGAGGAAACAGGTACAAAAGTATCTATATCCACAGTAAAACGAGTCCTATATTGACATAACCTGAAAGGCCGCTCAGCAAGGAAGAAGCCACTGCTCCAAAACAGCCATAAAAAAGCCAGACTACGGTTTACAACTTCACATGGGGACAAAGATTGTACTATTTGGAGAAATGTCCTCTGGTCTGATGAAACAAAAATAGAACTGCTTGGTCATAATGACCATTGTTATGTTTGGAGGAAAAAGTGGGAGGCTTGCAAGCCGAAGAACACCATCCCAACCGTGAAGCACGGAGGTGGTAGCATCATGTCGTGGGGGTGCTTTGCTGCAGGAGGGACTGGTGCACTTCATAAAATAGATGGCATCATGAAGACAGGATAATGATGTGGATATATTGAAGCAACATCTCAAGACATCAGTCAGGAAGTTAAAGCTTGGTCGCAAATGGGTCTTCCAAATGGACAATGACCCAAGCATACTTCCAAAGTTGTGGCAAAATGGCTTAAGAACAACAAAGTCAAGGTGTTGGAGTGGTCGTAACAGAGCCCTGACCTCAATCCATTTGTGGGCAGAACTGAAAAAGTGTGTGCGAGCAAGGAGGCCTACAAACCTGACTCAGTTACACCAGCTCTGTCATCAGGAATGGGCCAAAATTCACCCAACTTATTGTGGGAAGCTTGTGGAAGACTACACAAAGTGTTTGACCCAAGTTAGACAATTTAAAGGAAATGCTATCAAATACTAATTGAGTGTATGTAAACTTCTGACCCACCGGTAAGGTAATGAAAAAAAGAAATGCTGAATTAAATAATTCTCTCTACTATTATTCTGACATTTCAAATTCTTAAAATAAAGTGGAGATCCTAACTGACCTTAGACATGGAATTTTTACTAATATTAAATGTCAGGAATTGTGAAAAACGGAGTTTAAATGTATTTGGCTAATGTCACGGCCGTCGTTAAAGGAAGACCAAGGTGTAGCGTGGTAAGCGTACATTTTCGTTTATTTGAATAAATGTTGCCAACAAAACAACAAAACAAGAAAAGACCGTGAAGCTTACAAGGGATATAGTACACCCAAACAAAGACAACTTCCCACAATGACACAAGGGAAAAAGGCTGCCTAAGTATGATTACCAATCAGAGACAATGATGGACAGCTGTCCCTGTTTGCGAACCATACCCGGCCAAAACATAGAAATACACAAACCTAGAAAACAGAACATAGAATGCCCACCCCAAATCACAACCTGACCAAACCAAATAGAGATATAAAAAGTCTCTCTAAGGTCAGGGCGTAACAGTACCCCCCCCCCCCCTTAGGTGCGGACTCCGGCCGCAAAACCTGAACCTATAGGGGAGGGTCTGGGCGGGCTCTATACGCGGTGGCGGATCTGGTGCGGGACGTAGACCCCGCTCCACCTCTGGCTCACCCCACTTTGGTGGCACATCTGGTGCGGGGACCCTCGTCGCCAACCACGGACTGGGAACCCTCGTTGCAGGCCCCGGACTGGGGACCCTCGTTGCCGGCCCCGGACTGGGGACCCTCGTTGCGGGCCCCGGACTGAGGACCCTCGTTGCGGGCCCCGGACTGGCGAACCTCGTTGCGGGCCACGGACTGGGGACCCTCGTTGCGGGCCCGGACTGGCGACCCTCGTTGCGGGCCCAGGACTGGGGACCCTCGTTGCGGGCTCCGGACCGGAAGCCGTTGCTGGAGGCTCCGGCCCGGAGGCCGTGACTTTTCTAGATTCATAACATAAAACAACATAAAGCAATTATCCCTTAGTTCTAGCACAGCAAATACTTCAATAGTTTAAGCATATGTTGCTATATTTATTGATCGTAGGGGTGTTAGCAATCAGTGACAGAGTTGACAAGCCTCTGATTGAGTTGACAACTGATACTCAAAACAGATTTTTGCCTCTAGAAATATGTTTATTATAAACATTTGGAAAATTTGGAAAATTATTCATTTAAAAATCCCCAATAAGAATAACCATTCTATCAGATTTTACAGCACTGTGACGGAGTTGACGTTAGACTAAATCTTACGGAGTTGACAAATTAGTATCAATTTAGTTTTTGCTCAGTTGCTTTATGACTCTAAAACCTAATTAAATGTAACATATCTGAACCATAAATCATATTCTATCTTAATCTATAAGGATGATTGGAGTTCACAGATTTTGATTGTGACCATGGTGATTTCAGTATTGTTTGTTTAAATCAATGAAATTGTGATCCTTTGCTCTGGACAAGCATATTTCCTGGCACAGAGCCTACATGGAAATCAATAATATTTAAAATATTTTGAAAATTACAATAAAATAAAATAAATAAAATAAAATTCCCCTAAATATACATTTTAAGCAAAAATTATGAATTTTTCCAACTATAACAATAAAGTTTCCCTGCCGGACAATGATTTTCCCAACTTTTAAGAATCCCTGAGATACAAGCACATATACAATGGCTAGGTAAATAAAAAACACTGTTCAACCTATTTTACTGTCTTCACTATACCCTCTCAGTTGATGTGTACTGGTCTATGTTGTACTTTCTGATTTCCCCCCATGGCTTTTCTGTTCTATCTGCTTCCCCGGTGTTTTATCCCAGTGGGAGTTGGCCACCACTAACCTTTGATTGACAGCTGAGAATGACCACTGTTCATCCCAGATTATAATTTTATTACCATACTATTACCATATTTCTTTATACCGTCTCTCGCTAGGGGAGGAGTCATTTAAGAGAGCAAGAGAGAGAAATATAGAGATAAAAAGAGAGAGTGTGTGTGCGTGTGTTCGTGCACTTGCAGTCATGTGTGCGTGTCTGTCTGAGTGTATGGGTGTGTGTTCGATTTAACATGTTTGTATGTGTGCTTGCCAGTTGTGGCGATTGATCGTTTGTCTCATTTGAAAAACAAAATTACTTCATATTCTATCAATAGAGTAAATGAGTATATGTCATCTGTGTTGGCTGTGTGTAGGGGAAATTAATTGCATCATCTTTACCATGGCTACTGTAACATCAGACTACCAGATGTGGTTGATGTCACTCATTAAGGAGTAGAGTCATAGAATCACAATCAGTCACTGTGGACTACTGAATGTGTCTATGTGAATAGCATAATGTCATTATGTTTGTTTGTCTGTTCATGTGTCTCCATGCATCTCTATCTTGTGTGTGTGCGTGCGCACGTGCATGCGCATACGGGCTGGGTAGTATACCGTAATTTACTATATATCTGAATTGATGCACAGACCGGTTTGAGTTTTTTGTACTTTTACTTATATAATGGTATTTCAATGTTTGGTTTGTTAAATGTGATACGCTACTTCGGTGCGTTTAATATCCATGTTTGCTACTACTAGTCATCTCTCTCCCTCTCCTCCTGCTGCTGCATGCCGCTAACCACACCAAGCCCTGCCCCCTCTCACTCAAGGAGAGAGCAGTTGCTTGATCAGTGAGTCACAAGCGCTTTCTTGCCGTTCACTCTCCATGGTCAGATGAAGGTAACAATGTTGGTGACATGCTGCTTTCCACAAGCGTTTTATACACAATATTTTTGTGTGTCTTACAGTCTGCAAACTACTATCTGCTAGTTTGTCTTTTCTTAGCAAGGTGTTGCTAAAATATTTAGTGTTAGCCGCTAATGCTAATCGCTAGTTAGTTTCGAAATGTACTAAGTCAGCGCAAACGTAGCTAGCTAGCTAATGCTGCCTGGTACCAGTGCTGGTGTAGGCCTAGATACACCTGTTTGTACAACAGTATCTAATCTGAGAGGAATAGCTGAAACATGAATTTGTTGGCTAGCTAACTAGCTACATGAAGTAAGAAAACATGTCATATAACATCTAATTAGGGTCACCTGGAAACACTGACTAACACTTTGGTTTTTACCCTGTCAGTTAATTCCTCCCTGGTTTATTAATTTGTTGTCATGTCAAACAACAATGTGTTCAAGGTGCTGCCCACTATATTCTAACTGTAGAATTAGAATAATCATTGTATTTCCATGATTCCAACAGCTAACAATTAACTAGGCCTATATTTTTTGCCCATATCATGCTACATGGCACAGTGTTGAATTTGTAATAAAAGTACAGGAAATGCAGAAATTGATGAAAAAATAAAAACATGTTTTTGTTTGGAGTTGGATTGAACACGATAAATGGAGAAAACCCCATTGAAGTCACTTATAATTTATGCGTTGCCACCCCAGTGTCATGAACTACTCATAAAGCATATTTAGAACTTTTATTATTCAAAGACATAAAATACCGTCAAAACTGTCTTGATATGATATTTTGTCCATATCGCCCAGCCCTAACGTGCATACGACAGTAGGACACCGTGTGCATGTCTGCTGTTCCAGTAGCCAGTGTTCCTGGCATCATGGCTCAGAATAGCCTGGCAGGGATGTGTAAATTATAGATTAGGTCACTGAGCACTGCTGGTACAGGCTATCAATATATGTGTGTGGATGTGTCTGTCAATGTGTGCGCGCATTACTGTGCATTTGTGTCTGTGTGTGTGTGTGTGTGTGTGTGGCCTGGATTCCTAGAGTGCGTCAGTGCTGTACTGTGTGCTTGGCGTAGTGCAGGGAAAATGTTGCGGTATGAGTCCCTGCTGTGGTTTTATTTAGCCGTGACGCTCTGCTCCCCTTCTGAACAAAACAGAGATGGAAAACACAGACAGGAATTGCCATCACCTCAACATCATCAGCATAGCAGCAATAGCTTAACCACAACACAGACTGTGTGTGCATGTCTGTATCTTAGCTTCTGTTTACTGCAGTAACGCAACAGGTTCACTTCTATACCCAAGTCAGTGAAACAGTGGGTTTGTAACCAGGGGAAAGGGGTTAGACCAAACAATTTTGGACACCTCTCCACTACATTGAGAACCCTTATACAGTGTTAAAGCTATATGAGGAGTTTCAGTTTTTGCCCTTAGCAACAATCAGTTGGTCGCTGGTCGGTCGCTGGGATTAAGTGGCTGTGGATGATTGGAATTCTTGTCTGATTGATCTGCCTGCGTATTGACTGGCTGGTGACTGATGACGTGCTGCACAGACACTGACGGGAGGCTTGGGGGGTTATGGGTGAAGCAAGTGTGTGAGGGGTTGCTGCTGCATGCCACCATCCTGTCAGAGCCCATTGTCAGCTCACAAACACACACACACCTTCATCCCTGTTAGTGTTGATATATAGACTCCACCGAATCAGGATATGGAAATGATATGTCATTAAATGTTATATGTCATTAAATACAGTTGATGAGCATAGGTTTATTTCCTCTGCCTCCGTTCTAACGGGCCTAGAAGGGAACTGGCCCACAGAGTGAACAGAGAGGGAATCAGCTTAATGATTATGGCTCCTTTCAGAATGATGGATCAGGCCCAGATTACTCTTGCGGTGTGACCTATTTCTCTTCAGCTGATGTGGAGGCTTGCACCAACCAGATCATGATCAGGATATGAATATGATAGATATATCAGAGGTATTCCTCCAGCTCTTTTAGAGACCCATTGAGATATGAGATAAAATTCGTTTTTTTGGTCTTTCCTATCATCCTCCTTTACCCCACTGCTGTTCATTACAGACCACTCCGAATCTTGCTCATACTCACCCTGGCCAAATGTAGTGTACTGTATTGTACTCTATGCTGTCTGTTTATTGCTTTCTCTAGGATGAGATTGATAGGATATCATTAGTACATTTTTGCATGATTTAATTAACCCCTCTCCTTCCGCCAGGTGATCCAGCGTCTGCGTGGATGTCGGGGGGACGAGGCCGCCGCCCTGGGGGAGTTGCTCCGCTGGCGTAGGGCGCTGTGTGAGGGGCGGGCCGACTGGAGGCACCAACAGGACGTCAACGGAACACCACAAACCCCACCCACCACACTGGTCAGGGCTAATAGGAAGTCTTCTCCATAGTGGGAGGATGTCCAACCTGGGATGTCCGACCGATGCCCACTCTCCACGCCTCACACTGCCTTTCTTGTCTGCCTCCTGCCACGCCCTCCTGCCCATGTCTGCCACCCATTCGACGAAGGACAGGTCTGAGAGAGAGGCATTTCATTGGCTAGGACAACCCAACCCACACGAGCATAGACAGATAAAGGAGGTAGAAAGGGTAGAGCAGCGATCAGGATCCATTCTCTCTCTCTCTCTCTCTCTTTCTCTCTTTCTCTCTGTCTCTCTGTCTCTCTGTCTCTCTGTCTCTCTCTCTAACAAGCTGGATTTAGGCTAATAGAGGAGAGGACTGTACATACAATAGTTGCTATGTGGAATGAGGTTTGCCTATGTGTTTTCTGTCTAGTAAATCTGGTGCACGTTCTCTCTCTATCAAAGCCTACCATCCAGTTACTGCTTACACAACATCTCCCAGCCCAAACCCCAAAACATGGTGCTGATGTCACTCTGTGTGATGTTATATGTGTCAGGTGTGTGATGCGCACTAGGATGACACTGATCTAGGGTCTGTTTTTGTCTTTCCCCTCTGATGCTCATGGGGAAGGTAAGTTGATCCTAGATCTGTGCCTATGGGCACAACAGAACATGCGTGTACCCTCCCCTCCAGACATGTCTGAAGTTTACAAGCGAGCCAAGGCCTTTAAACATCTCCTCTGTTGAACCTCACTGCTCTGGCTTACAGACCAGTTATCATCTCTAGGACCAGGAGGTTTTCCTGACCATGTGATCTGACCAGGGAAAACTCCTGTCTCTAGTCTTATGGACTCCTTCAGCTACCGCTTTAGCCTCACGCTACAAGGTGCTTTAGGTGCTTCTGTAACCGTGGCAACAATAGCTCAGAGTTCAGGGGTCAGAGAAACCTCAGCGATATCCCATGGTGCACTTGTTTCATCCCCAGCTAGCCAACAGCCTTTCGCTTTAGCGCAAACTGAACAGAAGATCCACAACAGTAAAAAAACAAAACACTGTACAGATATTACTGACTAGGCAAGACAATAGCAGAGCTGTATTTTACAACGATGGCCATAGTAGCTAGTTCATGTAGCTAGATCACCTGTGATCAGATTGTATCAATGTCCTGTAAGATTTTTACTGGGCTTAGTGCCATAAAACGGGACTCTAGGCCTGTCAACCTCAGCTATTGCTGATGTATTTTACTGATGTGTTTGTGTAGAGCACACAAACAGACTGAATAAAGAACAGTGTAGATGACCAACGCACAACTATCTGTCGCAGTCCCTCAATTAACTACTTATCTAGATTTATTCTACAAACATCTCAGAGAAATAAGCTCTAAACCACAATGGTACTTTCTTCATATTAGCGTCCCATTTGATATGTTCTATCTTGTGTAAATCAATGTTAGGAGCCTGTACACTTTTCTGTACAATTCAAGGATGCAACTGGAGCACAACAGAGTTCTCATGTAAAGCTACCCCATCCCCCTCAATCACTCTCTTTATTTCCCTCCCAAACCCTGCAATATCCCAACACCCCCTCCAAGATGCTGTAGGGGTCAGAGGGCATTGCCAGGGTAACCTCCCTGTAAATAATGGCCTATGTTTAATCGTAAAATGTTTTAATTTACTATATCAGAATAGCACAGAAATGGGAAGATGGAAAGGGAACTGGAGAATTGTCTATATGGCAGATGGAGAATTATATGAATGTCTTGGGTTTAATGCAATGACAGAGACAAAGAGAAGAGGTTTATTTTATAATGTGAACACCTTTTTTGCGGAATGATTGTCTACTACTATGAAACTTCTTTATACTGTATTTATTTAGTTTTTTTGTTTGTTTCCCTGCGAATCTATTGTAAGACAATATTCCAGTGGCGAAAGACTGATGTTTCCATCATTTGTCTGATGGTTGTTTGGATGATAAATTGCACAATATTGATGTTTGGTGTGGTTTCCACATCGTAAAGGAGTAGCTAGAAGTTGCCCCTACCCACTGATATAGGATCATATATTTTAACATCCCCCTAATGGTTACGGTTATGATTGGGGAGGGTAATCTGACCATGGTAAATTGGATGGGTGTGCCTCTGCAAGCCATTTGATCTTAGAAGATTGGTTTGACTGTAAAAGCCAGGAAGTATCAATAGCTCTGATTGATTTCTCATTTACACTGATCACCCTTCAACAGTCTGATTGATCCTGTATTAGGAATTAGCAGCGCCATCACTAGCGCATCCTTGGTTGTTGATTGAGCCGTGTGTGTGCGCGTGAGTGTGTGTGTGTATGTGATAAGAAACACCACATTTTCTACAGAAATTGGGCGAAGATCACATCAAACATTGACTAGGAGTGAGCCACTTAACCAGACCTTCTGAACACCCAAGCTCTGCTAACGACAATGGAATACAGTATTTCAAAGTGATAGTGTTAAGATACCATGTCTATATGTGATTGGACGATGCTTTAGGATTGGAACGGAGGTGAAACAACACGTCTGGATAGAACAATACAGTTGGTCATACTGTAGATCTACATCATGTACATGTGACTATTGGACAGAGCTGCCACAGTGCACACAGTATACACTACTTACATTGAGACAGTACCAGTCAATACCAGTATCCTACACACAAAATAAATCACTTCATATAGGTAGGTGTACCACTCCTACTCCGATGTGCTGAGGTCCACCACTAAACAGGGTTAAGGTTCGTCCTGTTTGTATTGTGTCTATTTATCCCATACTACTATGAATGATTTAGTAAAGCAATGAAAACATGATGAGGAAGAAGAGGTATGGATACTTTTTAAGGCATTTCAGACAGGATGTTAGTTCTTTGTCTCTCTGCATGATCTGACCACTCATCATTTCCTCTTACCCACCGATGCACGGTAGTTAACGCTTGATATTTGAATATCCTTTTACCCTTTACACTGTGAATCACTGCACTGTCATGTCACACGTACATTTCACACTGCCATGTCTCCTATGTGCTTGTCACCCTACGATGTTTCCCTTTCCAAAGGAAACCTTAAAATACAGTAAAAGCTACACACATATGTCCCCAATGTGTTTTCTGACTTCACAACTGACCTAAAAAACTAGATACTGCCATTTTTCATTCATAGTCAGTCTCCCTTTGTCATAAGGTTCCTAGACCAGATGTATGGTGCTAAAGCCAGTGCAGAAGGGGCATTTTACTGTTCTCAGTCCATGTACAGTATTCCAATGACACACTGTATATTTTAGCACATAGGCATATCACAGCCTTGCTTTCATAGTTGTTGTTTTCTTCCCCCTCTTTTTGTCAGACATACAGTATATTTGACCTGCATACATTGTGTTTGTGGAAAATCAGAATTATATGTGTTGATTCATGTTTTGTTTCCAATGTTTTATAAATACCTGTACAGCAATAAAGCACAATTGTGCCCATTCCCTTGTCCTCTATCTCTGTGTGTGTGTGTGTGTGTGTGTGTGTGTGTGTGTGTGTGTGTGTGTGTGTGTGTGTGTGTGTGTGTGTGTGTGTCGATGGACAAATAGGGGGTGTGTGGTGTGAAATGGAAATGTGTTTTTGTTGCATATCCCACTCCCCATGAGACACCCTCGGAGAGTGTGTTCAAGGCCAGGGATCAGCCATTATTGACAGCGACCCTGGAGCATTTCGGGATAAGGGAAGAGTTTAACTATTGGGCTCGGGAATTCAAACTAGTGTAACAGTATAACTTTAGTACGTCCCTTCGCCCCGACCCGGGCGCGAACAAGGGACCTTCTGCACACATCAACAACAGTCACCCATGAAGCATCGTTACCCATCGCTCCACAAAGGCCATGGCCCTTGCAGAGCAAGGTGCAACACTACTTCTAGGTTTCACAGCAAGTGACGTAACTGATTGAAACGCTGCTAGCGCGTACCCGCTAACTAGCTAACCATTTCACATCCGTTACACTCACCCCCCTTTCAACCTCCTTTTCCGCAGCAACCAGTGATCCGGGTCAACAGCATCAATGTAACAGTATAACTTTAAACCGTCCCCTCGCCCCGACCCGGGCGCGAACCAGGGACCCTCTGCACACATCAACAACGGTCGCCCACGAAGCATCGTTACCCATCGCTCCACAAAGGCCGCGGCCCTTGCAGAGCAAGGTGCAACACTACTTCTAGGTTTCAGAGCAAGTGACGTAACTGATTGAAACGCTACTAGCGCGTACCCGCTAACTAGCTAGCCATTTCACATCCGTTACACTAGCAACCTTTCGGATAATGGCCCGCATTAGGCTACCTGCTGTGTGTGTTTCAATAAATGTATCTGCATATTATGTGTGTGTGAGCAAATTAGTGTTTGTATGTGTGTTGGAGTATTGGTGTGTGTAGTGTGTAGGGCCTGTGAGTGTGCATAGAGATTATAATACAAAGATCAACTCAGATAGTCCATGTAGCCATTTTCTAAGCTATTTAGTTAGCATTTTAGCAGTTTTATGGCATGGGGATAGAAGCTGTTCACCCTCTGTAACGCCATGCGATCGAGGGCGGTGCTATTGCTATACCAAGCAGTGATGCAGTCAATCAAGACACTCTCAGTGGTACAGCTGTAGAACTTTTTCAGGACTTGAGGGCCCCATGCCAAACCTTTTCAACCTCCTAAGGGGGAAGAGGCGCTGTCGCCCCTTCTTCACGACTGTGCACGTGTTTGGACCATTTTAAGATCTTATTGAATTGGACACTGAGGAACTTGAAGCTCTCGATCTGCTCCACTGCAGCCCCGTCGATGTGGATGGGGGCGTGCTCATCCCACTGTTTCCTGTAGTCCACGATCAGCTCCTTGGTCTTATTGACTTTGAAGGAGAGGTTGATGTTCCGGCCCCACACTGCCATGTGACTGACCTCCCTGTAGTCTGTCTCATCTTCGCTGGTAATCAGGCCTACCACTGTTATGTCGTCAGCAAACTTGATGATGGCATTGGAGTTGTGCGTGGCCATGCAGTTGTGGGTGAACAGGGAGTACAGGAGGGAACTAAGGACATACCGCTGTGGGGCCCTTGTGTTCAGGGGCAGCGTGACAGAGGTGATGTTGCCTACCCTCACCAGCTGGGGTTGGCCCGTCAGGAAGTCCAGGATCCAGGTGCAGAAGGAGGTGTTCAGTCCCAGAGTCCTAAGCATGGTGACGAGCTTGAAGGGATCAGCATTCTCACATAAGTACTCCTCTTATCTAGGTAGGTGAGGGCAATGTGGAGTGCATTTGAGATTGTGCCGGCTATGGATCTGTTGGGGCGGTATGCACATTAGAGTGTCTAGGGTGTCTGGAATGATGGAGTTGATGTGTGCCATAACCAGCCACTCAAAACACGTCATGACTACAGATGTGAGTGCTACAGGGCAGTATTCATTGTGGCATGAAGCCTTAAAGTTATTGGGAAACAGAATGATGGTAGTGATCTTAAAACATGTGGGGATTACAGAGTGGGACATTACCGTGAATATGCCTGCCAGCTGTTCTGCTTATGCTCTGAAAAGGCGCCCTGAATACCCTGAATGGGCCCTTAGAATGAATAAATAGCCAAAGGAATTTCAGATAGTCCTGAGTAATAGCTAAACAACTTAGTGTTCTACGCAGAGTAACAAGCATGCAGTGAGCATATAATGGTTTATGTTGTCCTTCACAGTAACCTGTAAGCAATGGCATCTCTTTTCAGTAACTACTGATTAAAGACTTTACTCACGTCGGCCTCAGAGAGCAAGATCACCCAGTCTTTTGGGTCGGTGCTAGTCCTCACACCCAGTATGATGTTGTTATTGTCAAAGCGTGCATAAAATGCATTGCGTTTGTCTGGTAGAGAGGCATCGTTGGGCAGATCACAGATGGGTCTTCCTTTGTACAAATCAACTGTACATTTCGGTGTTCCTCAAGGTTCCGTGTTAGGACTGCTATTGTTTTCACTATATATTTTACCTCTTGGGGATGTCATTCGAAAACATAATGCTAACTTTAACTGCTATGCGGATGACACACAGCTGTACATTTCAATGAAACATGGTGAAGCCCCAAAATTGCCCTCGCTAGAAGCCTGTGTTTCAGACATAAGGAAGTGGATGGCTGAAAACGTTCTACTTTTAAATTCGGACAAAACAGAGATGCTTGTTCTAGGACCCAAGAAACAAAGAGATCTTCTGTTGAATCTGACAATTAATCTTGATGGTTGTAAAGTCGTCTCAAATAAAACTGTGAAGGACCTCGGCGTTACTCTGGACCCTGATCTCTCTTTTGACGAACATATCAAGACTGTTTCAAGGACAACTTTTTTCCATCTACGTAACATTGCAAAAATCTGAAATTTTCTGTCCAAAAATGATGCAGAAAAATGTATCCATGCTTTTGTTACTTCTAGGTTAGACTACTGCAATGCTCCACTTTCCGGCTACCCTGATAAAGCACTAAATAAACTTCAGTTAGTGCTAAATACAGCTGCTAGAATCAAAGAAATTTGATCATATTACTCCAGTGCTAGCCTCCCTACACTGGCTTCCTGTCAGCAAGGGCTGATTTCAAGGTTTTACTGTTAACCTACAAAGCGTTACATGGGCTTGCTCCTACCTATCTTTCCGAGTTGGTCCTGCCGTACATACCTACACGTACGCTACGGTCACAAGACGCAGGCCTCCTAATTGTCCCTAGAATTTCTAAGCAAACAGCTGGAGGCAGGGCTTTCTCCTATAGATCTCCATTTTTATGGAATGGTCTGCCTACCCATGTGAGAGACGTAGACTCGGTCTCAACCTTTCAAGTCTTTACTGAAGACTCATCTCTTCAGTAGGTCATATGATTGAGTGTAGTCTGGCCCAGGAGTGTGAAGGTGAACGGAAAGGCTCTGGAGCAACGAACCGCCCTTGCTGTCTCTGCCTGGCCGGTTCCCCTCTCTCCACTGGGATTCTCTGCCTCTAACCCTATTACAGGGGCTGAGACACTGGCTTACTGGTGCTCTTTCATGCCGTCCCTAGGAGGGGTGCGTCACTTGAGTGGGTTGAGTCACTGACGTGATCTTCCTGTCTGGGTTGGCCCCCCCCCCTTGGGTTGTGCCGTGGCGGAGATCTTTGTGGGCTATACTCTGCCTTGTCTCAGGATGGTAAGTTGGTGGTTGAAGATATCCCTGTAGTGGTGTGGGGGCTGTGCTTTGGCAAAGTGGGTGGGGTTATATCCTTCCTGTTTGGCCCTGTCCGGGGGTATCATCGTCTCCTGACACATTGTCTCCTGACCCCTCCTGTCTCAGCCTCCAGTATTTATGCTGCAGTAGTTTATGTGTCGGGGGGCTAGGGTCAGTTTGTTATATCTGGAGTACTTCTCCTGTCTTGTCCGGTGTCCTGTGTGAATTTACGTATGCTCTCTCTAATTCTTTCTTTCTCTCTCTCAGAGGACCTGAGCCCTAGGACCATGCCTCAGGACGACCTGGCATGATGACTTCTTGCTTTCCCCAGTCCACCTGGCCATGCTGCTGCTCCAGTTTCAACTGTTCTGCCTGCGGCTATGGAACCCTGACCTGTTCACCGGACGTGCTACCTGTCCCAGACCTGCTGTTTTCAACTCTCTAGAGACCGCAGGAGCGGTAGAGATACTCTTAATGATCAGCTATGAAAAGCCAACTGACATTTACTCCTGAGCCTCGACAACTACTGTGATTATTATTATTTGACCATGCTGGTCATTTATGAACATTTGAACATCTTGGCCATGTTCTGTTATAATCTCCACCCGGCACAGCCAGAAGAGGACTGGCCACCCCTCATAGCCTGGTTCCTCTCTAGGTTTCTTCCTAGGTTGTGGCCTCTCTAATGAGTTTTTCCTAGCCACAGTTCTTCTACACCTGCATTGCTTGCTGTTTGGGGTTTTAGGCTGTGTTTCTGTACAGCACTTTGAGATATCAGCTGATATACGAAGGGCTATATAAATACATTTGATTTGATTTTGATTTGATTTGTAATCCGTAATGGACTGTAGCCCCTGCCACATGCTGCGGGTATCTGAGCCTGTGTAATATGATTCCAGCTTATTCCTATATTGTCCTTTTGCTCATTCGATGACTCTGCGGGGGTCATAGCGGGACTTCTTGTACTTGTTCCTGTCGTCAACCGTAGCCTCAGGGTTGTGTGTGTGTGTTTGGGTGTTGCTACATATGTTTGTGTATTGTATATCTATGAATTCTCTGAGGTGTGGGTGTCTGTGTGCGCATGTGCACCTGCTCCCTTGTTTGAATCCATGTACTTATGTTTGTGTGTGTGTAGGCAGACCCTCTACCATGAAAATATTAACCAGTTCATTGTTGTGTATACATTACAGAAGGTGAAAGACAGATTAGCACGTAGTGACACAGCCACCAGCATTCAAGTCATTTGTGGTTTTCGGCAGGTTACCGGGGGTTACGCCATCAGCATCATTACCCGTTAGAGATTGTAACTGAGTGTGTATTTCTGGCACACACACACACGCTGTCACACACGCACGTGCCCACATTGCCATCTCTCCTCAGGTCAAGTGAGGCATTGCCTCAAGTATTCATGGGAACTTAACACTGCATTGAAAACTGTTCAAAGAACATCAAAGGCAGCTGTGTATTTACAGTTCTGTAAACAGGTACACACATTCACACGCCCACACACAGGTACAAACGCACACACACTGTTATCACTGACCAGGCAGTGATAACAGAGGCTGTTTGTGGTAAGGTGTAGCTGCTTGTGTAATATAGGTCCTTATTGCCCGGGAGCTTAATATGAGAAAAACAAACAAGGTTGTGAACTGATCACCTGTTTTCTCACAGCACGTCTCACACACATAAAAGTGTGTGCATGTTCAAATCAAAATAATTGTAATTTTTATTTGTCACATGATTGACAGCTGCCTCTGATTGAGAACCACATTAGGCTGGACACAGAAACAGACAAACTAGACACACAACATAGAATTCCCACCCAGCTCACGTCCTGACCAACACTAAACAAGCAAAACACATAAGAACTCTGGTCAGGATGTTACACAGTGTAGCTATTGGTTAACTATTTTACCAAATATTTAGCAGTATAACTTTAGGGTAGAAGCTGTTCAGGGTCCTGTTGGTTCCAGACTTGCATTGGTATCGCTTGCTGTGTGGTAGCAGAGAGAACAGTCTATGACTTCGGTGGCAGGAGTCTGACCATTTTTCGGGCCTTCCTCTGACACTGCCTGGTATAGAGGTCCCGGATGGCAGGAAGCACGGCCCCAGGAATGTACTGGGCCGTACGCACTATCCTCTGTAGCACCTTGCGGTCAGATAACAAACAGTTGCCATACCAAGCAGTCATGCAGCCAATCAAGATGCTCTCAATGGTTCAACTATAGAACTTGTTGAGGATCTGAGGGCCCGTTCCAAATCTTATCAGCCTCCTGAGGGGGAAGAGACATTGACATGCCCTCTTCACGACTGTGTTGAGTGTGTGGACCATGATAGTTCCTTAGTGATGTAGACACCGAGGAACTTGGAGCTCTCGACCTGTTCCACAACAGCCTAGTCGATGTGGATAGGGGTGTTCTCAGCACTCAAATTCCTGTAGTCCACCATCAGCTCCTTTGTCTTGCTGACATTAAGGGAGAGGTTGTTGTCTTGGCACCGTACAGGGAGTACAGGAGGGGAGTATTTTCTTGTTTGCTTATGGCCCTATACAGGTTGTTGAGTGTGGTCTTAGTGCCAGCATCGGTTTATTGTGGTAAATAGACAGTTACAAAAAAATATAAATTAAAACTCTCTTGGTAAATAGTGTGGTCTACAGGTATTCTAACTCAGGCGAGCAGAACCTCGAGACTTCCTTAATATTGGAGATTCTGCACCAGTTGTTAACAAAAAGGCAAACACATGCTCCTCTGAGCTTCCCCAATGCAGCTGTTCTGTCCTGCCGATGTATAGAAAAAACGTATAGATTTATTTTTACCGCCCTTGTTCGGCCACGACTCAGAGAAACATAGGATATTACAGTTCTTTAGATCACATTGATACGATTGTCTCGAACGGAGCTCTTCCAGTTTATTCTCTGGTGATTGCATGTTCGCCAATAGAAGTGAGGGTAGAGGCGATTTATCCACTCTCTGATGTAGTCTCTTCAGGTATCCTGCACACCGGCCTCTATAGAGGCGTTTCCTCCTCCTTCGAATGTTGGGGATTTGGGCCTGGTCCGCGATAATCAACGTATTTCTTCTCAGACTCATTGAAGTAGAAGTCCTCGTCCAAATGGAGGTTAGTGATAGCTGTTCTGATGTCCAGAAGCTCTGTTCTGTCATAGGATACGATGGCAGAAACATTATGTACAAAAAAGTTAAAAGATCAGCTCAAAACAATACGTAAAACAGCACAATTGGTCGGAAGCCCGTAAAATGTATTCCATTCCCTCTGGCGCCATTATTATTATTGTGTATGTGTCTGTATGTTTCTAGCATGCGTACTGTACATAAATGCATTTGTATGTGAAGCATATTCATGGGTTGCGCCTCTTTGCCATTGTTATCAACGTTCTACAGACGCCGCAGCCACATTGATGTCCAAAAGTACAACAGGGGCTAATGACTGAACAGAAGCTACAGTGTAAAGGCAGTCAATGTTGTTCTCCCCCTTAGACGAGAAGGAGCATGGATAGGACCAAGATGCGGATTGAGGGAAATAAGCCATCTTTTAATGACAACAGCAAAACAAGACACTACAAAACAACAAATGTGACTAACCTTCAACCGTCCTGTGAGGACACAGGAACAAACACCCACAAAACCCCAGTGAAACCCTGGCTGCCTTAGTATGACTCAATTAGAGACAAACGATACACACCTGTCTCTAATTGAGAATCATACCAGGCCGAACACAAAAACCAACCTAGAAATACAAAACATAGACTGCCCACCCAAAACACACGCCCTGACCATAAACAATTACAAAAACAACATTAAACAGGTCAGGACCGTTACAGAACCCCCCCCTCAAGGTGTGAACGCCGGGCGCACCAGCACAAAGTCCAGGGGAGGGTCTGGGTGGGCAGTTGACCACGGTGGTGGCTCAGGCTGAGGGCGCTGTCCCCACACCACCATAGTCACTCCCCGCTTCTGTCTTCCCCTCCCAATGACCACCCTAAAACTAACATCCCCTAAATGAGCGGCCAGCACCGGGAGAAGGGGCAGCACCGGGAGAAGGGGCAGCACCGGGAGAAGGGGCAGCACCGGGAGAAGGGGCAGCACCGGGACAAGGGGCAGCACCGGGACAAGGGGCAGCACCGGGACAAGGGGCAGCACCGGGACAAGGGGCAGCACCGGGACAAGGGGCAGCACCGGGACAAGGGGCAGCACCGGGACAAGGACCAGCACCGGGATAAGGGGCGGCAGGTCCTGGCTGAGGGACTCCGGCAGGTCCTGGCTGAGGGACTCCGGCAGGTCCTGGCTGAGGGACTCCGGCAGGTCCTGGCTGAGGGACTCCGGCAGGTCCTGGCTGAGGGACTCCGGCAGGTCCTGGCTGAGGGACTCCGGCAGGTCCTGGCTGAGGGACTCCGGCAGGTCCTGGCTGAGGGACTCCGGCAGGTCCTGGCTGAGGGACTCCGGCAGGTCCTGGCTGAGGGACTCCGGCAGGTCCTGGCTGAGGGACTCCGGCAGGTCCGGGCTGAGGGACTCCGGCAGGTCCGGGCTGAGGGACTCCGGCAGGTCCGGGCTGAGGGACTCCGGCAGGTCCTGGCTGGACGGCTCCGGCAGGTCCTGGCTGGACGGCTCCGGCAGGTCCTGGCTGGACGGCTCCGGCAGGTCCTGGCTGGACGGCTCCGGCAGGTCCTGGCTGGACGGCTCCGGCAGGTCCTGGCTGGACGGCTCCGGCAGGTCCTGGCAGGACGGCTCCGGCAGGTCATGGCAGGACGGCTCCGGCAGGTCATGGCAGGACGGCTCCGGCTGGTCATGGCAGGACGGCTCCGGCTGGTCATGGCAGGACGGCTCCGGCTGGTCATGGCAGACGGCAGACTCCGGCCGGCTGAGACGCACTATAGGCCTGGTGCGTGGTACCGGAACTGGAGGTACCGGGCTGAGGGCACGCACCTCAGGGCGAGTGCGGGGAACAGGAACTGGGCACACTGGACTCTCGTGGCGCACTCTAGGCCTGGTGCGTGGTACCGGAACTGGAGGTACCGGGCTGGAGACACGCACCATAGGGAGAGTGCGAGGAAGAGGAACAGGGCTCTGGAGATGCACTGGAAGCCTGGTGCGTGGTGTAGGCACTGGTGGTACTGAGCTGGGGTGGGAAGGTGGCGCCGGATATACCGGACCGTGAAGGAGGACACGTGCTCTTGAGCACCGAGCCTCCCCAACCTTACCAGGTTGAATGGTCCCCGTAGCCCTGCCAGTGCGGCGAGGTGGAATAGCCCGCACTGGGCTATGCAGGCGAACCGGGGACACCACCTGTAAGGCTGGTGCCATGTACGCCGGCCCGAGGAGACGTACTGGAGACCAGATACGTTGGGCCGGCTTCATGGCACTCGGCTCGATGCCCAACCTAGCCCTCCCAGTGCGGCAAGGTGGAATAGCCCGCACTGGGCTAAGCACGCGTACTGGGGACACCGTGCGCTTTACCGCATAACACGGTGTCTGACCAGTACGACGCCCTCTTACTCCACGGCAAGCCCAGGGAGTTGGCTCAGGTATCCAACCCGGCTTCGCCACACTCCCCTTTAGCCACCCCCCAAGAAATTTTTGGGTGAGCCTCTCGGGCTTCCAGCCGCTCTGCCTTGCTTTTGCCTCATAAAACCTCCTCTCCGCTTTTGCTGCCTCCAGCTCCGCTTTGGGGCGGCGACACTCCTCTGGCTCTGCCCAGGGTCCTTCTCCGTCCAGAGTCTCCTCCCAAGTCCATTCCTCTTTTCCCCATTGCTGTAGTTCCTTTTCTCTCTCCTCAATCCGCTTGGTCCTGTTGTGGTGGGTGTTTCTGTAAAGGCAGTCAATGTTGTTCTCCCCCTTAGACGAGAAGGAGCATGGATAGGACCAAGATGCGGATTGAGGGAAATAAGCCATCTTTTAATGACAACAGCAAAACAAGACACTACAAAACTACAAAACAACAAATGTGACTAACCTTCAACCGTCCTGTGAGGACACAGGAACAAACACCCACAAAACCCCAGTGAAACCCTGGCTGCCTTAGTATGACTCTCAATTAGAGACAAACGATACACACCTGTCTCTAATTGAGAATCATACCAGGCCGAACACAAAAACCAACCTAGAAATACAAAACATAGACTGCCCACCCAAAACACACGCCCTGACCATAAACAATTACAAAAACAACATAAAACAGGTCAGGACCGTTACATACAGTATGACTGTTTCGACTAAATTACACTATAGTGGCTTGGAAATACCATGACTTTGCTAAACAACTTTGCCATCATCATCATCATGTTGTCAAATTTACTTTAGACAAATGGCAATGTGGTCATTAGCTAGCAACAATAGCTAGAAATCCTAACATTAGCTATCTAAAAACTGTTTGACTCCCCTCAGTCTTAACTAGCTAGCTAACGTTATAGTGCAACTAAAGTCAATCTACTGACATCAAAATTATGAAAAAAGGTTTTGCTACTAATAATTTACCTTCTTTAGAAATGGCATTGTGTTTACAAAGCACAGTAATGCACTTTAGACCAAATCTTCATTACCGCTTACTAAGGATGTATTAAGTAGAATGTTCAGTTGGCCATCAGTCCTAAAACGAATGTTCAAAGCAATATTGTGATGAAACGCGCAACCCATGAATAGCAGAATGAGAGTGAGAGAAGGGAGACATAGAGAGAGCGTGCTCTGTATATTTGCTCAGAAGGAGCTGTTTTCCCTCCAGTTACGATGGAAAGAAGGGATTTCCCCTGCAACACATTAATTCACAGATTATTATACATGACATTTGCCTGAGTAGCCACCCCTCTCCCCCATCTGCCAGGCTTCTATACTATCAGCATTGCCTGGAGAGTCTCTCTTTCTGATGGTGACATTTACAGGGATAAGTGAGCGACCTGCCAGGTTTTTGAGATGCAGGTAGTTTCTGTAGCACATTCAGGTCACAGCAGGCAAGTGGGAGAGACTGCAGTTTGCTTCCCACATTGAGACTTATTTGCATATCTCAGTACACTCTTAGAAACAAGGTTATTCGGCTGTCCCTATAGGAGAACCCTTTTTGGTTTCATGGAGAACCTTTTTGGTTCCAGTAGAGCCCTTTTGGCTTCCATGTAGAACCTTCTGTGGAAAGGGTCCTACATGGAACCCAAAAGGGTTCTACCTGGAACCAAAAAGGGTTGTTCAAAGGGTTCTCCTATGCGGACAACCGAAGAACCCTTTTAGATTCTAAATAGAACCTTTTTGTCTAAGAGTTATAATGCAAACAAGCAAGAGTAGTGTGGATGGAATGTGAGTATTATTCTACCACGGGGCCTCAGCTCAGAGTGTGTGCAAGTCTTTGTTTGCTCTGTGCTGTCCTAAAGGTGGGGTTTTTTTACAAGCAAAGAAACCTCTGCTGGTGTTTACCTTCAGGAGCAGTGGGCAGATGACATTTAAAGGAGTGTGTGCACGCGTGTGTGTGTATGTGTGAGTGTGTGTGTGTGTGTGTGGGGGGGGCGGGTTAGGGTCAAGTGGGGTAAGTTAAGTGTCTAGCTGTTGTTTTCTTTGTTGTTCCCTGAAGAGAGGGAGAGGGAGAGGGAGAGAGAGGTGGGAGGGAGGAAGGAGGTAGCATTTGATGTACTGTTCAGGGACACACTGAATGAGGGTAAACAGGAAAAGTCCCTGGAAAAATCCATAAACCTTTTTTTAGGTCATCATTAGGAACACACAAACACGCAGTCTCTCTCTCACAAACATACACACACACAACACAGGAGGCTGGTGAGGGGAGGACGGCTCATAATTTCTGGAATGGAGTGGTATCTCACACAAGTACTTACACTGAGCACTGAGGGCTAAAAACACCAGACATTTGTCTGCTGTATTGACAGTGAGGGGGTGGGGAAGAAGAGGAGGGGAGAAGGGCCGGAACACAATTCAGCCCTCCATCTAACAAGGAGTGTGACCTGTGCTTGTCCCTTCACCTTCATTTGACCACAACATCAGCAAGCAAACACACACACACACACACACTATTCATCAACCCTCCTAATACTATCACAAAAACATTGTCGGAAAAACACACATACTGTTTACCCCCCTCCAGGCCCTAACCCATATCATCTACTCTAGCCCAGAGCTGAAGCCTTATGGTCTGGCTTCACCTCCTGATTTATACCCAGTTTGACTGTGGCAGAGGAGTCATCCAGTCTGGATGACTAAATGACTGGAGAGTGACAGAGGGTGGGGGTTACTGACCAAGTGCGTATTCTTGCATGTCGGTCACCTTTGCCATACATTCCCCAAATCTCCTGGGTCACTCCATCACCCCCAAGGACTACTTTGAGGAGTAGTTTTCACCCAGACTACACTGGTGTAGAAGTGTGTGTATAGGTTGTATAGGATGGATGGCCCACTTTGGCCTGGGAGGAGAGTGTGACGAAGATGATAGTGATGACTGTGACATGACACCACTCAGGGTAATAGGTGTGTGGTGAAAAATGTCCCTATTGTATCATCACTGTGACACAAAAGGGCCATCCTTTCCACTGAGAGAGGACCACCCCACCCCCCACACACACACACCACATTACATGTTCCCATGTGAGAATAGAATAGCACACAAATGGAGCACATATATATGCCCTTCTCAGATCCTAAGGCTCTAGCATCACAGAGGATCTATTATGCACTTTGTGAGGTTTGACTGGAGAAATGACTTCCCCTAGTGGATTTCCCCTGGAAGAAATGTTACATATTTCTAACGGCTTTTAGATGTACCTGAGGCAGATTCAATGAAGAGCAACAGTGGCCATGTATGTTGTCAGAAATCACCATGTACATGGTAAGCACAGGGAAACTGTGGGATTCACACTTGCCATATTTGCATAACGTGTTTCTATCCTGTTTGATTAAGAAGTGTTTTCTTTGACTAACACGGATGCTGGATCAAAACAAGTCTGTTTTTCTTGAAACATAATTAAGGAAATGAGAGAGAGAGAGGGGGTGGGGCTTGGTGCAAAGACAGGAGGAAGAGATTAAATAAGACAGGGGAACAGATACTGATCATATTCTCCCTGTTTCGGTCTATAAATGTCACATCCTGACCATAGAGAGACCTTATTTTCTATGGTAGAGTAGGTCAGGGCGTGACTGGGGATTAGTCTAATTTATTATTTCTATGTGGGGTTCTAGTTTTGTTTTTCTATGTTGGTGATTGGTATGATTCCCAATTAGAGGCAGCTGGTAATCGTTGTCTCTAATTGGGGATCATATTTAAGTAGCATTTTTTCCACATGTGTTTGTGGGATATTGTTTTATGTGTAGTTGCATGTTAGCACTCCATTGTCGTCACGGTTTGTTTAGTCTTTATTGTTTTGTTGTGTGGTTCACTTATTTCTAATAAAAGATGTGGAACCCAGATCACGTTGGTCCGAGTATGCTTCCAACGATCGTGACAATAAACAACCTTTACTACTACTTCTCTCCCGAGACCACAAGACATACAGATATACAGGTAATTGACAACAAAGGAACACTTGAGTAAATGAGGGATACAAATTATATTGAAAGCAGGTGCTTCGAAACAGGTGTGGTTCCTGAGTTAATTAAGCAATTAACATCCTATTATTCTTACACGGAACCCAAACTGGCTGCGCGTGTGCACCATCGTGCGCTATCGTGCATACATTTATTTCCCCCCCCCCCCACACCAAACGCGATCACGACACGCAGGTTAAAATATCAAAACAAACTCTGAACCAATGACATTAATTTGGGGACAGGTCGAAAAGCATTAAACATGTATGGCAATTTAGCTAGTTAGTTTGCACTTGCTAGCTAACATTAATTTGTCATATTTAGCTAGCTTGCTGTTGCTAGCTAATTTGTCCTGGGATATAAACATTGAGTTGTTATTTTACCTGAAATGCACAAGGACCTCTACTCCGACAATTAATCCACACATAAAACAGCCAACCAAATCGTTTCTAGTCATCTCTCCTCCTTCCAGGCTTTTTCATCTTTGAACTTATAGGGTGATCGCATCTAAACTTTCATTGTATTACCACGACAACCGGCAACAAAGTTCGTCTTTCAATCACCCACGTGGGTATAACCAATGGCACGGAGATGGCACGTGGGTACCTACTTCTATAAACCAATAGGAACGACTTCTATTTTAGCCCTTGGCGTCGCAGACGCTCGTTGGCGCAATAATTGAATTACATGGATTTCAAAATGTATTTTGCGACGTGTCCAATCTGGTCAGCATGTTAGGCTCATGGATAAAAATGCCCAGTTGCCCATAATAATTTTAGCTACCATGGCTAGAAGAAGCAATCTCAGTGACTTTGAAAGAGGGGTCTCAAAGAAGCATAGGGTGTTTAAAGGGTGTGCATTTGTATTTAACTAGGCAAGTCAGTTAAGAACAAATTATTATTTACAATGACGGCCTGCCCCGGCCAAACTTGGACGACGCTGAGGCAATTGTGCGCCGCCCTATGGGGCTCCCAATCACAGCAGGATGTGAAACAGCATGGATTTGAACCAGGGACTGTAGTGACACCTGAGATAAAGTGCCTTATACCTCTGCGCCACCAGATCTCAACTCCGTTGAACACTTCTGGGAGATTGTGGAGCGACGCCTGAGACAGCTTTTCCACCACGATCAACAAATCAATCAAATGATGGAATTTCTTGTGGAAGTATGGTGTCGCATCCCTCCAATAAAGTTGGAGGAAAATGTAATTATTATGTGGATTATATTTAATGGACATTTTTGTAAGGGTTGATAGATTTTTTTGGAAAGTTTGTCATTTCAAAGTGTAAATTACAAACTGCAGAAGCTTTTTTAAACCTCAAATGCACAACAAGTTTTAAATGTTGTACATTGCAGGGAAGCTCTCTTGCAACAGGGTGATCAAATTAAGATCCTACATCTGTACCCTTATGGCGTGTGTGTGTGTGTGTGTGTGTGTGTGTGTGTGTGTGTGTGTGTGTGTGTGTGTGTGTGTGTGTGTATATGCGCGCGCGCATGCATACGTACACGGTATGTGCTTGCATGTCTGAGAGAGAGGTACCCTTGAATAAATGTTACAGAACCCATGAAATGCAGGAGTTTGAGTATAGCAGGATCCTATACTGGTGTACTACAGCCATTTACTGGTGTAACTGGTTTCAGGGTTTACTGGTGTAACTGGTTTCAGGGTTTACTGGTGTAACTGGTTTCAGGGTTTACTGTGATAACTGGTTTCAGGGTTTACAGGTAACTGGTTTCAGGGATACTGGTGTAACTGGTTTCAGGGTTTACAGGTAACTGGTTTCAGGGTTTACTGGTGTAACTGGTTTCAAGGTTTACAGGTGTAACTGGTTTCAGGGTTTACTGTGGTAACTGGTTTCAGGGTTTACAGGTGTAACTGGTTTCAGGGTTTACTGTGGTAACTGGTTTCGGGGTTTACTGTGGTAACTGGTTTCAGGGTTTACTGGTGTAACTGGTTTCAGGGTTTACTGGTGTAACTGGTTTCAGGGATACAGTTGTAACTGGTTTCAGGGTTTACAGGTAACTGGTTTCAGGGTTTACTGGTGTAACTGGTTTCAAGGTTTACAGGTGTAACTGGTTTCAGGGTTTACTGTGGTAACTGGTTTCAGGGTTTACAGGTATAACTGGTTTCAGGTTTTACAGGTATAACTGGTTTCAGGGTTTACTGTGGTAACTGGTTTCAGGGTTTACTGTGGTAACTGGTTTCAGGGTTTACTGGTGTAACTGGTTTCAGGGTTTACTGGTGCAACTGGTTTCAGGGTTTCCTGGTGCAACTGGTTTCAGGGATACTGGTGTGACTGGTTTCAGGGTTTACTGGTGCAACTGGTTTCAGGGTTTACTGGTGCAACTGGTTTCAGGGTTTACTTGTGTGCCAGTTTACAAGCTATCTGGCTACTGGCACATTTCACTGCTGTTCGTCTGGATTGTTCAATAGATGTTGCTTGGAGATGCTGTGTTGAAAGTAGTGCACATAAAGGATTTATAAGAGGTTTAGGGTTATAGGCCCCACCCCATCAACCCCTTTATAGAGGCACATTAATGTCCACCTCTCCACCCCACTTTTACTGCCCTTTTCAGTCCCCCTCCCCCCAAACACACATACACCCTTCACGCCCATCACCATACACAGACTGCCTTCATCCATCCGTCCCTCCGCTAACCCAGTTCTCGTTTCTTCTCTTCCCATTTCCCCAAATCCTACGGGCCACCTAGTGTGTTGCTTTGGTGGAAATCAATAATTTCATCTCAGCACTTTCTCAGTTTTCAACTAGAGACTAGCAGGGCTGTCTCTCCCTAGCAGGGCTGTCTCTCCAGACAGATCCATCAACACGGACCAGACTGCTACAGTACACACAGAGACGCAGACACATACAGACAGACACAAGAAGACACTTCCCCCCGACACTCTACACACAAACAGACTCACGTACTCCTTCAATATCCCCTCCCCACACTCAGACATACCCTTATAAAACACACCCTTCAACATTCTACACACACACTCCGCCCACCCTCACACACTAACTGCCTACACACCCATCAACACAAATCCAACCCTCCCCTCCCCCTGTATTGATATACTGTATGTCAATGCAGAGCTTTCTTGTGCTTTTCAGCTTGAAAAACAGAGTGATAAATCAAAGAGTGCACAGTGGAAACAGATGAACCAGTGCTACACTTCTACCCCGACCGGAATGGGAGAACCACAGCAAATACTCCTCTTTTCAGAGAGAGAGAGAGAGAGAGAGAGAGAGAGAGAGAGAGAGAGAGAGAGAGAGAGAGAGAGAGAGAGAGAGAGAGAGAGAGAGAGAGGAGAGAGAGAGAGAGAGAGAGAGAGAGAGAGAGAGAGAGAGAGAGAGAGAAGAGAGAGAGAGAGAGAGAGAGAGAGAGAGAGAGAGAGAGAGAGAGAGAGAGAGAGAGAGAGAGAGAGAGAGAGAGAGAGAGAGAGAGAGAGAGAGAGAGAGAGAGAGAGAGAGAGAGAGAGAGAGAGAGAGAGAGAGAGAGAGAGAGAGAGAGAGAGAGAGAGAGCTCAACAACCTCTACACTGTCAAGCTAAAATGGTTGCTGGATAAAAGGGAATGTCTCAGGTAGTCAGCTTCCTCCTGGTTTTCTGTTCAGAGAGTCAGGACAAAAACTGCTCTGGGAATTATAATAAATCATAACAATATGATTTCCTTGGCAACTGGAAGTATATTGCATGCTGTGTAGCCTTTGTATAGCAATGTTGTTTTTCTTTCCCATGGCATTTCAGTATATGGACTTACTGTATGAGGTATATCATAATGCACACACAAACACACACGGTGCTATATTCCATGTCCAATATTCCAAAGGAGTATTCCTGGCGGAAATTCCATAAATCATTCCAGATCATGCATTTTCAGCAGGGTATTGAAAATAAAAATATAGCAAGATTTTGCTACAGTAGAACCCATGCATTGGAAATATGATTCATTGTGCATATCTTTGCCGGATTTGTTCGATAAAATCATGGTAATGAGGAAACGCTTTGCAAGCAAAACAGTTTGTCAAAGAAAGGACACAGTTAAGATCTTTGTTCTTCTGTATAGCTTCTTTAAATACTCTTTCTACATTTGTCTACACTATCAGATGTAATCTGAAAGGTTTGCTCTTACATCAACCATTGTACACTGTCAATCATGAGTTGGGGGAGTGGAGTAATGTTGATATGAGATTTAGATTAGATTATTAGATTAGATCAGTGTATTAGTCACATGCACAGGGTCGCAGATGTAATCGCAGGGTACAGTGAAATGATTGAAAAGAGGGGTGTAGATAGAATATCCATAAGGGAGCAGCAAGGGGGAGAGAGGGAGCAGGTATCTGCCTAGTGGCTATTCAGCAGCCTGACAGTCTGGGTGTAGAAGCTGTTGGCCAGTCTGACAGTTTTTTCCATGATAATCCTATACTGTCCTGGTCTGAGTGATGGATGCGGGGAGAGCATGCTGTGGCTCAGGTGGCTGAGGTCCTTGATGATATTTAGCCTTCCTGCAACACCTAGTGTTGTAGGTGTCCTAAAGGGCAGGCAATGAGCATCCAATAGTGCGTTCGGTTGAGGCCACCACCCTCTGTAGAGCCGTGATAAAGCCCAACAGGATGTTCTCGATGGTGCTCCTGTAGAACACTGGGGCCCCCTGAGGACAGGTCAAATTTCTTCAGCCTCCTGAGGGTTTAGAGTTGCTACCGTGCCTTCTTCACCATGGTGCCCGTGTGGTTTGACCATTTCAGCTCATCGGAGATGTGTACACCGAGGAACTTGAAGTTTTTGACCGTCTCCATATTGCCCCCTTTGATGAGGATGGGGGCATGCCCAACCTGGTTCCTCCTGAAGTCCACAATCAGCTAATTTGTTTTGCTGATGTTGAGGGAGAGGTTGTTTACCTAGCACCACACCGTCAGAGTGCCTACCTCCTCTCTGTAGGCCGTCTCATCATGGTTGGTAATCAGGCCTACTGCTGTCGTCTCATCAGCAAACTTGATGATGGAGTTGTGACTGTGTGAGCCCAGGCAGTCGTTGATATACAGGGAGTACAGGAGTGGACTGAGTACGCACCCTCGTGGGACCCCTGTGTTGAGGGTCAGTGTGGAGGAGGTAATGTTGCCTACCTTCACCACCTGGGGAAGGCATGTCAGGAAGTCCAGGATCCAGTTGCATAGGGAGGAGTTCAGGCCCAAGGCTGTGAGCTTTGTGATGAGGGCACTATGGTATTCAAGGCCTAGCTGTAGTCAATGAACAGCATCCTCACATATACATTCCTTTGTCCAGGTGGGTGAGGGCAGTGTGCAGTTCATTGGAGATTGCGTTGTCCGTGGATCTGTCAAGGCGGTAGGCGAATTGGAGAGGGTTGAATGTGTCGGGGAGAGAGGAGGTGATGTGGTCTTTGACTAGCCTCTTAAATCCCTTCATGATGACGGAAGTGAGTGCTAAGGGTCAGTTGTCCTTCAGTTCAGTTACTTTCGCTTCTTGGGCAGGTGGGGATGACGGCCTGAGCTAGAGAGAAATCATTTTTTTCTTCAGAAAACACAACAGCTAGCTGGTCTGCTAGGGATACCGTCTGGGGCATCAGCCTTGCGAGGGTTAACATGTATGAATGACTTCTATACAGTGCATTCAGAAAGTATTTAGACCCTGTGACTTTATCCACATTTTGTTACATTACAGCCTTATTCTAAAATAGATTAAATTATGTTTTTTCCTCCTCAATCTACAGACATAACCCCATAATGACAAAGCAAAAACCGATTTCTATCATTTTTTGAAGACCCTGCCACATAAGCTTGGTGTCCGACGGAGAGAATTGCTGAATTGCTCCTTCACTTTGTCTCTACTGCATACTTGTGTCTCACCATCTTGATCGATCTGCGTAGGTCGTATTTGTACTGTTTCACCATACAATTGTCCCCGGTCTCCTTGCCGTGTTTAGAAGCAGAATCTCTCTCCTTCACTTTCCCGACAAGACTGCCATCAATCCACATTTTCTGAGATGAGGAGCGGAAATTTGTGGGAAACACCCTTGCATTTCCTCTGGCACATTCTAGATGTATAGACGTTGGGTTTGATAAGGGCTGTCTGACTGGATTAGACCAGGCTCTATAGGATTGAATGAGGCTCCATCAACAAACACCTTCCCCAACATATATAATATGAAGATCACAGATCTCCAAGAATTTAATCAAGCACTTGCCAGCTAATTAAATATCCTCATTTTCCCAGCTAGGAGTCGTGAGGGATCTAATTAACAGTCGAGGTTGTGTCTTAATGAGAAAGTAGAAGAGAGGAGAGATAGGGACTGATTGGAGAGGAAAAGAGAGAGCAAAAGAGAAGAGACAGAGTGGGGAAGTACACGTCCTTTTTATTACTGGCCACCTCCTATCTACAGATGAAGTCAGAAGTTTACATACACTTAGGTTGGAGTCATTCAAACTCGTTTTTCAACCACTCCACACATTTATTGTTAACAAACTATAGTTTTGGCAAGTCGGTTAGGACATCTACTTTGTGCATGACAACATCCAACATGACAACATCCAACAATTGTTTACAGACAGATTATTTCACTCATAATTCACTGTATCACAATTCCAGTGGGTCAAAAGTTTACATAAACTAAGTTGACTGTGCCTTTAAACAGCTTGGAAAAATCCAGAAAATTATGTCATGGCTTTAGATGCTTCTGATAGGCTAATTGACATAATTTGAGTCAATTGGAGGTGTACCTGTGGATGCATTTCAAGGCCTACCTTCAAACTCAGTGCCTCTTGATGCTTGACATCATGGAAAAATCAAAAGAAGTCAGCCAAGACCTCAGAAAAAACATTGTAGACCTCTACAAGTCTGGTTCATCCTTGGGGGCAATTTCCAACCCCCTGAAGGTACTACATTCTACATCTGTACAAACAATAGTACGCAAGTATAAACACCACTCAGGAAGGAGACGCGTTCTGTCTCTTAGAGATGAATGTACTTTGGTGCGAAAAGTGCAAATCAATCCCAGATCAACAGCAAAAGACCTTGTGAAGATGCTGAAGGAAACAGGTACAAAGTATCTACATCCACAGTAAAACGAGTCCTATATCGACATAACCTGAAAGGCCGCTCAGCAAGGAAGAAGCCACTGCTCCAAAACCGCCATAAAAAAGCCAGACTACGGTTTGCAACTGCACATGGGGACAAAGTTCGTACTTTTTGGAGAAATGTCCTCTGGTCTGATGAATCAAAAATAGAACTGTTTGGCCATAATGATCATCGTTATGTTTGGACGGAAAAAGGGGGAGGCTTGCAAGCCGAAGAACAACATCCCAACCGTGAAGCACGGGGGTAGCAGCATCATGTTGTGGGGTGCTTTGCTGCAGGAGGGACTGGTGCACGTCACAAAATAGATGGCATCATGAGTACGGAAAATTCTGTGGATATATTGAAGCAACATCTCAAGACATCAGTCAGGAAGTTAAAGCTTGGTCGCAAATGGGGTCTTCCAAATGGATAATGACCCCAAGCACACTTCCAAAGTTGTGGCAAAATGGCTTAAGGAAAACAAAGTAAAGGTATTGGAGTGGCCATCACATAGCCCTGACCTCAATCCTATAGAAAATGTGTGGGCAGAACTGAAAAAGCATGTGCGAGCAAGGAGGCCTACAAACCTGACTCAGTTAAACCAGCTCTGTCAGGAGGAATGGGCCAAAATTCATCTGACTTATTTTGGGAAGCTTGTGGAAGCCTACCTGAAACGTTTGACCCAAGTTAAACAATTTAACGGCAATGCTACCAAATACTAATTTAGTGCATGTAAACTTCTGACCCACTGGGAAATTGATGAAGGAAATAAAAGCTGAAATAAATTATTCTCTCTACTATTATTCTGACATTTCACATTCTTAGGGATAGGCGTCCTGTCAACGGGACAGTTGTAAATCGTGCAGCGCCGTGTGTCACGATAGCAGATTTTAGAGAAACAACAAATGTCGGTATATATAAGTGTTTTATATCGTCTGAAAGCTTAAATTCTTGTTAATTTAACTGCACTTTCCAATGTACAGTAGCTATTACTTGTGAAAAGGTAGGTTTGATAAATTCTGAAATCTTGCTCTGATTTATCATCCAAAGGGTCCCAGAGATAACATGAAGAGTCGTTTTGTTAGATAAAATCATTTTTCATGTCCTTAAAAGGTCCATAAAGCATGCATAACTGATTTTGTATTTCCACTCATTCAATTTGTAAAGAAAGGAATCTGTGAAAATTTTACCCTGAACATTGTTTCAACCAGTCAAATCACATTCGTATTTCTTCCTCAGAGATCCCAGAACGTAACCAGACTTCACTATATCCTTAGGAGTGTAGTATTACCTATAGGACACCAAATTTGGTCAGAGACGCGACACCTTCATGGCACGTCAATGATGCGGGCGGTCTTCACTTGAACGACTCTAACTTTGTCAAATAAGCACCAATCAGGGTCAAACAAAGCTAGCTAGATAGCTAATGAGTTGGGCTTTACGTGAGTCAGAAACCCAGTATCTGTCGCAAAATGTTGCTGCTAACCTTGTGCGGCATCAAGCCTTTCCCTTTTGGACAAAAATTCTAAGAATATTGAGAGTTATGAAGTTATGAAAACTGGGTGTTTTGAAAATGTTGAACTTATAATATGGATACTAACTTCTTCTTAACCTCTTTGGGCTGCAGGGGCAGTATTGAGTAGCCTGGATAAAAGGTGCCCATTTCAAACGGCCTCGTACTCAATTCTTGCTCGTACAATATGCATATTATTATTACTATTGGATAGAAAACACTCTTTAGTTTCTAAAACCGTTTGAATTATATCTGTGAGTAAAACAGAACTCATTTGGCAGCAAACTTCCAAACAGGAAGTGAAAATTCTGAAAATGGGGCTCTGTGTCAGGGCCTGCCTATTCAACTTGCTTATATTTATGGATCTGTATGCACTTCATACGCCTTCCACTAGATGTCAACAGGCAGTAGAATGTTGAATGGAGTGACAGGTCCGCTCTTTTGGAGTGACAGGTCCGCTCTTTTGTCAGTATTCAACTGCGCACCAGGGAACCTCACATTGTCTTCTGAAAAGCGTTAGGTATACACGACGAAATGCTCCGGCTCTGATTCTATTGGATATATATGAGAAGAACATCGTAAAGTAGGATTTTCAACCGAGTTTGACCAGTTTATTCAACGTTTATTGGGAATTTTGGAATTTTTCGTTCCAGGCGCAAAGATTTCTTGGACATGTGCCCTCCACATGGCTAGCCAAAGTTGCTAATTCGACAGAAGAAATGGACATTCTAAAACAAAACAACGATTTATTCTGGAACTAGGACTCCTTGCACAACATTCTGATGGAAGATCATTAAAGGAAAGAGAATATTTATGATGTTATTTCGTATTTTTGTGGAATATGCTGGCTCCAACAAGGCGGAGAATTGGTGAGCGCTGTCTCACAATATTGCATGCTGTATGTTGTACTAAAGTTATTTTAAAAAATCTAACACAGCGGTTGCATTAAGAACCAGTGTATCTTTCATTTGCTGTACAACATGTATTTTTTAGTAAAGTTTATGATGAGTTCTTTGGTTAGATTACGTGACTGTCCAAAATATCTCCGGACAATTTGGTGCATCATGGCTACATATTCACAATGTAAAACCAGGATTTGTACCTCTAAATATGCACATTTTCGAACAAAGCATAAATGTATTGTATAACATGATGTTATAAGACTGTCATCTGATGAAGTTAGTGGTTAGGTTAGTGATTAATTTTATCTCTATTTGTGGGTTTTGTGAAAGCTACCTTTGCGGTGAATAAATGGCGTTGTGTGTTTGGCTATTGTGGTGAGTTAATATAAATATATATTGTGTTTCGCTGTAAAACACTTAAAAAAATCGGAAATATTGGCTGTATTCACAAGATGATTATCTTTCATTTGCTGTACACCATGTATTTTTCATAAATGTTTTATGATGAGTATTTATGTATTTCAAGTTGCTCTCTGTAATTATTCTGGCTGCTTTGGTGCTATTTGTGATGGTGGCTGCAATGTAAAACTATGATTTATACCTCAAATATGCACATTTTCGAACAAAACATAAATGTATTGTATAACATGATGTTATAAGACTGTCATCTGATGAAGTTTTCAAATGTTAGTGATTAATTTGATCTCTATTTGTGGGTTTTGTGAAAGCTACCTTTGCGGTGGAAACATGGTGAAAACATGGCGTTGTGTGTTTGGCTATTGTGGTTAGCTAATATAAATATATATCGTGTTTTCGCTGTAAAACATTTTAAAAATCGAAAATGATGGCTGGATTCACAAGATGTTTGTCTTTCATTTGCTCTATTGGACTTGTGATTTCATGAAATTATATTATATGATATCCCTTTCGCGTTAGGCTAGGCTATGCTAGTCAGCTTTTTTGATGAGGAGGATCCCGGATCCGGGAGAGAGAAGCGGTAGAGGCTAATACTGGAAAAGCTAAATCAAAGTCCAAGTATACAGATTTGAAGATATTCTTGCAAAAAAATGTAATGTGAATGTAAATGTCTCCTTCACGATTTGTACCATTTGGACAAATGTACCAGGGGGACTTCACACTAAATGTCATGTAGTTTGCTCATACTTCAAGTTATCCGTCAGAAACTTTGCACATACACTGCTGTCAACTTGTGGACACCATCGGAATTACAACCAGAGTGATGGCTAGATTTGGAATCTTTCTGTTGCATTTCAAAGATGGTGGTAGAAAGGGGAAAAAAACTGTTGTTTTTTTCATTTTATTGTCTTCTTCCAGATCTATTGTGTTAAATTCTCCTACATTCAATTCACATTTCTACAAACTTTTCCACATTTCCACAAACCTGAGCTAAAGGCAGTTAGATTTTGGTATGTCATTTTAGGCGAAATTAAAAGGAAAAAAAGGGGGCTATCCCTTTAAGGCATTCCAATTATCTCCCAGTTCCCATCAATTCCTAAAATGTATGTAAACATGGAATACCGCTCTCACTGTCTGACACTGGGGCGGAATCATTCCTCACACACACACACGCACGCACACACACACACACACACACACAGGCCTCAGAAACACAAAACAGCAGGAGCCATTGTTCCATGGATTTCTAACAAAGCCTGTCTGATAATGTTACAAACACACACATCCTGTCTACTCTTTAAAACACACACACACACACACACACGGTGCTATATTACATGTCCAATATTCTAAAGGAGTATTCCTGGCGGTAATTTCATAAGCAATTCCAGATTGTACATTATATATAGCCACCCAAAGTCTATGCTCTTCCAGGGCTCATTCTCTGCATGCAACTACAGAATAGACAACATAAATCCCTCTCATGTTTCCATGCTGGGCAGTTAATCAACATGCTTCCTTGGTAAATGTAATGGCTGTCCCCAGGCTGGGATTATACTGGATCACATTACTATTTATCTCATACTACACTGGCTGGGTGGTCTCTACACTGACTGTATCAAACATTAGGAACAGCCTCAATTCGTCAGGGCATGGACTCTACAACGTGTCTAAAGTTATCCACTGTGATGCTGGCCCATGTTTACTCCAATGTTTCCCACAGTTGTGTCAAATTGACTGGATGTCCTTTGGGTGGTGGACCTTTCTTGATACACACAGGAAACTGTTGAGTTTGAAAAACCCAGCAGCGTTGCAGTTCTTGACACAAACAGGTGCATCTGGCACCTACGACCATACCCCATTCAAAGGTACTTAAATCTTTTGTCTTGCCCATTCAACCTCTGAATGGCATACAATCCGTGTCTCAATTGTCTCAAGGCTTCAAAATCCTTCTTTAACCTGTCTCCTCCCCTTCTTCTACACTGGTTAGTGGATTTAACAAATGGCATCATCAAAAAGGGATCATAGTTTCCACCTGGATTCACCTGGTCAGTCTGTCATGGAAAGAGCAGTTGTTCTTAATGTTTTGTGCACTCAATGTATACTGTACCTACCGAAAAAAGCAAGTGCAAACATATACTCTAGTGTTGGATAAAGAGGCCAGTGTATGGTGAGCGTGAGCAGTGTGTCACGTTCCTGACCTGTTTTCTGTTGTTTTGTATGTGTTTAGTTGGTCAGGGCGTGAGTTGGGGTGGGCATTCTATGTGTTGTGTTTCTATGTAGGGTTTAATGTGTTGCCTGATATGGATCTCAATCAGAGGCAGGTGTTTGACGTTTCCTTTGATTGAGAACCATATTAAGGTAGGCTGGTTTCACTGTTTGTTTGTGGGTGGTTGTCTTCCGTGTTTGTGTCTGTGCACCACACAGGACTGTTTCGTTTGTTCGTTCGTTTGTTGTAGTCTGTACCTGTTCGTGCGTTCTTCGTGTTATTATGTAAGTTCTCATAGTTCAGGTCTGTCTACGTTCGTGTTGTTATTTTTGTAATCATTTCAAGTGTTCTTCGTGTTTCGTCTGTTTGTAAATAAATTCATTATGTATTCACAACCCGCTGCGCCTTGGTCCGCTCAATCACCACAAGACGACCGTGACAGAACCACCCACCAACAAAGGATCAAGCAGCGGTGTAACAGGAGAAGCAACAGCGCACAAAGGAGGAATGGACATGGGAGGATGTTTTGGACGGCAAGGGTTGCTACACATGGGAGGAGATCCTGGCTGGAAGAGATCGCCTCCCATGGGAACAGCTGGAGGCGATTAGGAGAGCAGAGGCAACCGGAGAGAGGAACCGGAGTTATGAGGGTACACGACTAGCACAGAAGCCTGTGAGTAAAGCCCAAAAATTTCTTGGGGGGTGGCTACAAGGGAGTGTGGCGAAGTCAGGTAGGAGACCTGCGCCTACTCCCCGAGCTTACCGTGGAGAGCGAGAGTACGGGCAGACACTGTGTTATGCGGTAGAGCGCACGGTGTCTCCTGTACGTGTGCATAGCCCGGTGCGGGTTATTCCACCTCCCCGCACTGGCAGGGCTAGATTGAGTATTTAGCCGGATGTCATGAAGCCGGCCCTACACATCTGGCCACCAGTGCGTCTCCTCGGGCCGGCATCCACCACGCACTAGCCCTATGGTGCGTGTCTCCAGATCATTACCACCAGTACCGGCACCACGCACCAAGCCTCCTGTGCGTCTCCAGAGTCCTGTGCATCCTGTTGCTGCTACCCGCACTAGCCCTGAGATGCGTGTCCCCAACCCGGTACCACCAGTTCCGGCACCACGCACTAGGCCTAATGTGCGTCTCCAGGGTCCAGTATGCCCTGTTCCTTCTCCCCGCACTAGCCCTGAGATGCGTGTCCCCAGCCCGGTACCACCAGTTCCGGCACCACGCACTAGGCCTAATGTGCATCTCCAGGGTCCAGTGTGCCCTGTTCCTGCTCCCCGCACTGGCCTGAAGGTGCGTGTCCTTAGCCCGGTGCCTCCAGTTCCGGCACTACGCACCAGGCTTACAGTGCGTCTCAGCCGGCCAGAGTCTGCCGTCTGCCCAGTGGCGCCTGAACTGCTCGTCTGCCCAACGGCGCCTGAACTGCCCGTCTGCCCAACGCCGTCTGAACTGCCCGTCTGCCCAACGCCGTCTGAACTGCCCGTCTGCCCAACGGCGCCTGAACTGCCCGTCTGGCCAACGCCGTCTGAACTGTCCGTCTGCCAAGCGCCGCATGAACTGCCTGTCTGCCAAGCGCAGCATCAACTGCCTGTCTGTACTGAGCCTGCAAAGCCGCCCGTCTGTACTGAGCCCTCAAAGCCGCCCGTCTGTCATGAGCCTTCAGAGCCGTCCGCCAGACAGGAGCCGCTAGAGCCGTCCGCCAGACAGGAGCCTTCAGAGCCGTCCGCCAGACAGGAGCAGCGAGAGCCTTCCACCAGACAGGAGCAGCCAGAGCCTTCCGCCAGACATGAGCAGCCAGAGCCTTCCACCAGACAGGAGCAGCCAGAGCCGTCCGCCAGACAAGAGCGGCCAGAGCCTTCCGCCAGACAGGAGCAGCCAGAGCCTTCCGCCAGCAGGATCCGCCAGAGCTGCCAGCCAGCCAGGATCCGCCAGAGCCGCCAGCCAGCCAGGATCCGCCAGAGCCGCCAGCCAGCCAGGATCCGCCAGAGCCGCCAGCCAGTCATGAGCTGCCCTCCAGTCATGAGCTGCCCTCCAGTCATGAGCTGCCCTCCAGTCATGAGCTGCCACTCAGTCCGGAGCTGCCACTCAGTCCGGAGCTGCCACTCAGTCCGGAGCTGCCACTCAGTCCGGAGCTGCCACTCAGTCCGGAGCTGCCACTCAGTCCGGAGCTGCCACCCAGTCCGGAGCTGCCACCCAGTCCGGAGCTGCCACCCAGTCCGGAGCTGCCACCCAGTCCGGAGCTGCCACCCAGTCCGGAGCTGCCAGTAGTCCAGAGTTGCCAGTAGTCCAGAGTTGCCTCTCTGTCCTGAGCTACCTCTCTGTCCTGAGCTACCTCTCTGTCCTGAGCTACCTCTCTGTCCTGAGCTACCTCTCTGTCCTGAGCTACCTCTCTGTCCTGAGCTACCTCTATGTCCTGAGTTATCTAGGGAGGACCGGTGTTAAGGTTGCTAGACCAGGGTCGGGGGCGAGGATCGCCACTCGGAGGACGCTAAGGAGGGGGACAAAGACAATGGTGGAGTGGTGTCCTCGTCCTGCGCCGGAGCAGCCACCGCGGACAGATGCCCACCCAGACCCTCCCCGTGAGTTTTAGGGGTGCGCCCGGGGTTCGCACCTTGAGGGGGGGGTTCTGTCACGTTCCTGACCTGTTTTCTGTTGTTTTGTATGTGTTTAGTTGGTCAGGGCGTGAGTTGGGTTGGGCATTCTATGTGTTGTGTTTCTATGTTGGTTTAATGTGTTGCCTGATATGGTTCTCAATTAGAGGCAGGTGTTTGACGTTTCCTCTGATTGAGAACCATATTAAGGTAGGCTGGTTTCACTGTTTGTTTGTGGGTGGTTGTCTTCCGTGTTTGTGTCTGTGCACCACACGGGACTGTTTCGTTTGTTCGTTCGTTTGTTGTAGTCTGTACCTGTTCGTGCGTTCTTCGTGTTATTATGTAAGTTCTCATAGTTCAGTTCTGTCTACGTTCGTTTTGTTATTTTTGTAATCATTTCAAGTGTTCTTCGTGTTTCGTCTGTTTGTAAATAAATTCATTATGTATTCACAACCCGCTGCGCCTTGGTCCGCTCAATCACCACAAGACGACCGTGACACAGTGTTTCCAGATGGCCAGTAGTAAGATTGTAGTGACATGCTGTAGACCACACTATCCAACAAGAGAGTTTTTATCTATATTCTTCGTAGCTGTCTATTTACCACCACAAACCGATGCTGGCACTAAGACCACACTCAATGAGCTCTATACGGCCATAAGCAAACAGGAAAACGCTCACCCAGAGGCGGCGCTCATAGTGGCCGGCAACTTTAATGCAAGTGAAACTTACATCCGTTTAACCTAATTTCTACTAGCATGTTAAATGTGCAACCACAGGAAAAAACTCTAGGCCACCTTTACTCACTCGCCCTTCAATTGGCAAATCTGACCATAATTCTATCCTCCTGATTCCTGCTTACAAGCTAAATTAAAGCAGGAAGTACCAGTGACTCGGTCAATAAAAAAGTGATCAGATGAAGCAGATGCTAAGCTACAGGACTGTTTTGCTAGCACATACTGGAATATGTTCCGGGATTCTTCCGATGGCATTGAGGAGTCCACAACATTAGTCACTGGCTTTATCAATAAGTGCAACGATGACGTCGTCCCCACAGTAACTGTACATACATAACCCAACCAGAAGCCATGGATTACAGGCAACATCCGCACTGAGCTAAAGGGGGGAGCTGCCGCTTTCAGGGAGCGGGACTCTAACCCGGAAGCTTATAAGAAATCCCGCTATGCCCTCAGATGAACCATCAAACAAGAAAAGCATCAATACTGGACTAAGATTGAATGGTACGACACTGGCTCTGACGCTCGTTGGATGTGCAAACTATTACAGACTACAAAGGGAAGCACAGCCGAGAGCTGCCCAGTGACACGAGACTACCAGATAAGCTAAACTACTTCTATGCTCGCTTTGAGGCAAATAACACTGAAACATACATGAGAGGCAGATTTTCAACCAAGCTCTCATTGAGCTGTAGGAGTTTTCACTTCCTACGGCTTCCACTAGATGTCAACAGTCAATAGAACTTTGTCTGATGACTCTACTGTGAGGGGGGCCGAAGGACACAGGAATTAGTCACCACTGCCACGAGCTGACCATGCTTTGACCACGCGCGTTCACGTGATAGGCAGCTCTGTTCCATCGCTCAACTGAAGTCAATCTAATTCTCCGGTTGGAACGTTATTCAAGATGTATGTTAACCTGTCTGGCTCTGGCGTTCCGCTAGCGGAACTCCTCCCACATTCCACTGAAAAGGCAGAGCACGAAATTCAAAAGATATTTTTTAGAAATATTTAACTTTCACACATTAACAAGTCCTATACAGCAAATGAAAGATACACATCTTATGAATCCAGTCAACATGTCCGATTTTTAAAATGTTTTACAGCGAAAACACTACATATATTTATGTTAGCTCACCACCAAATACAAAAAAGGACAGACATTTTTCACAGCACAGGTAGCATGCACAAAGCCAACCTAACTAACCAAGAACCAACCAAACTAACCAAGAAACAACTTCATCAGATGACAGTCTTATAACATGTTATACAATAAATCTATGTTTTGTTCGAAAAATGTGCATATTTGAGGTATAAATCAGTTTTACATTGCAGCTACAATCACAGCTACCGTCAGAAATAGATCCGAAGCAGCCAGAGTAATTACAGACACCAATGTCAAATACCTAAATACTTATCATAAAACATTTCTGAAAAATTGATGGTGTACAGCAAATTAAAGACAAACATCTTGTGAATCCAGCCAATATTTCCGATTTTTTAAGTGTTTTACAGCGAAAACACAATATAGCATTATATTAGCTTACTACAATAGCCTACCACACTACCGCATTCATTCATCAAGGCACGTTAGCGATAGCAATAGGCACGTTAGCGATAGCGAATAAACCAGCAAGATATATAATTTTTGACTAACCTTGATAAGCTTCATCAGATGACAGTCCTATAACATCAGGTTATACATACACTTATGTTTTGTTCGAAAATGTGCATATTTAGAGCTGAAATCAGTGGTTATACATTCTGCTACCGTAGCTATTTTGCCCCACAACGTCCGGATTTTTTTCTGACACTTTTTCTGACACACATATTCTGACCAAATGACTATTCATAAACATAACTAAAAAAATACATGTTGTATAGGAAATGATAGATCCATTAGTTCTTAATGGACAGGACTGTCATCTGATGAAGAATATCAAGGTTAGTCAAAATTATATATATTTTGCTTGTTTGTTACGATCGCTAACCTTTTGCTACTGGGAAATGGCATGTCTTTCTGGCTATTGTGGTAAGCTAATATAATGCTATATTTTGTTTTCGCTGTAAAACACTTAATAAATCGGAAATATTGGCTGGAATCACAAGATGTTTGTCTTTCATTTGCTATGTATTTTGTAAACTATGTATTTTTCAGAAATGTTTTATGATGAGTATTTAGGTATTGACGTTGGTGTCTGTAATTATTATGGCTCCTTTCGGTGCAATTTCTGATTGTAGCTGCAATGTAAACTATGATTTATACCTGAAATATGCACATTTTTCGAACAAAACAAAGATTTATTGAATAACATGTTATAAGACTGTCATCTGATGAAGTTGTTTGTTAGTTAGTTTGGTTGGTTGGCTGTTGTCATAAGTGTACCGGCATCGCCCTGCAGCCATAAGAAGTTAAACTATATTGAAAAAACATACTTTACGATGATATTGTCACATGTATCAAATAAAATCAAAGCCGGAGATATTAGTAGTCCATAACGACAGCTTATCAGAAGGCAAATCCAGGTCCCTTCAAGCGCTCTCCAGAAAACAGGAAACTGGTGACACGTCATGCCGAGAGCTATTATTCGACACCAGATCAAGTTACACACTCCATTTCTTCTCTCACTGCCTGTCGATATCTAGTGGAAGACGTATGAAGTGCATCTAAACTTTTACATATCAAGGACTTTAATAGGCAGGCCCTAGAACAGTGCATCGATTTCAGATTTTCCACTTCCTGTCAGGAAGTTTGCTGCAAAAGGAGTTCTGTTTTACTCACAGATATAATTCAAACGGTTTTAGAAACTGGAGAGTGTTTTCTATCCAATAGTAATAATAATATGCATATTGTACGAGCAAGAATTGAGTACGAGGCCGTTTAAACTGGGCACGATTTTCCCCCAAAGTGAAAACAGCACCCTCTGTCATCAACAGGTTAACAACATTCTAAAGATTGATTCAGTACATCGTTTGACATGTTTCTACTGACTGTTATGGAACTTTTGGACATTTCGTCACGTTATAGTGGACGAGCTTTGTGACTTTGGAATTGTTTACCAAACGCGCTAACCAAAGTAGCTAATTGGACATAAATAACGGACATTATCGAACAAATCAAGCATTTATTGTGGACCTGCGATTCCTAGGACTGAATTCTGATGAAGTTCATCAAAGGTAAGGAAACATGTATCATGTATTTTCTGGTTTCTGTTGACTCCAACATGGCGGCTAATTTGGCTATTGTTCTGAGCGCCGTCTCAGATTATTGCATGGTTTGCTTTTTCTGTAATTTAAAAAAAAATCTGACACAGCGGTTGCATTAAGGAGAGGTATATCTATAATTCCATGTGTATAACTTGTATTATCATCTACATTTATGATGAGTATTTCTGTTGAAACAATGTGGCTATGCAAAATCACTTGATGTTTTTGGAACTAGTGAATGTAACGCGCCAATGTAAACTCAGATTCTTTTATATAAATATAAACTTTATCAAACAAAACATGCATGTATTGTGTAACATGAAGTCCTATGAGTGTCATCTGATGAAGATCATCAAAGGTTAGTGATTAATTTTATCTCTATTTCTGCTTTTTGTGACTGCTATATTTCACTGGAAAAATGGCTGTACTTATTGTGGTTTGGTGGTGACCTAACATAATCGTTTGTAGTGCTTTCGCTGAAATGCATATTTGAAATCGGACATTTTGGTGGGATTAACAACAAGATTGCCTTTAAAATGATATAAGACACATGTATGTTTGAGGAATTTTAATTATGAGATTTCTGTTGTTTGAATTTGGCGCCCTGCACTTTCACTGGCTGTTGTCATATCGATCCCGTTAGCGGGATGCAGCCATAAGAAGATAAACAGGTCAACATTCACATGGCCGCAGGGCCAGACGGATTTCCAGGATGTGTACTCCGAGCATGCTCTGACCAACTGGCAAGTGTCTTCACTGACATTTTCAACCTCTCCCTGTCTGAGTCTGTAATACCAACATGTTACAAGCAGACCACCATAGTCCATGTGCCCAAAAACCCTAAGGTAACCTGCCTAAATGACTACTGACCCGTAGCACTCACGTCTGCAGCCATGAAGTGCTTTGAAAGGCTGGTCATGAGTCACATGAACAACATTATCCCAGAAACACTAGACCCACTCCAATTTGAATACCGTCCCAACAGATCCACATATGATGCAATCTCTGTTGCACTCCACACTGCCCTTTCACACCTGGACAAAAAGAACACCTATGTGAAAATGCTATTCATTGACTACAGCTCAGCATTCAACACCATAAGGCCCTCAAAGCTCATCACTAAGCTAAGGACCCTGGGACTAAACACCTTCCTCTGCAACTGGATCCTGGACTTCCTGACGGGCTGCCCCCAGGTGGTAAGGGTAGGTAACAACAAATCCGTCACGCTGATCCTCAACACAGGGGCCCCTCAGTGGTGCGTGCTCAGTCCCCTCCTGTACTCCCTGTTCAATCACGACTGCATGACTCCAACACCATCATTAAGTTTGCAGATGACACAACAATGGTAGGCCTGATCACCGACAACGACGAGACAGCCTATAGGGAGGAGGTCAGAGACCTGGCCGTGCGGTGCAGTGACAACATCCTCTCCCTCAAGGTGATCAAGACAAAGGAGATGATTGTGGACTACAGGAAAAGGAGGGTTGAGAACGCCCCCATTCTCATTGACGGGGTTGTAGTGGACCAGGTTGAAAGCTTCAAGTTCATTGGCGTCCATATCACCAACAAACTAACATGGTCCAAGCACACCAAGACAGTCATGAAGAGGGCACAACAAAACCTATTCCCCCTCAGGAGACTGAAAAGATTTGACATGGGTCCTCAGATCCTCAAAAGGTTCTACAGCTGCACCATCAAGAGCATCCTGACGGGTTGCATCACTGCCTGTTGTGGCAACTGCTCAGCCTCCGACCGCAAGGCACTACAGAGGGTAGTGCGTATGGCCCAGTACATCACTGGGGCCAAGCATCCTGCCATATAGGACCTCTATACCAGGCGGTGTCAGAGGAAGGCCCTAAAAATTGTCAAAGAATCGAGCTACCCTAGTCATAGACTGTTCTGTCTGCTACCGCACGGCAAGCGGTACTGGAGCGCCAAGTCTAGGTCCAAGAGGCTTCTTAACAGCTTCTACCCCCAACCCATAAACCCAGCTTCTACCCTCTACCCCCAACCCATAAGACTCCTGAAAATCTAATCAAATGGCTTCCCAAAATATTTCCCAGAATATTTGGGAACATTTTGCCAAATGGCTTCCCCCCCACACACACTATTTTACGCTGCTGCTACTCTCTGTTATTATCTATGCATAGTCACTTTAATAACTCTTCCTACATGTACTTACAGTTGAAGTCAAAAGTTTACATACACCTTAGCCAAATACATTTAAACTCAGTTTTTCACAATTCCTGACATTTAATCAGAGTAAAAAATCCCTATCTTAGGTCAGTTAGGATCACCACTTTATTTTAAGAATGTGAAATGTCAGAATAATAGTGGAAAGAATGATTTATTTCAGCTTTTATTTCTTTCATCACATTCCCAGTGGGTCAGAAGTTTACGTACTCAATTGGTATTTGGTAGCATTGCCATTAAATTGTTTAACTTGGGTCAAACATTTCAGGTAGCCTTCCACAAGCTTCCCACGATAAGTTGGGTGAATTTTGGCCCATTCCTCCTGACAGAGCTGGTATAACTGAGTCAGTTTTGTACAGATGAACGTAGTACCCTCAGGCGTTTGGAAATTGCTCCCAAGGATGAACCAGACTTGGGGATGGTCTACAATTTTTTTTCTGAGGTCTTGGCTGATTTCTTTGGATTTTCCCATGATGTCAAGCAAAGAGGCACTGAGTTTGAAGGTAGGCCTTGAAATACATCCACAGGTACACCTCCAATTGATTCAAATGATGTCAATTAGCCTATCAGAAGCATTTAAAGCCATGACATAATTTTCTGGAATTGTCCAAGCTGTTTAAAGGCACAGTCAACTTAGTGTATGTAACCTTCTGACCCACTGGAATTGTGATACAGTGAATTGTAAGTGAAATAATCTGTCTGTAAAAAATTATTGGAAAAATTACTTGTGTCATGCACAAAGTAGATGTCCTAACCGACTTGCCAAAATGAAGAAATATGTGGAGTGGTTGAATGACTCCAACCTAAGTGTATGTAAACTTACGACTTCAACTGTATTACCTCAATTACCGTGACTAACCGGTGCCTCCGCACATTGACCCTGTACCGGTACCTCCTGTTTTTAGCCTCGCTATTGCTATTTACGGCTGCGCTTAAATTATTAGTATTTTTAGTATTTTTCTTAAAACTGCATTGTTGGTATAGGGCTTGTAAGTAAGCATTTCACTGTAAAGTCTACACCTGTTGTATTCGGCGCATATGAAAAATGCAATTTGATTTGATTTGATTTGACATTCGGTAGTGATATCAGCGTGTTCTCTGACCCGTCATCCATTCACTTAATTCAGAGAGAAACGTCACACAGCCAGTGATAAGATCAGCTCCACCATACCCTCACTATGCACAGATATCGGACATTATTGGCACCTTTTAGTGGCACTGGAATCGTATCTGAGAGAAAGAAACCACTCACACACGCACATAAATCCACACACACTCATGCTTGAAGTGCATGTAAACCTAGACACAAATACAAACACACACACACATTCATTTCATTCTAATGGTGTGTGTGAAAGAGAGGCATGAGCGTTCAGTGTGTGTGTTAATGAAATTTGAGAATTTGAAAATAGCTGAGTGTAAAGTCTATTTACAATATCTGTTTATTCAGGAATTCATTCACCAATTTGAATACCACTAGCTGGAGTGTGTGTGTGGATTAATGACGAAACATTTTCTGCTGTCTCTCTCTCTTATTCTCATTCTATCGCTCTAACTCTCTCTCTGTCTTTTTTTCTCTTTCACTGTCTCGCTCGCTCTCTTTATCGGTAGTTATGGGTAGGACACTGGGGATCGGTAGTGTCTGGGAATGTACCATTACATTCTCTACCTCTTCCCCGTGCCGTCAAAATGTTCTGTTCCTCTGTAATCTCCTTCATCAGCCGGCTCTCTCTCTGTCTATGCGCCAGCAATTCGAGCCTGGGGACGAGGTTAGTTCCTCAGTGACTCCAACACATTAGTATTCAGCAGGCGTATCACAAGGCAGTTGTCTAGCAGCTAGGTGATGCACTGTCTGTTGAATACACACACACACTCACACAGACACACACACACACAGACACACACATGAGACAGTCACGTGATGATGCACTGTCTGCTCAATACTGTCTGCCTGCTTCTATCGTTTTCCCATGTGCTTTCTCTTCCTATGTGGGTCTCTGTGAATCAGTGAGGATAAAGTACCTATGATCCAATACCAGTCTCAGTTCATTGTCAGTTTGACTGTGTTGTTAGGCCTACTCACAAACAGAACAGATCTGACTTCAGCCATGAAACTACTGTAATGATTGCCAGACAGTCAATGCCATTCTGACATGGCTTGTCCTAATATTTATATATTTCTTAATTCCATTATTTTACTTTGAGATTTGTATGTATTGTTGTGAATTGTTAGATACTACTGTACTGTTGGAGCTAGGAACACAAGCATTTTGCTACACCTGCAATAACATCTTCTAAATATATGTGACTAATAACATTTTATCTGGCATTTGAGATGGTGTATCTGAATCATTGTTGATCAAAACTATACTCTGCGTACATCTCACTCTGTGTACATCTCATATTGACAACAATGGATCAATGTAACTGTGTATGCATCATTTCTATGTGGTGGCCCAGCTAGCACATTTGGTTCCTTGGAAGTTGTGGGAAAGTAGGTTTTTGGTTTCCAAATGGTTCCTGGAATAAAGCCATACGTTTCCTGACCAGTAAAACGTTATGTTTTTTTAACGTTCTGAGAACAGAAGGGAACATTTTGCCAGTTCTGGGAACGTACATTTTTAGTTGCAGGGAGGTTCTGGGAACATTTTACTATGGTTCCCTGAAATTATAGGTTATTTTGAGGTTTATGTGGCAATGTGTCAGGGAGATTCAAAACCTATGACCTTCTGTTCCTTATCCATGGAATTTGTCCACAGCGCTACTAGGAGGGAGCTAGCATGCCATGTTTTCTTTTAACTAACTGCAGTGACCAATTTACAATAGCTATTACAGCAGGGGGGAAATGCTATTGTTTGAGGATAGTGCACAGCTACAAAACACTTTTATCAAGGCAACTGGTTTGATACATTCACCTCTGAGGTAAATCATGTACTTACATTCAGAAATCTTGCTCTGACTTGTCATCCTGAGAGTCCCAGAGATAAAATGTAGCATAGTTTGTTTTATAAAATACATTTTTATATCTTAGCGTGATCCATGTTGTATACAGCTTTGTGCATGAATTCCAACTCTTTCAACTCGCAACAAAACAATTTATGAAATCTAATCGGCAAAACGTTATTTTCACGTTCGGTTTCTGTGCAATCCTTCTAGACAATCTAGAAGGCAACCAAACTTGTTTCATCATTCTACATTACATATTGGCTACACAACATGTCAATTAGCCCATGAAGGTCAACCATCATTACGCACCAATGAGACGAGCGGTGTTCACTTGATTGACAGTGTCTTTATCCAATGACCACCTATCGTTTTGAATCATAGCTAGCTAGGTAGCCAATGAGCTGGGATTTCCAGTAGTATGTGAACACCTTTTGTACGACAAACGGCCATCATGCTAGAGCCATGCGCAACAGTGTTCATTCTCAGGTGAAAGCAAACAGGATGCACAGTAGTTTATGTTACGCAGCGGTTCGTTCTCTTCTTACAAACTTTTCTCAAAACTGAAAAAGTAAAACATGGTTACTACGAGCGGAAAAGCTGCAGACAACGTCGAATTAACAATGGTTTAATAATCCAACAGGGGCAGGCAATAGACAGGTCAAGGCAGGCAGGAACCAGTAAACCAGAGGTGGGGCAACGATACTGGACCGCAGGCAGGCTCAGGGCAGGCAGAGTGGTCAGGCAGGCGGGCTCTTAAACAGGACAGGCAAGGGTCAAAACCAGGAAGATGAGAAGAGACTGGGAAAAACAGGAGCTGAGAAACAAAAACGCTGGTTGACTTGACAAACAAGAAGAACTGGCAAAAGACAAACAGAGAACACAGGTATAAATACACAGGGGATAACGGGGAAGATGGGCAACCCATGGAGGGAGGTGGAGACAATCACAAAGACAGGTGAAACAGATCAGGGTGTGAAAATTATAGTGGTTGTGTTCCCCATACTCTATATAATATAAATGTTTATAGATACACTACCGTTCAAAAGTTTGGGGTCACTTAGAAATGTCCTTGTTTTTTAACTTCTACTTGGTCACAATCCTGGATCCGGGAGCACCCCCATCAGTAAAAAAAGCTGACTAGCATAGCCTAGCATAGCGTCACAAGTAAATACTAGCATCTAAATATCATTAAATCACAAGTCCAAGACGCCAGATGAAAGATACACATCTTGTGAATCCAGCCATCATTTCTGACTTTTAAAATGTTTTACAGGGAAGACACAATATTCTATTAGCTAACCACGATAGCAAAAGACACAATTTTTTTTCCCACCATTTTTTTCCTGCATAGGTAGCTATCACAATTTCGACCAAATAAAGATATAAAAAGTCACTAACCAAGAAACAACTTCATCAGATGACAGACTGATAACATATTTATTGTATAGCATATGTTTTGTTAGAAAAATTTGCATATTTCAGGTGTAAATCATAGTTTACCATTGCAGCCACCATCACAACTCTCACCAAAGCAACTAGAATAACTACAGAGACCAACGTGAATTACCTAAATACTCATCATAAAACATTTATGAAAAATACACAGCGTACAGCAAATGAAAGACAAAGATCTTGTGAATCCAGCCAATATTTCAGATTTTTTAAATGTTTTACAACGAAAACACAATATAGCATTATATTAGCTTACTACAATAGCCAACCACACAACAGCATTGATTCAAGCCAACAATAGCGATAACGAATAAACCAGCAAAAGATATTAATTTTTTCACTAACCTTCTCAAACTTCTTCAGATGACAGTCCTATAACATCATATTACACAATACATATAGAGTATGTTCGAAAATGTGCATATTTAGCGGCACAAATTGTGGTTATACAATGAGAATAGTAGCCAAGCTGCCAACAATATGTCGGGAGAAATCTTGGGAGAGGCACCTAATCTAATCAGTAACTAAATTTAAACTTGACTAAAAAATACAGGTTGGACAGCAAATGAAAGATACATTAGTTCTTAATGCAATCGCTGTGTTAGATTTTTAAAATTAACGTTACTACGAGACCGCACCGAAAAGCGAGACCGCACCGAAATTAATGGCGGAATATGAGTTTTACATTTTTCAACAGAACAACGAATTAACATCATAAATAGTTCTTACTTTTTGATGCGCTCCCATCAGAATCTTGGGCAAGTTGTCCTTTTTCCAAAATAATCGTTGCTCGGTTGTAGATTGTCGCCTTCAACGTTGGAATTAGCAGTAAACATTAGCCATGTGGGCCAGACGTGCCCAACTCCCTAGAACGCAGCACAAATAAATACCCGAAAATCGCAATATACTGATATAAACTGATATAACTCGGTTTAAAATAACAACATTATGATGTCTTTAACACCTATATCGATTAAAATCAGAGCCGGATATATCTAAGGGCTATAACGGGAGCTTTCTAGAACGCCATCCTGAGGTCTGTCTTGCGTCATGGCGAAGAGAAGAAAGACTGGACCCCACGTTGCCAGCCCATTTATAAGGCCTCAGATCTGCATAGCAACTCCATTTCAATTCTCACTATTCGCTGACATCCAGGGGAAGGCGTATGCAGTGCATCTCAACCAATAGAAGACATGCAAATTAATAAACCGACCTCAGAACAGCCTGCAGATTTCAGATTTCTCACTTCCTCATAGGAAAATTGCTCCAACTCGAGTTCTGTTTTACTCACAGATATAATTCAAACGGTTTTAGAAACTAGAGAGTGTTTTCTATCCAATAGTGATAATAATATGCATATTGTACGAGCAAGAATTGAGTACGAGGCAGTTTAATTTGGGAACGAAATTATTACAAAGTGAAAAGCACATTTTTGTCCATTAAAATAATATCAAATTGATCAGAAATACAGTGTAGACATAGTTAATGTTGTAAATGACTATTGTAGCTGGAAACTTCTGATTTTTATGGAATATCTACATACATACAGAGGCCCATTATCAGCAAACATCACTCCTGTGTTCCAATGGCACATTCTGGTAGCTAATCCAAGTTTAGCATTTTAAAAGGCTAATTGATCATTAGAAAACCCTTTTGCAAGTATGTTAGCACAGCTGAAAACAGTTGTTCTGATTTAAAGAAGCAATAAAACTGGCCTTCTTTCAACTAGTTGAGTATCTGGAGCATCAGCATTTGTGGATTCGATTACAGGCTCAAAATGGACAGAAACAAATTCCTTTCTTCTGAATCTCGTCAGTCTATTCTCTTTCTGAGAAATGAAAGCTCTTCCGTGTGAGAAAATGCCAAGAAAATGAAGATCTGGTACAACGCTGTGTACTACCCCCTTCACAGAACAACGCAAACTGGCTCTAACCAGAATAGAAAAAGGAGTGGGAGGCCCCGGTGCACAACTGAGCAAGAGGACAAGTACATTAGAGTGTCTAGTTTGAGAAACAGACGCCTCACAAGTCCTCAACTGGCAGCTTTATTAAACAGTACATGCAAAACACCAGTCTCAACGTCAACAGTGAAGAGGCGACTCCGGGATGCTGACCTTCTAGGCAACTCCAAAGAGACCATATTCAAGAACTCCATCCCCCACTCATTCAAACATAAGAACTGATTCCTCCAGAAAGAGGCATGAAAGCCCATTTCCATCCAAGACCTATACTGTTACATCTCACTGGTCATTGTGGGGCTTGTGAAGTTGAAAAACCTGAAAGACTAGTGGAGAAGCTCAAGACTCAACCAACTGCCTTTTCCCACCACTGTCATGTTTTTTAACTTCTTATGGCTGCAGGGGCAGCATTGAGTAGCTTGGATGAAAGGTGCACAGAGGTGCCCAGAGTAAACGGCCTGCTCCTCAGTCATAGTTGCTAATATATGCATATTATTAGTAGTATTGGATAGAAAACACTCTGAAGTTTCCAAATCTGTTTGAATTATGTCTGTGAGTATAACAGAACTCATATGGCAGGCAAAAATCTGAGAAGAAATCCAACCAGGAAGTGAGAAATCTGAGGTTGGTCAATTTTCAACTCATCGCCTATTGAAAACAAAGTAGGATATGGATCTGTTTGCACTTCCTACGGCTTCCACTAGATGTCAACAGTCGGTAGAACCTTGAATGAAGCTTCTACTGTGATGTGGAGCCGGATGGGAGCTGTTTGAGTCAGTGGTCTGGCAGAGAGCCAGGTCCTGGTCACGCACATTTCACATGATATCGACTTGCGTTCCATTACTTCTATAGACACAAAGGAATTCTCCGGGTGGAACGTTATTGAATATTTATGACATCAACATCCTAAAGATTGATTCTATACTTAGTTTTAAATGTTTCTACGACCTGTAATGTAAATTTTTGAAGTTTTCGTCCGACGCTCGGCTGGACCTGCACGAGCGTTTGTATTTGTTTACCAAACAAGCTAACAAAAATAGCTATTTGGACATAAATGATGGACATTACCGAACAAGACAAACATTTCTTGTGGAAGTGGGAGTCCTGGGAGTGCATTCCGATGAAGATCAGCAAAGGTAAGTGAAGATTTATAATGCTTTTTATGAGTTTTGTTGACTGCACAATTTGTCGGGAAACTGTATGGCTTACTTTTGTGGCTGAACGCTGTTCTCAGATTATTGAATATTGTGCTTTTGCCATAAAGATTTTTGAAATCTGACACAGCGGTTGCATTAAGAACAAGTGTATCTTTAATTCTATGTAAAACATGTATCTTTCATCAAAGTTTATGATGAGTATTTCTGTTATTTGACGTGGCTCTCTGCAATTTCTCTGGATATTTTGGAGGCATTTCTGAACATGGCGCCAATGTAAACTGAGGTTTTTGGATATAAATATGAACTTAATCGAACAAAACATATATGTATTGTGCAACATGAAGTCCTATGAGTGTCATCTGATGAAGATCATCAAAGGTTAGTGATTCATTTTATCTCTATTTCTGCTTTTTGTGATTCCTGTCTGGAAAAATGGCTGTGTTTTTCTGTGATTTTGCGGTGACCTAACATAATCGCTTGTGGTGCTTTCGCTGTAAAGCCTATTTGAAATCGGACACTTTGGTGGGATTAACAACAAGATTACCTTTAAAATGGTATAAAATACATGTATGTTTGAGGAATGTTAATTATGAGATTTCTGTTGTTTGAATTTGGCGCCCTGCACTTTCACTTGCTGTTGTCATATCATCCCGTTAACAGCATTGCAGCCATTAACCTGTTTGGGCTGCAGGAGCAGTATTGAGTAGCCGGATAAAATGTGTGGGCAGAACTGAAAAAGCATGTGCGAGCAAGGAGGCCTACAAACCTGACTCAGTTAAACCAGCTCTGTCAGGAGGAATGGGCCAAAATTCATCCGACTTATTTTGGGAAGCTTGTGGAAGGCTACCTGAAACGTTTGACCCAAGTTAAACAATTTAACGGCAATGCTACCAAATACTAATTTAGTGCATGTAAACTTCTGACCCACTGGGAATGTGATGAAAGATATAAAAGCTGAAATAAATCATTCTCTCTACTATTATTCTGATATTTCACATTCTTAGGGATAGGCGTCCTGTCAACGAGACAGTTGTAAATCGTGCAGCGCCGTGTGTCACGATAGCAGATTTTAGAGAAACAACAAATGTTGGTACATATAAGTGTCTTATATCGTCTGAAAGCTTAAATTCTTGTTAATTTAATTTATTTGTGGCCTGCTAGAGGTCATTTTGCAGGGCTCTGGCAGTGCACCTCCTTGCACAAAGGCGGAGGTAGCGGTCCTGCTGCTGGGTTGTTGCCCTCCTATGGCCTCCTCCACGTCTCCTGATGTACTGGCCTGTCTCCTGGTAGCGCCTCCATGCTCTGGACACTACACTGACAGAAACAACAAACCTTTTTGCCACAGCTCGCATTGATGTGCCATCCTGGATGAACTGCACTACCTGAGCCACTTGTGTGGGTTGTAGACTCCGTCTCATGCTACCACTAGAGTGAAAGCACCGGCAGCATTCAAAAGTGACCAAAACATCAGCCAGGAAGCATAGGAACTGAGAAGTGGTCTGTGGTCACCACCTGCAGAACCATTCCTTTTTTGGGGGTGTCTTACTAATTGCCTATAATTTCCACCTTTTGTCTATTCCATTTGCACAACAGCATGTGAAATTTATTGTCAATCAGTGTTGCTTCCTAAGTGGACAGTTTGATTTCACAGAAGTGTGATTGACTTGGAGTTACATTGTGTTGTTTAAGTGTTCCCTTTATTTTTTTGAGCAGTGTATATTTTGAATTTCGCGCCCTGCACTTGAAGTTAACAGGTTTCTGACTATCTCGCAGGTGCTTCATTTCAGTGACCCACATGCTGACGATGACAATGAGAAGAAGAGGGGCACAGCAATCTTTAATAGGCTCTGCAAAATCAACCTCTCGCATTGTTGAGGCCTGCAAGACCCATTTTCAGCCTGCCCAGAACCTCTCCATAGATTAGAGGATGGTCGCCTCAAAAGCTAAAACTGGCCTCAAACAATATATGCCTGACATGCCAAAAAACTGGGGTTATAAACTGTTTGTTTCGGACGATTCTGTGCGTGCCTACACTTGGAATCTTTTTGTTTACGAGAAGATATCCATCTCAACCACCGGTAAGGGAGTTAGTTATGATTCCGTTATGGAATTATTGTATTTTCCATTGCTGGGGACGGGCTACAAACTGTTTGTGGACGGCATTTACACAAGCACTACCCTGTCTATAGACCTGAGGAAGCTGAATGTGTCACACCCTGATCTGTTTCACCTGTCTTTGTGATTGTCTCCACCCACCACCAGGTGTCACCTGTTTTCCGAATTAGTCCATGGTTACTTATTTCTGTGTTCCCTGTTTGTCTGTTACCAGTTCGTCTTGTTTGTCAAGTCAACCAGCGTGTTTTTCCGTGATCCTGCTTTTGTTATCTCTGCTTTTGCTAGTCCTCACGGTTTTGACCCTTGCCTGCCTTGACTCTGAACCCGCCTACCTGACCATACTGCCTGCCCTGACCTCGTGCCTGCCTGCCACTCTGTGCCTCCTGGACTCTGACCTTGTTTACGATCTTTTGCCTGTCCACGACCATTTTCTTGCCTGCCCCTTGGATTATAATAAATATCAGAGACTCGAACCATCTGCCCCTGTGTCTGCATCTGGGTCTCGCCCTGTGCCCTTATAGTACGAACTGGCCATGACTGACCCAGCAGACACAGACCGGCTCCATCACGCTGTCTCGCTGCAAGGAGCTACTATTCAAAGACATGAGGAGCTAATCAAGAACCTTATAGTATGAAACACTGTGACCAAGGGGTTCAAGACTTTACTGGAGCAATTGCGTGGGGTATCTCAAAGTCAGCATTCCATAACGGAGCCCTCTCAGTTGCTCAGTAACTCCCCTATTAGTGGTGGGTTTGTACAGCCTATCCCGGCTCCCCGAGAACCCTGCTTACCTCCTCCGGAGTGATATTCTGGGGATCCTGGAACCTGCATGGGTTTTCTTTCTCAATGCTCCCTCATTTTTGAGCTACAGCCATATTCGTTCCCTTTGGATCGGTTGAAGATAGCGTCTATTATTATGCTAATGTTGGGAAGGATGCTCTCCTGGGCTATGGCAGTTTGGGAGCAACAATCCGCCGTTTGACAGCATCTGGAATATTTCATGGCAGAGGTGAGGAAGGTTTTCGATTCTCCGGTATCCGGGAGAGAGGCGGCCTGAAAACTACTTGAATTACGTCAAGACTCCCATAGTGTGGCAGACTACGCAGTAGACTTTCACACGTTGGCCACTGAGAATGCCCGGAATCCGCAGTCCCTATTCGATACCTTCCTTCACGGACTCTCAAAGGAAGTTAAAGACGAGCTAGCAGCTCGAGAGTTACCGCTGGACCTCGATTCCCTTATCGCCCTTACTATTAGGATTGATGGGCATCTATGGGAACGTGAGAGGAGGTCTGGTCTTGGGAACACTCGTTCATCCGCTGCTGCTCGTTCATCCGGATGTCCCCGAAGGCTGTATTTCCGAGAAGACCCGAAGCCACCCGAGAACCCCTCAAGAATCATTGGCAACAGGTGAGTCAGATACACTGGAACCTATGCAACTGGGCATAGATAGATTATCGCCTAGGGAACGTTCACATAGGCTAAGCTCCAACAGTTGTCTGTATTGTGGTGCTGCAGGGCATTTCATAGTTACCTGACCAGTGAAGAGACCTCTATCATTAGTAGGTACAAGTACACTGGTGAGCCAGACTGGGAACCCTCTAATTCCCATTACTCGTACTCCTTTTGTTGTTATTCTGCTGTGGGGAGACCAGTCAAAGTCTCTTCGGGTGCTTATTGACTCTGGGGCTGATGAGAGTTTCATGGACGCTACCCTGGTATCGGACTAAGGTATCCCTACTCAACTCCTCTCCGCTCCCATGGATGACAGAGCACTGGACGGCCGCTCCATTGGTCGAGTCATGCACAGCACAGTTCCCATTAAGCTGCGGGTATCTGGTAATCACAGTGAGTCAGTACAGCTTCTCCTCATTGAGTATCCTCACATCCCTGTGGTTTTGGGATTTTCTTGGCTCCAGAAGCCCAACCCCGATATTGACTGGACCACTGGTTCAATCCTGGTTTGGAGCCCATTCTGCCATTCACACTGCCTAAAGGCGGCACAGCCTTCCCCTTTTCCCCAGAAAAGTATGGCTTTGGATCTCTCTGCCGTTCCCACAGAGTACCATGACCTCCTAGAGGTATTCAGCAAGGCCTGTGCTACCTCCCTTCCTCCACATCGTCCTTACGATTGTTCTATTGACCTCCTCCCGGGCACCACACCACCTCGAGGCCGGCTATATTCCCTGTCTGGCTCTGAGACCAAGGCCATGGAGGAGTACATTGAAGACTCTCTGGCTGCTGGGAGCATTCGTCCTTCTGCCTCTCCTGCCGGCGCAGGGTTCTTCTTTGTGGGGAAGAAGGACAAGACCCTGTGTCCATGTATTGATTACCAGGGTCTCAATGACATCACGATCAAGAATCGGTACCCATTACCACTCCTCTCCTTGACTTTCAAACCTCTCCAGGGGGCTACCATCTTTTCCAAATTGGACATCCGGAATGCCTACCACCTTGTTCGGATACGCGAACGAGACGAGTGGAAGACGGCTTTCAACACAGCCAATGGACACTATGAGTACCTGGTCATGTCTTTTGGACTCACCAACGCTCCTGCTGTCTTCCAGGCATTGGTCAACGATGTGCTCCGGGACATGTTGAATCGTTTTGTTTTTGTCTACATCGACGACATCCTGATTTTCTCTCATTCTGCCCAAAAACATGTTCTCCATGTTCGACAAGTTCTTAAGCGCCTCCTGAAGAATCAGTTGTTTGTTAAAGCTGAGAAGTGCGAGTTCCACTGCTCCACTATTACCTTTCTTAGATACGCCATCGCTGGAGGGAATGTTTAGATGGATCCGGGAAAAGTGAGAGCGGTGGATTGGCCCCAACCCACGTCCAGGGATCAGCTACAACGGTTTCTGGGGTTTGCTCATTTTAAGCGCCATTTCATTCGGGGTTACGGCATCCTGGCGGCTCCCCTTTCTGCGCTCACTTCTCCCAAGGGAGGGTTATGGCCCAGAGGAGAGGTGCTGGATTCTCGCTGAAGACATCCTGGACCAAGCCCTCATCGCCGACACCCCTGTCAGCCAGGTATGCGCCCAGGTAGGACGCCAGGTGGCGTCCCTAGAGGGGGGGGGGATACTGTCACGCCCTGATCTGTTTCACCTGTCTTCAGCCGGCTGTTCACGGTTGGGATGGTGTTCTTTGGCTTGCAAGCCTCCCCCTTTTTCAGTCCAAACATAACGATGATCATAATGGCCAAACAGTTCTATTTTTGATTCATCAGACCAGAGGACATTTCTCCAAAGAGTACGATCTTTGTCCCCATGTGCAGTTGCAAACCGGCTTTTTTATGGTGGTTTTGGAGCAGTGGCTTCTTCCTTGCTGAGCGGCCTTTCAGGTTATGTCGATATAGAACTCGTTTTACTGTGGATATAGATACTTTTGTACCTGTTTCCTCCAGCATCTTCACAAGGGCCTTTTGTTCTGGGATTGATTTGCACTTCTCACACCAAGGTACATTCATCTCTAGGAGACAGAACACATCTCCCTCCTGAGCGGTGTGACGCCTGTGTCGTCCCATGGTGTTTATACTTGCGTACTATTGTTTGTACAGATGAATGTGGTACCTTCAGGTGTTTGGAAATTTCTCCCAAGGATGGACCAGACTTGTGGAGGTCTACAATAATTTTCCTGGGTCTTTTGATTTCCCCATGATGTCAAGCAAAGAGGCACTGAGTTTGAAGGTAGGCCTTGAAATACATCCACAGGTACACCTCCAATTGATTCACATGATATCAATTAGCCTATCAGAAGCTTCTAAAGCCATGACATATTTTTCTGGAATTTTCCAAGCTGTTTGAAGGCACAGTCAACTTAGTGTATGTAAACTTCTGACCCACGTGACTTTTGGAAAAATTAGTTGTGTCATGCACAAAGTACATGCCCTAACCGACTTGCCAAAACTCTAGTTTGTTAACAAGAAATTTGTGGAGTGGTTAAAAAATAAGTTTTAATGACTCCAACCTAAGTGTATGTAAACTTCCGACTTCAATTGTTGCTCTCTCATTCTTGAATGTATCAGTCTGCACACACTGTTGCCCTGTTTTGGACAACATCTATCCCCAGCTTCTTATCTCAATGTATGACCTTTCTTTTGCATTTCAAAGATGATGCTCCAAAATTTGAAAATGCATGTTTTTTTGTTTGTTTCACCTTTTACCAGATCTATTGTGTTATATTCCACTACATTTAATTCCACATCTCCACAAACTTCAAAGTGTTTGCTTTCAAATAGTGTCAAGAATATGCATATCCTTGCTTCAGGTCCTGAGCTACAGGCAGTTAGATTTGGGTATGTCATTTCTTAGCCGGCAATTGAGATGAAGGGTCCTATCCAGAATAAGTTTTAACTCATACAAAGCTGTTCGTTTTAGTCTATTCTAACAGATCCCTTTTCAATGGAAACTGGCACTCATTAAGATCAGTTTTGTCCAATTATTGTGCACGTCCAATACACCTGAACACAGGATAGAGTTTTGTTGACGCTGAGAACGGAATGTATATGTTTTTCAATAACCGTCTTAGAACGTTCTTTGATGGTTACTAATGTTATCTTGTGGTTATTATGGAAAGTTTTATTAAAGTTCTGAGAAGATGACTCAGAACCCTGAGGAAATCTGCAAAAAAATTTATGCTGAAGTATGAGAATGAGAACTTTGTTTCTTATCATTCTCGGAGCTATTTGAGAACATTCACAATTTCAAACCAGTTGTAGAACATTCCTAGAACATTACCAAAAATGTAATTAAATGTAACCATGTTTGAACTTTTAGGAAACATTCTGTTAAAGTAATGAAATACCAAGAAAATACTGTTATTTTGTCAAGTTCCTTGAATGTGCTGAGAATGTACCAAAGCCAAACAACTATCCTGCACCATTCCCAGAACGTTGTGAGAAGGTTGTATACAAAATAACCATAGGACAACCACGCACTCACCAATCTCTAATAAACATACTGTATGATTCTCTGAACATTATGTGCTAGCTGGGCTGTTTCTACACACTGACACAGTGCTCACCTTGTCTGTTGTGTGTGTTATGGTAAAAGCAGAAGTCAAGCCAGTGGCGTAATGTTGACACAGAACACAATGGCAGGAGCAGGAGAATCCGAACAGAAAGCGGTAGGCCAATGTCAGTGTTGGGCCAACAGGCAGGTGATGACACACTGGTAGCTGTTAAAGACTCATTAGTGTCTTCACTACTTTTCCTTCCAGTCCGAACTGTTGACATAATGATCAAATAGGAGGGATCACTCGCTACCTCGCTGTCGAACAAGTTGCATGAATTGAGGAGCAAACTGAGGTAGAGAGGAGATTCAGCAACACTTGGAGGACAAATGTAATTCAATTAAATAAAAAAGCTTCTTAATTGCGAAAAGTAGAACCAACACATTTTGACTTTTGGAATAATTCAGGTTATTTTTAATAATGATCAATGAATAGTTCATATCTAAAGTACAAATCTATATCTATAGAGAATTATGTTTTCATAGTAGTGCTACCTGGGATGTTGAAATATATGACTGGTTGTGTGTCTACTGCATACCATCTGAGGCTACCAGCTGTATCCTATTTCAAAGTTGGCAGGCATATATACCAACTTGGAATTTGAAAGGCAAACTAGGTCAATTAAGTCATTATAAAATACAGTATTATGTAATAGGCTTGTTGTGTGTAGAATTAAAATGATATGTGGTGAGTCACGATGACTATGGGGAGAAGTGGGATGACATGGCATTCTATCGCTTGTTCCACAATCTAACTTCTAAACAACATACCACACAGCACTGTTCACAGCACTGTAGTAGCTGTTCTCTGTGGCTGAACTCTAGATGCTCCCTATACCACTGTGACACTGTGCGATAACAGGGCTTAAAACACTTGGTTGTTTAGATATTTGTCAAAGCCAAAAGGCTTCAGGTCGTCTGGATGGTGGACAGGTATTTTGTTTTTTTGCTTTTTTGTCTTTCTCTTTCACTCTCTCTCTCACTGTCTTTTTCTCTCTCTCTCTCTCTCTCTCTCTCTCTCTCTCTCTCTCTCTCTCTCTCTCTCTCTCTCTCCTCACTCTCTCTCTCTCTCTCTCTCTCTCTCTCTCCTCACTCTCTCTCTCTCTCTCTCTCTCTCTCTCCAGGTATTGTTCTTCCTGTGTGTCTGTTCTTTCTCAACAGAAGGACTTCTTCTGAACGGAATGTTCAGCGTTGGCAGTCCTCAAAGAAAAACAGCAACAACTGTATGATTGGCTAAGTCAGAGGAGAGGGGAAAGGTCAAGTCATCTAATTAATCACCTGGCTGTATGGTGTTTGTCTCCCGTGTCATGGCTGGCTGAGTGTATTAGATAGATAACATTGGGCAAATAACAGCACGTTGACTTCTTAGGAGGATGTCCTATGGAGAAACGGATGATATGGGGAAATAGTGGTAACTGAGTCAATTTTCTTTTTACTTTTTGTCTTCCTCATTATTGTTTCTGTTTGTGTGTCTGTGTGTGTTCCTTTACTGCACCCTATTTTGAGTATGTACTGAATGTGAAATCCACAACAGGAGCATCGGAGCAAAGTAGCTTATTTTCCTGAATAGCTCCAGCTGTGTGAGAGGATGACATTTCCAATAGTAGGTCATCTCTGTCTCTTAGTATAGTAGAAGGTGTTGAGTTAAGCACAGGTTTATTTTTACCCTTCTCTACCCAGGCTCTGCCATGGGGCGCTGGCAGCTGTGTGCATGTTTGCATCAGTGGAGGCTCCTCAGAAGAGGAAGGGGAGGACCATCCTCCTCAGTGAATTTCATAAAGAAAAACAGTGAAACATTAAAAAAGTAATCCATTTCGATAAAATTAAACTAAATATATTCACGTCACCAAATAATTTATTAAAACACACTGTTTTGCAATGAAGGTCTACAGTAGCCTCAGCAGAACTCTGTAGGGTAGCACCATGGTGTAGCCAGAGTACAGCTAGTTTCTGTCCTCCTCTGGGTACATTGACTACAATACAAAACCTAGGAGGCTCATGGTTCTCACCCTCTTCTATAGAATTATGACAACTTCCTGAGGAAGTCCTCCAACCTATCGGCGCTATTGCAGCAAGAACTGACATGTTGTCCATCCAATCAAAGGATAAGAGAATGAATCTAGTACTGAAAGCATAAGCTATAGCTAGCTAGCACAGCAGTGCAAAAAATGTAGTGAGAAGTTGACTCAGAGAGAGAAAGAAAATAGTTGAACAGTTTGAACAAATTAATTTCTTCCAAAATTAAGGAGAAGCAAGAGTGAGAGAAAGAGAGTGAGATATTTCATGGGATGTCTTTTTTCACTTTCACTTACTTAAATAGCATCAAATGCAGCTAGTTAGTTTAGCCTACTCAAACACCCAGCTCAAACAGAGAGGGATGCTATGTTTGTGTGTGATCAGGGGTGTATTCATTCTGCCGATTCTGTTGAAAACGTTTCTTAAATGGAAACAAACGGAACGAAGCAGGGATAAACATACCTGGCTTTGTCCAATAGAAACTCTCATTTGCAACTGTTGGACTAATGATTACACCCTATATCAGCTAGTGTGCAACGCAGTATTGAATGTGTCAATGTATGTCACCTTGATTACTGTAAATTCTCTCAACCTGTGCACCTATGTTGTAAACGTTCATTCATAGGCTAGGTTGTAGTAAGCTCATGATGGGTACAGGGACAATTCAAGTATCATGTAGTAGCCTAAACCTATCGATGTTACATTGAACTGGGTGAATGGAATATGAATGACAGTCATCCAAAATGGTGTAATAGAAATAAGCCCATGTTCATAAAATAATCATCCTCCCTCATCTTAAATGGAACAGACCGCCACTGGTGTGCATATGTACATGGGCACATGTGTGCATGTGTGCGTGCACACGTGTGTGTTCCTGGGGTCGGGAACAGAACGTGATGCAGCTGAACCTGGGGCTAATTTGGAGTTCTGTTTCCATTCCCTCCTCTGGCACCCTGCGTTCTTCAGATCTGTCAACAGGGTACAAGAACACTACTCAAACCCTCAGCTTCCAGGCTCAACCCACACACACATATGCAGACACACACACACAGCAAACAGACAAAGACACGGTGTTCCTGTCTCAGAACACACCATTCTAAGAGAAGAAAGGGCAGGTTGTTACTGAAACCTCATTTAGTTATCAGGAGCGGATGTATTGGTGCATCTAGCCTGAATGACAGCCATTTATATGTGTATGTTCTTGTTGATGTACGTGTTTGTGTCCTTGTGCGTTTGTGTGTGTGTGTTCATGAGGGCATCCCTTTTACAATACTCTCCTCTCTATAATTAACACACACACGGTCAGTTGGCCGTGGCACATTATAGTAACTGGCAGTTTATTTTCTCTTCCATTCCAGAGAAAGATAGGAGAGGAGTGTGGTGTGGCAGGGCGCCAGAACCAGAACGCACCCAGACGATAACCCTCTCTGTCAGTAACCATGAGGACAAACACACACCCTTGGAACAGCATGCCGGCCAGCTTCCACCTTACGCACTGTAACATTTGTTTTACACTTAGTTCAGCTGTTTTCATACCAAAGAAAGACTTAGGCAGTCAGCCATATAGGCTAGTAGCTCTCATGGAAAACCTGGAGAGACTGTTGAGTGACTGATAACATGGAGATTACAGGTGGAAGATACAGTATGGGCTATCAGGTAGACCTTGGGAAAAACATATACAGCTACTTCAACAAATATACTGTGTTTGAGTGGGAAATATCAATAAAAGCTTGTCAGATTACCTTATTAAAAATGAAGTGTCACCCTGGTTTGAAAACGCAAAACATAAATGATAGTGAGAATAAGTTCGTCCACTTTTGCTCAAACTGAGAATAGGTACAGTACATATTATAGAAAGGACACATACACAGTAACCACCCTGACATTTTCTTCTAATCTGTCATCTAGACTGATATATCTGATCTGAGACACTGACTGATCTGAATCAATGGGAGCCTTTAATACAATCACTGTGTAAGGACCCAAAACAAATGTGCTCTTTATTCAAGCCAACCCATAACAATAGGCCTGCCTTGTCCCAGACAGACTGGGAGGTCACAACAAGCCATTAATACAGTGGAGTGGAGACCGGTAATCGAGTTCTCCTGCATTCAATTCAAATTCAATCACATTTAAATCCCGCTTGACACCGAGGGCAGGTTGACCTTGAGGTCACACGCACACACACACTGGAAGGAAGTCACATGCCTCATTCTAACCAGCCAATGCACACATACACATACACACACACACATACCCACATATGCACATGCACACACATGCACAAATACGTACATGCACAAACATATCCAATCACAGTTAGAACAACTGACATACAAAGAGACTGAAGAGAGCAGGAGGAGAGAGGGGAGGAGGGAAAATCTGTTCTTTTTTTCCCTTTTTTTCTGAGCAGGGCTGACGCAGGTGTCTGCAGACACATTTGGCGGCCATCCAGGTATGGATTACACCAGCACTACCACCATGGGAAAACAAGAGACAGAGGGAGAGGGAGAGAGAGAGAGAAACAGAGGACAAGAGGGACCAACTTAAAGAAGATGGAAAGAGCAGACGGAAGGGTGTAGAGAAACAAAAAAAGGGTCAGAGAGAGAGAAAAAAATAAAATAAAAGCAAGTGAGGCATGGAAAACATAATTGAATGTATTTCTGTCTGAATCTGAATATTCATCATATTTGCCGTGTTAACCACAGAAAAGCAACTACAGTTGGCGTATCATCCATATCTGTCCGTCACCATCATCCTCTTGCTCTTATAAACAAATCAAATTGTATTGGTCATATGCACCGAATACAACAGGTGTAGACTTTACTGAGAAATTCTTACTTACAAGCCCATTCCCAACAATGCAGAGTTTAAAAAATAAGAAAAAGATTTGCAAAATGTATATATAGTACCAGTCAAAAATTTGGACACCTACTCATTCAAGGGTTTTGCTTTATTTTTACTATTTTCTACATTGTAGAATAATAGTGAAGACATCAACACTAGGAAATAATACATGTAGTAATGGAATCATGTAGTAACGAAAAATGTGTTGACCAAATCAAAATATATTTCATATTTGAGATTCTTCAAAGTAGCCACTCTTTGCCTTGATGACAGATTTGCACACTCTTGACTTTCTCTCATGCCGTACGCATTACCCTCTGTAGCGTCTTGTGGTCGGATACCAAGCAGTTGCCATACCAATTGGTGATGCAGCCAGTCAAGATGCTCTCAATGGTGTAGCTATAGAACCTATTTAGGATCTGAGGGCCCATACCAACTCTTTTCAGCTTCCTGAGGGGAAAAAAGCGTTGTTGTGCCCTCTTCACGACTGTGTTGATGTGTTTGGACCATGATAGTTCCTTACTGATGTGGACACCGAGGAACTTAAAACTCTTGACCTGCTCCACTACAGACTCCTCCGTCTCCTCCCTCTCATCCTCATCCTCATCATGAACATCATCATCAGCACCCTTCCATGCTCATGTCATATTGCCATATTAAGTTAGTTGTCCTTAATGTCCTCTCCATATGTGTCTCCAGTGGGCTGGGTTAGTCTATCTCACACACTTAGAGCTGCAGACCCAGCAGCAAACACAGACAATCAATATCTAAGATGGAGCTAGCAGCATTTACCCTGTCCTGGGCAGGGGGGTGGGGAGAAAGGGTAGACAGAGATACCAGAGAGGAGGAGCATGGAAAGAAAGTAGGGCTGGAGGAAAAGAAGTACAAGGTAAGACTGTAGAGATAGGAAGAAAGGGGTAGCAGGTGGTTTGTTTTAGGGGGAGGTGGGTCTGGAGACTGATGAAGGGAGAGTGCACAGGGGTTGGGTAGATTTTGGAGGGTGTGTGCGGAAGGGGAGTACCTCTAGTTTTTACGGGATATTAGAGGTCAAAGGAGAGCATTAGACAGGGTCGTTAGTGAGAGAAATGATTGGTACTTTTGGCTACAGCAGAGTGGTCATTTCATTGGGGAAGTATCAAACATACAGTTGAAGTCGGAAGTTTACATACACTTAGGTTGGAGTCATTAAAACTCGTTTTTCAACCACTCTACACATTTCTTGTTAACAAACTATAGTTTTGGCAAGTATGTTAGGACATCTACTTTGTGCATGACACAAGTAATTTTTCCAACAATTGTTTACAGACAGATTATTTCACTTATAATTCACTGTATCACAATTCCAGTGGGTCAGAAGTTTACATACACTAAGTTGACTGTGCCTTTAAACAGCTTGGAAAATTCCAGAAAATTATATCATGGCTTTAGAAGCTTCTGATAGGCTAATTGACATCATTTGAGTCAATTGGAGGTGTACCTATGGATGTATTTCAAGGCCTACCTTCAAACTCAGTGCCTCTTTGCTTGACATGTTGAGGAAAACCCAAAGAAATCAGCCAAGACCTCAGAAAAAAATGTAGACCTCCAACAAGTCTGGTCATCCTTTGAACGCCTGAAGGTGCCACGTTCATCTATACAAACAATACTACGCAAGTATAAACGTCATGGGACCACGCAGCCGTCATACCGCTCAGGAAGGAGATGCGTTCTGTCTCCTTCAGATGAACGTACTTTGGTGCGTAAAGTGCAAATCAATCCCAGAACAACAGCAAAGGCCCTTGTGAAGATGCTGGAGGAAACAGGTACAAAAGTATCTATATCCACAGTAAAACGAGTCCTACATCGACATAACCTGAAAGGCCGCTCAGCAAGGAAGAAGCCACTGCTCCGATACCGCCATAAAGAAGCCAGACTACGGTTTGCAACTGCACATGGAGACAAATATTGTACTTTTTGGATAAATGTTCTCTGGTCTGATGAAACAAAAATAGAACTGTTTGGTCATCATGACCATCGTTATGTTTGGAGGAAAAAGGGGGACGCTTGCAAGCCGAAGAACACCATCCCAACCGTGAAGCACGGGAGTGGCAGCATCATGCTTGTGGGGGTGCTTTGCTTGCAGGAGGGACTGATGCACTTCACAAAATATATGGCATCATGAGGACAGAAATTATGTAGATATATTGAAGCAACATCTCATGACATCAGTCAGGAAGTTAAAGCTTGGTTGCAAAAGGGTCTTCCAAATTAACAAGACCCTAAGCATACTTCCAAAGTTGTGGCAAAATGGCTTAAGGACAACAAAGTCAAGGTATTGGAGCGGCCATCAATCCTATAGAACATTTGTGGGCAGAACTGAAAAAGCTTTTGCCAGCAAGAAGGCCTACAAACCTGACTCAGTTACACCATCTCTGTCAGGAGGAATGGGCCAAAATTCACCCAACTTATTGTGGGAAGCTTGTGGAAAGCTACCCAAAATGTTTGACCCAAGTTAGACAATTGAAAGGCAATGCTACCAAATACTAATTGAGTGTATGTAAACTTCTGACCCACTGGGAAAGTGATGAATTAAATAAAAGCTGAAATAAATCATTCTCTCTACTATTATTCTGACTTTTCACATTCTTAAAATAAAGTGGTGATCCTAACTGACTTTTACTCGGATTAAATGTCAGTAACTGTGAAAAACGTAGTTTTTAAATGTATTTGACTAAGGTGAATGTAAACTTCCAACTTCAACTGTAGTTGGTTGGCTGGCATTTTATTAGTGTAGCATTAAACTTTGACCTCTTGTTACATTCTGTAAGGCTAGGGTATCCTGCTACTGATTAGAAAGTCAATGTATTCATTAAATGACATCATATTACATTTCAGTAATTTACCAGACGCTCTTATCTTGAGCAACTTACATTCAAATACAGTGTTGGAATACACATAAGTATTTGTAGCAAAGTAATACCTTCCTCAAACGTAGAATTATTAGTGACATGCCCTAAGTAGAGTATTATCTGTTGTGTTGTTGATGTACTGTTGATGACAGTCAGGCTAAGAGCTTTTACATAAAGCTTACAGTTAGTTACACTAAGGTAATGTCACACACACACGCACGCACACACACACACACACACACACACACACACACACACACACACACACACACACACACACACACACACACACACACACACACACACACACACACACACACACACACACACACACACACACACACACACACACACACACACACACATACACACACAATCTTACTAATGTCCTGTCACGTAATGTACTGTAATATAATAGGGCTGGTCTTCTACTAGGCTTATCTGCTCTGCTCTAATACAGATGCATCACCGTTCTTATACAACTGACCTGCTGTCTACTACTGCCCCGGGAGCCTCACCCCCTACAGAGTGTCTGTCTGTCTGCGTGGGCACACATATAAGAGTGTGAGTGTGACATGTTAAGTATTGACTGTTGCACATTGTACTGCATATGTTTTCTCTATGTGTGTTGGAGAGTGTAAATCCATGTCCTGTGGTTGGTTCATAAGTGTCTTCCACTACTGCGTAACAGAGGGTCATTCACCCTTCTGCTCTGAGTGCTTTCACAATACAACTAGAACAGAACAGGACACCGTGTTAGTGTGAAAAGTACTGTAATTGTAGTCATTTACCAGACACTCACTTATCCAGGGCGATTTCCAGGAGCAATTAGGGTTAAATGCCTTGCTCAAGGAACACATTGCAGATTTTTTTCACCTAGTCAGCTCGGGGATTCAAAGCAGCAACATTTCAGTTACTGGCCAAAAGCTCTTAACCACTACGCTATCTGTACGTGTGCTCATTATATGTTAAACTGTGGGAAAGGATCATGCCAGTGTTGTTCTTCTCAGACCATTAATATATTTTAATAATTTAAGTATATGATGATCACGATCACGTTCGTCGTAAAGATGAGACCAAGGCACAGCGTGAGATGAATACATTCTTCTTTAATCAAACGAAGAACACTAACAAAATAACAAAACGAACGTGAAGCTATAAACACTGTGTGCAGACATGCAACTACATATAGACAATAACCCACAAACCAAACTGGAAAATGACAACCTAAATAGGATCCCCAATCAGAGACAACGATAAACAGCTGCCTCTGATTGGGAACCAATTCAGGCCACCATAGACCTACATATGCCTAGACTACAAACAGACACCTAGACATACAAAAACCCTAGACAATACAAAACAATCATACCCACCCTCGTCACACCCTGACCTGACCAAAATAATACAGAAAACATAGAATAATAAGGTCAGGGCGTGACAATCACACCTGTAATAGATCACTTGTTGTATTACTTGTTGTATTACAGCACAGCTGAGTGAGTATAATATTCTTATTTTTTTACTGAACTAATGGCCTGAATCTAATGGTCAGTCTGAGGGGAGGGAGGTTGACTGTCAACCGACTCACCGTCCCTCTGCTCTCCCTCCGCTGAGATAAAAGGACACAGTCTTCAAGCTGATGGCAAAACTGAAGTCACACTGCATTATGTCTGCCTCACACACCAATTCATGTTGTTACTCCTATGACCAGAGAAAGAGAAATATTCCTCGATGTGCAAAAAAGACACAAGCCGCTAACAATAACAACCCAAGCTTTTCGGAACACTTTGTTATACTCCTTCATTGCAGCTGCAGTGCTGGTTGTAGCGTGAGTGGAAGTAGCGAGAACGCACATTTTATGCCTTATAAAAGTGTTGAACAAAGTGTTGACAGTGCTGAATAACAACTTAAACATGAACTTACTGATTAAAAAAAACAAGTCAAGGATTTAAAAGTTTTGAAATCTCACAATATCAACTTTGGTGTGTGTTCGATTCTTCTTTTTAGAGTCTATGGCTTGAGGAATTGTGCATAAACAGTGATCTGAGCTATCTGATTGGCCAGAGGTAGGCCTATAGGTGCTCTTGATTTGCTCTCTTGGCCTGCTGGGTCTGCGAAGTTCGAAACACTTTGCCTTCCCGGTGCTAGGGCTGCTGAATCAAATACACCTACCGCCAACAGCGTGAAACAAGTTCTTTAAAAAGCAACACAGGGCTGTATTGTTGTGTTCTTTACGTAAATGATTGGTGATCAACTAGGAATGCGTTGGAAACTAACCACGTATGTAACCTCTGTAGAAGATACAAAGTAGGGTAGGTGTTGAAGAAAGAGTACTTCATGAACTACATGTGTACATTCCACAAATTCTGACCTCTTTGTGAACTGTGGGAGCAGACAGGTTTAGAACAGAGTGTCCGAGCTTGCTTAGAGTACTTTGTGTACAGGTAACAGCCAAAATAAAGGAAACACCAACATAAAGTGTCTTAATAGGGTGTTAGGCCACTACGAGCCAGAACAGCTTCAATGTGCCTTGGCATAGATTCTACAAGTGTCTGGAACCCTATTGGAGGGATGCAACACCATTCTTCCACGTGAAATTCCATAATTTGGTGTTTTCCCACTGGGCACCATCATCTAGTTTTGGCTTACATTTGGTTGAGTTGTCAACTAACTTGAATTCAATCAGAAAATGTCACCATGTCATTGGATTTAGGTTAAAAAAAATTGGCATAACGGGAAGTATGGGTGCGGAGCGTGCCGATATAGCCGTCTGTAGCGCAGCACAAACCTCTCTGTCAGCAAAAAAATACAAAATACAAAATTCCCTTACGTTGATCACTTATTTTTAATCCAATGAGTTTTCCACATTGATTCACATAATTTGTTTTGTTGAAATTATGTTGAAACAACATTGATTCAACCATATACACACACATCCTTTATTAAACCCTTATGCTCCTTTTAGACCCCTCTTTCAAAGTGACTGAGATCTCTTCTAGCCATGTAGCCAAAATAATGGGTGACTGGGCATTTTCATACATGACCCTAAGCATGATAAGATATTAATTGCTTATTTAACTCAAAGAACCACACCTGTGTGGAAGCACCTGCTGTCAATATACTTTGTATCCCTCATTTACTCAAGTCTTTCCTTTTTATGCACGATTGCGTGTGTGAGAAAGAGTATGACCTTTAAAAAGTACTGTATTTGCATTGATAAAGTACACAACAGCCATATTTGCATATTACTCCAAAGTTACTTGGGAATCACTTGCTGCGGTTGATTGACAGGTGAGCATTATTTCAGTGTTCTGATCACTGTTTGAGCAGTGTCACGTTGATGTGTTGTTTGGGCGTTCGTCCAGCTTTAGTGCAGCGTTGTGTGTGTGGCTTGTGACTATGTTTGCCCTCTCTCCCCCCATTTCTACTGATAGTGATCAGAGGAAGTCTTTATGAGTTCCGTTATGGCTCAACGTTCATGCCACACACACACACACACACACACACACACACACACACACACACACACACACACACACACACACACACACACACACACACACACACACACACACACACACACACACACACACACACGCAAAAAAACACACTTGCTTGCATGCATGGACTCTCTCTCCCACACAAACACACACGCACACACAAAGCTCTCTCCCTCAGCTGACCAGCGTGTCGTGTGTCAAACAGAGGAAACTGATGATTAGTATCCTGAGGAACAGAGAGGAACAGATGAGTGGAGGAGGGAGGGAGACAGGAAGACAGGAAGAGATCACCAACACTATGGATTGGCCAATCGGAAGCTTTATCCTGCCTCTCCACTGGGCTGGGGGCTGGGGGAGGGTGTAAGAAGGAGAGAGAGGAAAAGAGAAAGAGGAAAAGAGAGAGAATAAGGGATGGAGGTTTCCAACTTTTCTGGCCCGTAGCAGAACAGAGAGCGAGCGTGGTAACATTATTGACATAGGATGTGAAGGTCCGGACAACAGGAACTACCATGCCAATGACTCTTCCCTTTATAAACACCAACCCAACCTTCAACTCCCTACCTCTTGACTATAAGAGCCAGGAGGACATTTACATGGCCTAGTACCAATGGTTTTATTTATCATGAAATGCGTGTACAAAGTAAGTGCCCCCCCACCAATCCATTTATTGTTTATCATCTGTGTCCACGTTTCTTGTCTTCTCCTTTAGTCTCCATTCTTTCCTCTCCCCTTTCTTCTCCTTCTGTGTGTGTCTACCAGCTATGTGCTTCGATATGTCTACAGATTCATAAACAGATAAGTCAACCTGACCACAGCCACAGCCCAGCAGAGCTCCCAGAGTTGTGTTTAGGATTAGAATGGGAAGGGGTATGGGTGTGGTTGTGTAATTGTTCATCACACTCTAACGCCTATCCACCACAGAGAAAAACATACTCCTAGATCAAAGCACGCACGCACATATAAACGCACGCACACACACACACACGCACACACCAAAACACAGTCACACACAATCCAGCCATCAGCCCAGACTTGTTCCAATAAGAACATGGGTTTAAAAACAAATTATGTGTTTGGCCTTTTAGTATGTTCTGGACACTGTTTTCCCAGGGCAGGAATGTGGGCAGGAATGTGTTTTGCTCCGGTAGCGCTTTGCTTCGAGAGAGAAAAAAACACCATGTCAGAGGAAAAATGAGAAAAATGAGAGCAAGTGAAAAACAGAACGCAGAGGAGCCAAAAGGAGGATAGGACAAAATAATACCTCCATTAGTCTTGTGTAAAACCCACAGGGCCTTAGTCAAACCCTCAGATCACTGGGATGAGTTGACGTCTGCTATACATACACATGACTTGTCTCCCTCTCCTCTCCCCCTTCCTCTGTATCTGTCTCTGGCTCTCATTACCATTGTTATGATGCCTGGTTCACTCTCTAGCCGGTACAGTTGCATAACTGCCTGCCTGGTATTAGGGTTCTAGTCCAAACCTTCAATTAAGCCTGTCCCTCAGGGTAGTGCTGCCCTACTCACTAGCTCAGGAGGGGAGCCAGAGGAGCCCGTGGGCTAGCTACCTGAGAGATGGATGGAGCCGGAAGATGGCTAACAGTGCAGCAGAACATATCACACAGCATCTCTGACACAACACTGCAGGAGAGGTTTCTGATGACTTATCATGATATATCTGCATCTAATCTGTGAGTGATTTTACATGTGTGAGAAAGAGTGCTCTGAGTGTCCATTTGACCCCTGTATGTGGTCCAGGCCCATCACTCACCCAGGGGTGCATTGATACCAATTTGTCCCTGGCAGGGAGGGTCCAGTGGGGGAAGAAGAGATAGATGAATGGAGAACAAATGGAGGGAGGAGGGTGGGGTGAGGCAGGGGAAAGCATTGAAGGATAAAGTAGATGTGAGATGGAAGAAGGGAAGAGGAGTAGTAGAGTGAGGGTGGGGCAGAGGTAGAGATGAGGGAAGACAATCTTGTTATCCATAATTGCTCTTCCATTCATCCGGTCATGTGTTGGGAGACCACCGGAGTGTTTGGCAGCCAGGGAGGTGTGTGTTTGTTTATGAGAGTAGATGGGGGAGATGGATGGATGTGCTATATGTGGCTGTATGACTGGCTGTCCATGTAAAGTCAGTGTGTGCATCTGTGCATACGTGTGTGCGCACATACTCAATGCATGCCTTCTCTTTCAGACAGGAAGTAAACAAAGAAGAAAGGATGTCAATATTAGGATGATGTTGTGTCCACAACGCCCTGAAAGTACACACCCACACCCACACACACTCTCTTTCATGTTTTATTTACCTAATGTGTATTTGTGACGTGCTCTATCATAATCAGTCGGAAGTCGCAATGGCAAATTTGCATATAAATTCTATTTTTTATCCAAATTTAGAGTTTTTGCTGTTTGGGGATTTTTTTATTTTATTTTTTATTTTACCGTTATTTTACCAGGTAAGTTGACTGAGAACACGTTCTCATTTGCAGCAACGACCTGGGGAATAGTTACAGGGGAGAGGAGGGGGATGAATGAGCCAATTGTAAACTGGGGATTATTAGGTGACCATGATGGTTTGAGGGCCAGATTGGGAATTTAGCCAGGACACCGGGGTTAACACCCCTACTCTTACGATAAGTGCCATGGGATCTTTAATGACCTCAGAGAGTCAGGACACCCGTTTAACGTCCCATCCGAAAGACGGCACCCTACACATTTCATCTGGTTTAAACAAAACAATGTCTTTGCTTTCATAATCTGTATGTATTATTGCCAAATTCAGAGTATCAATAAAGTTTTCAATCTTATAAAGTAGGAGGAGCCCTTTCACATCGGTTTGGTGGATGCTAGCTTCTAACACATCAGGCTTTAGCGGCACTATCTTATCTTCATATTAAAACCCTCCCCTATTCCAAAGTCAGAAATGAATTACAAACTAGCTATCTATTTTGATTCAAGCTACTAGGCTATTCAAGGCTATTCAATCAGATGATTTTCCTGTTTGCCCAATCAAAGTTACTGTAGCGTATCATCTGCAGTAAAACTAAAAGTGTACCTCAGGCAACACACTCTCACTCTTCAAAACCCATCATACGTAGTCACACTGTCACTACTGACTACACCTTAGCTAGCTAGCTAGCGTAGCTTTCTACTGCATAGATGGATTCCCAGGAGAGAAAAATCGCTAGATTTTTAAATAGTAATGTTGTTCTGGGAGCTGGTTCAGACAATCAGTGAGGTCAACTTATTGGCGACTACTTTTTGACCCTGAGCCAGAGAGAGTCGTCACCATCAGCGATTCTCTAGACAGCACAGATACCAACTCAGACGAGCTCAGTGAAGTTGAGGCCGAGCCCATTGAGGAGGCAACCGAGGAAGACCACCCGTTAATGGTGGAGCCGTCAATTACGGTGCTTCAGTTGGTCGAGGGGTAATATGTCAGTGATGATGGACAGGAAATTGAAAAAGCTTGTGTGTGTGATGTGTGTGGGCACATGAGGGAGAGATAAGTGGGGAATGTGTAGCACATAAAACATTTGCAGTAACTTATGGGACCTGTGTGTGTGTGTGTGTGTGTGTGTGTGTGTGTGTGTGTGTGTGTGTGTGTGTGTGTGCGTGCGTGCGTGCGTGCGTGCGTGGCGGGTGCTTATATTTGTCCTATTTGTTATGAGAAACATCTAGTGTTCATTGGGAAGATCGCTGGCTCTGCAAGGAAACGGTCATCTCGAAAAGGAAGGAAACATCAGAGGATATCATATTTCCTTGATAGCCAGCAAATTTGCAGCGAAACGTTCAAGTTCCTCCACGCATGCGTTATCTTCAGAGTAAATCATTTTTAAACTCTATTTCTTGAACTGCATTGTTGGTTAAGGGCTTATAGGTAAGCATTTCATGGTAAGGTCTACACCTAATTTATTCATTGCGTGTGACAAATACAATTTGATTTGATGTTTTCTGTAATTATTGGGGCTGCAACAGTATTAAAAGGTTGATGAGGTATTTGATTAGGTATTTAAGAAAGAAGGAGTAGTAGGCTGTATCATGAGTAAAAACACAGGAGCTCAGAATACACTGTGCCTTTCATGTTAAATACATGTTTAAAATCAGTTCTTTTCTGGTTTCAACATTTCGACAAAACGCTGACTGCAGTGATAGTTTTACAAGGAACATGGTATGGCTCCAAGCAAAAAACGGTGTTGCGGTCGTCTCGCCAGCAAATGAGTGCTGTCCTATGAGGACATTCAGTTAATCGTCCACTATGTCAACAACTTCACTGTTGTCCACGCGATGCCGCTCCCAGGACAGATCCCTGGATTTAAGAGGGCAGACATCCAGGTGCTACTGACATTTGAGATAAAGTCCTCTGTGTGGAGCAAGTACAAAAACCTTCATGTGGGATCATGGTGAGTGGTTTCTTAAATTGTTATACTTATACAGTATTTGTATCAAATGTTCGACAGCTGAAGCCAGTGGACCAGAGGCAAAGACTCTAACTAAAGCCCACACGAATCAAATCCAAAGAGACTGTCAGTCCTTACTCTCTGGTGACACGTTTGTGTGGTCAGACTTTCTTAAACGTTTCACATTTTAGTTGCTGCTTAGAGACCAGAGCTTACTAGGAACATGTAGCTCTCATCTCCTCCATCCCCTTCCCTGTTTTAGCTCTTTCAGATTTCATTTACTCTGTGTGGCTTTCATAAAAATGCAGGTCCTGGCTTTGTGAGAGGGTTGCTTCGGGACATCTATACACATTCTCTATGACGTATTTATAAGAAGTGTTATTTTCAGTGGTAATTTATTCATTATTTATCCTCCGATGCCTCTCTGAATGTAATCTAATATGGAAAAACTATGGGCCACAATCATGATGTTAGAGAACTACATGGGATGTGCATGTGTTTATACACACCTGTACGTGCATATGTATGCATGTGTACATGCATGTACACATGTGCACAAACACATGCACACCACATGTAGTCCTCACACATATCATGGCATGAACATGTGCAGAGTGAGTGTTTCTCTGTCAAACATATGTACTGTATGTGCATGTACATGAGAGCACATGTGCGTGCACGTGCGAACATGTGTGAAAATAAGTGAATGTAGCCAATAAATTATTTTGCTTGTATGTATATAAACATATGTGTACAAATGTGTGCAACAACAGATGTAGTTAGAGCAAGATGTAATCTGTGTGTGTGTGTGTGTGTGTGTGTGTGTGTGTGTGTGTGTGTGTGTGTGTGTGTGTGTGTGTGTGTGTGTGTGTGTGTGTGTGTGTGTGTGTGTGTGTGTGTGTGTGTGTGTGTGTGTGTGTGTGTGTGTGTGTGTGTGCAGCGTGCGAGTGAGAACAAAAAGAACACTGGCACTCATGTCAATGGATTTCATGCATTGTGTTTTGTCTTAAGTAAAACGTTATTAATTATTTGAAAAAATGTCTTATAAGTAACTTCAAACTTTGATAGCTTTTTTGTAATCAAAAACATGGTTTGGTGACACTCAGCATGTAATGGTACGTAACTCGCTTGATATTTGGAGTAGAGAGATAATGTTGGTCTCATTTGAAAGCTAACATTCTCCTCTTTCCAGCACATCACAGATCCCTCCGGAACTTTCATTAGCAGACCTGGCCCCTGTTCCCAGTGATTAGTAATTGTATAAGTGTAACGGTTGTTCTCCTCCTCTTCGTCCGAACTCCGGACGCACCACCAAAAGTCTAGAGGAGGGTCTGGGTGGGCATCTGTCCACGGTGGCGGCTCAGGCTCTGGGCGTGGTCCCCATCCCACCATAATCAATCCCCGCTTTTTTATCCTCCTCCCAATGACCACCCTCCAAATTAACCCCACTGGATTAAGGGGCAGCACCGGACTAAGGGGCAATACCGGAATGAGGGGCAACACCGGAATAAGGGGCAACACCGGATTGAGGGGCAACTCCGAAGTGAAGGGCAGCTCCGGACGGAGGGGCAGCTCCGGACTGGCTGACGGCTCTGGCTGGTCATGGCTGGCTGACGGCTCTGGCTGGTCATGGCTGGCTGACGGCTCTGGCTGGTCATGGCTGGCTGACGGCTCTGGCTGATCCTGTCTGGCGGAAGGCTCTGGCTGATCCTGTCTGGCGGAAGGGTCTGGCTGATCCTGTCTGGCCGAAGGCTCTGGCTGATCCTGTCTGGCCGAAGGCTCTGGCTGATCCTGTCTGGCGGAAGGCTCTAGCGGCTCCTGTCTGGCGGACGGCTCTGAAGGCTCATGGCAGACGGGCGGCTTTGAAGGCTCAGTACAGACGGGCAGTTCATGCGGCGCTTGGCAGACGGGCAGTTCAGGCGCCGCTGGGTAGACGGGCAGTTCAGGCGCCGCTGGGCAGACGGGCAGTTCAGGCGCCGCTGGGCAGACGGGCAGTTCAGGCGCCGCTGGGCAGATGGGCAGTTCAGGCGCCGCTGGGCAGACGGGCAGTTCAGGCGCCACTGGGCAGACGGCAGACTCTGGCCGGCTGAGACGCACTGTAGGCCTGGTGCGTGGTGCCGGAACTGGAGGTACCGGGCTAAAGACACGCACCTTCAGGCTAGTGCGGGGAATAACAACAGGGCACACTGGACTCTCAAGGCGTACTATAGGCCTGGTGCGTGGTACCGGCACTGGTGGTACCAAGCTGAGGGCACGCACATCAGGGCGAGTACGGGGAGAAGGAACAGTGCGTACAGGGCTCTGGAGACGAACAGGAGGCTTGATGCGTGGTGCCGGAACTGGAGGCACTGGGATGGATACACACACCACAGGGAGAGTGCGTGGAGGAGGAACAGGGCTCTGGAGACGCACTGGAAGCCTGGTGCGTGGTGTAGGCACTGGTGGTACTGGGCTGGAGCAGGGAGGTGGCGTCGGAAATACCGGACCGTGCAGGCGTACTGGCTCCCTTGAACACTGAGCCTGCCCAACCTTACCTGGTTGTATGCTCCCCGTCGCCCGACCAGTGCGGGGAGGTGGAATAACCCGCACCGGGCTATGTAGGCGAACCGGCGACACCATGCGTAAGGCTGGTGCCATGTAAGCCGGCCCGAGGAGACGTACTGGTGGCCAGATATGTAGAGCCGGCTTCATGGCACTTGGCTCAATGCTCAATCTGGCCTGGCCGATACGAGGAGCTGGTATGTACCGCACCGGGCTATGCACACGTACAGGAGACACCATGCGCTCTACTGCGTAACACGGTGTCTGCCCGTACTCTCGCTCTCCACGGTAAGTACAGGGAGGAGGCGCAGGTCTCCTACCTGACTTCGCCACTCTCCCTTTTAGCCCCCCCCCCCCCCAAGAAATTTTTGGGGTTAACTCACAGGCTTCCTACCGCGTCGTCATGCTGCCTCCATTCGCCGGTATCCCTCCTCGCACTGCGCCAGAGAATCCCAGGCGGGTCCGGCATTCGCCCTGGGTCGATCGCCCACCTGTCGATCTCCTCCCACGTAGTGTAGCCCAGATCCTTCTCCTGCTTCCGAGCTAGCTCCTCAAAACGCCGCCTCTCTGCTTTCGCTGCCTCCAGCTCAGCTTTGGGGCGGCGATATTCTCCTGGTTGAGCCCAGGGTCCCTTTTCGTCCAATATTTCCTCCCAAGTCCACGAGTCCTGTTTTTTTGGCCGCTGCTGCTGGTTCCTCTCACGCTGCTTGATCCTTGTTAGGTGGGTGGTTCTGTAGAGGAGGAGTAGGGATTGGACCAAAGCGCAGCGTTGTTATATGACATAATGATATTTATTAAAGTAAAGACGAAACACGAAAATACTTCAACAAACTACAAAACAAATAAACGAACGTAGACAGACCTGAACTAGAGAACTTACATATACACGAAGAACGCATGAACAGGTACAGACTACACAAACGAACGAACAAACGAAACAGTCCCGTGTGGTGCACAGACACAAACACGGAAGACAACCACCCACAAACAAACAGTGTGAACAACCTACCTTAATATGGTTCTCAATCAGAGGAAACGTAAAACACCTGTCCCTGATTGAGAACCATATCAGGCTAAATGACAATGAACCTAAACATAGAAACAAATAACATAGAATGCCCACCCCAACTCACGCCCTGACCAACTAAACACATACAAAAACAAGAGAAAACAGGTCAGGAATGTGACAATAAGTGTGTCCTTGGTTTACCATTGTCCGGTCGATTATAGTTACAATGTCCGTTTGTGCGTGTGAGTACCTGTGCTGTGTGCTTTGGCTTTCGTGCCATTGTGTATTGCGCAGATGATTACGGGTCTTGTCCTGTGTGTTAATCATTGTGTGCTTGTGTTATTTATTTGAGGCACTCCTCACTCTTTTGTTTGGGTTTCTACCCTGTGTTTTGTATAGTGTTTGTTTGGTCTTCGTCCCTGTGCCTTTAGACGGCACGCCGTAATTTGGGTGTAATAAAAAAAGTATATTACGCATTCCTGCGCCTGTCTCCCAGGTCCTTCATACCAACGTGACATATAAACTCCAAATGGGATTTGGGGTGAATGTGATTGATTATGATAGAGCGAATCACATTTTGTCTGTAGGCTGTATGATTGTGGGAAAAAGTAAGTAAACTGATCTTCCGGTTATGGAGAGACTCTGTGGACTCAATATGGACAAAGCATGTTGACTGTTTACACTATGAGATAAGATATAAAGAATAAATGCTCTAACTTTAAACCTTGCATTTTTAAAAGCTGCTTTATGTCAAGCAGTGAACATGCCAATCCCCTTCTCCTCTCCACCTCCCATCTACCTCTATCACCTCTCCATCGGTTATTTAATCAATATAAACCTGTCTGGAGTCTGTCTGTTCAGCCTCCTCTCTCTCATTGCCCCACATGTTTTGAACACCACCTGTTTAGCTAAAAAATATATATTTAGGGGTTGGTAATGTTCTTGTAACAGCTGTTTGAAGAAGAAGACCAAGGTGCAGCGTGGTACGTGTTCATGATTTTTAATACAGCTGAACACTAGAACAAAAAATAACAAAGCGGAACAAACGAAACAGGTTCTCCTGGCGAACTGGGGAAACCGTGCTTAGAGCCGGCGCAGGATATCCTGGCCCGAAGAGACGCACTGGAGGTCTGGAGAGCAGGGCTGGCACAATCCGTCCTGGCTGGATCCTCACCCTAGCCCGGCAGATGCGGGGAGCTGGAATGTAGCGCACCGGGCTAAGAACGCGTACTGGAGACACCGTGCGCTCCACCGCATAACACGGTGCCTGACCAGTACGACGCCCGCCATGGTAAGCACAGGGAGTTGGCTCAGGTCTCCAACCTGACTCTGCCACACTCCCCGTGTGCCACCCCCCCCCAAAAAAATGTGGGGCTGCCTCTCGGGCTTCCTTGCCAGCCGTGTTCCCTCGTAATGTTGCCGCTCAGCTTTAGCTGCTTCCTGTTCCTCCTGTGGACGGCGATACTCCCCAGCCTGCTTCCAGAGTCCCTTCCCGTCCAGGATCTCCTCCCATGTCCAGGAGTCCATTACACCACACTGCTTGGTCCTTTGGTGGTGGGTAGTTCTGTAACGGCTGTTTGAAGAAGAGGACCAAGGTGCAGCGTGGTACGTGTTCATGATTTTTAATACAGCTGAACACTAGAACAAAAAATAACAAACGAAACAGTTCTGTCTGGTGCAGACACACAAAACAGAAAACAACTACCCACAAAACCTGTGTGGGAAAGAGCTACCTAAGTATGGTTCTCAATCAGAGACAACGATAGACAGCTGCCTCTGATTGAGAACCACACCCGGCCAAACAACAAAGAAATACATAACATAGAACACAAAACATAGAATGCCCACCCCAACTCACGCCCTGACCAAACCAAAATAGAGACATAAAAAAGATCTCTAAGGTCAGGGCGTGACAGTTCTCTACTTGTGCAGTGATTGGCTCAGTGTTCTGTCCCTCATGGAGACACTATGTCACCACAAAATCTAAGGGTAAAGCTCAAAAATTAAAGCCACTTGTGTGCTGCCATTGAGTTACATTAGAAGTGCCCATCCAAGAAGGCTCAAGGTCATTGGCCACAGATAAAATGACGTCAAATCACGTAATATCTACCGTAGCTTTGGTTGGACTGGTCATGTCAACATCATACATTCAAAACCTTAGCTAGCAAGCTAGACAAGCAGTCATCATCATGAATCAAGTCGACAATCTACTGGCAAATCCTTTTCAATCCTTGTCAAATTAAGAGAAATAATGAAGAGAAATTATAGATCAAATGTATCGTTGCTCATCGGCCATTGGACATAAACAGTACACAACAAGTTGGAAATTGCAAATTCAACAATTGGTGGTTTGGAAGGGATCAGTGGCTAACTGCAAGCATTGCAAAGCATTCCCTAGCCTGCTATTCCGTGGAGTGCATGTGTGGTCCCAAGTCTGAGTTTAACTTCTTTGGGGTAGGGGGCAGTATTTTCACGTCCGGATGAAAAGCGTGCCCAGAGTAAACTGCCTGCTACTCAGGCCCAGATGCTAGGATATGCATATTATTTTATTTGGATAGAAAACACTCTGAAGTTTCTAAAACTGTTTGAATGAGGTCTGTGAGTATAACAGGCAAAAATCTGAGAAAAAATCCAAACAGGATGTGAGAATTCTGAGACTGGTCATTGTTAAACTCATCCCCTATTCAATTCCGTGTAATATATGGATCTGTTTGCACTTCCTATGCCTTCCACTAGATGTCAACTGTCTGTAGAACGCTGACCGAAGCCTATACTGTGATGTGGGAACAGATGGGAGGTGTTTGAGACAGTGGTCTGGCAGATTGCCAGTTCTTGGTCACGCGCATTCCCTCATGATATCGCCATGTGTTCCATTACTTATAGAGACTGAAAAGAATTCTCCGTTTGGAACCTTATTGGTTTTATATCCAATAGTAATAATAATATGCATATATTAGTATCTGGGACAGAGTAGGAGGCAGTTCACTATGGGCACGCAATTCATCCAAAAGTGAAAATGCTGCCCCCTATATCAAAGAAGTTAAGGATAAGTATATCTTTAATTCCATGCATAACAGTTGCATTTTCATCAACGTTTATGATGAGTATTTCTGTAAATTGACGTGGCTCTCTGCACTTTCACCAGATGTTTTGGAGGCAAAACATAACAACGCCAACGTAAACATAGATTTTTGGATATAAATATGAACTTTATCGAACAAAACATACATGTATTGTGTAACATGAAGTCCTATGAGTGCCATCTGATGAAGATCATCAAAGGTTAGTGATTCATTTTTTCTCTATTTCTGCTTTTTGTGACTCCTCTCTTTGGCTGCAAAAATGGCAGTGTTTTTTGTGACTAGGTACTGACCTAACATAATCGCATGGTATGCTTTTGTCGTAAAGCCTTTTTGAAATCGGACACTGTGGTGGGATTAACAACAAGTTTATCTTTAAAATGGTGTATAATACATGTATGTTTGAGGAATTTTAATTATGAGATTTCTGTTGTTTGAATTTGGCGCCCTGCACTTTCACTGGATGTTGTTCAGGTGGGACGTTAGCGTCCCACGTACCCTAGAGAGGTTTTAAGGGTCTCTTTTCCAAGTCTAAAAGGATAAACATTCAACTGTGGCCATGCTGTCAATCCAGCATGACTTCTGCCGCGCTCAAAACAACTGGAAACTCAGAACTGGGAAATCTGACTTCAGTGAGTTCAAGACAACTGGGAACTCAGGAAAAAATTTCAGACTGGGAAAATACGTTTGAAACGGTCATCCAACTCGGAATTGCAAGTCGGGCGACAACCTGAAGATCACAAATGTCATCATGATTCGACCTTGTTTTTTTCTGAGTTCTCAGTTGTCATGAAAGCACCATAATCCATAGAATGCCAGACTTTGATGACAAAATTTTATGACAAATTTTGCCCACGAAGGACCGCCGCACCACCTTCCTGTTCAAGTGAGCACAACTGCTGCATAAATAACCTGTACTGCTCTGGCGTTCCGCCAGCGGAACTCCTCCCACATTCCACTGAAAAGGCAGAGCGCGAAATTCAAAATATATTTTTTAGAAACATTTAACTTTCACACATTAACAAGTCCAATACAGCAAATGAAAGGTACACATCTTGTGAATCCAGCCAACATGTCCGATTTTTAAAATGTTTTACAGCGAAAACAGCACGTATATTTATGTTAGCTCACCACCAAATACAAAAAAGGACAGACATTTTTCACAGCACAGGTAGCATGCACAAAGCCAACCTAACTAACCAAGAACCAACCAAACTAACCAACAAACAACTTCATCAGATGAAAAGTCTTATAACATGTTATACAATAAATCTATGTTTTGTTCGAAAATTGTGCATATTTCAGGTATAAATCATAGTTTACATTGCAGCTACAATCAGAAATTGCACCGAAGCAGCCATAATAATTACAGACACCAAAGTCAAATACCTAATTACTCATCATAAAACATTTCTGAAAAATACATAGTGTACAGCAAATGAAAGACAGGCATCTTGTGATTCCAGACAATATTTCCGATTTATTAAGTGTTTTACAGCGAAAACACAATATAGCGTTATATTAGCTCACCACAATAGCCAGAAACACAAGCCATTTCCCAGTAGCAAAAGTTAGCGATCGTAACAAACAAGCAAAAGATATACAATTTTTGACTAACCTTGATATGCTTCATCAGATGACAGTCCTATAACATCAGGTTATACATACACTTATGTTTTGTTCGAAAATGTGCATATTTAGAGCTGAAATCAGTGGTTATACATTGTGCTAACGTAGCTACTTTTTCCCACAACGTCCGGATATTTTTCTGACACTTTTTCTGACACACATATTCTGACCAAATAGCTATTCATAAACATAACTAAAAAATACATGTTGTATAGGAAATGATAGATACATTAGTTCTTAATGAAATTGCCGTGTTAGAATTCTAAAAATAACTTCATTACGACATACAGCTTCGGTATAGCTAGAGAGTACCCAAAAGCTGGGCGCCAACGACTAGTTCACATGTACGACAGATATATGAAATAGCATCATAAAATGTTTCCTACTTTTGCTGATCTTTCATCAGAATGTTGGACAAGGGGTCCTTTGTCAAGAACAATCGTTGTTTGGAATTAGAACGGCCTTTTTCCCTCTCGATTTAGCAAGCACACTAGCCAAGTGGCACGAATCTCTCCATGTCAACAAACGGAAGAGAACGGAACACGGCAAAACTCCCGAAAAAAATGTAATAATCTGATTAAACTATATTGAAAAAACATACTTTACGATGATATGGTCACATGTATCAAATAAAATCAAAGCCGGAGATAGTAGTCGCCTATAACGAAACTTTTCATAAGGCAATCCCCGGTTCCTTCTCGCGCCTTCCTGAAAACAGGAAATGGGTGACACGTCATTCCAAGAGGATTTATTCCACTTCAGACCAAGATAAACACCCCATTTCTTCTCTCACCGCCTCTTGACATCCAGGGGAAGGTGTATGACGTGCATGTATACTAATACGTATCATGCCCATTTATAGGCAGGACCTAGAACAGAGCCTCGATTTCAGACTTTCCACTTCCTGGTCAGGAAGTTTGTGCCAAATGAGTTCTGTTTTACTCACATTTATAATTCAAACCGTTTTAGAAACTAGAGAGTGTTTTCTATCCAATAGTAATAATAATATGCATATTGTACGAGCAAGAATTGAGTACGAGGCCGTTTAAATTGGGCACGATTTTCCCCCAAAGTGAAAACAGCGCCCTCTGTCCTCAACAGGATAATGTAATATGCCAGGGAGATATGTATATGTATACTGTCTGTAGCTAAGAAAGTAATACTAAATGTATGTTGTGTAGTAAGCTTTGTGCCTCACCCTAATAATTTCCCCCTGATAATTTTGCCAACTGTTCTGACTTGGTGGTGCACATGTAGCCTATAGCCTGGTTTAGAGAAATGTAATCATTGAATATTGTAAGAGCTTTAATTGTCTGCTTATATGACCCCTTTATTTATCCTACAGTTCTGACTTGGTGTACAGGGTCAATACTGTAAGAACGGCCTATGTTCTGAATTTTGTCGCTGTACGTTTTAAAAGTGCAGAACAAATATATTGACTGTGTACATCCTGGCTGGCTCATTAATGTCTTAATGGATATTACGGGTTGCGTCTTATCCAGTTGTCGTCCCTTTATGCCATAGTTTGTACATCTCAATTGTCAGTAGTAACCACATTTGTTTAAGCAAGTCAGCCATATCAGCTATGGTTTTTTAACCTCTCAGGGATATTCGGGACTCTAGCGTCCCACCTCAACAACAGCCAGTGAAATTCCAGGGCGCCAAATTCAAAACAACAGAAATCCCATAATTAAAATTCCTCAAACATACAAATATTTTACACCATTTTAAACATAAACTTGTTTGGAAGATAAACAGTTAGAAACTTCAGAGTGTTTTCTATCCAAATCTACTAATTATATGCATATTCTAGCTTTTAGGACTGAGTAGCAGGCAGTTTACTCTGGGCACCTTTTTATCCAAGCTACTCAATATTGTCCCCCAGTCCCAAAGAAGTTAAAAGGCAGTAAATGAGGCTGAATGAACTGTTTTGCTGCCAGACAAGGCTCCGCTGATAACCAGGTGTAGCAGGGTGTTGGGACTGCTGTTGGGACTGCTGTTTGGACAGCTTTATGTAGGCCCCAACAGTTTTTGTGCACTGTTTGTCACTGTTATAGTGCAATTAATTTATTGTTTTGTGTTGTGTATTGGCTTTGCTGGCTTGCATCAAACTTTTTTTTTGTTGCCCCGCCAAGATTTACATGCTAAAATTGCCACTGCTAACAATACACATACATGCCATAAAAAGTACTCAAAACAAATCAACAAACACCCACACACTGGGCACTGCCCTCTGTTCAGTGGCAGTCTCTGTCACTGATCCTGTTCTCACTGGCTCGTTCTATATGAAGTGTATGCTGTGTCTCAACCAATGACGAGCACAACACAAACACCTCCCAAGATGTAAAATAGGGTCGAAGCTACAACATATATGAACGTGAAAAAAATCTGAGTTGACACTTTTTTAGATAATTAACGTTAAAGGTAAAGAAAATATTATGTGACAAATGTCAGTGGAAACACCTTTATGCACAAATATTGATGTAATAACCATCATATTGAAGTAAATGTGGAGTCACGCGATGACATGGTGTATGGTCCTCCCACTACAACTAGGGAAACTATGCATTTTATTAGGCTACACATTAAATAAGTTATGATGAACTTCACAGGGTGGTGAAAGTGCAAGGTGATGAGCTTGATGCTCCTTATTCTGGTGACATGATGATCGATGCTTATCTGCTGTTACACAAATAAAAATATTCTCGCTCTTATCCATAATAATCTCATTTTGTAGACTTACCTCCTCCAAGAGCCTACTGTATCTGTGAGCTGTTGGCTTGAGCACAGGTGCCAAGACCAGAGTAGGCACATTTGCTATTTAACTCAGCAGTTTGTGACAACAAAATGTAACAGTTGAAAATGTAACATTAGATTTTTATTTGGTTCATGAAAACTTTATTATACTTTTACATAATAGCTAACTAGCTAACATTGAACCTGTTTGGTTAACTTTAGCTAGCTATGACAATCATTTTGTATTGCTAGTACTCTATGGATTGGGATTTGGTTAATTATTTAGCAAAAGACCCCAAGTTAAAGCTTGCTATTAGCTAGTTAACTGACGTTAGATGGCTGGCTTGCTAGCTAACATAACATCACTACACACATACACGTAATATCAGAATGCCATTTCACATCTACTGTTTAATAATGCTAAAATATTTGTATTTTGAATTCGTCTTTCATCAGTAGAACACGCTTGACTCTCCTCCACCAGTCATACAAGGAGAATTGTCTAATGCCTCCCATCAAAAAGAGAGTTGGCCCAAGCAAGCACAGGTTACACCTGAAGCATGAGGACTTGCAGAGAGTGGTGAACTTCATCAACAACTACGCAGAGGATAATGCAATAGTATTACCAGGACGCCACACAGGACACAAACACTTTGGTGGAAAGCTGCTGCCATGCCATGTGACAAAAGCAGCAGTGTGGCGTCTTTTCAAGTAATCGATGACAACACTTGGTATGTAAAGCTTTAATTATTTAATTGATCTCCAACATGATTGGCACTACTTTTATTGATCTCACATTATTTCTGTATGCTCCAACACAGTCTGGACCTTCACTTCCTGATCACAAGACACACCAAGTTTGCCCACCCAGTTTGTTCCAGCCTCATCAAGCAGTGCTTCAGAAAGACCAGAGTGAATGTAACGGATGTGAAATGGCCATCTAGTTAACGGTGGTACGCGCTAATAGCCTTTCAATCGGTGACGTCACTTGCTCTGAGACCTTGAAGTAGTGGTTCCCCTTGCTCTGCAAGGGCCGCGGCCTTTGTGGAGTGATGGGTAACGATGCTTCGTGGGTGACTGTTGTTGATGTGTGCAGAGAGTCCCTGGTTCGCGCCCGGGGCGAGGGGACGGACGTTAAGTTAAACTGTTACATGAACACTTTGTCTGAGATTGCTGGTGTTGTGAAGGACAGCACTGTGACAGGGGTCAACATCCCACAGCTGGTTGGACTGGAGGATGGTACGGTGCTGGTGGAAAGCTATGGCTGGCAACAACACCTGGCTCCACACTTCAGATAGCTGCCACAGATCAAGCAGTACCAGCACATCAGGGGAATATCATATTCATTGCTTTGTATGAGGTTATTCTTCTCATCTAAACTTGGGAGGTGAATTGATGTTGTGCAAGGTTGTAGTGTCCTCTAAAATTGTTTTGTTATTTCCTGTTTTACAGCTTCGATGCTCTGGAGCCTGGTGTTCTTGTTGCCAAGGAGCATTCGGACTCAGTCGGTACCAGGTTTCAGCTGATAGATGGTCTGCCTTCACAAGCACCAACTGGACTGGACACAGCTAGACAAACTTCTCTTTTTGAGAAGATCAGGGAGTTTTGAGACGAAGAGACTATGGACATCACATGCCCTGCACCAAAGTCAAGGGCAGAACAGAAACAGGCTCTCCGAAAATAGATTCCCTTGTTCATGTGTGGTTAATCTGCAGTGCCTCTATTCAAATTAGTCTCTCCTAGCACACACGCCATACGTTGCTGCTACTATTTTTTTTATCCTGCTGCTCAGCCACTTTACCCCTGATTGTATGCATATAACTACCTTGCCTATCGCTGATATCGGTATTAATATTGTTCTTGTACATACTGTATATTATTTTATTTATATTGACACTATCTATCTATTTCTGATATTGCTATTACGCAAGTAACCATTTTGCTGTACCGTTTACAGCTTCTGTAGAGATCCATCCACTTAGCAAGATGTGATCTAAGTCAAAATACTTTAAAGTTCTTCTTAAGTATTTTGGGGGAGTATCTATACTTTACTTTACTATTTATATTTTTGGCAATTTTTTATTTTGCTTCACTATATTCTGAAAGAAAATAATATACTTTTTACTCCATACATTTTCCCTGACACCCAAAAGTACATTTTGACAGGAAAATTGTCCAATGCACACACTTATCAAGAGATCATCCCTGGACATCCCTACTGCATCCGATCTGGCAGACTCACTAAACAAAAATGCTCTGTTTGTAAATGTGTTGGAGTGTGCCCTTGCCTATCCATCAATAAAAATTTAAATTGTGCCATCTGGTTTGCTTAATATAAGGAATTTGAAATTATTTATACTTTTACTTTTAATAATTAAGAACATTTTAGCAATTCCATTTACTATTGATACGTAAATAATTTTTAAACCAAATACTTTTAGACTTTTACTCAAGTAGTATTTTACTGGGTGACTTTTACTTTTACTTGAGTCATTTTTTATTAAGGTATCTTTACTTTTACTCAAGTATGATAATTTAGTACTTTTTCCAACAACGGATGTGGATGGGGGTTATAGCATTTCTTTCACATGACCCATCAATTTAGACAAGTGTGTCTGGGTAAGCGTCATCTAATATTTATAAAATATTTTTTATCCGGGCACTTTCTGTTTCCCTGGAATTTTTCCATATTGTTGGCTACTACTTTTACCACTTTTAGTCTTAATCTTTACTACACTACTCACTGTTTAGCACGACATAACATGTGAATCCTTAAAGAGATGGGTGGAGCTGGTTTAAGAGCAAGTTTGGTTTGTTTACTATATTCTCAAACAGCATGGTTTACAGATGCATGCTGAATGGGAGTAGACAAAGCTCTCCAATAGGTACGAAAACATTCAAAGGCCATTTTCTCAAAAGTGAGTTTACAAGTTTATCAACTTTCAAAGCAGAATTAATTTCCCATTGTTCCTCAAGAATGCAGTGTATGGTGTACCATTTTGTAGTTCTGAGTCTCTATCCAATATAAAAAACACAATTTCAAATTTTGGTACAGAAACCGATTTGAGCCGGTCAGTCACATATTTTCTTTATGCAGATTTTTGAATATTCACATGAAAATCTGTCGCCAATTAAATGGAAACCAAGCTAATGTTGCAGAACCATGCTGTTTGAGAATATAGTAAACAAACAAAACCTTCTCTTTCTATTGAATCTTCTAAATCTTTGCTGTAAAAATACCATCTGCTACGCATATTAATCAAATGTAAACTTGCGTACTTGCTACATCTTGACCACTACATCCGACAGTTGCCCCCCTTGAAGCAGGGCAGTATAAAAATAATTGTCTTGTTGAGCCAACACTTCTACGGTATAAATGGTAATAGCAGAGCAATGTTTTTGAAACAGCTGAAATGTAGAGATATTTTCATAATATTTGAGACTTGTTTTATTGTGTTTTTACAATTTGTTTTACCATTCCCACCACCAAAAACATGTCGAATGTAGAACATAAATAATAGGATATGTTTTTTTTATTCTAGAGTGGTGGAGGGGGAATTGTTTTCATGATCTGGTAGTAAGCTAACCTAACCAACTCCGGACCCTAGTTATAGCGTAGGATATATTAATAAATCAGCTGTAAAAAAAAACTGTTTTATACGGGCTATGATATGGGCTATGATGGGACCAGATTATGTTTCTAATTAGGTCATATGTTTTTTTTTTTAACTCCTGGAAAAGCTCCTGGCGCTTGGGAGGTTGAAAACATTAAAACCCTTTACACAGACAAAGAGACAACAACTGTGATTGGACAAAAATTAACAATGAGCTCGCTGTACGCAGGGTTGCATTGTGTAGAGCTTTGCATCTGTAATTAAAAAGATACTCATACAGTATATCATCCCTACTGTGTTGACGAATTAATTCCAGTCAATAGTTTTGGATTAAAAAGGGCCTAGGTAACCTAGCCACCCGAATTGTGAATATAAACCAAGTTTGATTAAATTCAAATTTTCTAAGAACAAAAATAAATGTGCCTATTTTAAACTATAAATACATAGCTTAGGCTATAAATTCATAGCTTAGGCTATACAAACATGAGGTTATGTTACCCCTGGCAAGGCCCAGATGGGATCAGAGTGCTTCTCTAGGCTACCTGCAGCTGTGGTTATCAGTAGGCTGAAGTTGATCAGACTGAAGCACAGACTAATTGTGCATGTTGACAAATCATGAGGCATTACATTTTTGGGTATGGGCTTCCATATAAAACAGCTTGCTTCATTCGCAATTTGCTTTCACCACATGTAATGACTTGCATGATATTGATAAGCCCGGTTTGTAGTAATGTTGTAAGGTAGACCTACTGTACTTTTATATTTGTGTGATAGGGTTAATCATTCATTTTTGATAGGCTAACATTATTTATTAAATGCTGTTATAGCAACTGGGCTTTTGTCTTGATGTTAAAATGTAATGTGTGTAGCCCAGACCCGGAACCAGAATAAAGTGAATAAGGGGGCAGTTGAAATCGACGAGGGGGCTATTCATTCTTTGGGGTTCTTGCATTGGAATTACATTGAATTCTGCTTACATCACACTGTACCACAAACATGAAGTTTAAATGTCAAGACATTGTGTGCTTTTGAAGTGACAGGTGGGGGGGCGAAATCTGTATCTCCGCTACACTGTATCAGCGTAAAATAGGGGCCTTCTATCAGTCATAAGGATAAATACTTATGACTGATATGAGGCAGGCAGGAAGAGGTTCAAAAGAGTGTTGGATATATTTACACAGTGCTGGTGTTTAAAAGATGAAGGTATTATTTATAAATATATACAAAGTTCTGACATCAAAATGTCAGCATTCGAAAGGAAAAGACTCTCTATAGACAAAACCTGTCTTAACCAATAAAGCACAGATGGAGTCTACGAGGCTCAGATACAGCCACCCCTTGACTTACCCAAAAGAGAACTAACTAGAACATCCCCAAATGGTCATTTAAATACACTTGGCCACACCTATTCATGGCGCTCAGGTCAGGTATATCTATGCATGCTAAAGCACGCGCGTTCACACAACATTAAACATGACGGAGGAACAGGGCACATGCTCTCCAAACAAAGACAACAAAGAAATTGACAGTAAGCTGGTAAATGCAATTAAATAAACCAAAAGTTCTTCGTCACAAGTGTTACACAGTTTGTGATCTCTCCAAACAACATTTCCACTGAGAATGGTATGAATTTATATTATATTTAATGAACACACTCCTTCCCTTATTCTGGAGTCAACATTTTAAATGATGCTGGAGACACGTTCCTCATACATAAGCAGTAACCTCATAAATATCGGTTAGGTTACTTAGATTGATGCACGGGCTTACATTTGTATTGGCGGATCGCAACCAACTGAATGATGCATACACCACGACCTACTGTACTGGAGTGTGAGGCCGGTCATCTATTTCTCTTATCTAGCCCTGTGTTTCCACCTACTATTCTGGAGTGTGAATTAATTACACTTTGTGACACAAAAAGGGAAGCGAAAAGGAGGGGAAAAATGGGAAGAAAATTGTCATATCAACTAACCCTACACCCATTAAAACCTCACCCCTATTCCACTACTTGGCCCTATCTGATCCTACACCAGGCCGGCAGCCTGGGAGGACGGGACACTATTGTTCAACACACCTTGTAACTTTTTTACAGTAAAAACCTGTACACCCAGGTACTTTTCTGCCACCACAAGATTTATTTTCTTTGATTTACGTGACATTTCTATGGTACAGTTGATAGCCATGGCTTCAGTATGAACGCTACGAAGCCAACCTTAGTTAAGCACATGTTATTCTTTTCACTCTCTATTGGCCCGCGGCCTCCTCACAGGGATCATCTCAGGATCCGTCGCCCTGCACCTATCTTCCTCTACTACTCTATTCACTGCATCATATATGACACCTTCTATACTACTCTGATCCTGGCAACCTCAACCTGCCTTTCTCTCACCGGACACTTCTGATCTCCAGCCACATGGGTATCCCTACAGTTAACACACACAACTGTTTCCTCAGATACTACACATTCCTTTGTCTCATGCCCTCCTGCACATTTCTTAAATTTAGGAATCTCCCTCCTACACACTGCTGTAACATGACCATAAGCTTGGCACCTAAAACATCGTAATGGGTTTGGGACAAAAGCTCTTACGGGATAACTGACACATTCTAACTTGACTTTAGCTGGTATCAGTGCTCACTCAAAAGCAGCTTTGGTCACTACAGACCCTGACTCCTTCTGTGTCCTGTCTGAGACACCCCCCTCCCTCCCACTTGATGAGAAGTGCTGTTTCTCCCCCTCCCCCACAACAACCTACCTTTACCCCTCTACCCCACCCCCTTCTCCCTTTAACATAAGACACACTATATTAACCCACTCCGTCCCTGGCTAAATCAACCCTCACCACCCCACACATTTTGTGCCAGTATTTCATTTATGAAACAACACTTCCTGTCCCATCAGAACATTTAAGTAGCGAATACATTTTTTTAAAGTAATTTAAATCAAGTTTGAATTTGATTTGACATTGTGTTTTTAATTATCCAATATTTTTAGAGAGCAATAGGACAATGCAGTGTAAAACACATGACATGCAAAAAGCATTTGTCACATTTTTATCATTCAGTGACATCGATCAGGATCCAGAGTTCGAAAGACTGTGACAGTAGCCTAGTAACATAATTCAATATATTTGACTAACTCTGTTATTAATAAGTCACATCTTTAAAATTCAACTATTTAATTCAACAAAATCTGACTGACTGCTGAGCTGAACTGGGGGATGAAAATGAGGACAATGGCCAAGGTGGTAAAAGCTATCAGCATGTGTGAAGAAGAATGTTCTTCCAGAGCTGATGACTAGGACTGGTGAAGTTCACAGCAATTCCAAACTCATGACTGTTGAGATATTTTTTTACTGTGACTTGTCAATACTTGGCTATTACTTGCTATGATTAAAGAACTTTGGACATACATCTAATCAATCAGAAACAGAACATTTTACACAGCGGTGGAACTGCGTTGGTGTCACACCCTGAATTGCTTCTCCTGTCTTTGTGATTGTCTCCACCCCCCTCCAGGTGTCGCCCATCTTCCCCATTATCCTCTGTGTATTTATACCTGTGTTCTCTGTTTGTCTGTTGCCAGTTTGTCTTGTTTTGTCAAGTAAACTAGCGTTTTTTTGTATCAGCTCCTGCTTTCCCCCAGTCTCTCTTTTCGCTTTCTCCTAGTTTTGACCCATGCCTGTCCTTGAGCCCACCCGCCTGACCGCTCTGCCTGCCCCTGACCCTGCCTGCAATCATGTACTTTTTCCCCTGTTGCTTTAATAAACATTGTTAGTTCAACACGGTCTGCATCTGGGTTGTACCTTTATCCTGATAGTTGGAGCCTTCAACTCTGTGCGCATCTGCTCTTGCAATCATTGTCATGAAGCCACACTCACCCACTCCTGCTAGAAGTGCAGAAGGAGAAAGGTTAGGCTATATCCTGTCTAGGATCAGCGTGGCGCTAGCGGCACACCCCCCCCCCCCCACTGAAAAACCAGTGCCGCGAAATTCAAAAAAAATATTTTTTTAAAATATTTAACTTTCACACATTAAAGTCCAATACAGCTAATGAAAGACACAGATCTTGTGAATCCAGTCAACATTTCCGATTTTTAAAATGTTTTACAGGGAAGACACAATATGTAAAGATGTACATCTATTACCTAAAAACACATTAGCATAATCCACCATCTTTTATTTGTCCACCAACACCAGTAGCCATCACCAATTCGGCTAAACTAAGATATTTATAGCCCCTAACCAACAAAAAAACTCATTAGATGACAGTCTGATAACATATTTATGGTATGGGATAGGTTTTGTTAGAAAAAAGTGCATATTTCAGGTAGATGGCATAGTTTACAATTGCACCCACCATCACAAATGGACTAGAATAATTACAATGAGCAACGTGTTTACCTAACTACTAATCATCAAACATTTCGTAAAAATACACAGCATACACGAATCGAAAGACACAGATCCTGTGAATACAGACAATATTTCAGATTTTCTAAGTGTCTTACAGCGAAAACACAATAAATCGTTATATTAGCTTAGCACATAGCAATTAGCAGCCCAGCATTGATTCTAGCCAAAGTGAGCGATAAAAGTCAACATCGCCAAAAGATATTAATTTTTTCACTAACCTTCTCAGAATTCTTCCGATGACACTCCTGTAACATCACATTACAACATGCATATACAGTTTGATCGAAAATGTTTATATTTAGCCACCAAAATCATGGTTAGACAATGTGAAATGTAGACAAGCTGGTAAAGAAAAAGTCCTTGCGCCACTTAGACAGTGATCTACTCTTATACATAAATACTCATAAACGTGACTAAAAAATATAGGGTGGACAGGGATTGATAGACAATTTAATTCTTAATACAATTGCGTTATTACATTTTTTAATTTATCCTTACTTTTCAATACAGTTTGCGCCAAGCGAAGCTACGTCAAAAAACATGGCGTCCTAAGCCACTAAAATGTTTCGACAGAAACACGATTTATCATAATAAAAATGTCCTACCTTGAGCTGTCCTTCCATCAGTATCTTGGGCAAAGGATCCTTTCTTGGGAGAAATCGTCTTTTGGTGGAAAGCTGTCCTCTTGCCATGTGGAAATGTCAACTGCGTTCGGGATGAACTGAAAAGCGTGCCCAACTTTTCACATCGTTGCAAAAATAAATGTCCCAAAATCGCACTAAACGGATATAAATTGCTATAAAACGCTTTAAATTAACTACCTTATGATGTTTTTAACTCCTATAACGAGTGAAAAGATGACCGGAGAAATATAACAGGCTAAACTAACGCTTGGAACAGGTGCGCGCCGGTGTCCTCTAGGCTCATGACGCAGCTCCCAAAGAATGACTAGCTTCAGGGTTTTTTCATTTGTAGGGCCTGTGAACGCGCAATCGACCCCGTTGGAATCGTCATCACGTAAAGGCATCCAGGGGAAGACGTAAGAAGTGTCCGTATAGTCATAGCAACGACAGTGCCCTTTTAACTGACTTCAGAAGAGTGGCCAACATTTCTCAAATCTGACTCCATGTCAGGGAAATTGCTGTAGAATGGGCTCTGTTCCACTTAGAGACAAAATTTCAACTCCTATAGAAACTATAGACTGTTTTCTATCCAATAATAATAATAATATGCATATTGTACGATCAAGGATTTTGTGGGAAGCCGTTTAAAAAATTAGCCAAATTAGCATAAATAGTCTAAACAGCGCCCCCATCCCCAACAGGTTAAAGAAATAAAAAATAAGAATTTTTATCATCTTAACGGAGGTGTAGATTACGTCTATCATCTTAACGGAGGCGTAGATTACGTCTATCATCTTAACGGAGGTGTAGATTACGTCTATCATCTTAACGGAGGTGTAGATTACGTCTATCATCTTAACGGAGGTGTAGATTACGTCTATCATCTTAACGGAGGCGTAGATTACGTCTATCATCTTAACGGAGGTGTAGATTACGTCTATCATCTTAACGGAGGTGTAGATTACGTCTATCATCTTAACGGAGGTGTAGATTACGTCTATCATCTTAACGGAGGTGTAGATTACGTCTATCATCTTAACGGAGGTGTAGATTACGTCTATCATCTTAACGGAGGTGTAGATTACGTCTATCATCCTAACGGAGGTGTAGATTACGTCTATCATCTTAACGGAGGTGTAGATTACGTCTATCATCTTAACGGAGGTGTAGATTACGTCTATCATCTTAACGGAGGTGTAGATTACGTCTATCATCTTAACAGAGGTGTAGATCACATCTCACATTCCAGTGTTCCAACTTGTTAATAAGGCTGCATGGGATTTCTGTTAATGAATTTCTGTTAACTCCATGCAGCCATTGGCAATGTCCGCTTTAGGTATAATGCCAGGAGCCACTTGTGGATTTGACAGCTATAATGCAGTGTCACCTCCAAAACAAACGTTATAGGATGACGGCTAAAGCGTATCTGATTGAATAGAGCGTCCCCACTCTCTCTCCTTTTTACTGTTGTTTTGGGAAGCAGTATGAGGGTGTCACGTTCCTGACCTTATTTACCCTTATTTTGTATTTATTTAGTATGGTCAGGGCGTGAGTTGAGGTGGGTTGTCTATGTGTGTTTTCTATGTTGGGTTTTTTGTGTTCGGCCTGGTATGATTCTCAATCAGAGGCAGCTGTCAATCGTTGTCCCTGATTGAGAATCATGCTTAGGCAGCCGGGGTTTCACGTGTGGTTTGTGGGTGTTTGTTCCTAGTTAGTGTTTCGCCACATGGGACTGTCACGGTAGTTTTATTTGTTATTTCGTATCGCATATTGTTTTCGTGTCTATTAAATTACCATGGAAACTAACCACTCTGCATATTGGTCCGATCCTTCTCGCCTCTCCTCGTACGATGAGGAGGACGACATAGACTATCGTTACAAAGGGAGGATGTTTTTATGGGTGGCTGTGGGGGTCTAATTGATGCCCTTGTGAGAGAGGTCAGAGACTCTACACACACACACACACACACACACACACAGAGAGACTCTCACAGTTCAGTGGTTCTGTGCAGAGCCTGGGAATGAAAGTCAGAACTGTGTCTGTCTGAAGGTAAACAAACAGAGAAGACAGAAGGGCGAGGGCATTCCACAGGCCTGTCTGAACACAGGAGAAAGGGAGAAGAAGGAAAATATGTGAGGAAAGAAACAGAGCGAGAAAGGGAGAGAGTGTAAAAACAAAATAAGTTATTGCGTAAGAAAGAAAATTATTCCTGCCAGATCTCCCTATGATGCTGTGTTTCTTGTAAGAGGGTTTGTGCACTTCTTAACAACCAATTTATGATTTTATAAAGTGTCTCCCAGACACCAAACCCTGGGATTCCTTAGAAATGAGTCAGGATGTCCCAGCTGTGTGTGTGTGTGTGTGTGTGTGTGTGTGTGTGTGTGTGTGTGTGTGTGTGTGTGTGTGTGTGTGTGTGTGTGTGTGTGTGTGTGTGTGTGTGTGTGTGTGTGTGTGTGTGTGTGTGTGTGTGTGTGTGTGTGTGTGTGTGCGTTTGTGTGTGCGTGCGTGCGTGGGTGTGCGTGCGTGCGTGGGTGTGCGTACGTGCGTGCGTGCGTGAGCGAGCGTGCTTATGCGCGTGGGTGTGTGGGTGTGTGTGTGTTTTGGTCAGCCTGTTTTCCTTCTCCAGACACTCCCAGCTGTTTTCCGGGTAGTTTTCTCACGGTGACTGTGGCCCTGCCTACACTTGGCCACCAGGTGAATGTAGCCCACCTCAGCCACACCCCTTAATGCCTCTGATCACAGAGAGAAGAACAACAAAGATCAGAGCGGGAGAGCGAGAGAGAGAGAGAGAGAGAGAGAGAGAGAGAGAGAGAGAGAGAGAGAGAGAGAGAGAGAGAGAGAGAGAGAGAGAGAGAGAGAGAGAGAGAGAGAGAGAGAGAGAGAGAGAGAGAGAGAGAGGAGAGAGAGAGAGAGAGAGAGAGAGAGAGAGAGAGAGAGAGAGAGAGAGAGAGAGAGAGAGAGAGAGAGAGAGAGAGAGAGAGAGAGAGAGAGAGAGAGAGAGAGAGAGTGTGAGCGATGTAATGAGCTCATGCTCTGTCTCCCGACCCAAGCCACCCAGAGTGACTCATCCCTGGTAGGTGTGTGTGTGTACACGCATCTGCTTGAGAGTGTGTCTGTGTATGTGCAAGTTCTGGGTGTGTGCATGTGTGTGTGTTTACAGCTGCTGTAGGTCAGGTATGGGTGTGTCTTTATTACAACACATAGATAGCATGTTTCTTCAAGCCCAGTATTTCCACCAGAATTTCCAGAGAGGATCTCAACAACAACTAATGCTGTCATTAGAACAGGGGAAACCAAAGTTATCTCTCCAATGAAAGAGAGATAAGCAAGTAAGGACAGGGGAAAAAGAGGAGACATGGTAAAGAGGGAGGACAGGGGAAAAAGAGGAGACATGGTAAAGAGGGAGGACAGGGGAAAAAGAGGAGACATGGTAAAGAGGGAGGACAGGGGAAAAAGAGGAGACATGGTAATGAGGGAGGACAGGGGAAAAAGAGGAGACATGGTAAAGAGGGAGGACAGGGGAAAAAGAGGAGACATGGTAAAGAGGGAGGACAGGGGAAAAAGAGGAGACATGGTAAAGAGGGAGGACAGGGGAAAAAGAGGAGACATGGTAAAGAGGGAGGACAGGGGAAAAAGAGGAGACATGGTAAAGAGGGAGGACAGGGGAAAAAGAGGAGACATGGTAAAGAGGGAGGACAGGGGAAAAAGAGGAGACATGGTAAAGAGGGAGGACAGGGGAAAAAGAGGAGACATGGTAAAGAGGGAGGACAGGGGAAAAAGAGGAGACATGGTAAAGAGGGAGGACAGGGGAAAAAGAAGAGAGAGATGGACAGTACACTCTTAGAAGTTAAGGTGCCTGGAAGAACCTTTAGGTTTGCCACACTGGCAGAACCTTTCCATTTGAAAAAGGTTCCTTGAAGAATCCCACTAAAAATGGTCTTAGAGGAACCACTGTGTAAAGATTCGTCATGTTTTTCATGAAATTGAATGATATTTGAAAGAAACCAGATCAAAGTACGATGACCAAAGTGTGAAAAATGACTGTTACTTCTACATTGATAAAGTTTGATCATAAAGTTACTGGTCCCCTCCCAGCCTGCTCACCAGAAACACATGTCAATTTCTGACTTTTGAGAAGGTCCTGAGGACATCAATATATACCTTCCTCGGCACTCACGAAAAACTGAAATGATGGGACAACACTGGCCTCAAACTCACAACCCTCAGAGCCAGAGAACACTGCTTAGACCACTGCACCATGGCAGTTCACAATTCTCCAGCAAGCAGGGAGAGTATCTTATGATACTAAATGGAAACAGCATTGTTTTTTTATTATTATGTTTTATGCTTTCCCCAAACCATAGCACTAACCTTAACCACTTGGAATTAATACCTAAACTTAACCCTTTGAGTTGTTTCTGTTTAAACCATGTAGCCACACGGAATGAGCCCTGTAACCATGTGGAATTAATGGGTCAAAATTAAACGTTCATCCACATTAAGTCAAATCCCGATTTGAAGCTAGGAGATCATGTTGCCCCTCCCCCATGTCAAAAACTTGGATTCATTATTAAGGGGACAAGGGGAAATCACCTTAACTCTCACTTTAATACACCAATGTTAACATTATATTATCTTAGCTAGATAGCTACTCTAGAACTAAAATTTGACTGCAGGGTGCCAGCAAATATAATTAAAAGTTGACCATATTCATCTATGGCCAAGATACTTACAGTGGGGCAAAAAAGTATTTAGTCAGCCACCAATTGTGCAAGTTCTCCCACTTAAAAAGATGAGAGAGGCCTGTAATTTTCATCATAGGTACACTTCAACAATGACAGAAAATCACATTGTCGGATTTTCAATGAATTTATTTGCAAATTATGGTGGAAAATAAGTATTTGGTCACCTACAAACAAGCAAGATTTCTGGCTCTCACAGACCTGTAACTTCTTCTTTAAGAGGCTCCTCTGTCCTCTACGCGTTACCTGTATTAATGGCACCTGTTTGAACTTGTTATCAGTATAAAAGACACCTGTCCACAACCTCAAACAGTCACACTCCAAACTCCACTATGGCCAAGACCAAAGAGCTGTCAAAGGACACCAGAAACAAAATTGTAGACCTGCACCAGGCTGGGAAGACTGAATCTGCAATAGGTAAGCAGCTTGGTTTGAAGAAATCAACTGTGGGAGCAATTATTAGGAAATGGAAGACATACAAGACCACTGATAATCTCCCTCGATCTGGGGTTCCACGCAAGATCTCACCCCGTGGGGTCAAAATGATCACAAAAATCCCAGAACCACACGGGGGGACCTAGTGAATGACCTGCGGGGACCTAGTGAATGACCTGCAGAGAGCTGGGACCAAAACAAAGCCTACCATCAGTAACTCACTACGCCGCCAGGGACTCAAATCCTGCAGTGCCAGACGTGTCCCCCTGCTTAAGCCAGTACATGTCCAGGCCCGTCTGAAGTTTGCTAGAGAGCATTTGGATGATCCAGAAGAAGATTGGGAGAATGTCAGATGAAACCAAAATATAACTTTTTGGTAAAAGAAAAGGACAAAGAATACTGAGTTGCATCCAAAGAACACCATACCTACTGTGAAGCATGGGGGTGGAAACATCATGCTTTGGGGCTGTTTTTCTGCAAAGGGACCAGGACGACTGATCGGTGTAAAGGAAAGAATGAATGGGACCATGTATCGTGAGAATTTGAGTGAAAACCTCCTTCCATCAGCAAGGGCATTGAAGATGAAACGTGGCTGGGTCTTTCAGCATGACAATGATCCCAAACACACCGCCCGGGCAACGAAGGAGTGGCTTCGTAAGAAGCATTTCAAGGTCCTGGAGTGGCCTCCAGATCTCAACCCCATAGAAAATCTTTGGAGGGAGTTGAAAGTCCGTGTTGCCCAGCAACAGCCCCAAAACATCACTGCTCTAGAGGAGATCTGCATGGAGGAATGGGCCAAAATACCAGCAACAGTGTGTGAAAACCTTGTGAAGACTTACAGAAAACGTTTGACCTCTGTCATTGCCAACAAAGGGTGTATAACAAAGTATTGAGATAAACTTTCGTTATTGACCAAATACTTATTTTCCACCATAATTTGCAAATAAATTCATAAAAAATCCTACAATGTGATTTTCTGGAATTTTTTTTCTCATTTTGTCTGTCATAGTTGAACTGTACCTATGATGAAAATTACAGGCCTCTCTCATCTTTTTAAGTGGGAGAACTTGCACAATTGGTGGCTGACTAAATACTTTTTTGCCCCACTGTATATGTTTCCCCTTTCATCTGTGTCTGATGTTTGCTATTCTGAACAAAAATATAAACGCAACATGCAACAATTTCAAAGATTTTACTGAGTACAGTTCATAGTAAGAAATCAGTCAATTGAAATAAATTCATTATGCCCTAATCTATGGATTTCACATGACTGGGAGTACAGATATGGATTTGTTGATAAGACACCTTTAAAAAAAAAAGTTGTGGATCAGAAAACAAGTCAGTATCTGGTGTGACCACCATTTGCCTCATGCAGCTACTGATTGTGGCCTGTAGAATGTTGTCTTACACCTCTTCAATGGCTGTGCGAAGTTGCTGGATATTGGCAGGAACTAGAACACGCTGTCATACATGTCGATCCAGAGCATCCCAAGCATGCTCAATGGGTGACATGTCTGGTGCATATGCAGGTCAACGAAGAACTGGGACATTTTTAGCTTCCATGAATTGTGTACAGATCCTTGTGACATGGGGCTGTGCATTATCATGCTGAAACATGAGGTGTGGGCGGCGGATCGATGGTACAAAAATGGGCCTCGGGATCTCGTCACAGTATCTCTGTGCATTCAAATTACCATCAATAAAATGCAATTGTGTTCATTGTCCTTAGCTTATGCCTTCCCATACCATAACCCCACCGCACTCTCTTCACAACGCTGACATCAGCAAACCACTTGCCCACACAACGCCATACACGTGGTCTGCGATTGTGAGGTCGGTTGGACCTACTGCCAAATTCTCTAAAGCAACTTTTGGAGGCTACTTATGGCAGACAAAAGGAACCGAAAATGTTCTGTCAACAGCTCTGGTGGACATTCCTGCAGTCAGCATGCCAATTGCAAGCTCCCTCAAAACTTAAGACATCTGTGGCATTGTGTTGTGTGACAAAACTGCACATTTTAGAGTGGCCTTTTATTGTCCCCAGCACAAGGTGCAACTGTGTAATGATCATGCTGTTTAATCAGCTTCTTGATATGCCACACCTGTCAGGTGGATGGATTATCTTGGCAAAGGAGAAATACTCACTAACAGGGATGTAATCAAATTTCTGCACACATTTTGAGAGAGATTTCTGGGATCTTTTATTCCAGCTCATGAAACATGGGACCAACACTGTACATGTTGCATTTATATTTTTGTTCAGCATAGATACTGGCTAGCAAGGTCTTCAGCCAGCATGAAAAATGGGTGGAAGGGTAGTTCAAAACACAGACACAGTTGTCAAGTTAACGCATCCATCAGTGCTGGTGTGTATAAAACATTTTTTGAGGTGGGAGACGAGATAGCAGCCGAGCACCCTGTTTGGTGTGTGTCGAGGAAAATGCCATCCCTTGAGAGGGCAAGAACAAGATGTATTTCAGGAGAAGTGCAGTATTATCATAAGGAGACATATACTTGGCATATGGAGGAGGAATGGAGGGGAAAAGAGAGGCAAAGGAGTTTGAAGAGAGAGAGGAAGAGAGTGAGCTTGAATCTGTATTTCTTTTTAAAAATGGTGGGAAAAAAGGAGATGGTTTCTGAAAGAAGAATGGTAGAAAGTGTAAGCAGAGTGAGCTGTATGCCGGATCCAAGACAGGAAGACAAATGGAAGTGAGTAAGGGCGAAGTATCGAAGGAATAGGTGTGGTGAAGTTCTCGGAGCCCAAGGCTTGCACCAAGGGTCAGCATAAAGATGAGTCTGTGAAGGTAGGCCTGACATTTTTTGAAAAAGTGAACCCTTGCCTTTGCTCTGATCCGTTTGTGGCTTCAGAGTTGGGTGCTGTGGAATCGGTGAGGGTAACCAGAAGTGGTCTTGTGATAATTGTTTGGGTTTCTGCTGGCGTTAAACAAATTGGGACAAGAAAATTGCCCCATTGAAAGGAGTGATTACTGGAGTAGCGGTAAATGTGAAAGTTGACTAACTGAAGGGGAAGATTCCCGGTGTTTATGATGCTCGTATTTGGTGCAACGCAGACAGGGGGGCGTGAGTGGTGAAACAGAAGAGTCGTCTGTTTTGAGTTTTGATATTGAGTCTTTGCCAGACAAAGTGATGTTAGGATATATAAATGATCCTGTATGAGCTTTTGTGCCGAATACATTACGTTGTTACAGGTGTCAAGTCAAGCTAATGGGCATGTGGCAGCAGTGTGTAGGACTGAGGTTCCTAGGTGTGAGAAGTGTGCAGAAAAGATCTGTACCAGTATAGAGGGATGGATCCTGAGAGGAGTGATGTGAGTAGTAGATCTGTACCAGTACAGAGGGATAGGCCAACAAGTGATACATGCTTCAGCAAGATTGGCTTTTTAGCGTTTATAGAAATGGTTATCAACTGTACTGCAGGGATGGAACTTAAGTCACAGAAAATTTAGGTTGTGGTGTTACCTGCAGAGAGGTATTTGGATGTACGAGACTTGACTTCAGAAGAGTTACAGGGTGTGTTGAGTGGTGGTGTCCCATCCTTTCAGGCTGTTGGCCTGATGTAGGAATAAATAGATTTAAATAGTGGAGTAGGGTGGTGGATTTTTAGTTAGTGTAGGGTTAGATGGTAAGGTATTTGTTGATTTATTTTCAAGCAAAGTATAAGGGAGTTATAGTCCAGTCTAGTATGTGGTGGTAACACAACATTTATTGGATGCCAACCGCCGTGATATCTCATCGAAGAAGAAGAAAACATTTGTTTTGATATCATTGATACAATTTTAATGTTGTTTGAGTTACTTTGTGTATCACCAAATTTGCTTGAGATTATTTTATTGCAACAGTGCTCACTGCATCCAAGTTGCTTGACATAGTTGTTTCAAAGAGCTGTTAGTCAAGGCAAGCTCATGACTATAAACTCCCCGCCCAGTCAGCCTGTCTTTTCAAACTGGTAGTTAGCCATGAGAGAAAATGTACTTTTCAGAATGACTGTTCAGGACCTTCAATAATACATTATATTGTAGAGATGTCAGCCTATCAGATTGGTGTCATCCCTGTTCTTCATGTTAAGTTTGCACAGTGCAAGTTTGAACACTCCTTGAATATTTATGCACATTACATTATGGCCGATTAGATACATTAATAAAGTGGTAATTAATCCAAATTTTAAAAAGGCAATGACTCTTGAAGAACTCATACTCTGTTGACCTCATTGAAACTACAAAACTGTATTCAACCTTAATATGTAATGTCAATACAACAGAACCCTAATGGGTGGCCCAAAAATATCTAGCTTATAGCCACTCCCCTACTAAACCACACCTCCACTCCAGGGTTCCTCCAGGAACCCGTTGCTACATTGAACTATTACAAGTTCGTCCAAGAACCCCTTAACTAACCGAAGGTGCAAATATAAATTATTGACTAGCAATGGTTCCTTGAGAAACTCCAGGGGTTCCTTGAGGATCTCCAGGGTTCTTTGAGTTAACACTAATTCTAAGAGTATAGAAAAAAACAAGAAAAAAAACAGGCTTCTCCTGACCCGGTTCTCATAATAGCTACAGTATAACTGCCTGGAGATGACAGAAGCCCCTCTCAGAGCTGGCTGGGCTGGGGAGAGTTTTAGAAATCTCGCTAGCCATCTCCCTCTCCCTTCTCCTTCTCCCTTTTACCAGCCCTGGGTGATATGGTGGAGACGGCATACGACTCCCAGACATCCCGCCCCTTACCCTCTCGCCTTCCCATCCCTCCTCCCCCTTTCCCTCAGCAACAGGGAAACACCACCTGGACCCTAGCCATAAGTGCTCAACACAATGAGTGCTAAATGGCAATGAGGGATGTGTGAGTGAGTGAGTGAGTGAGTGAGTGGCCGTGGGGGTGTAGCAATGAGCTGTAGGTGTATACTGTATGTATGTGTGTTGTGGTGAGTGGCAATGAGGCGTGTGTGTGTGTGTGTGTGTGTGTGTGTGTGTGTGTGTGTGTGTGTGTGTGTGTGTGTGTGTGTGTGTGTGTGTGTGTGTGTGTGTGTGTGTGTGTGTGTGTGTGTGTGTGTGTGTGTGTGTGTGTGTGTGTGTGTGTGTGTTTGAGGTATATGGTGATGAGGCAGATCAAACTGCAGGCTGTGTCTGTACTCCCCCTTTCCTCCTCTCCTCTCCCGACCCCCTCTCTCTATCCCTTTTCTACCACCTACTGCTCCTGTCATAGTGGAAATAATGGGTCTGGGACGATTCCACTGGACCATGACTGACCACATGGACTATAGGGGTGGGAGAGAGGAAAGGAGAGGAGAGGAAAGAGGAGGAGAGCAGGAAGGGAAGAGAAGAGATGGGTGTCATGCCCTGACCTTAGATATCTCTGTTTTTCTATATATTTTGGTTAGGTCAGGGTGTGACTAGTTTTGTATGTCTAGGGTTTTTTGTATGTCTATGTTGGCCTGATATGGTTCCCAATCAGAGACAGCTGCTTATCGTTGTCTCTGATTGGGGATCGTATTTAGGTAGCCATTTGCCTCATTTGTGTTGTGGGATCTTGTCTATGTAAAGTTGCCTTAGAGCACATCAGTAGCTTCACGTTTCGTTTGGTTGTTTGTTGTTTTGTTAGGTGAGTTTCAGTTGATTAAAATTATGTGGAACTCTACTCACGCTGCGACTTGGTCTCATCATTATGACGATCGTGACAATGGGAGAGGAGAGAGGCGATGGTTCACTCCAAAAAAATGATGGGCTAAAAACAACCCAATTTGGGTTATTGATTACCCAGCACTGGTTAAATAGTGTACAGAAGCACCGTTGGGAAATTTTGACCCAGCCAGTTGGGTTGCGTGAATAATGCATTATAATAATAAAGTTGGGTTGTTGGGATTACCCAAACATGGGTTAATTTAACCATCTTTTAGGTATTTCTTACTCTCATGCTGGGTTGATCTAGAAGCTGGGTCTTTTTTAATATAATCCTTAAATTATTTTTATGGAGGTTTTGCATATGAAGGGCGTGTCTTTCAGCTAGACCTTATTGGACACCCATGAAAGTAAATGTCATCCATGTTCATCATATGATAATTTTTATAACACATTCTATATTATTAAGATTATTTATTATATATTATAACAAAGTATATCACCTTATTGTATCCCGACAATGCGGTTTGCATAGGTTTTAGGGAATGAAAACACTTCTGTAAGTGTCATTGAACGCATAAAACTATCCATTTTCAACCATGTGATAACTGATGTCCTGTTTGATACCAGAGCTCTGAGGAAGGTGTCAAAATCGCTAAGCAGCTAACTTCGAAGCAGTGTGCCGATGCGGGTATCACTTTATCAGAAGTACGTCATCAATGACATCCGAAGCTTCACTTGATTACGTGCTTTTGCAAACAATTTGTTGCAAAATGCGAGATCCCAGTGATTGCGTTGTTTCAGTGCTTTCTTCGATTCCAAGCTGCTTTCAAACACCAAGGGCGTGACTAGGGGGGTGTTCTAGTTTTCCTATTTCTATGTTGGTGTGCTTGGTATGGTTCCCAATTAGAGGCAGCTGATCATCGTTGTCTCTAATTGGGGATCATACTTAAGTTCTCCATTGTTCCCACTTGGGTTGTGGGAGTGTTTTTGTGCACAACGACTTTCACGGTTCGTTGTTCGTTCCGTTTGTTGAAGTTTCACATTTAATTTAGACGTGGAACTATGCGCCCGCTGCGCCTTGGTCCGTCTTTAATCACAAGCGTGACACACTATTTATTGCTGACAAGAAATCAATAGAATTTGGTGAATGCACCAAAGCCTGCAAAACACCTATGTTCCTTATCATTAATGATAACTGAGCAACAGACTAGATGAACAGGAATGACATTTACTCTCGTGGGTTGTTAATAAGAACTAGCTGAATGCCACACCCCTACTAAACTATGCCTCCAGTCTTCTGATCTGACGAGCTGTGTCATATTTCAATAACCCAGCATCAATAACCCAGCTGTTTTTAAAGACAACTATGTGATCCAATGCCTGCAACCCAGAATATCACATACTCAAGAAGAGTACAACCCTAAACACACACACACACAAGTATTGTGAAAGTATTGGCATGTATTTGAAGTTTATTTTCAAAGTCAAATATTTATATACTCCACGCATTTGAACCCAGGTCTGTTTGGTATTTGAAATAATGCATTTGGAAATAATCGTTTTAAAATGGTTAAAAAAATAGCACACACACACAATGTATTCAGTCAAACGCAGTGGTTCCAAACCGTGGGTCACGGCAGGAGTCCAGGTGGGTCGCAGGATGACATTTCTTTGTGCATTGTTTCAAACTATTTAATTATTATACAGTACATTTCTTAAAATTGGACACAAGAACCAGTATTGAAAAAAGTACCCAATTGTCATGCTCGAGGAAAAGTAAAGATACACTACATGACCAAAGGTATGTGGACACCTGTTGGTTGAACATCTCATTCCAAAACCATGGGCATTAATATGGAGTTGGTAGCCCCTTTGCTGCTATAACAGCCTCCACTCTTCTGGGAAGGTATTCCACTAAATGTTGGAACATCGCTGCGGGAACTTGCTACCATTCAGCCACAAGATCATTAGTGAAGTAGAGCACTGATGTTGGGCGAATAGGCCTCCCCAAAGGTGTTCAATGGGGTTGGACTTCGCTTTGTGCACGGGGGAATTGTCATGCTGAAACAGGAAAGGTCCTTCTCCAAACTGTTGCCACAAAGTTGGAAGCACAGAATCATCTAGAATGTCATTGTATGCTGTAGCGTTAGGATTTCCCTTCACTGGAACTAAGGGGCCTAGGCCGAACCATGAAAACAGCCCCAGACCATTATTCCTCCTCCACAAAACTTTACAGTTGGCACTATGCATTGGGGCAGGTAGCGTTCTCCTGGCATCTGCCAAACCTAGATTCGTCCGTTGGACTGCCAGATGGTGAAGCATGATTTATCACTCCAGATAATGTGTTTCTACTGCTCCAAATTACATTGCGCATGGTGATTACAAATTACATTACATTAGAAATTACATTGCGCATGGTGATTACAAATGACATTACATTAGAAATTACATTGCGCATGGTGATCTTAGGCTCATGTGCGGCTGCTCCGTTATGAAAACCCAGTTCTTGTGCTGACGTTCTTTCCAGAGGCATTTTGAAACTCGGTTGCAAGTGTTGCAGATTTTTAGCGTTTCAGTACTCGGTGGTCCCATTCTGTGAGCTTGTGTGGCCTATCACTTCGCGGCTGAGCCGTTGTTGCTCCCAGACGTTTCCACTTCACATTAAGTGGAAATGCAGGGCAAAAATTTTACGAACTACATTTTTACTATATGACTAAAAGTCTATAGGGATTTGTTTTTAAATATACTTAAGTATCAACGGTAAATGTAATTGCTAAAAGTGTTGAAAGGAAAAGTATAAATAATTGTACATTCTTTATACTAAGCAAACCGGATTTACTTGTTTTTTTATTTACGGACAACCAGGGGCACACTCCAACACTAATTTACAAACAAAGGATTTGTGGTTAGTGGGGTGGCAGGTAGCCTAGTGGTTAGATTGTTGGGCCAGTAACCGAAAGGTTGCTAGATCAAATCCCTGCGCTCACAAGGTAGAAATCTGCTGTTCTGCCCCTGAACGAGGCAGTTAACCCACTGTCCTTAGGCCATCATTGTAAATAAGAATTTGTTCTTTGCCTAGTTAAATTTGAAAAAGTAAGTTCCCCACATTAGAGAGTAGGGATCTTCATTTTATAAGTGTGTGAATTGGACCATTCCTGTTCTCCTTAACATTTGAAATTAACTAGTACTTTTGGGTGTCAGGGAAAATGTATGGAGTAAAAAGTAAAATGTTTTCTTTAGGAATGTAGTGGAGTAAAAGTAAAAATTGTAAAAATATATAAATAGTACCTATAACCCTCAAAACTACTTAAGTAGTACTTTACAGTATTTTTACTTGGGTACTTTACACCACTGCCCATACTCAAATCTACATTCAGTTAAATGGTTTGGAGAAGAGGGTTTTATTAATAATTTAACTTGCTCTTTGATCTGGGTATGTTTTTTCATAGCTCAGTTTATGGTGGGTTTTGAGTCAACATGAGCTAAAATACCACAACACAGACACCATAGTGAACCCAATTGCATTAGTAACCCCGTGCTGATTGGTTCCGGTAAGGCTGAACATTCCATTTCCTCACCACAGTCTTGACTGTATCTGGCTCATGTGTCACTCTCTGTTATATCCTCCAGTAACCCCTCACTGTAAACACAGGGGACCTGACCTGACCTGAGCCTCACACATATTTCAGAATACAGGCATGGTGTTACCCTTTCACACAATATTTTGTAATTATGACAGTTATGATGGATTAAGTGTGTGTGTGTGTGTGGTGTCAGGAAAATAACCTCACACTCAATGTCAACAAAACAAAGGAGATGATCGTGGACTTCAGGAAACCGCAGAGGGAGCAGCCCCTTATCTACATTGACGGGACAGTAGTGGAGAGGGTGGAGAGTTTTAAGTTCCTCGTCGTACACATCATGGACATGCTGAAATGGTCCACCCACACAGACAGCGTGGTGAAGAAGGCGCAGCAGCGCCTGTTCAACCTCAGGAGGCTGAAGAAATTCGGCTTGTCACCAAAAACACTCACAAACTATTACAGATGCACAATCGAGAGCATCCTGTCGGGCTGTATCACCGCCTTGTACGGCAGCTGCTCCGTCCATAACCGGAAGGCTCTCCAGAGGGTAGAGGTCTGCACAACGCATCACCGGGTGCAAACTACCTGCCCTCCAGGACACCTACACCGCCCGATATCACAGGAAGGCCAAAAAGATCATCAAGGACAACAACCATCCGAGTCACTGCCTGTTCACCCCGCTATCATCCAGAAGGCAAGGTCAGTACAGGTGCATCAAAGCGGGGACCGAGAGACTGAAAAACAGCTTCTATCTCAAGGCCATCAGACTGTTAAACAGCCATCACTAACATTGAGTGGCTGCTGCCAACATACTGACTCAACTCCAGACACTTTAATAATGGAAAAATTGATGTAATCAATTTATCACTAGCCACTTTATATTATATAATGTTTACTTACCCTACATTACTCATCTCATATGTATATACTGTACTCTATACCATCTACTGCATGTTGTCTATGCTGTTCAGCCATCACTCATTCATATATTTTTATGTACATATTCGTATTCATTCCTTTACACTTCACACTTGTGTGTATAAGGTAGTTGTTGTGAAATTGTTAGGATATATTACATGTTAGATATTACTGCATGTTTGGAACTAGAAGCGCAAGCATTTCGCTACACTTGCATTAACACCTGCTAACCATGTGTATGTGACAAATACATTTGATTTGATTTTGATTTGTGTGTGTGTGTGTGTGTGTGTGTGTGTGTGTGTGTGTGTGTGTGTGTGTGTGTGTGTGTGTGTGTGTGTGTGTGTGTGTGTGTGTGTGTGTGTGTGTGTGTGTGTATGTGTGTGTATGTGTGTGTGTCCATAGAGAACATTTTGGCTGTGTTTAGCCTGATACATTCCTCTTTATTTAATAGGACAAATGATTGTGCTTAATTAGGCCTAACGAGCAGAGAGCGAGGAGAGAAGTGATGGATGGGACCTCATTTAGAGAGAACAGGTGAGCCCTGTCCTGTCAGAATCCCTCAGTCCTTTCAGGATTCTAAGATTTTTGGCAAAATCAACAATTCCCCGCATATTATGCCAGGGCTTGCAACTTTGACCAATCACTATTACCGCATAAAACAGTAAAGTCATCACAATATTACCGCATATAACAGTCTGCTCACTGCACTACAAAATTGCAATTTTAACCAATCACCACACCGTCAACAAACCTTTTCCGTCATTAGCGCACTTTCTTGAAAAATTGCACTAAATCATTGTTAATTGCCATGCAACATTTCAGAATTGTGTCAGCAAAGTCAAGCATTTTGGCCCGCAAATGTCACACTACTGAATCCTGGAATCCTATATCCCTCTCTCCTACCCCATTCAATCCATAGCGATTAAAATCCACGCTGTAGATCCATTGAAATTTAATGGTAATTTCAATTTGAGCATATGCAGTGTTTACCGTGAATGCAGTCTCTGCGAAAGTGAAAACCTTGCCTTTAAATTTCAATCGCTATGGATTGAATCTAACCCTAACCCTGTCTCTTACCCCTCACTACTAACTCGGGTACAACCAGACCTTCATTCCTGTGTTATATTCTACCCAGGCTACTGTGATTCCTCTCTGTAATCTATGCTTCTTTAGCCTCTGCCCCACACAGCTCTACCTGCTCAGGACAAAACCTAAATAATAGACTGGGTTTGATTTGGTCTATTGTCCCTCGAAACCATCTCTTCACACTCATAAACATGTCAACTCACAAATATGTCTCCTCCTCTCACCTACAAACACATGCTACATGCACACAATAACAATCTGATCCACCCCCTCACAAACATACACACCCCACCCTCCCCCCAACACACACATGCATTCAAAATACAATCACCTCCCTCCATGAACTCTGCCCCGCATACACATACCCCCCCCCCCCCCCCAAACACACACTTATATCCCAACCAGACTGTTACAATGATACCTGGTTTCTCAGCCTTAATTACCATTTTAATTAGCACAGCTGTGAGAAGGACTAATCTGACAGCATGTGGCTGAGGGCACAGGATCATAATCCCATCACTGCTTTTTTTTATTCCCTCACAGTTCTGCATGTCGCTGATGACAAGCTAGTCTAATTACTATTGTAGGGGGTCGGGGAGGGGGGCAGGGGGAAGTGGAGGGGGAATTTGGAAGGAGGAAGTGGATGGGTGCAGGGGGAGTGGAGGGGGGCAAAACAATAACAGTTTTAATGCTAGAGGATGCTAAAATAACTCTTCTAATTTGTTCATATTGCTACTGGGGTGTTGTTCAATGAACAACACTTACTGAAGGATACTAGCAGAGAGGGAACAGAGGAACATGAGTGGCTAAGACACAAAGGACATTCTGAGAGAGGGATTTTATTTGATATAATGAAGAAACCCTGTCATTGAACAAGCCCAAAAAGGAATTGAGTCATCTGGTGTCTGAGGAGACTGATGATGCTCCTTCATTCTGCCATTCAGATGAGAGAGGGATAAAACAGTCGTTTGTGAAGAAATATAGAGGAGAGGAAAGAGAGAGAAGACAGAGACGTTAGCTTTCTTAAATAGTGTTATTCTTTATTGCATGTGTCTATAAAGAATCAATACAGTCCAAAGCCATGGGAACTACACTAGGTTTAAATTATCATCTCTTAGTAGCATCACAATAAGCAATAAGATATTAAGTATTTACAATGGAAGACACAGCAAGTTAAGCTAGTTTGTCATGTTATCATATCGTTTAGATGGTAAATTAAAACCCAACGGGAACGTTATCCAAATGCAAAAAACACTGCTCAAATCACCAATAGGCTCCAATAGCAAAAACCAACAAAAACGTTCCAATAGAAATTGGCAGAAAAAATTTACAAAGAGGCAAAAAAAGAATATGTTTTCAGGTTTAACAAAGATTATTAACATAGTATTTATAAATGTGGTACCTCTCTGTAAATAAATGTAAATATTGCATATGCCATTCGTGAATTGTACCTAAGTAGCAATAATTTACTCTTAATTAATAATTCTTTCTCTTAAAATCTATCTTGGCATTACAGCATTAGAAAATGTCCTTGTAGTGGCATTCATTTCACCATCATGTAATAATCGTTTCAAAAAATCAAGTCCAAACTTTGTTGCTTGGCGTATATAACAATAATTAGTGCCCTCATTTCCGAGAATTCACTCCAAACACATATATACAGTAAAAACAACTTAAGTTATCATATTTAACTTAAAATATCTCCAAAGCAAAAGGTTCAGCTTGCACTCACTTGTAATTCTCTGTATTTGTACATTATTTACAGTATATAGGCAAACGTTGAGTACCAACAAACTCAAAGTGACACTGCTTTTCGTATCTGTTTTTTTTGTCTCATTCTGCATGAAGTTGTAGTAGTTGTTTTTTTAGTATTGGTGTGGTATTTCTCCTTGTTGTCTAGGTGGTTACATTCCCCAAGAGGAGAACATGGAATAGACTACATTCAAAAGTGTCTTGTGTTTACAATCTAGGGAGTTTGTAAGTGCAAGACCGTGCAGCGTCAGCTCTGGTGTCTCCTCACTCAGTGTCAGATCCCAAAAGCAGCGATGGCTTCAATCATGTCAAAACCTCCCTGAACAGCCAGTCAACGGTGTGTGTATGTGTCTGCCCACCAGCCCAATGACAGCTCACCTATGTGCCAAATAGCCTATCACAGCTTACCAGAGGCTCAGTGCTGAGGCATCATGTGAGGAAAACATGTCACAGGTGGGTTGTTGTGAGTAAACAAGGTAATAGGTTAAAGTATATAAAGATACCTTCCGCTTTGTCTCTATTATGGTGTTTTAGTCACTAAAAAGTACCAGAAACCCAGGTCAAACTGGGACATGCGGATGTGTGTGTGACGATGGTGGGCATGTCCTACTCCAAAAACATCCTCCTAGGTCCCATTTTCCTTCTCTTCTCTGTATTTGCATCGTGTGTATGGAATAATGCCTAAGAGATTCTTCTCCTAACCTTTGTATGCAATGATACATATATTACTATGACATGTTTATATATAGTACCTATATGTGAACGAACTGTAATAATCTCAGGAATCTATGATAGCAGAGGGAAAGAGGAAAGATTTCTTCCTCTCCGGCTGCTCAGACAAAAATTCCATTCCATCGCGATCGGTTTAAGTCTTAGATTTTCTGCGTGTTTATAGGTCCAAACTAAATGTCTGTCAGTAACAGTGGACAGTAGATAAGTAAGGCTTTGGATTGGTGTTCATAAAATCATTCACCTCTGAAAATAAATAAATATATCTCTGTATACACTGAGTGTAGAAAACATTAAGAACACCTTCCTAATATTGAGTTGCACCCCCTTTTGCCCTCAGAACAGCCTCAAATCGTCGGGGCATGGACTCTACAAGGTGTCGAAAGCATTCCACAGGCATGCTGGCCCATGTTGACTCCAATGCTTCCCACAGTTGTGTCAAGTTGGCTGGATGTCCTTTGGGTGGTGGACCATAATTGATACAATACGGGAAACTGTTGAGCGTGAAAAACCCAGCAACGTTGCAGTTCTTGACACACTCAAACCGGTGCGCCTGGCACCTATCACAATCCCCCGTTCAAAGGCACTTAAATCTTTTGTCTAGCCCATTCACCCTCAATGGCACACATACACAATCCATGTCTCAATTGAAGTGGCTTTAACAAGTGACATCAATAAGGGATCATAGCTTTCACCTGGATTGAAACTGGTCAGTCTATGTCTTGGAAAGAGCAGGTATTTCTAATGTTTTGTATACTTCTGGTGTGTAAATAAGTACTAACCTGGTTTGCTCTGAGGTAGGCTTTTAAGCAACTGTTAACTTAGTACATTGTTATATACTGAATATGTTCATAAAATGCCAACTCTTTTTAGTACAAATTTAGTGTACACATCCACACAAACACATATACACAACAAAGTGCACACATATAAATAAATAAATATGTGATGTGTACATATATATAACGTGTGTGAGTGGGAATGCATGGAATATCTCCAGGTTTGGTTCACAGGTTATTAAAGTGAGGGTAACTGGCCCTGTCAGCCAAATGAAAACCAGTGGAATAATAAGATTAATTAGAATAATTATTTTGCAGAAGTAACTTTGTATGTACATAGATAATCATCGATGAGTACAGTCCTTTAAGTGTTTGTAGTTGTTCAGAGAGCAGCAGCGACGGACCCTTAATATTTGGGTACCAAATGTGGGGAGGATAGGAGGCTTGGAAGGGGGGGTGTCCACATTGCCGTGACGATGGTGGTCCCGTTGACCCCTGGGGAGGGGATGGTGGAGGTTAAAGGTTGTCTACTGCAGCACATGGTCCAGCTGTCTGCGTGGCGACTTCGTCACTAGGCTGCAGCTTTATCCCTCATTCACAGCCAGGCGAACAAGAGAGAGGGAGCGAGGAACAGGGGGCAGTGCCATCAGTGTTCAGTCTGATTGGAGAGAAAGAGAAACAGAGAGGGGAGGGATTTGGTTAAATAGGTTGCCATATGTATCAACGAGCAAATGACACATACAGGCATAGGAATGCATTCCATTTTCTGTCCCACTACGCTCTCGCTATCTTTTCCTTTGAAAATGATGTGTGTGTGCATGTGTGTGTGTGTGTGTGTGTGTGTGTGTGTGTGTGTGTGTGTGTGTGTGTGTGTGTGTGTGTGTGTGTGTCAGTTAGTGCTTGTATGGGTCTGTGTTTGTCGTCATTGGAGACTGTACTCCGTCAGCTGCATAGTGCTAAATGCCACTGTTTTCCCCCTGCCGCAAAGCACCTGCTCCGAGCTGACAAACACACAAGCGCACGCACGCTCGCACACACACACACAAACCATCCCCCCTTGCTGAAGAGCACTTATTCCATACTTGGTAACAGAGTGGGGATACACCGTTTGACCTTTCTCTCCTGTGGCTCCCATTCCAACCTCGTAAATCACACGCACATACACTTTATGTTCTTCTATCTTCATGGGAACTAAAATACATTTCTAACCCTAACTTCTAACCCCTCACCCAAACCCTAATTCTAACCACAACTCTAATTGTAACCGTAAACCTAACCCCTTAGTGTAAAATAACCTTTGTCCTCATGGGGACATGGGATATGTCCCCACGAGGGTGATTTTTCCTTGTTTTACTATCCTTGTGGGGACTTTCGGTTATTTTAGGTCCCCACAAGGATATAAGAACCAACCCACAGCTAAGAATACAGCACTCACAGAAGCACATACAGATGTAGGATCTTAAATTTGAGCCAGTGATTACAGCAGGAAAATAATCCTGCAGCAATAGGAAATGTGATTAAAACAAACACCCACTGACAAACATGTACGTATACACACAGTGTTTTTCTGGCCTTGTGTAAGCTCTCTCTCTCTCTCTCTCTCACCCTTGCTCCTGTGTACTTGTTTGTGCGGTGTGATTTGCATGCAGTGCTCACATGGCAGCGGAAGTCTCAGCTAACAGCACATAGCAATGCCTCACTCACTAACTCCTCCCTTTTCCAAGCAGAGAACAAGAGGTGTTTTCACAGAGCTCGATGTGATCGTCACTCTCTTAAACAAACCCCCAATTCAGAACCCCCAGTGTTACAACACACACACACACACACACACAAAAACGGCATAACACCAGAACTTGAAACCAAAAGGTCAGCCCAAAACACAAAAATACTGGTACTTTTCCAGACTACTGATCCCCTATACCCACCGACTAGGAGAAAGAGAGGAATGGGGTAAATACAAGTGCACTGCTTATATCCAAAACTCCACAGTCACAGAGGAGGAGCAGTACATCGTATACTTTAGTATATAGAGGAGTGATTCACACACACACACACACACACACACACAAGGCTGATTAGTGTCTCCATTAACCTGCTAAGCACATTAGAGGGGCTGACCCACTTCCACAGACACCCTGTCTCACCATGTGCTGTGCTCTGTCTGAGACAGTAAACCAGGAAGCAGGAACTAGCCTGGTACTGGGAACCAAACCTCATAGCCATCCAACCTTACCAAAATACATATGTTTTATTATTATTTTCGGTAAAACGGTTTCAGTATAAACTTAAACGACTAAAACCATATTTTTTATTTATCCGTTATTTTACCAGGTAAGTTGACTGAGAACACGTTCTAATTTACAGCAACGACCTGGGGAATAGTTACAGGGGAGAGGAGGGATATATATATATATATATATATATATATATATATATATGTATACATACACAGACAGACAGACAGACAGACAGACAGACAGACAGACAGACAGAGCGAGAGCGAGAGCGAGAGCGACAGCGAGAGCGAGTTTGTAGACACAAACCTCTTTTTGCTTTGTCATTATGGAGTATTGTGTGTAGATTGATGGGGGGGGGGGGGGGGTCTAAATACGTTCCGAATGCACTGTATATCTTTCTTAATAAGATCATCGTTGAAAACTAACAATCACCAAAATAAAAAATAGACAGTCAGGGAGAATCTAATTAATTTTGTGATAATGTTTGAGACACTCAAAAGCATAAGAATATGGCATAAGCCATGGCAAAATGTGTAGAATTGCAGGAAATATGTGAACAGGCCGTGGTTCGGGTGGTTTATGTCCTTGAGGATCTTTTTGGCCTTCCTGTGACATCGGGTGCTGTAGTGTGCCCCTGGTGTTGTGAGGGTCTTAGGGGCCAAGCCAAATTTCTTCAGCCTCCTGAGGATTAAGAGGCGCTATGCATCTTCTTTACCACACTTTATGTGTAGGTGGACCATTTCAGATTGTCAGTGATGTGTACACTGAGGAACTTGAAGCTTTTCAGCTTCTCCACTGCGGTCCCGTCAATGTGGATAGGGGTGTGCTCCCTCTGCTTTCTCCTGAAGTATATGATCAGCTACTTTGTTCTGTTGACGTTGGGGGAGAGGTTATTACTCCTGGCACCACTCCACCAGGGCCCTTACCTCCTCTTCCGCCACCTACTGTTGTGTTGTTTGCGAAACTTTATGATTGAGTTGGAGGCATGTGTGGCCACGCAGTCATGAGTGAACAGGGAGTACAGGAGGGGGTTAAGCACACACCCTTGTGGGGCCCCTGTGTTGAGGATCAGCGTAGTGGAGGTGTTGTTTCATGCCTTCACCACCTGAGGGCGGCCCGCCAGGAAGTCCAGGACCCAGTTGCACAACGCGGGGTTTAGACCCAGGGTCCCATGCTTAATGAGGAGCTTGGTGGGTACTATGGTGTTGAAGGCTGAGCTATAGTCAAAGAACAGCATTCTTACTTAGGTATTCTTCTTGTCCAGATGGGTTAGGGCAGTGCAATGGTGATTGCATCGTCTGTGGATCGTCTGTGTATTCCGATTGGTCAGAACAGCATTGAATAGACCTTAGCAGGGGTACTTCCTGTTTGAGTTTCTGCCTTAAGGGAGGCGCAGAATGGAGTCGTGATCTGATTTGCCGAAGGGAAGGCAGGGTAGGGCCTTGTAGCCATCCCGGAAGGGAAAGTAACAATGGTCAAGAGTTTTTGAAGCATGAGTACTACAGTCAATGTGTTGATTTCAAAACTTCTGCTGTTTTCTATAACATGTAGGGAACACAATATATGGTCTATTCTTGGCATGTGTGTTTCGCAATTATTGGTGGCACAAATTGCGATATGGGGCAGGGTAATGGGCAGGATATATGCAAATTAAATACTGTATTTACTATAGTTAAAAAAGTGTAATGTTTTTGCGGACTGTAGTGTTTTTGCAGATATTACTGTAATATTTACTAGAGTTTTTTTCTCGGATAATACAGTAGTATTTACTATAGTATTCTACAACATTATATATTAACTACTACACATGATCGAGGGATACTACAGTGTGAAGTAGAGTATTCTACAATATACTACAGTTTACAATAGAACTCTACAATAAGTACTGTAGAATTCTATAGTAAACTGCAATCATTTTTCATGTGGGTAACCATAACAACACAGCTGATAAAATGCCTTCTCACTTCTGTGTTCAAACTAGAAATTATAACAACTGCTGTGAATTTTGCCCTCACTCTCCCTGTCCCACACACACCACTCTGAGGGGTCAATTGTGTTGTATGTATGGGACGGGAAGAGGGAGGGCAAAGTTCACAGTAGTAGTTTGAATTTCACAGGGCCAATTACACCAAGGCCCAGTCACTTTCCCTGAGGGGTCAGGGAAGGGATGAAAGGGTCGGAAAACCAGAGTAACACAGTCAACCTGACACACAGACATGGGAATGTGGTGAGGCCATGCGTGTGTGCCTGCAGGGCCGGTTCAGACCTGTTGGTTGCAGACACAGGGGTATGAGGGAGTGGGGATGAGGGAAAGTTGCCGGGAATCAGAGTTGAATCATCTCAGACACACAGGCCAGGTCTCTAAACACACATCCCTGGTTACCATTCACACACTCCTGCCCAGCCATCACAATCTCCTTTTATCAGTGGAGACTCAACCAGCCTTGCTGAGTGCAGTGTGTCAGCTGAGAAAGACAACCTCACCTAACACAGCTAATCTTACACACACTGATCACAGAGGGAGGGAGATAGAGAGCGAGGGGGAGAGGGAGGTATAAATGAACCCGTTACTCTGTATCCCTCCCCCTTTCAGCCATGCCACACAGACCCCTCTACCCATCCCTGGAAGGTACCCCTACCCCGTCCCACACGTACACACTGCTCTCTACATGAGTTATGTATTTCTCACTGGGTATATTTAAACCTGCATCTCTCAGGCCAGGAACACTCTACCACACAGACACACATACACACACAAACTACTGTACTGCTAGTACAGTAGTTTAAAGTACAGTAAACATGTGTTTTTGTAACTAGTTGATTTATATGCTTCTCCTAGCAGCAGTTGATTTATATGCTTCTCCTAGCAGTAGTTGATTTATATGCTTCTCCTAGCAGTAGTTGATTTATATGCTTCTCCTAGCAGCAGTTGATTTATATGCTTCTCCTAGCAGCAGTTGATTTATATGCTTCTCCTAGCAGCAGTTGATTTATATGCTTCTCCTAGCAGTAGTTGATTTATATGCTTCTCCTAGCAGTAGTTGGTTTATATGCTTCTACTAGCAGTAGTTGGTTTATATGCTTCTACTAGCAGTAGTTGGTTTATATGCTTCTCCTAGCAGTAGTTGGTTTATATGCTTCTCCTAGCAGTAGTTGGTTTATATGCTTCTCCTAGCAGTAGTTGGTTTATATGCTTCTCCTAGCAGTAGTTGGTTTATATGCTTCTCCTAGCAGTAGTTGGTTTATATGCTTCTCCTAGCAGTAGTTGGTTTATATGCTTCTCCTAGCAGTAGTTGGTTTATATGCTTCTCCTAGCAGTAGTTGGTTTATATGCTTCTCCTAGCAGTAGTTGGTTTATATGCTTCTCCTAGCAGTAGCATAGCTCAGACATAACAGGCATGTAGCTCTCCTAACAGGACTTACCCCAATGTAGCCTTTCTGCCAAGCCTGAAGAGGGAGGGGCATGGGGAGATGTAATATCATCAGCTATCGCTCTCCCTTCTCCGCCTTCTCCGCTCTCCCTACTCCGCTCTCCCTTCTCAGCAAGTCAAGAGCCCACAGGACAACCAAACAAACAACAACAACAACATTCACGTTGTTTACATTGCTAACACGGCTAGCTCCTCCTCCTATCTAGGCCACCCACACACAGACACACCCACAAGCTTTCAGGAAGGACACACACGTTTAACACATTCATAACAAACACATTGTACATTCATAACAAACACAAAGACAGCTAATCACACAACAAGTGGTGTATGTAGGGAGGAGAGGGGGTAGTGGTGTATGTGTATGTAGGGAGGAGAGGGGGTAGTGGTGTATGTAAGGAGGGAAGGGGGGTAGTGGTGTATGTGTATGTAGGGAGGAGAGGGGGTAGTGGTGTATGTATGGAGGGAAGGGGGGTAGTGGTGTATGTGTATGTAGGGAGGAGAGGGGGTAGTGGTGTGTGTATGGAGGGAAGGGGGGTAGTGGTGTATGTGTATGTAGGGAGGAGAGGGGGGTAGTGGTGTATGTGTATGTAGGGAGGAGAGGGGGTAGTGGTGTATGTATGGAGGGAAGGGGGGTAGTGGTGTATGTGTATGTAGGGAGGAGAGGGGGGTAGTGGTGTATGTGTATGTAGGGAGGAGAGGGGGGTAGTGGTGTATGTGTATGTAGGGAGGAGAGGGGGGTAGTGGTATATGTGTATGTAGGGAGGAGAGGGGGTAGTGGTGTATGTGTATGTAGGGAGGAGAGGGGGTAGTGGTGTATGTAGGGAGGAGAGGGGGTAGTGGTGTATGTGTATGTAGGGAGGAGAGGGGGTAGTGGTGTATGTATGGAGGGAAGGGGGGTAGTGGTGTATGTGTATGTAGGGAGGAGAGGGGGTAGTGGTGTATGTGTATGTAGGGAGGAGAGGGGGTAGTGGTGTATGTAGGGAGGAGAGGGGGTAGTGGTGTATGTGTATGTAGGGAGGAGAGGGGGTAGTGGTGTATGTATGGAGGGAAGGGGGGTAGTGGTGTATGTGTATGTAGGGAGGAGAGGGGGTAGTGGTGTATGTATGGAGGGAAGGGGGGTAGTGGTGTATGTGTATGTAGGGAGGAGAGGGGGTAGTGGTGTATGTAAGGAGGGAAGGGGGGTAGTGGTGTATGTATTTGTGTTTGTAGGGGGGTAGTGGTGTATGTGTTTGTGTTTGTAGGGGGGTAGTGGTGTATGTGTATGTAGGGGGGTAGTGGTGTATGTATGGAGGGAAGGGGAGTAGTGGTGTATGTATGGAGGGAAGGGGAGTAGTGGTGTATGTGTATGTAGGAGGGTAGTGGTGTATGAGGGGAGGGGGTAGTGGTGTATGTGTTTGTGTTTGTAGGGTGGTAGTGGTGTATGTGTATGTATGGGGGTAGTGGTGTATGTATGGAGGGAAGGGGAGTAGTGGTGTATGTATGGAGGGAAGGGGAGTAGTGGTGTATGTGTATGTAGGAGGGTAGTGGTGTATGAGGGGAGGGGGTAGTGGTGTAAGTAGGGAGGTGGTAGTGGTATATGTTTATGTAGTGGGGTAGTGGGGTATGTAGGGAGGGGAGGGGGTAGTGGTGTATGTGTATGTAGGGGGTAGTGGTGTATGTAGGGAGGGAAGGGGGATAGTGGTGTATGTGTATGTAGGAGGGTAGTGGTGTATGATGGGAGGGGGTAGTGGTGTAAGTAGGGAGGGGGTAGTGGTATATGTTTATGTAGTGGGGTAGTGGTGTATGTAGGGAGGGGAGGGGGTAGTGGTGTATGTGTATGTAGTGGGGGTAGTGGTGTATGTGTATTTAGGGGGGTAGTGGTGTATATGTAGGGAGGGGTGAGGGTAGTGGTGTATGTGTATGTAGGGGGGGTAGTGGTGTATGTAGGGTGGGTAGTGGTGTATGTAAGGAGGGGAGGGGGTAGTGGTGTATGTTTATGTAGGGGGGGTAGTGGTGTATGTGTATGTAGGGGGGTAGTGGTGTATGTGGGGAGGGAAGGGGGATATTGGTGTATGTGTATGTAGGAGGGTAGTGGTGTAAGTAGGGAGGGGGTAGTGGTGTATGTAGGTAGGGGAGGGGGTAATGGTGTATGTGTATTGTATGTGTATGTAGGGGGGTAGTGGTGTATGTAGGGAGGGGAGGGGGTAGTGGTGTATGTGTATGTAGGAGGGTAGTGGTGTAAGTAGGGAGGGGGTAGTGGTGTATGTTTATGTAGGGGGGGTAGTGGTGTATGTAGGGAGGGGAGGGGGTAGTGGTGTATGTGTATGTAGGGGGGTAGTTGTGTATGTCTATGTAGGGGGGGTAGTGGTGTATGTGTATGTAGGGGGGTAGTGGTGTATGTCTATGTAGGGGGGGTAGTGGTGTATATGTATGTAGGGGGGTAGTGGTGTATGTAGGGAGGTGAGGGGGTAGTGGTGTATGTGTATGTACGGGGGGTAGTGGTGTATGTAGGGAGGGGAGGGGGCAACGGTGTATGTCTATGTAGGGGGGGTAGTGGTGTATGTAAGGAGGGGAGGGGGTAGTGGTGTATGTGTATGTAGGGGGGGGGGGGGTAGTGGTGTATGTAGGGGGTAGTGGTGTATGTAAGGAGGGGAGGGGGTAGTGGTGTATGTGTATGTAGGGGGGTAGTGGTGTATGTCTATGTAGGGGGGTAGTGGTGTATGTGTATGTAGGGGGTAGTGGTGTATGTAGGGAGGGGAGAGGGTAGTGGTGTATGTGTATGTACGGGGGGTAGTGGTGTATGTAGGGAGGGGAGGGGATAATGGTGTATGTGTATGTAGGGGGGGTAGTGGTGTATGTAAGGAGGGGAGGGGGTAGTGGTGTATGTGTATGTAGGGGGGGGGGGTAGTGGTGTATGTAGGGAGGGGAGGGGGTAGTGGTGTATGTGTGTGTGTGTGTGTAGGGGGGGTGGTGGTGTATGTAGGGAGGGGAGGGGGTAGTGGTGTATGTGTGTGTAGGGGTGGTGGTGTATGTAGGGAGGGCAGGGGGTAGTGGTATATGTGTATGTAGGGGGGTAGTGGTGTTTGTAGTGAGGGGAGGTAGATTTTTTGTTTCGGCACTGGGTTGTGTTAAAAAAATCATGTGAAATTTGAACATTTCAATTTTTGAGAGAGGAAGAGGAAGGGAAAAAGAGTGAACCAAAGAAAGAAGGTTAAGAAGGAATGGGTGAGGAGACCACATAAAAACCGCTTGGCATCGTCCAAATAGGCCTAAAAAACTAAACGAGGTCAGACAATAACCATCACTACCATTACAGCCATTACAATTCCTCTGATTGTATAAAGTCATTATCGCAATCGCATATTACATTAGTCACACACACACGCACACATCTGTCCGACCGCCAAGTGCTTCTCTGTGCACGGGAAATGCGTTCATTTAAAATCATGTCACATGCTGGGCAATTATATTCAGTCACGGCACAAGCCCTTAAAGAGAGCCCAGCACCCATTTCTATTCTATTATTACAAATCGCACGTGTTTATATTTCCTTTTCAATTGAAATTTTACCTTGTGCCAAGGAGAAGGCCCCCCACCCGTTCACACACACACACACACACACACACACACACACACACACACACACACACACACACACACACACACACACACACACACACACACACACACACACACACACACACACACACACACACGTGTTCTGGGACACAGATTAAACTTCATCACAAATGGCCAAGGTAATCCAACAACACACTAATCTAGCCATTTGTACGATCATGTCTCAGAGCACTACTCACACCCACACACATGCAGTTAACATCTGACTGACTGGCAAACATAAACATACACATTATTCTGCGGAGAGGAGAGGACATGAGAGCTGTGTTATGATGTAACTGTAGTAGTTGGCTGAGGGACTGAAGCCTGCTTCTGAGAAGTCAGGACATGAGCACAATGAGGCTTAATTGATCCTAACTCCAACTCACCTCACTGTTTGGGAAAAACACCTCAGTGTGTGTGCTCTCCGTTCCCCTAACTCAAAACAAAACAAGCTGCTCAACAATGTCTAATCCTGAACAGAATGTAATCCTCCTTAACTCCCAGCTAAATGGAGGGAACATTGACAGAGTTTTTATCTACCCATGGAACATCCCGCCCTAGTTTACTCAAAGGTACTGTAACAGACAGGGAGGGAGGGAGGGTGAGGTGAAAGACAGGTGAAAGAGAGAGACAGGGGAGGGAGGGAAGACAGGTGAGGACAAAATATATTTTTTAAATATGCCACTACATCTAGGTTTATTATAGGACTGCTCTATAATTAACCACACACAGCAGCTGACAATTCAATCAGACTTTTTCAGCACTGCTATGCTATCCTCTAAAATCCCACCACCTCAGTGAAGTTCATTTAGTTAACTAATTTAGTTCAAATTAATGAAAGCCATTATTCTATTCAAAGTCCATAAAACAGAAGACAATTCAAGGAATTCCTGTAATGGAGCTGATTAGCTATCTGATTAGCTACTTGTTTAATTAGTCATTAAACAAACCTCCATGGTCTGTTCTTAAAGCCAATCAGTGGCACTCAGCTGGAACTAGGCACCATAGACAGAAGGCTCTCTGGAAGGAGAGAGAGGGGAGGGCAGAGACCAACTGACTGGGAGGCTAGATCACATGATTTACCGAAAAGAGAAACTAATGCTAGAAAAAGTGAGGGAGATAAAGAAAGAGAGAGGGAGTGAGTGAAAGAGGGAGAGAGAGAGAGTAGGGTACGGGGATAGAGTGATATTTGGCTTTTTGCCCCCCCATCCCAACCCCCCCTCTCTCCACCATCTCTCTCTCTGTCCGTCTCTCCTCCTTTCTCTCTGTCCGTCTCTCCTCCTCTCTCGCTCTCTGTTGTTGTGGCAGATGGTGCTGGTCATTAGCGTATTGTCACTCCCTCTGAAGGGCCAGATAACCAGTGCTTGGAGGCGCAGGTGCAAGACCCCGGCCACCACCATCTGCTAACACACACGGGCATACACACAAACATACACTGAAGTAGAGAGGGAAGGAAAATGTGTGAGAGGGTTTGGTCAGAGCTCCTAAATAAAAACATGAAGAGAGTGAGTCAGTCAACTCCCCCGTCTCCCTCTGTCTGTACCAAACACCTGACAGCCCCGGCCAGAGAAGAGAGAGAGAGCGAGCGAGCTCTGGTAAACAAGGGGAAGACATGAGGAATGGAGAGAGGAAGGAGAGAGGGATGATAAAGAGCTTCAGAGAAAAACAGAGAACGTCAGGTGACAAAAGAGAGGTAGAAGATAGACAGAGAGATAAAGATTAGAGAGAAAGTCAGACACAGAGAGAATGAGACAGTAGGGGAGATAAATAGCTAAATACTGAATAGTGTGCATGTTTCTTCTGTTTGCTGATATCTGGTGTTTCTCAGGCAAAATGCTAATCCCAACAGCCCTTGCACACCCAAGGCCAGTTCAAAGGTCACACTTCTGATGGGGGGCATAGTGAGGGGTGGGGGTGGGCCGTACGGGGGCGTGCTGAAATTTAAACAGCCCCCAACCCACTGTGACCCCTCACCCCATCCCATGTCAGTGAGTGTATGCATTTTCCCAAACCATAACAACAACACTGGCAAAAACGCTATCGACCGACCATCAGCTCAATGAGCCAATAAACTAATACATCTCAAACCCTGATCCCTCATTCACAAAAACACAAGGCCAGAGTAATCTACACACAGATACACACAGCAGCTGTCATACTAACACACGCGCATACACACGTGTAGAACAGGATGTCAGGCCCATATCCTCGGTGTGTAGGTGAAGAGTTTTGAAGGCTTTATCTCTAATATAACGTGTTTGTCAAAAGAGCAGCAGGCACACACACACAATAAAAAAGGTAATTTCAGCCTCAGATGATTTGCATTTCAAATCTAGCCACTCGAAAATTAATGTGAGCATGTGGAATGTAGACTGTCTCGCCTTGTGATGGTGAGGGGAGAATGTGGAAAAGCCGGTAATTTCTTAGTAAACACACACATACACAGTGAGGCCCTGTGGCTTCAGTCTAAGCCTCTCTGTGGGGTGGGTGTTTATGATTAGAGTGTTAGTGAGTAGCTGGCTGTCCTGACAGCATTCCTGATCGGGGCAGAGTATTGGGCCGTTCCGGAAACACAGCTAACTGTTCTTTCTCCGGCTGATCTTTTGTTTTCCGGAATCCCGTAAATAACCAGGCAAGCCAGCCACGGCCAACTTTTATCGGATCAACACTGCTCCCTTTCTTTCTAGCTTTCTCCCCCTCCTTCGTTCTTTAGCCTCTCCCTCCCTCTACCTACTGGCTCTCTGTGGTCTGTTTTGTCATGATTTTGAAAAACAAACTAACGTCACTCCATTCCTCCTCCTATCTCCTCTCCTTCCATAGCCTAGGGCCATGTCTTTCTTCCTGCTCAACTTATTTAGTAGAAAAAAACACAGTGCGGAAATGCCTGCCCTACCTAGAAAACAACTCAGCAAACATACTCATGCTCAAACGCACATTCAGAGACAACCCAACAGAAATACCTTATTGCACATATATATTTTTTTTAAATACACTGGCGAAATACATACTACAATTACACACACACCCTTGATTGAGTATGTTTGGCCAATAAGTGTGAAGACTTTTAGTCCTCTCGAGAGCAAGTTCAGTGTGTGTGTGTGTGTGTGTGTGTGTGTGTGTGTGTGTGTGTGTACTATGGTCTGTTTTGTATAGTTCCTCACAGTAAAAAACACAAAAGCATCTCCAGTAGGTTAGAAAAACAAGTGAGCATTCACCTCTCCCAGCAACCTTTGCACAATGCCTGCATTCCTGCCCTGAAGCCCAGTACCTGATAACTGATAAACAACTGACTCACTTGTTTTTCTGGGGGACCCAGTGCACAGACTGCACCCAGCCCTACGGTATACAGCTAGAGAGGGAGACAGAGGAGAGAGAAAAGGAGGAAGAGTGAAAGAGGAGGAGGAGAGAGAGAGAGAGAGAGAGAGAGAGATAGAGAGAGAGAGAGAGAGAGCTCCCTTCACCAGTGCATTGTAGATCACTATGTCAGTGGGGAGCTTCAACAACAACAACAACATTGTGTAACCACTACCTATAGGCCTACAAGTCATTTATATTTCACCATCAATGTGCAAACCTATTATACAATGGGTACAGATCTATGGTAACTTATGACATAGCGCTTAAAACATATAGAAATTGTTATTTAATGTTGTACAACAAGATACTGATGCTGCAGTAGACGTAAGCGCACGTAGACTTGCCAGAACGAGGTGAAAAGTCATGTTTTGGTGTTCCCAACTCTCTATCTCATAGGGGGACGCATCAATATTTACACATTACATTACCGGGGTTGAAGTGTGATTTGTTAGGTGAACGAACTGTCCCCCCCCCCAAAAAAAAATTCTCCCATTATCATTTTGAACAGAAATTAGTTTACTTCCCACTATATTTGCTGTATCCTAAGGTAAACTCTCAGAGCACATATAGCCTAACTGTTCTAGAAATAAGAAAAATCCTGGTCCATACCCACTGCGCACAGAGGACAATTCAGTGACGTGAAACAACGTTGATTCAACCAGTGTGTGACCAGTGGGTTGGCTATTCCTTATGGATTGTTCTAGCATGCGGAGGAAAAAATCTTCTGCATCATTGAACCCCTTGGGATGTTTTCTCGTACATTTGTACTAGCGTAGTCTGGTACAAAGATAATAACTACGTCACAGGGAATGCTGCTGGGTGGGACTCGAGGGCACACATTGATCCAGAATACAAACGACTTCAATAACTTACTTCACAACACCATGCATATTTCCCACAGTCTTGGGCTAACTGATGTACTGTATGGGTGTGACGGGCTACTCCTAATCCAATCCAAATACCACAGTTTACAAGCACTTATTATACTGCTTGGCAGGGCTGGAACATTTACTGTACATTTATCATGGTGCTTCAACCTGCCCTGTCATGTTTCATCGCATCCACTTACGTTTGATAAATCACATTTAGAGAAGGAAATAATATCTCAAGTCTATGGTCTAGTTCAGAGTTGTCAAGCATACGTCGGGGTCCAGCCCGCGAGGGGGTCCAGTCTGGCCCGCGGGTGGTGTGAGTAAACATCTATATCGAACAAAAAGTTATAAAAATTAAAACAACATTTGGGGGGGAAACAAACTCAATATACACTGCTCATAAAAATAAAGGGAACACTTAAACAACACAATGTAACTCCAAGTCAATCACACTTCTGTGAAATCAAACTGTCCACTTAGGAAGCAACACTGAATGACAATAAATTTCACATGCTGTTGTGCAAATGGAATAGACAAAATGTGGAAATTATAGGCAATTAGCAAGACACCCCCAATAAAGGAATGGTTCTGCTGGTGGTGACCACAGACCACTTCTCAGTTCCTATGCTTCCTGGCTGATGTTTTGGTCACTTTTGAATGCTGGCGGTGCTTTCACTCTAGTGGTAGCATGAGACGGAGTCTACAACCCACACAAGTGGCTCAGGTAGTGCAGCTCATCCAGGATGGCACATCAATGCGAGCTGTGGCAAAAAGGTTTGCTGTGTCTGTCAGCGTAGTGTCCAGAGCATGGAGGCGCTACCAGGAGACAGGCCAGTACATCAGGAGACGTGGAGGAGGCCGTAGGAGGGCAATAACCCAGCAGCAGAACCGCTACCTCCGCATTTGTGCAAGGAGGTGCACTGCCAGAGCCCTGCAAAATGACCTCCAGCAGGCCACAAATGTGCAGGTGTCTGCTCAAACGGTCGGAAACAGACTCCATGAGGGTGGTATGAGGGCCCAACGTCCACAGGTGTGGGTTGTGCTTACAGCCCAACACCGTGCAGGACGTTTGGCATTTGCCAGAGAACACCAAGATTGGCAAATTCGCCACTGGCGCCCTGTGCTCTTCACAGATGAAAGCAGGTTCACACTGAGCACTTGAGCACATGTGACAGACGTGACAGAGTCTGGAGACGCCGTGGAGAACGTTCTGCTGCCTGCAACATCCTCCAGCATGACCGGTTTGGCGGTGGGTCAGTCATGGTGTGGTGTGGCATTTCTTTGTGGGGCCGCACAGCCCTCCATGTGCTAGCCAGAGGTAGCCTGACTGCCATTAGGTACCGAGATGAGATCCTCATGCACATTTGTGGCCTGCTGGAGGTCATTTTGCAGGGCTCTGGCAATGCACCTCCTTGCACAGAGGCGGAGGTAGCGGTCCTGCTGCTGGGTTGTTGCCCTCCTACGGCCTCCTCCACGTCTCCTGATGTACTGGCCTGTCTCCTGGTAGCGCCTCCATGCTCTGGACACTACGCTGACAGACACAGCAAGCCTTTTTGCCACAGCTCGCATTGATGTGCCATCCTGGATGAACTGCACTACCTGAGCCACTTGTGTGGGTTGTAGACTCCGTCTCATGCTACCACTAGAGTGAAAGCACCGCCAGCATTCAAAAGTGACCAAAACATCAGCCAGGAAGCATAGGAACTGAGAAGTGGTCTGTGGTCACCACCTGCAGAATCACTCCTTTATTGGGGGTGTCTTGCTAATTGCCTATAATTTCCACCTTTTGTCTATTCCATTTGCACAACAGCATGTGAAATTTATTGTCAATCAGTGTTGCTTCCTAAGTGGACAGTTTGATTTCACAGAAGTGTGATTGACTGGGAGGTACATTGTGTTGTTTAAGTGTTCCCTTTATTTTTATGAGCAGTGTACTTTAAGTTGACTAAAACCAAATCGAACCTGTGTAGAAATTATACCGTTTCTTGACTGTCCAGCTCGCTAATAATCACTGTGCAGTCAACGGACCTGCATTCATCCAGTTTCTTGACTGTCCAGCTCGCTAATAATCAATAGACAGTCAGGGAGCATCGGAAATTCCAAAAACGATGGATAGAAGACAATTGTTTGCTATTTTTGAGGGAAATGAAATATAACACATTTTTAGTGCGGCCCTCCAGACCTCGATGAAGACCGAATGTGGCCCCGGGGCAAAATTTGTTTGATACCCCTGGTCTAATTAGTAGTCACACTATGAGCACCAATGCACTTGTTTAAACGGATTTGCAATAACAAACAGATGAACACTAAACAGCTTGAAAAACATGGTTGTTTTTCCATATTCATATTTTTCTTGAATATACAGCACATAAAACTGTCACATAAAAAGTAGGCTAATATGGGCGAGCTTCATCATTATAAGACTGCATTGCTTCCGCAAACATATATATTTTTTCTCTCTCTCTCATGACTAGGTTGCTCAAAACCATCATGCCGTCTCGCCACCTAATTACAAAGGGCGTGCAAAAAACAAACTGACATTAAATATAGGATGCGTCAACAGTATATCAAATACCAAGTCTACAGCCTAGATAAACAGCGCCTTTGTAACCACTGTGCAAGTGTGTTTGTTTTTTCCACTTGGGTAAAGTGACAGGGATCTGCTAGCCCTAGAGCCGAGCAGCAGAGCTCCATTTCACTGCCTGTCCATACATTAGTGTGTACAGTAAGCCACAGTGTAGTGAGTTGGCTGGCTACAGTGGGTTGGTTGGGTTCAGACTATGAGGGATAGAAACCTGTGGTCTGCGTGCCGAGCTATCGCATAATGATAATCACGCACGCACATAGGCAGCTGCTGTCCGTGCCACATAGGCAGTCTAAATTCTCTGGCATTATTTGAATGTTGACTTCAGTAGGACACAGTGAACACACGTCTCCTTAGGACACGACAAACTTGGAGTGCACTGCTGCTTAGCAACGGGTAGATATGCCAAATAAATGGGTTGCTATCACTAAAGCGATATCTTTACTCAAGCACTGACACACACTGACTGTTTGAATGAACACCTGGATGAATGAATGGGCTCATGATAAGCATGCAAACACACACAAACACACACACACACACACACACACACACACACACACACACACACACACACACACACACACACACACAGAGTCGGCGCTGGCTCACCTTTCACTGCTGTTGCAGTTTCCTTGAAGCCCATGGTGGCATAGGGGCTGGTGTTAAAACCGTTCATGCCCCCCTTGCATGCGCACGCTGCCTTGAACCTCAGCAGTCCCTCACTGCCCCCCAGAGTGCTGCAGCCCCCCAGGCTCCCTTCCATCAGGTTTAAGGCAATGTAGTTGAGTCCATTCTGGTAGCCTGCCGACGTCTCCCGGCACATGGGGCTGTTGCTGTTCCCGTACTCTTCATCTGAACCCTCCGAGCTTCGGACCGACCGCGACACGTTCTCCACCGATGCCGAGCTGTGCCGCTTGTTGGCATCAGGGGCGAATGACGGGCACACTGGCGTTACCATGGTGGTGGAGGAGAAGGTCTCTGAGCTGTGGCGCCTGCGCCCCTGGGGGTCGGCCCGGATCACCTTTGCCCCCCTGTCTGGGTTGACAGGGGAGATGGAGAGGGACGGACACCCAAGGAAGAAGGTCTCGACAGGAACCGGGGGGACCCCCACTGTACCCTCTCCCCTCAGGGTGAGTCTCTGGACACAGGCAGAGGGGCTAGTGGGCAGGGGGGTGGTGGTATCGGAGGGGCACAGGGTGGCAGGGAGAGAGGCAGAGGGAGGGGGGTTGGTAGGACTGAAGGTCATCTCAGTGTAGTCATCTTTTACATCACCAACCAGGTATACAGGGCTTGCAAGCTTTTGGAGAGGATATTCCACAACGATTATCTTATCCTGTTCCTCACTCTCCCTCTGCTCTTCTCTGGGAGGCTGGCTGGGACACAAGGGAAGCACAGGACTCGGCTCCAGGCGCCCTATTGAAGAAGGAGAATCGCCATGCTTGGGAGAGTGCAATCTGACGTCAATGTTGACGTAATCGGAGAGTGGCGGTGAGCTCCTCATCAGCCCGTCCACAGAGCCCAGTGATGAACCAGAGCTCTCAGTCGTGGCGGATATGGGCGGGTAGCGTGTAGTGTTGCCAAAGTCGATGTTGATGTACTCCCCGGGACTCCTGGGCTCAGAGGGGAGAGGGTGTTCGATCATACAGGGCAGCGTCCTCAGAGAGTCCAGGGCCAGCCGGGTAGGCCGACTCACCCTCCCCTTGTGGACCAGACCCCCCTCCTGAGTGACCGTGCCGGCTCTGAGGGGTGAGGGGGCTGAGGAGAGAGTGGAGGTGGGGGGTGTAGCGGAGCAGACAGGTGAGATGGGACAGTAGTTGGACTCTTCCTCTATCCTCTTCTTCTGTAGACTCATCACCACATACTGGTCTGTGTCTGTAATCCCCTTCCTCTGGGGCTGGGCTTTGAGAGAGCGGGGCAGGGAACTGATGGAGTAAGGCTGTCTGTGGTGAGGGTAAAGCTGGTAGGTAGTGTCTGTGAGGATGTAGTCTGGGGGGGTGAGTGAGACCACGGGGTCCACAGGGGACATGTTGAGGTACTCCCCGTTGGTGAGTTTACCGTCGGAGCTGTCCACAGACATCTTGGCCCCGCAGAACATTCTCATGTAGCCGCTGTCCTCCAGAGACACGCTTCCAGGGGAGTCGGTATGGGAGCAGAGCCCAGCTGGAGAGGGGTGAGAGCGGGGGTTGATGATCTGTTTGGGGGCCGACACACACATGGGGCTCATGGGCATGTAAGCATCACCTTTGACCCACCCTGTCTGAGGGGCAATGCCTGGAGTCATGGGCATGTAGCCACAGTCACCTAGGTGACCGTTGGAGCCTATCTGGACATCGCCATAGTCCTCAGGATAGGTAACTTTCGGGGAGGCGGTGTGAGAGCTGCGACCCGATTGGCCGCTACTGGTATAGGTGGCCCTCATAAGCGTGTATTCATCCAATGAGGTGGAGGAGACCTGGGGCGGCGCCCTGTGCTGGGGCGGGGTGGTAAGGGAGTATGTGCGTTTCCGGTATGCCTTGTCCAGCTCTGGTAACCGGCGGAAACAGTTCTGGTTCTGCCTCTCCATCACTATGTAGCCATGCAAGTCGCTGCTATCCCGGGAGGGGGGGGTGTCTGCCCTTAGGGACTCTGGAGTGTTACTGCGGCGAGTGAGGTACAGGGCTGCAGGACTGGAGCCATACTCATCACAGGAGATGAAACCGCCATCACTGGGGGAGCCAGAGACAGAGGCATTGCAGCTGGAGGGGCGAGGAGCACTGCTTTCAGAGCAAGAGGACAGGCTGACAGGGCTGGGGGTGGCTGTGGGTGGGGAGTGGGACAGAGGCATGGACATGGACTTACTGTGCTGGAGGGAAGAGGATTCAAATGTCCGGCAGTGCTGGGCTGTGATGGTGTTTGAGCTCCCTAATAGGGTCCGGTGAATACCAGGGCTGAGGGGACTCCCGTTTACAGGCAAGGTGCGCGACATGGTGCCATCTCCCTCACTGGCAGTGCGTATCCGACAGGAGGTGAATTTACTCATGGGGGACTTTTTGGCCATGCTGTCAGTGCGCGACCGTCGCTGGAGCCCGGTCTGGCTTGGGGGAAGGTTGTTGTGGTGCCGCCGGGTGGGCACGGAAATGGGGTTAGTGCCCGATGACTGGCTCTTGCTGCGCGGCCGGAACTCTGACAGCTCCTTCATGGCTTTCATCGCCTCCAGAATAGTCTCGTGGATGTTTTGCGCCACCACTGAGTCGTCAGCCTGCATCCACAGCTCGCCTGGTCCCGTGGCTGCTGACCGGCCGACTTCGATGAAGAAAAAGCTCTCAGAGTGCCCGCATCTCCTAATGTTCATCAGCTGTAAACTGACGGACGCAACATCCGAGTTGAGCTTTACAAAGCTGATAGTCCGGCTGGATAAGCACAGCCTGTACACCCCGGTAAGATTCCGGCTCTGTCCCAGCCCTTTGGATTTTAGGTTAACTTGCCATACCTCCTTATACACAGCCGTTACCGGCGTAATCATCCCGTAGTTCCCCTCATCAAACCCCACCAGCGAGGACGCGGAATTGGATGCGGAGCCGTCTGAGTACACTTTCCCCTCGCTCATTAAATCAGTTAAGACTCTGTACCAATTCTCCTGCTCCTGTTCATTCTCTGCTGACACAGCAAAATATTCGTCCTTGGTATAGAGGGCGATAAGGTGTTTGTGTTTGGAGTCCGCTCTCTTGTTGATATTGAGGCAGCAGTCCAGCGGAATAACTCTCTTTGCCGCCGACTTGTTTTTCCATTTCTTCTCGCTCTCGTAGTACTCCAGCCGGGCAGGGAAGCCCTCGCTCGGCTCCTTCAGAACGAAAAATCGCTTGTGTCCGTGCTTCTGCTTCTTGAGGTATCCACATTTCTTAATTTTGTTGTTGTTAATATTCGCGTTGGATAACAAGTGTCGTCCAGTATTTGGGGGATTTGCCATTCTATTTTTTTTTTTTTAAACAACTCACTTTCCTTAACCTGTTGTTATATCCTCACTTATCGAAGGCTGGAGAGATCAACTCTGTAGCTTATAGTCCGTATCACTCGAAGGCTCTGTTTCACTCCAGGCGCCGGTTGTGCGTCCGGCGTATGTAACAGTTTAAGAGTAAATAACCCATATCGCTAAGTTACCGAAGTGAAGAGAGAAACAACGTGTGACGTTCTACACATCAAGCTTTGCTTACAAAAAAAAGAGAAGGGCAGGGAAAAAATACACACACTGACACTGGGGCGGTGCAAGCCGATGGGGCGTACCTGCAAATCCGCCTATTTGATGCGATCATGGGCTCATTGGTGGACAGGGCTGAATGATAGTGAAGGACTCAGTCAGATGGGAGAGAAAGCCCTCCCACACACTCTCTCTCTCACACACACACACACACTCCTGCCCTCTTCCGACTCACCCTGGGTACGGTTGGAACTGTCAACCCGCTCATCTGTCTATGATGCATTTATGCATAACCGCTTACGTGTATAATCTTCTCCCAGGACAATTTATCAACTTATTAATTAAGAGGCCTATCACAGATCGTGTTGGCTATTTGGTTAAAGTATTGATGTAATAGGTTTGTGCGCAATAAGAATGATTGGGGACATGGTCAATTATCAGTTTATTGATATGAAATAAGAACAGTAGCTGTCAGAAGTTTCAGAGTGTATAAACTGATCGAAGTTCGTGGGAATGTAGGCATGTAACGTTAAGCAGAAGTATTTCGCTACACCACAAGCATTTCGCTACACTCGCAATAACATCTGCTACATATGTGTTTGTGACCAATAACATTCGATTTTATTTGATGTTATAAATGTTCATTTATGCAATTATGTGGTGTCAAGAAAGAATTATGCCTATATTTGCCTATATATCCTAATACAAGGCTTGTGCAACAATTTCACCCGTGGCACTTAAATAACAACCCAATGATGATATAAAGCACTATGTCTATTGGCATTTGATTATGCATGAGTTATTACACAATTCAAAAAACACTATGTGTGATCTAGTAGATTCTACAATATATTATTCAACTGCGACTACAACGTGACTGAGGCGCACGTAGCGAGGGGAGGGTGAGAGGCCCCAGCCGCTGCCCTCCAACTTCAGAAGAAAATAAGCATCAAGATTAGAATGCGGCTCTGTCACACAGCTAGGCTGGGAGGGAGAACGGGCGCCTCTGACGCAGGGAACACTCGATAATTCCCCTGCGTCCCCGATCATCATACCCTAGATTCATGTCTGCGCCACGATGGCAAGGGAGTTATGCAGTTCTTCTTCCTCTCTTACTCTCTTACAACATTAGGCAAGAAGAGAATCATTACACTGTGAGAGCAAAGCGCGCAGTGTAGTTTGTTACGTAACGCGCGTGCCCACTGATCTATGTTTAATGCGCCCTGGCTCCCAACTGTTCAGCACGAGTAGCTCTAGCGTTTCCGAATACTGTGTCCTTATTTGCATGCGTGGGTATATTTGCCTTTGCAGACTGTGTGTGAGCAAAGGGGTGGTGGTGACCATTGAACATATGGATGCTGTGTGTATTCGATGTCCTGGAGATGATGCCTGTATTATTGCGTTTGGGCTAAAGCACAGATACAAACTGGCAGGGGAGGGAGAGAGCCCCTCTCAACATGAAAACAACAAAAATGGCTATCGCACAACCCCAAATTCTCCCCATGCGGCCATCCCAGATTATTTTCCAGTAGAGAGGAGAGGCGGTCTTTTATGAAAAACACCCTATTTGTCTGCCAGGCGAGGTGATGTAAGGTCTTGTTGTTCTGTTCGGTGGCACTACATTGTACCGGTGATGCAGCTTTTCCAGGAATGGATGATCGAGAGAGGGTTGATGGGATGCTTTAGACACCTACTAACACAATGAACTCCCCTTAATTAGTGCCACTAATACTGTTAATAAAAATGACTTTAAAGTCATTCTTATGTCATGTTTTATATGGAAATGCTCTCATATAGTGGTTTGCGAAGAAGATGCACTGCGAATTTAAGATCAGAATTTGAACACTGAGCAGTGTTAAACTTCAAGGTCATGAACAGTCAAAATCCTGTTTTTCATGAATTGGATGATATGTGGATGAAACCACATCAAAGTATGATGACCAAAGTAGGAAAAATGTCTGTTCTACATTGATAAAGTTTGATCATAAAGTTACTGGTCCCCTCCCCCATGTCAAACACTTGGATTCAGGAGGGTCATTCAAAACTCTGATGCAGTTGTCATATCAACACATCCATCATTGCTGCTGTGAACTACATCACAAGAAACTGTCACGCCCTGACCATAGAGAGCCATTGTTTCTCTATGGTGAAGTAGGTCAGGGCGTGACTGGGGGTGATCTAGTTTATTTATTTCTATGTGGTGTTCTAAGTTTTTTTCTATGTTGGTGATTTGTATGATTCCCAATTAGAGGCAGCTGGTAATCGTTGTCTCTAATTGGGGATCATATTTAAGTAGCTGTTTTTCCCACCTGTGTTTATGGGATATTGTTTTGAGTTAGTGCACGTAGCATCTCTGTAGTCAAAGTTCGTTGTTAGTTTATTGTTGTTTTTTTGTTGTTGTCTTTGCTTAGTTTCACTTATTAATAAATAATGTGGAACTCAACATCCGCTGCACCTTGGTCTGACATTTATTCCAGTGAACGTGACAGAAACATGTTAAATGGGAGCTGTTGACAACAATAGCCACGTTTGTATCCACAGTTTTATGCAAGTAAAGTCATACAGTATCAAAAAAGAATTCACAACAGCTGTGGTGGAAACAGAAAGTTTTGAAACATTTTTATAAATGCTGACAGATATTTTGTTCATTCTACATGGTGGGATCTTTTTGTGTTGGTAAAATTAATTATGTGAGAAATGGTTGTGGAAATGTCTTTATGCGCAAATACTGTATTGATATATAACCATAATATTGAAAGTAAACTTCAATATGAGTCACACGATGACATGGTGTGTAGTCATCCCACTATGACTAGGGAGACCATGCAATTTATTAGGCTACAAATAACTTAGAATGAACTTCACAGGGTGGTGAAAGTGCACGTGATCTTGATGCTCCTTTCCCCCAAAAAACAATGGTCTGATTCTGGTGACATGATGATCAATGCTTGACAATGGTTTTGACAAATAAAAGCATTCTTGCTGTTATCCATAATCTAGACTAGCCTACCTGCAGAGCCTACCCGCACTGTATCTGCAAACTGTTGGCTAGACATTTGCTATTTAACGCAACAGTTTTTGTGACAACTATCGGTAGAGTTGAAAATACAATTAACTTTATATTTTATTTGGTACATGAAAACTTAGGCGAGAACGTACATTTTCTGTGCACTAGGTCATCAAGCACTGATTCTTATCCGCAACAAGTCCGTTTGGTGGAAACACCACCGGGTGGAAAAATGAGCATATTTTATTTGTGAGGATTTGTATATATTCGCATGAAAATCTGTCACCAATTAGATGGAAACCTAGCTATTGATGGAATTTCAATGTTGTTTGAGTTGCTTTGTGTATCACCAAATCTGCTTGATTTGATTTTACTGCAACACTACTCACTGCGTCCAAGCTTCTTGACATTTAAAAGAACATTTTAGAGAGCTGTCAGTCAAGGAGACCTCACAAATATAAACTCCCCGCCCACTCAGCCTGTCTTTTCAAACTTCCTGTTACTTAGCCATAAGACAAACAAATATTTTCAAAAAATGTTTGCATTTCAATCCTGAAAAATATATATTATGGGTGATATTTTAGTCACTCAAAATGTTGTTTTACATTGGAATCAGAATGACTGTTCAGGACCGATTACACGTTCTTATCAATTATGTGACCCACTGAAATACCTACACCATGGATGGTGCAAATCCCGACTTAAATGAACACTTTATTAGAGGTATGACGCTACAAGCTTGGTATACCTGTATTTGGGGAGTTTCTCCCATTCTTTTCTGCATATCCTCTCTCTGTCAGGTTGGATGGGCAGCGTTTTCAGGTCTCTCCAGAGATGCTCGATCGGGTTCAAGTCCGGGCTCTGGGTGGACCACTAAAGGACATTGAGAGACTTGTCCCGAAGCCACTCCTGCGCTGTCTTGGCTGTGTGTTTAGGGTTGTTGTCCTGTTGGAAGGTGAGTCTTCGCACCAATCTGAGGTCCTGAGCGCTCTGGAGCAGGTTTTCATATTTTCCTCGATCCTGTTTAGTCTCCCAGTCCCTGCCACTGAAAAACATCCCCACAGCATGATGCTGCCACCACCATGCTTCACCATAAGGATGGTGCCAGCTTTCCTCCAGACGTGACACTTGGCATTCAGACCAAAGAGTTCAATCTTGGTTTCCTCAGACCAGAGAATCTTGTTTTTCATGGTCTGAGAGTCTTTAAGTGCCTTTTGGCAAACTCCAAGTGGGCTGTCATGTGCCTTTTACTGAGGAGTGGCTACCGTCTGGCCACTCTACCATACATTTCTAATTTGTTGAGTGCTGCAGAGATGGTTGTCCTTCTGGAAGTTTGGCCTATCTCCACAGAGGAACTCTAGAGCTCTATCTGAATGACCATCGGATTTCTGGTCATCTCCCTGACCAAGGCCCTTCTCCCACAATTTCTCAGTTTGGCCGTGCGGCCAGCTCTAGAAAGAATCTTGGTGTTTCCAAAGTTCTTCCATTTAAGAATGATGGAGGCCACTGTGTTCTTCAGGACCTTCAATGCGGCAGAATTTTTTTGGTGCCTTTCCACAGATCTGTGCCTCAACACAATCCTGTCTCGGAGCTCTACGGACAATTCCTTTGACCTCATGGTTTGGTTTTTGCTCTGACATGCACTGTCAACTGTGGGACCTTATATAGACAGGTGTGTGCCTTTCCAAATCATGTTCAATCAATTGAATTTACCACAGGTGGACTCCAATCAAGTTGTAGAAACATCTCAAGGATGATCAATGGAAGCAGGATGCACCTAAGCTCAATTTCAAGTCTTAAAGCAAAGGGTCTGAATTTTTATGTGAATAAGGTATTTCAGGGTTTTTTCATACATTTGTAAACATTTGTACAAATCTTTTTTTGCTTCGTCATTTTGGGGTATTGTGTGTAGATTGCTGAGGATAACAAAAATAATAAGGCTGTAACGTAACAAAATGTGGAAAATTTGAAGGGGTCTGATTACTTTCTCGAAGGCACAGTATATTAAAACAAAATATTCTAAAAATAAATGGGAAGAATGATATCCCACATCCTTTCACGAGAGACTTAACGGAAATTTACTCAACACGGTCGAGTAACAACAACACAAAGCAACGCAGTGTTGATTCCACATTCAGATAATACTTCAATCCCACTGGTGTTACCCCACTCAAATCAATAATCAGCTATAAAACTCACTACACTTTTTACCTTAACACCGAGATTTTAACACTTGTAAATTTGCTGCAATGACACAGATATGACAGAGATAGCCAAACATAGATATCCAACTAATGTATTTTCAACTAGAGATCCTTCTAGTTCTAACAGTCAGTCTGTCTACCACATAAGTGGTCTATGTAAGTGGCATAAAGATGAAAATGTTGAAAGTCAACATATTCCTCCCTCACTGCTCTTTATTCCTGTTAATAACCTTCATGCTGGCTCAGCAGCCAGTCAACTCTGTCCTCAGCACCAAGGTCAATTACACAGTGCCCTGCACGGGTCAATTATGCCACCAATAGCACTGATTTGACTGTTGCCGCACTGGAAATGGAATCAAATCACGCAGTGACATCAGCCTGACCCGCTCTCTCCCCTCAGCTCCCCTATAGCCAGCGAATTACTCAAGTGAATCAATGGACGGGAGTCAGGTCCTGATAGGGTATGGGCCTGTATTTAATTTGGGTGAAGACCCTGCTGCACCTCTCTCTGCCCTAATCACCACCTCCCACAACCTCTAAGGCTCTTTACGATCACATTATTAATTTATGAAGCACGGGAGCGCTGATACGTCAAATGCAATTTTAATAGGTTGAGGGTATTATATCCGTCTTTGGACCATGTTGATGTGAATGACACTATTGAAATGTGTAATGAACGGTAATGAAGGTGTCGGGATAAGACAGACAGGCTGGCAGCTTTTCTCAGCCAGTCGAAATCATGAATCAGCAAAATTTTTATGGATAAATATGAAGAAATGTCAATAGGAAAACACGAAATGCAGCTAGTTTGCTGTCATTCCAGCGTCTATTTGAAGTGACTGTGTTGGTTGTGTGCAGGGTTGGGTAAGTTACTTTCTAAATGTAAACCGTTGCAGTTACTTGTCCAAAATTGTAATCAGTAACGTAACTTTTGGATTACCAAAACTCAGTAACGTAATCTGATTACATTCAATTACTTTTAGATTACTTTCCCCTTAAGAGGCATTAGAAGAATACAAAAATGCATGTTACCAATTTAATGATGTCTATTGCAGGATAAATCAATCTCAAAGTTTACACAGCTGACCATATATGCATGTTCAATTTTACTTTATGGGTTGGTTATGTAAGCTTCTTCTAACCGATTGCTTTCTACTACATATAACAATATGATTAAATTATATCTTTACATTAAAAACCAAAGTCTATCAGAATTCCAGTCATTCCAATAAATGTTATACCCCTTGATCTTCAAGAATAGGATTATGGAAGTATAGATTAGCCAAATTGTTTTACCTGAGCATAACCCCAAAACTAAAAATTTACTAGCCAGCCCTACTCTGTTGTTTATGATTTTGTTGTCATGAAGGACTGATTTTGCTCATTGATTTGAGTTGAAAAATAAATGCTGCGCTCATGGAATGGCGTGCTTTGAGAACTACTGAAAAGTGCTATTTACATGTGAAAAAGGAATGCCATATGCTGTATTTGCCATAGGCCTATTGTTTACCTTTTTGTTGGTGACACTGATATCTTGATAATATGCAGCTGTTTAAAGGGCAAATCCGCCCCACCTTGTAAAAAGCTGAAGGCTGGGCCTGGACAAATGTAACCACTCTCAGATTAATAGACAGAGCTATGGATGCAAGGACTGACCATCCATGATATCAAAATGATTGTTTTAACCATGTTATGAGACTATACATTGTTTGTTTACATTTACAATGTTTACAAACATTTGGGGGAAAACAAGCTTATATTTTGGGTTCTCATGGAGTGTGACAGTTGAACTAAGCTCACGAGGCATTTATAAGTTATATTCTTCAAGAATCAATGGATATATATGAGAGCAGCAGTGTGATTCACATCAGTGCTCTATATAGATATCAATAATAAGTGATATCCGTATCGCCGTAGACTACACCACTGCTGTCATCCTTACCTCCAAGCGTTTAATCAAGTTGGATAATCTTGGATGCCGACAGCAGCCGCACCATTGGAAGACATAGCTTGGACTGTAGCCGACAAAAGCCTATTTCTGCTCTTTTCCCTCGATCCATAAAACATATCTGATGTGCCATTATGTGGTCTCTGACTTGCGGTCAGACTGGCTCAGCTGGAACAAACTTAAACGTGCGCTTTTTTCCAATTTCCCCATTATGTAGCGAGTCGGAGTCTGAGTCTGAGTCTTCTCTTGTCTCTACTCCTCCCGTTACGGGGTCTGAGACGCCGAAGGCTCCCACCGTTAGCTCTGACAAATTGAAAACCCTAGTCATTGGCGACTCCATTACCCGCAGTATTAGACTTAAAACGAATCACCCAGCGATCATACACTGTTTACCAGGGGGCAGGGCTACCGACGTTAAGGCTAATCTTAAAATGGTGCTGGCTAAAGCTAAATCTGGCGAGTGTAGAGAGTATAGAGATATTGTTATCCACGTCGGCACCAACGATGTTAGGATGAAACAGTCAGAGGTCACCAAGTGCAACATAGCTTCAGCGTGTAAATCAGCTAGAAAGATGTGTCGGCATCGAGTAATTGTCTCTGGCCCCCTCCCAGTTAGGGGGAGTGACGAGCTCTACAGCAGAGTCTCAGCACTCAATCGCTGGTTGAAAACTGTTTTCTGCCCCTCCCAAAAGATAGAATTTGTAGATAATTGGCCCTCTTTCTGGGACTCACCCACAAACAGGACCAAGCCTGACCTGCTAAGGAGTGACGGACTCCATCCTACCTGGAGGGGTGCTCTCATCTTATCTACCAACATAGATAGGGCTCTAACTCCTTTAGCCCCACAATGAAATAGGGTGCAGGCCAGGCAGCAGGCTGTTAGCCAACCTGCCAGCTTAGTGGAGTCTGCCAATAGCACAGTCAGTGTAGTCAGCTCAGCCATACCCATTGAGACTGTGTCTGTGCCTCGACCTAGGTTGGGCAAAACTAAACATGGCGGTGTTCGCCTTAGCAATCTTATTAGGATAAAGACCTCCTCCATTCCTGCCATTATTGAAAGAGATCGTGATGCCTCACATCTCAAAATAGGGTTACTTAATGTTAGATCCCTCACTTCAAAGGCAGTCATAGTCAATGAACTAATCACTGATCATAATCTTGATGTGATTGGCCTGACTGAAACATGGCTTAAGCCTGATGAATTTACTGTGTTAAATGAGGCCTCACCTCCTGGTTACACTAGTGACCATATCCCCCGTGCATCCCGCAAAGGCGGAGGTGTTGCTAACATCTACGATAGCAAATTTCAATTTACAAAAAAAAAAATGGCGTTTTCGTCTTTTGAGCTTCTAGTCATGAAATCTATGCAGCCTACTCAATCACTTTTTATAGCTACTGTTTACAGGCCTCCTGGGCCATATACAGCGTTCCTCTCTGAGTTTCCTGAATTCCTATCAGACCTTGTAGTCATAGCAGATCATATTCTAATTTTTGGTGATTTTAATATTCACATGGAGAAGTCAATTTGTAAGTCGCTCTGGATAAGAGCGTCTGCTAAATGACTTAAATGTAATGTAAATGTAAGTCCACAGACCCACTCCAAAAGTCTTTCGGAGCCATCATCGACTCAGTGGGTTTTGTCCAACATGTCTCTGGACCTACTCACTGCCACAGTCATACTCTGGACCTAGTTTTGTCCCATGGAATAAATGTTGTAGATCTTAATGTTTTTCCACATAATCCTGGACTATCGGACCACCATTTTATTACGTTTGCAATCGCAACAAATAATCTGCTCAGACCCCAACCAAGGAGCATCAAAAGTCGTGCTATAAATTCTCAGACAACACAAAAATTCCTTGATGCCCTTCCAGACTCCTTCTGCCTACCCAAGGACGTCAGAGGACAAAAATCAGTTAACCACTTAACTGAGGAACTCAATTTAACCTTGCGCAATACCCTAGATGCAGTTGCACCCCTAAAAGCGAAAAACATTTGTCATAAGAAACTAGCTCCCTGGTATACAGAAAATACCCGAGCTTTGAAGCAAGCTTCCAGGAAATTGGAACGGAAATGGCGCCACACAAAACTGGAAGTCTTCCGACTAGCTTGGAAAGACAGTACCGTGCAGTACCGAAGAGCCCTCACTGCTGCTCGATCATCCTACTTTTCCAACTTAATCGAGGAAAATAAGAACAATCCAAAATTTCTTTTTGATACTGTTGCAAAGCTAACTAAAAAGCAGCATTCCCCAAGAGAGGATGGCTTTCACTTCAGCAGTAATAAATTCATGAACTTCTTTGAGGAAAAGATCATGACCATTAGAAAGCAAATTACGGACTCCTCTTTGAATCTGCGTATTCCTCCAGGGCTTAGCTGTCCTGGATCTGCACAGCTCTGCGAGGGCCTGGGATCGGGAGAGACACTTAAGTGTTTTAGTACTATATCTCTTGACACAATGATGAAAATAATCATGGCCTCTAAACCTTCAAGCTGCATACTGGATCCTATTCCTACTAAACTGCTGAAGGAGCTGCTTCCTGTGCTTGGCCCTCCTATGTTGAACATAATAAACAGCTCTCTATCCACCGGATGTGTACCAAACTCACTAAAAGTGGCAGTGATAAAGCCTCTCTTGAAAAAGCCAAACCTTGACCCGGAAAATATAAAAAACTATCGGCCTATATCGAATCTTCCATTCTTCTCAAAAATTTTTGAAAAAGCTGTTGCGCAGCAACTCACTGCCTTTCTGAAGACAAACAATGTATACGAAATGCTTCAGTCTGGTTTTAGACCCCATCATAGCACTGAGACTGCACTTGTGAAGGTGGTAAATTACCTTTTAATGGCGTCAGACCGAGGCTCTGCATCTGTCCTCGTGCTACTAGACCTTAGTGCTGCCTTTGACACCATCGATCACCACATTCTTTTGGAGAGACTGGAAACCCAAATTGGTCTACACGGACAAGTTCTGGCCTGGTTTAGATCTTACCTGTCGGAAAGATATCAGTTTGTCTCTGTGAATGGTCTGTCCTCTGACAAATCAACTGTACATTTCGGTGTTCCTCAAGGTTCCGTTTTAGGACCACTATTGTTTTCACTATATATTTTACCTCTTGGGGATGTTATTCGAAAACATAATGTTAACTTTCACTGCTATGCGGATGACACACAGCTGTACATTTCAATGAAACATGGTGAAGCCCCAAAATTGCCCTCGCTAGAAGCCTGTGTTTCAGACATAAGGAAGTGGATGGCTGAAAACTTTCTACTTTTAAACTCGGACAAAACAGAGATGCTTGTTCTAGGTCCCAAGAAACAAAGAGATCTTCTGTTAAATCTGACAATTCATCTTGATGGTTGTAAAGTCGTCTCAAATAAAACTGTGAAGGACCTCGGCGTTACTCTTGACCCTGATCTCTCTTTTGACGAACATATCAAGACTGTTTCAAGGACAGCTTTTTTCCATCTACGTAACATTGCAAAAATCAGAAATTTTCTGTCCAAAAATGATGCAGAAAAATTAATCCATGCATTTGTTACTTCTAGGTTAGACTACTGCAATGCTCTACTTTCCGGCTACCCGGATAAAGCACTAAATAAACTTCAGTTAGTGCTAAATACGGCTGCTAGAATCCTGACTAGAACCAAGAAATTTGATCATATTACTCCAGTGCTAGCTTCCCTACACTGGCTTCCCGTTAAGGCAAGGGCTGATTTCAAGGTTTTACTGTTAACCTTTAAAGTGTTACATGGGCTTGCTCCTACCTATCTTTCCGAGTTGGTCCTGCCGTACATACCTACACGTACGCTACGGTCACAAGACGCAGGCCTCCTAATTGTCCCTAAAATTTCTAAGCAAACAGCTGGAGGCAGGGCTTTCTCCTATAGATCTCAATTTTTATGGAACAGTCTGCCTACCCATGTGAGAGACGCAGACTCAGTCTCAACCTTTAAGTCTTTACTGAAGACTTATCTCTTCAGTAGGTCATATGATTGAGTGTAGTCTGGCCCAGGAGTGTGAAGGTGAACGGAAAGGCTCTGGAGCAACGAACCGCCCTTGCTGTCTCTCCAGGGCCGGTTCCCCTCTCTCCACTGGGATTCTCTGCCTCTAACCCTGTTACTGGGGCTGAGTCACTGGCTTGCTGGTGCTCTTTCATGCCGTCCCTAGGAGGGGTGCGTCACTTGAGTGGGTTGAGTTACTGACGTGAACTTCCTGTCTGGGTTGGCGCCCCCCCCTGGTTGTGCTGTGGTGGAGACCTTTGTGGGCTATACTCGGCCTTGTCTCAGGATTGTAAGTTGGTGGTTGAGGATATCCCCTAGTGGTGTGGGGGCTGTGCTTTGGCAGAGTGGGTGGGGTTATATCCTTCCTGTTTGGCCCTGTCCGGGGGTTTCTTCGGATGGGGCCACAGTGTCTCCTGACCGCTCCTGTCTCAGCCTCCAGTATTTATGCTGCAGTAGTTTATGTGTCGGGGGGCTAGGGTCAGTTGGTTATACCTGGAATACTTCTCCTGTCTTATCCAGTGTCCTGTGTGAATTTAAGTATGCTCTCTCTAATTCTCTCGTTCTCTCTTTCTCTCTGAGAACCTGAGCCCTAGGACCATACGTCAGGACTACCGGGCATGCTGACACCTTGCTGTCCCCAGTCCGCCCGGCCTTGCTGCTATTCCAGTTTCAACTGTTTCTGCCTGCGGTTACGAAACCCCTACCTGTCCCAGACCTGCTGTTTTCAACTCTTAATGATCGGCTATGAAAAGCCAACTGAGATTTATTCCTGATTATTATTTGACCATGCTTGTCATTTATGAACATTTTGAAAATCTTGGCTCTCTCTAATTTTCTCCTTCTCTCTTTCTCTCGGAGGACCTGAGCCCTAGGACCATACGTCGGGACTACCGGCCGTGGTGACTCCTTGCTGCCCCCAGTCCGCCTGGCCTTGCTGCTATTCCAGTTTCAACTCTTCTGCCTGCGGTTATGGAACCCCTACCTGTCCCAGACCTGCTGTTTTCAACTCTTAATGATCGGCTATGAAAAGCCAACTGAGATTTATTCCTGATTATTATTTGACCATGCTTGTCATTTATGAACATTTTGAAAATCTTGGCTCTCTCTAATTTTCTCCTTCTCTCTTTCTTTCTCTCGGAGGACCTGGGCCCTGGACCATGCGTCGGGACTGCCGCCCGTGGTGACTCCTTGCTGTCCCCAGTCCGCCTGGCCTTGCTGCTATTCCAGTTTCAGCTGTTCTGCCTGCGGTTATGGAACCGCCACCTGTCCCAGACCTGTTGTTTTTCAACTCTTAATGATCAGCTATGAAAAGCCAACTGAAAATTATTCATGATTATTATTTGACCATGCTTGTCACTTATGAACATTTTTGAACATCTTGGCATAGTTCTGTTATAATCTCCACCCGGCACAGCCAGAAGAGGACTGGCCACCCCTCATAGCCTGGTTCCTCTCTAGGTTTCTTCCTAGGTTTTGGCCTTTCTAGGGAGTTTTTCCTAGCCACCGTGCTTCTACACCTGCATTCTAGCTGTTTGGGGTTTTAGGCTGGGTTTCTGTACAGCACTTCGAGATATTATCTGATGTACGAAGGGCTATATAAAATAAAATTGATTGATTGATTGATTGAATGTCATTGAGAAAACAGAGAAGTGTCAACAACAAAAAAATTCACAATCATCCTTTCTGAATTTAAAAGTAATCCTCGAAGTAATCATCTAGTTTTTCAAAAGTATCTGTAATCTTATTGCAATATTTTTGCTGGTAACATAACGGATTACAGTTACCAACTTTTTATAATCTCTTACATGTAACGGATTACATGTAACGGATTACATGTAATCCGTTACTCCCCAACCCTGGCTGTGTGGTTGGCTATCTCTTCCAAACTATGGCTTGGCGAGAGAGAAAATGATCTATGCCTTAAGTCATTATGGATGTATCTCAAAAAACTCTAGAAAACAGCTTAAACAAACACAAATGCAGCTACTTTTCTGTTATTCTGGCTGCACTGTTTGGCGTGACTGTGTTAGCCAAAGTTGGCTAGCTAGCAAGCAAGGGATAAGAACATTGCCAGCCATCATGGCAACAGAACATTTAGAACGAACGACTGGGTCACGTCCATAGATTTAGAACAAAAATACAAGGATATTTAGAACAAAAACGACCGGATCGCGTCTCTGATAGGCCTATAAAATGCCTTGCCTGGATTCCGTCAGTCCTTAGCTGTGTACACATCCGGCACATCTGCTCATCTCCAATGTCTTCTCCGTCCTCTTAAGTAACTACATACATATTTATCGCCCATGCGAATTATACACCGTGGTGAATTAATTTACGAGTTCATTAAACGGCCATCACACCCTGATTTACAAGGCTTTAAACACGGCCCATCCGCACCAGTCTGTATGAGCCCATTAGGCTTTATGGGTTCATTTATTTAGCCCAGGATGGGGGTGTCATGTCAATGAGGGATGGTACGCCAAATGTGATATACAGCACAACATCACTTCCCTATTTACAACTCCAGATGTTATAGAATGCTGAGGGATATGGATGGCAATGTAGGGTTGAGATAGACATCCAGCTTCACAGGCTGTTGTTATGTCTGTCAGGGGCTTGTGTATTTATTTTATTTTTTTCACCTTTATTTAACTAGGCAAGTCAGTTAAGAACAAATTCTTATTTACACTGATGGCCTTTACTATGATGACCTGTATGCAGAAATGTAAAGGGAAAGTCATAGAATTTGCTTTAGATGTCTTAACAATGTCTGTCTTGTCCTTCACTTCCATGTTGTGTTCTTCACTTCCATGTTGAGTCCTTCACTTCCAGTGAAGGACCGAAATTGGGAAATCCTATTGTAGAGAATGGCATGTAGGCATCCACATGGCAATACTGGAGTATGACATAGGGAGGTTGGGGACAGTGTAGGGGACGGGGTGCTCTAAGAAATAGAAGACAATGAGACAGAAAGAGAGGGGACAAGTTGACAGAAAGGGAGGTTAAGAAACCAGAGAAGTAGTGTACAAGGAAACAGAGACAGCAGGGATAACATATTTCCAGGATTTGGTCTGTCTGCTGGCAGCTCTAGGGGACAGATGAAGGATGTATATTTACAATCTTCCCACCACTCCCCATCCATATGCCATGGGTCATAAATCAGACGCACTAACAGTAACAAAAACGTCATAAAAACAGGACACCTCATTGTTGCGTGAGATTTTGCACTCAGCTCCATAGATTGGAAACTATCTGCCTCTAACTGTGCACCTTGATGCCTATGGTTTTGCAAGTCAAGCAGTAAAATAATTTTACAAAAAATTATTCTAAGTATATGAATGTAGCCACAGCCAAAACTGAAATCGACTGCATCCATCAAATCTCTGTTGCCTGGTTTCTTTTGTTTTTGACACAGAATGGTATTTTATGCAACACATAGCAGGACTTTTCGGCAACACTGCAAGACAGAATGGCTTCTCTTGGTGGCCTTGTTGGTTAAAAACAACAACAGCAGAGGGTTAAAGGCCATTGGGTCTGGGATCATGGGGTCATGGCCTCTTAAAGTTCAAAGTTCATTAGGTTAGCAGCACAAAGATGGAGGTTTGGATGGTGGGGGTCACAGGGCTAGAGACTGACTCTTGTTCATGTGTCCCTGCCTTTTTATAGAACCACAACTGTGACGGCCCTGAATTTTTCTGAACCGTCTCAGTGCTTCTCCTTCCAATAGGGCGCTTCCCCTTTAATTCCCAATTAAATAGCCAGCATCAGCTGCTCAAAAGTGGGGTTGTGATGGAGACGTGAATGAGGATGTGTTCAACCCTCAGTTCCCGAAGCTTCTCTCTTCCGTTTGTTTTGTTGCCTAATAGCGAGTTTACCCAGGATCGGATCCACTCTTTGCATCTGTAGACTACACCTCTCTGTTGTTCTTCGTGGCCTTTCTCCGCTGGAGATCTGTTGGCAGATTGGATTTTCTGACTGACCGACTGATTACAACCTTTTTGTATACGGAATTTCATTTGTTTTGGTGTGATGTATACCGTGATGATTTATGTAGTTAGTTGTAGGTGAGGAATTATTAAGAGTTGATACGCTTGATAGTTGTGTGGTAAAATAATTGTTATTTTGATTGCATGATTAATACTGGGTTTACGCTACACTTGAATGAATGGACAAACATTGCGTGACTAAGGTCACTTGAGTTCCCTGAACTCCTTTACCGGGCTGGATTCTTTTAGGCCCGAGGTACAGGACATTTCTGGAGGAACCAGAGGTCATTATTTGTTATATTGTTATGTGTGTGTGATCATTTATGTTGGCAATATAACCCACGCAAAAGAAAAGTTGTTTTTGAAGTTCTTAACAATGTTTTAAGGGTTTATGAAAAGTGTATTTCCATCCTGACTTACATAAGTCCTTTGTATTGGTGTAGACTTGAGGGACCAGATGGGACTCATTCCCTCCCAAACCAAAAGGAGAAACCAATGTTTTCTCTGGTAGGCACAACCTACCTGGCACCCCAATAAATAATAACCTCAAGTCAAAACCGTTACACAACGGACCGATGGAAGGATGGTCGGATGGATGTACCATTTGGAATTGGTAAGTGGAAAGCATACAGTTAAAGGAGAGAGACATGCTGAGGGTTATAGGGGAGAAATAGAGATGGAGAGACGTGAAACCATGTGTTTTTAGAACAATTCACATGTGATGATATTTCACATAATGTTTTCACATGTGAAATGTCACGTGATGTGTTCCAAAGAAAAGTTTTCAGATTTCACAGGTGAACTTTCACGTTTCACCTGTGAAATCATGTGATTTTTCCACATGTGAAATCATGTACAGTAGTTCAACATGTGATAACATGAAACTACACTGTTAGTCATTGCTGTCAATTTTGTTGTAAATTTTAGTCATTATACTGTACATGTCTACAGTAATAGGATACTGTATATGTGTTTTTTTCTATATATACTGCTCAAAAAAATAAAGGGAACACTTAAACAACACAATGTAACTCCAAGTCAATCACACTTCTGTGAAATCAAACTGTCCACGTAGGAAGCAACACTGATTGACAATAAATTTCACATGCTGTTGTGCAAATGGAATAGACAAAAGGTGGAAATTAGAGGCAATTAGCAAGACACCCCCCAAAACAGGAGTGATTCTGCAGGTGGTGACCACAGACCACTTCTCAGTTCCTATGCTTCCTGGCTGATGTTTTGGTCACTTTTGAATGCTGGCGGTGCTCTCACTCTAGTGGTAGCATGAGACGGAGTCTACAACCCACACAAGTGGCTCAGGTAGTGCAGTTCATCCAGGATGGCACATCAATGCGAACTGTGGCAAAAAGGTTTGCTGTGTCTGTCAGCGTAGTGTCCAGAGCATGCAGGCGCTACCAGGAGACAGGCCAGTACATCAGGAGACGTGGAGGAGGCCGTAGGAGGGCAACAACCCAGCAGCAGGACCGCTACCTCCGCCTTAGTGCAAGGAGGTGCACTGCCAGCGCCCTGCAAAATGACCTCCAGTTTTCCTCTCTGCACAGACCATACAAACGCCTCACACCGCGTGGCCGCGGCCACCCTAATCTGGTGGTCCCAGCGCGCACGACCCACGTGGAGTTCCAGGTCTCCGGTAGCCTCTGGAACTGCCGATCTGCGGCCAACAAGGCAGAGTTCATCTCAGCCTATGCCTCCCTCCAGTCCCTCGACTTCTTGGCACTGACGGAAACATGGATCACCACAGATAACACTGCTACTCCTACTGCTCTCTCTTCGTCCGCCCACGTGTTCTCGCACACCCCGAGAGCAGCTGGTCAGCGGGGTGGTGGCACCGGGATCCTCATCTCTCCCAAGTGGTCATTCTCTCTTTCTCCCCTTACCCATCTGTCTATCGCCTCCTTTGAATTCCATGCTGTCACAGTTACCAGCCCTTTCAAGCTTAACATCCTTATCATTTATCGCCCTCCAGGTTCCCTCGGAGAGTTCATCAATGAGCTTGATGCCTTGATAAGCTCCTTTCCTGAGGACGGCTCACCTCTCACAGTTCTGGGCGACTTTAACCTCCCCACGTCTACCTTTGACTCATTCCTCTCTGCCTCCTTCTTTCCACTCCTCTCTTTTGACCTCACCCTCTCACCTTCCCCCCCTACTCACAAGGCAGGCAATACGCTTGACCTCATCTTTACTAGATGCTGTTCTTCCACTAACCTCATTGCAACTCCCCTCCTAGTCTCCGACCACTACCTTGTATCCTTTTCCCTCTCGCTCTCATCCAACACTTCCCACACTGCCCCTACTCGGATGGTATCGCGCCGTCCCAACCTTCGCTCTCCCTCCCCCGCTACTCTCTCCTCTTCCATCCTATCATCTCTCCCCTCTGCTCAAACCTTCTCCAACCTATCTCCTGATTCTGCCTCCTCAACCCTCCTCTCCTCCCTTTCTGCATCCTTTGACTCTCTATGTCCCCTATCCTCCAGGCCGGCTCGGTCCTCCCCTCCCGCTCCGTGGCTCGACGACTCATTGCGAGCTCACAGAACAGGGCTCCGGGCAGCCGAGCGGAAATGGAGGAAAACTCGCCTCCCTGCGGACCTGGCATCCTTTCACTCCCTCCTCTCTACATTTTCCTCTTCTGTCTCTGCTGCTAAAGCCACTTTCTACCACTCTAAATTCCAAGCATCTGCCTCTAACCCTAGGAAGCTCTTTGCCACCTTCTCCTCCCTCCTGAATCCCCCCCCCCCCCCCCCCTCCTCCCTCTCTGCAGATGACTTCGTCAACCATTTTGAAAAGAAGGTCGACGACATCCGATCCTCGTTTGCTAAGTCAAACGACACCGCTGGTTCTGCTCACACTGCCCTACCCTGTGCTCTGACCTCTTTCTCCCCTCTCTCTCCAGATGAAATCTCGCGTCTTGTGACGGCCGGCCGCCCAACAACCTGCCCGCTTGACCCTATCCCCTCCTCTCTTCTCCAGACCATTTCCGGAGACCTTCTCCCTTACCTCACCTCGCTCATCAACTCATCCCTGACCGCTGGCTACGTCCCTTCCGTCTTCAAGAGAGCGAGAGTTGCACCCCTTCTGAAAAAACCTACACTCGATCCCTCCGATGTCAACAACTACAGACCAGTATCCCTTCTCTCTTTTCTCTCCAAAACTCTTGAACGTGCCGTCCTTGGCCAGCTCTCCTGCTATCTCTCTCAGAATGACCTTCTTGATCCAAATCAGTCAGGTTTCAAGACTAGTCATTCAACTGAGACTGCTCTTCTCTGTATCACGGAGGCGCTCCGCACTGCTAAAGCTAACTCTCTCTCCTCTGCTCTCATCCTTCTAGACCTATCGGCTGCCTTCGACACTGTGAACCATCAGATCCTCCTCTCCACCCTCTCCAAGTTGGGCATCTCCGGCGCGGCCCACGCTTGGATTGCGTCCTACCTGACAGGTCGCTCCTACCAGGTGGCGTGGCGAGAATCTGTCTCCTCACCACGTGCTCTCACCACTGGTGTCCCCCAGGGCTCTGTTCTAGGCCCTCTCCTATTCTCGCTATACACCAAGTCACTTGGCTCTGTCATAACCTCACATGGTCTCTCCTATCATTGCTATGCAGACGACACACAATTAATCTTCTCCTTTCCCCCTTCTGATGACCAGGTGGCGAATCGCATCTCTGCATGTCTGGCAGACATATCAGTGTGGATGACGGATCACCACCTCAAGCTGAACCTCGGCAAGACGGAGCTGCTCTTCCTCCCGGGGAAGGACTGCCCGTTCCATGATCTCGCCATCACGGTTGACAACTCCATTGTGTCCTCCTCCCAGAGCGCTAAGAACCTTGGCGTGATCCTGGACAACACCCTGTCGTTCTCAACTAACATCAAGGCGGTGGCCCGTTCCTGTAGGTTCATGCTCTACAACATCCGCAGAGTACGACCCTGCCTCACACAGGAAGCGGCGCAGGTCCTAATCCAGGCACTTGTCATCTCCCGTCTGGATTACTGCAACTCGCTGTTGGCTGGGCTCCCTGCCTGTGCCATTAAACCCCTACAACTCATCCAGAACGCCGCAGCCCGTCTGGTGTTCAACCTTCCCAAGTTCTCTCACGTCACCCCGCTCCTCCGCTCTCTCCACTGGCTTCCAGTTGAAGCTCGCATCCGCTACAAGACCATGGTGCTTGCCTACGGAGCTGTGAGGGAAACGGCACCTCAGTACCTCCAGGCTCTGATCAGGCCCTACACCCAAACAAGGGCACTGCGTTCATCCACCTCTGGCCTGCTCGCCTCCCTACCACTGAGGAAGTACAGTTCCCGCTCAGCCCAGTCAAAACTGTTCGCTGCTCTGGCCCCCCAATGGTGGAACAAACTCCCTCACGACGCCAGGACAGCGGAGTCAATCACCACCTTCCGGAGACACCTGAAACCCCACCTCTTTAAGGAATACATAGGATAAAGTAATCCTTCTGACCCCCCCCCCCCCCCCCCCCCCCTTAAAAGATTTAGATGCACTGTTGTAAAGTGGCTGTTCCACTGGATGTCATAAGGTGAATGCACCAATTTGTAAGTCGCTCTGGATAAGAGCGTCTGCTAAATGACTTAAATGTAATGTAAATGTTTTCATCAAAGATCTCTCTGTACTTTGCTCCGTTCATCTTTCCCTCAGTCCTGACTAATCTCCCAGTCCCTGCCGCATAAAAACATCCCCACAGCATGACATAGAGATGGTGCCAGGTTTCCTCCAGACGTTACGCTTGGCAGTCAGGACAAAGAGTTCAATCTTGGTTTCCTCAGACCAGAGAATCTTGTTTTTCATGGTCTGAGATTCTTTAGGTGCCTTTTGGCAAACTCCAAGTGGGCTGTCATGTGCCTTTTTATTGAGGAGTGGCTACGGTCTGGCCACTCTACCATAAAGGCCTGATTGGTGGAGTGCTGCAGACTCTGGATCTTGGTCAGATTGACCATCGGGATCTTGGTCACCTCCCTGACCAAGGCCCTTCTCCCCCGATTGCTCAGTTTGGGCGTGCAACCAGCTCTAGGAAGAGTCTTGAGGGTTCCAAACTTCTTCCATTTCAGAATGATGGAGGCCACTGTGTTCTTCGGGACCTTCAATGGCAGAAATGTTTTGGTACTCTTCCCCAGATCTGTGCCTCAGCACAATCCTGTCTCTACGGACAATTCCTTCGACCTTAGTGCATGTCAGAGCAAAAAACAAGTCATATCAACTGTGGGATCTTATATAGACAGGTGCGTGCCTTTCAAAATCATGTCCAATCAATTAAATATTCCGCAGGTGGACTCCAATCAAGTTGTAGAAACATCTCAAGGATGATCAATGGAAACAGGATGCACCTAAGCTCAATTGTTTTCCGGTTTTCGCTTTGTTGTTATGGGGTATTATGTGTACATTGATGAGATATATACACTACCATTCAGAAGTTAGGGGTCACTTAGAAATGTCCTTGTTTTTGAAAGAAAAGCAAACTTTTTGTCCATTTTAAAATAACATCAAATTGATCAGAAATACAGTGCAGACATTGTTAATGTTGTGAATGACTATTGTAGCTGGAAACGGCATATTTTTTTATAGAATATCTACATAGGCGTACAGAGGCTCATTATCAGCAAACATCACTCCTGTGTTCCAATGGCACGTTGTGGTAGCTAATCCAAGTGTATCATTTTTAAAAGGCTAATTGATCATTAGAAAACCCTTTTGCAACAATGTTAACACAGCTGAAAACAGTTCTGATTAATTAAAGAAGCAATAAAACTGTCCTTCTTTCGACTAGTTGAGTATCTGGAGCATCAGCATTTGTGGGTTTGATTACAGGCTCAAAATGGCCAGAAACAAAGAACTTTCTTCTGAAACTCATCAGTCTGTTCTTGTTCTGAGAAATAAAGGCTATTCCATGTGAGAAATTGCCAAGAAACTGAAGATCTGGTACAATGCTGTGTACTTCTCCCTTCACAGAACAGCGCAAACTGGCTCTAACCAGAATAGAAAGAGGAGTGGGAGGCCCCAATGCACAACTGAGCAAGAGGACATTGGTGTGTCTAGTTTGAGAAACAGACTTGTGTGTGTTTCTTTCAGAAACAAGGACATTTCTAAGTGACCCCATACTTTTGAGCGGTAGTGTATATTTATAATCCATTTTAGAATAAGGCTGTAACATAACAAAATGTGTAAAAGGTGAAGTGGTCTAAATACTCTCGTTTTTTGTCTTCTACCCAATACCAAACCAATCAGGTGATTGTTCGATAAAATTAAGCTTTGGACGTCATTGATCACATGCTTCTGATTAAGGGATACAGGCATCAGCACACTGTTTCAAAGTAAACTGCTGAGCAATTTCGACGCGTGCATTGTAGCTTCGGTATCAAAGATAACATTGCTACTGCCAAGGATTGCTAGTGGCATCAAGTATCCTGTAGGTTACTTGCAAACTTTTGACAGTAACTGACTGACAAGTAGTTTCCAGTTATGAAATGACAGGTTGCCATTAAATAATTGGAAAATGCACAGCAATGTCTTTACAGTACAACTCACTACTGAACCATTCTTTGACAAAGTTTATAAAACAGACAGCATCAATAGAGGAGCTCATTTTGCATTGGCATGTCCATCAAACACTTAAACTGCTATAACACTTCCATGGACGGTTGGCACAAATATGCACATTTGACCACATACCCAATATACTAATGAACCCCACCAGTACATTACCCACCTATCAAAGAGTAGTGATGATTGTACCTTATATTTTGGTAAAAAAATATCCCATTATACCTACAAGGTACTGAACTGTACCATGTGAGTTCATATATATACTTGTGAAGTGTACCTTTGAACTTTTTGTAAACCAGGGAACAACACAGTAGTATACCCTAACTAGGGTTCCAAAGGAAACTTTTAAAAGTGGACCAGTAAACTACGAGAATGTCGGTATCTTTTAAGGATTTTGTGTAATCTATCACAAGACATCTAGTGGTCCTTTTGGTTACTTCATTTATCACAGGTGTCTATAGTTATCTCTGGGCCTCTGTGTGGTCTTATCACATATTAAATGATTAAATAGGATGATTTTCAGAGCCCCACCAGTTTTTAGCCCCCCATTTTTAGCACAAAAATGTTTTGCATGCACTTTGAGATATCAGCTGATGTAAGAAGGGCTATATAAATATATTTGATTTGATTAGAATTTTGGCATTAATACGTGTCACATATCAGTTTGCAAACAATGTAAAAAGTTAATAAAGCCGCATACAAACATGGTCTCTTTTGCTTTCTTAAGGCAGCTCCAAAATGCAGGCGTTTCAGCCTAGCTCAGTGCTTTCTGTGGTGGTGGTGGGGCAGCCAGCGGATTAGCATACACTACCTGTCAAAAGTTTTAGAACACCTACTCATTCAAGGGTTTTTCTTTATTTTTCTATTTTTGACATTGTAGAATAATAGTGCAGACATCAAAACTATAAAATAACACAAATGGAATCATGTAATAACCAAAAAGTGTTAAACAAATCAAAATGTATTTTATATTTGAGATTCTTCAAATAGCCACCCTTTGCCTTGATGACAGCTTTGCACACTTGGCCTTCTCTCAACCTGCTTCACCTAGAATGATTTTCCAACAGTCTTGAAGGAATTCCCACATATGCTGAAAACTTGTTGACTGCTTTTCCTTCACTCTGCAGTCCGACTTATCCCAAACCATCTCAATTTGGTCAGGGTCGGGGGATTGTGGAGGCCAGGTCATCTGATGCAGCACTTCATCACGCTCCTTCTTGGTAAAATAGCCCTTACACAGCCTGGAGATGTGTTTGGTCATTGTCCTGTTGAAAAACAAATAATAGTACATTTAAGCCCAAACCAGATTGGATGGCGTATCTGTGCAGAATGCTGTCTTACCCATGCTGGTTAAGTGTGCCTTGAATTCTAAATAAATCACAGACAGTGTCACCAGCAAAGCACCCCCACACCATAACACCTCCTCCTCTGTGCTTTACGGTGGGAAACACACAGGAGGAGATCATCTGTTCAACCACACTGCGTCTCACAAAGACATGGCGGTTGGAACCAAAAATCTCCAATTTGGACTCCAGACCAGAGGACAAATTTCCACCGGTCTAATGCCCATTGCTCGTGTACCTTGGCCCAAGCAAGTCTCTTCTTATTATTGGTGTCCAATAGTAGTTGTTTCTTTGGAGCAACTTGGCCATGTAGGCCTGATTCACACAGTCTCCTCTGACAGTTGATGTTGAGATGTGTCTGTTACTTGAACTCTGTCAAGCCTTTATTTGGGCTGCAATTTCTGAGGCTGGTAACTCTAATGAACTTATCCTCTGCAGCAGAGGTAACTCTGGGTCTTCCTTTCCTGTGGCGGTCCTCATGGGAGCCAGTTTCATCATACCACTTGATGGTTTATGCGACTGCTCTTGAAGAAACTTTCAAAGTTCTTGACATTTTCCAGATTGACTGACCTTCATGTCTTAAAGTAATGATGGACTGTTGTTTCTCTTTGCTTATTTGAGCTGTTCATGCCATAATATGGACTTGGTATTTTACCAAATAGGGCTATATTCTGTATATCACCCCTACCTTGTCACAACGCAACTGATTGGCTCAAATGCATTAAGAGGAACTTTTAAGAAGGCACACCTGTTAATTGAAATGCTTTCCAGGTAACCATGAAGCTGGGTGAGAGAATGCCAAGAGTGTGCAAAGCTGTCATCAAGGCAAAGGGTGGCTATTTGAAGAATTTCAAATAGAAAACAATCTCAAATAGAAAATAGAAAATATATTTTGAATTAACACTTTTTGTTGACTACATTATTCCATATGTGTTATTTCATAGTGTTGATGTAATCACTATTATTCTACAATGTAAAAATAAAGAAAAACCCTTGAATGAGTAGGTTTGTTCAAACTTTTGACTGGTACTGTATATATAGCGAATCTCCACTATGTCACGCCCTGACCTTAGAGATCCTTTTTATGTCTCTGGTTTGGTCAGGGTGTGCTTTGGGGTGGGTATTCTGTTTTTTAGCTCTGTTATTTGTATTTCTATGTTTTGGCCGGGTAGGGTTCTCAATCAGGGACAGCTGTCTATCGTTGTCTCTGATTGAGAACCATACTTAGGTAGTGTCACGCCCTGACCGTAGAGAGCTTTTTATGTCTCCATTTTGGTTTGGTCAGGGTGTGATTTGGGTGGGCATTCTATGTTAATTTTCTATGTTTTGTATTTCTTTGTGTTTGGCCTGGTGTGGTTCTCAATCAGAGGCAGCTGTCTATCGTTGTCTCTGATTGAGAATCATACTTAGGCAGCTTTTTCCCACCTGTGTTTTGGTGGGTAGTTGTTTTCTGTTTAGTGTTTTGCACCTGACAGGATTGTTATGGTTTCGGTTATTCACTTTGTTATTTTTGTTTAGTGTTCAGTTTAAATAAAAAGTAATGAACACTTACCACGCTGCGCTTTGGTCCGATTCCTCTTCATCCGACAACGACACCTGTTACAGGTAGCCTTTTTTCCCACCTGCCTTTGTGGGAAGTTGACTTAGTTTGTGGCACTTAGCCTTAAGCTTCCCGGTTGGTTTTGGATTGTTTATTGTTTTTGTCGGCGTCGTGATAATAAAGTAATATGTACGCTCACCACGCTGCACCTTGGTCTACTTCATTCAACAGCCGTGACACACTATGACCACAGACTTGGTGTCACAGCAGGAATTTCAGGTGGCTAGCAAGAAAGAGGTTGTCAGTTCAAATCCAAAGCGAAGTTGAGTCATGAGTAATCAGAATACAGCTGCATACTATCCATCAACACCTTAATTTAGCTGTAAAAAGACAGAACTTGTAGATTTACCGCATTTCCACCTCAACTAGACAAAAACCTCCAGGTGACCATGACACAATGTTCAGAGAACGTCCTAAAAACGTGATTGGAGACATCCCTGGAACAAAACCGGCAGAGGGATATGACTGTTTAATTTGAATGAATGTCAATTATGCCTTTTAAGGTAAAATATTCTAAATAACATTTGACACCTGAGCTTTTACATGTGCTCAAATGTTGTCATATGTAATTTCATGGCATCAAATGGAAAAATATGTATCCCCATGTTGTCACATTGTTTTCACAAGATCATGTTTTCATGTGCTCATGTTGTTGTGTAGTTTTATATTATCACATGTTGAAATTTTGCATCCCAATGTTGTCACATTTATTTCAAATGAATTTCACGAGATCATGTTCTCACATGTGGTCACGTGAAGTTTTATGTTCACATGTTGCTTCACATTGTCACGTTATCACATTAACATCACGTGATCACATGTTCACGTGAAATCCATGTGTTTTTTCCTTAAGATGTGTATTGTAAACACGTTTGTTTATTTATTTATATTCATTTAACCTTTATTTAACTAGGCAAGTCAGTTAAGAACAAATTCTTATTTGCAATGACGGCCTACCAGCCAAACCCTAACCTGGACAATGCCGCCCTATGGGACTCCCAGTCACGGCCGGTTTTGATACAGCCTGGAATCGAACCAGGGGTGTGAGTGCCTCTCCTCTCACTCAGAGGTGGTGGAACAGGGGAGGAGACAGGTTAAAGAAGGATTTTCAAGCCTTGAGACAATTGAGATATGGATTGTGTATCTGTGCCATTCAGAGGGTGAAACAACAAGACAAAAGATTTAAGTGCCTTTGAAAGGGGTATGGTAGTAGGTGCCAGGCACACAGGTTTGAGTGTGTCAAGAACTGCAATGCTGCTGGTTTTTCACGCACAACAGTTTCCTGTGTATATCAAGAATGGTCCACCACCCAGAGGACATCCAGCCAACTTGACACAACTGTGGGACGCATTGGCGTCAACATGGGCCAGCATCCCTGTGGAATGCTTTCGTGTAGGTGAAAACAGCTGATGGTTAGTCTGATCTTCTAATGTTAGATGTTTGAAAACCATCCTGGGATACAGGCCTTTCCCTCGTTGGCAGATTCACCTGACTGCTATGCACAAGACAGACATTAAACAACAGAATAACAACAACATTCTCTCTCATGTTTCTTCACATGCCTCCCCATGTTCCACTCTCTCCAGACTGCTACACTCCTAATAAATATCATCACTGTCTCATCGTGGGCCTGACGCTCAATTAAATGTAGCCTGACTAATAACTTTATTGCAGTAGAAAACATGAGACATTAAAGGGATACTTTGGGATTTTGGCAATGAGGTCCTTTATCTACTTCCCTAGAGTCAGATGAACTTGTGGATACTATTTTCTCTATAGTCTCTATAGCTAGGTTTCCATCCAACTGGCGACAGATTTTCATGCAAATAATCTCAACTGGCAATAAAGAAAATATGCACATTTTCCCACCAGTGGTGTTTCCACCAAACTGACTTGTTTCAGAAAAAATCTGTGCATGATGTAGTGCACACAAAATGTACTTTTTCATATTAATTTTTATGTACCAAACAAAAATCTATAGTTCAATGTGTTTCCATTGCATTTTCAACTCTACCAATAGTTTTGCCTAAAACTGTCGCGTTAAATAGCAAATGTGCTACTCTGGTCTTGACACATGCGCTCTAGCCAACAGCTCACAGATACAGTGTGTGTAGGCTGTGCGAGTAGGCTAGTTTACATGATGATAATAATAATAATCTATGGGAATTATATAGTTTTTCAAGGACCTAAAGTCACTTTCCAATTGTAGAAAAAAACACGAGTCAAAACAATACATCAGACTGAACAGACACATGAATAAAGAGAGCGGTGGAAGAGAAAGAGTGTGATGCATCAGTGTAGGGATTGCCTGTGTGGGTTGGTAGAGGAGAAAAAGGTCTGAGAGGTAGAAATATAGAGACAGGTTTCTAGGGTGATGGTTGGGAGCTTGGTCAGTCAATAATTCGTTTATTTTGGTGATCTCATCCTTGAAAAACTGAAGGAAGGAGTTGCAGAGTTCAGTGGAGGAAGTAGAGAGGGTGCCGTCAAGAGGTTGAAGTAGTTTGCTGACAGTGGAGAACAGAGTCCGGGAGTTCTTATTGGAGCTGTTGATGATGTTGGAGAAGTATGTGGAACTTCCAGCACTGAGCTCAGGGGAAAACCAGTGGAAGGAGAAGGAGACAGGTTTAGTTTGGAGAGGGGCCAGAGAGTTGAGGGAGACAGATAGAGCAGTTAGTCGGGCAACTAGTTCATCAGATGAGTTGGGGCGTGACACTGGTCAGACAATGGGAACAGGGTTGGGAAAATATGAGTTAGGTTTAGGCCAACAGAGCATACAAGGTCAAGTATGTGTCCCTCGATGTGAGTTGGAAAATTGGCATGTTGGTTAATATCGAAACAGTCCCAAACAGCAATGAAATCAGAGGCAAGTTTTGAGTTTGATGAGTCAACATGAATATTCATATCGCCAAGCAACAGTAAGCGGGGGGAGAGTGGGACAGCAATGGCGACTAGTTCAGATAGTTCAGACAGGAATGATTATTTAGCTTTAGGAGGACGGTACAGAAATATAGTGGCCATGGAGCAAGATGATTTGTAGGCAATGTATTCAAATGAGGAGACAGTAGGGAGAGACCGTTCAGTTATTTAGATTTTGGAGTTATACAGTACAGTGAGGCTGCCACCACGGCCGGTGGAGCGGGGGTGACACAGGTAGCCATAATCAGCGGGAGTAGCTTGGTTAAGAGAATATAAATCACCAGGTTGTGGCCAAGTTTCAGTTAGGAGGAGGAAGTCTATCTTGTTTTTCAGATATTAGTTCATTGAACATGGGGGCTTTGTTGTTCATTGATCGAATGTTGAGGAGGGGGGAGTTTATGGATAGTGGTTTATTGAAGGGGGCGTAGGCAGGTTTACAGTAAGAGATTATGGATTGGGAGCAGGACCAGAGTGAGACCAGAGAGAGTTAATGTTGCTGCCAGTAGTATAGTTGACAGATAAGTTGCGATGTGAGCCACGATGCAGGTAGCAGCGTCTACGTAGGATGCATGATGAGTGGGCAGGGATAAGTACATCAGAGGAGAGACAATAATTATTATTCAGGCGGCAACGATCACGGGGGGAGTAGTATTTTGTCTGGAAATAACAGGGAGAGGGACACCATATTATTCAAGGGCAGAGCGTAAACAGGAGGAACAGAGAGGAGCCATTGGACAGCTGCATGAGAGCAATTTACATCCAGTAAAACAGATAAATCCACACAGAAACCAACACGGTCGGCAAAGCAGCAAGCCAGAGCCCAACTAGCCAACTCTAAACCAGCTAGCACTAGAACCAACAGTCAAAAACACATGTGAAACACAACCATCGCCAGCAGAGCAAACGCAAAGAGAGAGTGGAGACTTGCTCAATGAGATCGACCGCTGGGGCCCATACGATGGCATTGCGCTAACGCTAGTTAGTAACTTCCTTCAAACTACACGCAGAGACATAAAAATGGTATCCATGAGTTCATCTGGCTCTGAGGAAGTAGATAAAGAGACAATTACCAAAATCCCAAAGTATCACTTTAATCCGACAAAATGTTTTTAGAATCTCTGTCTTCACAGTCTCCATTCACACAAGGCACCGTCCCAATGCTTTGGCATGAGATAACATAATGCCAGGGGCATTGTGGTATTGAATAATGCATATATTTCTAAATTACATAATACCAGGACCAATGTGGTATTGAATAATGTGTATATAAAAAATGTAAAAACATGATATGAAAGAAGATGACAAATATGGAATTGTATCATAAATGTATGAACACACTGTCCATGGAAATGGACTACAAAAACATCATATTGTATGGTATTACTTGTAAATGGTGTAGGGGATGAACTCCCCAATGCAGATGTCTACCCTTAGAGAGACACTGATTCTAATGGAATAGATGGCTACTGTCTGAGAGAGGGAATCAGCCCCTCTCTCTCCTCGTGTGGTTTAATTGCAGAGATCCATCAGATAAGCCAATAACACACTAATGAGTCCACTGTTACATAAGCAAATGCATAGCATAATTGCATTGCACACCCAGAAACTCAGCAAAGTCCATTAAAGAGATCAAAAGTGGTCCCTGAAAATTGCGTACTAAGTCATATACAGTGCCTTCGGAACGTATTCAGACCCTTTGACTTGTTTTCAAATTTGTTAGGTTACAGCCTTATTCTAAAATGTATTAAATTGTTTTTTCCCCCTCATCAATCTACACAAATGACAAAGCAAAAATATGTTTTTAGACATTTTTGATAATTTATAAAAAATTAAAAGAGAAATATCACATTTACATAAGTATTCAGACCCTTAACTCAGTACTTGTTGAAGCACCTTTGACAGCGATTACAGCCTCGAGTCTTCTTGGGTATGACGCTACAATCTTGGCAAACCAGTATTTGGGGAGTTTCTCCCATTCTTCTCTGCAGATCCTCTCAAGCTCTGTCAGGTTGGATGGGGAGCGTTGCTGCACAGCTATTTTCAGGTCTCTCCAAAGATGTTCGATCAGGTTCAAGTCTGGGTTCTGGCTGAGCCACTCAAGGACATTCAGACTTGCCCCGAAGCCATTCCTGTTTTGTCTTGGCAGTGTGTTTAGGGTGGTTGTCCTGTTGGAAGGTGAACCTGCGCCCCAGTCTAAGGTCCTGAGCACTCTGGAGCAGGTTTTCATCAAGGATCTCTGTTTTTTTATTTATTATTTCACCCTTATTTAACCAGGTAGGCTAGTTGACAACAAGTTCTCATTTACAACTGCGACCTGGCCAATATAAAGCAAATCAGTGCGACACAAACATCACAGAAATACACATGGAATAAACAAGCTTACAGTCAATAACACAATAGAAAAAATAAAGTCTATATACAGTGTGTGCGAATGGCGTGAGGAGGTAAGGCAATAAATAGGACATAGTAGCAAGTAATTACAATTTAGTAAATTAACACTGGAGTGATAGATCTGCAGATGATGATGTGCAAGTAGAAATACTGGTGTGCAAAAGAGCAGAAAAGTAAATAAAAACAATATGGGGATGAGGTAAGTAGATCGGATGGGCTATTTACAGATGGGCTATGTACAGCTGCAGCGATCGGTTAGCTGCAAGGATAGCTGATGTTTAAAGTTAGTGAGGGAAATTTAAGTCTCCAGCTTCAGAGACTTTTGCAATTTGTTCCAGTCATTGGCACCAGAGAACTGGAAGGAAAGGCAGCCAAAGGAGGTGTTTGCTTTGGGGATGACCAGTGACATATACCTGCTGGAACGCGTGCTACGGGTGGGTGTTGTTATCGTGACCAGTGAGCTGTGATAAGGAGGAGCTTAACCTAGCAAAGACTTATAGATGTCCTGGAGCCAGTGGGTCTGGCAACGAATATGTAGCGAGGGCCAGCCGAATAGAGCATACAGGTCGCAGTGGTGGGGGGTATATGGGGCTTTGTTGACAAAACGGATGGCACTGTGATAGACTGCATCCAGTTTGCTGAAAGTGTTGGAGGCTATTTTGTAGATGACATCGCCGAAGTTGAGGATCGGTAGGATAGTCAGTTTTACTAGGGTATATTTGGCGACGTGAGTGAGTTGCGGAATAAAAAGCCAATTCTAGATTTAATTTTGTATTGGAGATGTTTAATGTGAGTCTGGAAGGAGAGTTTACAGTCTAGCCAGACCCCTAGGTGTTTGTAGTTTTCCACATATTCTAAGTCAGAACCGTCCAGAGTAGTGATGCTAGTCGGGCGGGCTGGTGCGGGCAGTGAACGGTTGAAGAGCATGCATTTATTTTTACTAGCATTTAATAGTGGTTGGAGGCCACGGAAGGAGTGTTGTATGGCATTGAAGCTCGTTTGGAGGTTTGTTAATAACCTCTTGACGCTAGGGGCCAGATTTTTTTTTTTTTTTTAAATAACGTTCCCAAGGTAAACAGACTATTTCTCAGGTCCAGATCGTAGAATATGCATATAATTCATAGATTAGGATAGAAAACACTCCAAAGTTTCCAAAACTGTCAAAATATTGTCTGTGAGTATAACAAAACTGAATCTACGGGCAAAAACCTGAGAAAATCCAACCAGTGATTTTTTTTTTTACAAATCTGTGTTTCCTGGCCGGTATTTCTTCCATTTAAAGGGGTATCAACCAGATTCATTTTCCAATGGCTTCCTCAGGCTGTGACCAGGCTTTAGACATAGTTTCAGGCTTTTATTTTGAAAAATGAGCAAGATTTTTCAAAAGTAGTCAGGTGTCCTTTGATTAGTTCCTGCGCGTGAGAGGGTAGCTCCCCATTTTCTTTTTCTCTCTTATTGAATAGGTTACGGTCCGGTTGAAATATTATCGATTGTGTTTGTTAAAAACAACCTTAGGATTGATTATAAAAAACATTTGACATGTTTCTACGACCATTAAGGACTTTTTGGAATTTTCATCGAACGGAATGAGGCTTTGGTTTTCTGAACATAACGTGCAACCCAAATGACGTTTTGTTGTTATAAAAGTAATATTTATCGTACAAAAAGATCATTTGTTGTGTAACTGGGAGTCTCGTGAGTGCAAACATCCGAAGATTATCAAAGGTAAGCGATTAATTTTATTGCTTTTCTGACTTTCGTGACCAAGCTAACCAAGCTAATATAAGGCTAACTGTTCTAGCATTGATTGATACACTCACAAAAGCTTAGATTGCTTTCGTTGCAAAGCATATTTTCAAAATCTGACACGATAGGTGGATTAACAACAAGCTAAGCTGTGTTTTGGTATATTTCACTTGTGATTGCATGATTATAAATCTTTTTTGTAATATTTTTGAATCTGATACGTTTGGGAATTTTCTTCTGGCTTTCAGGACCAGAACGAGGCTGTAGTTTTCTGAACATAACGCGCAACCCAAATTGCGTTTTTTTGTTATAAAAGTAATATTTATCGAACAAAAAGAACATTTATTGTGTAACTGGGAGTCTCGTGAGTGCAAACATCCAAAGATTATCAAAGGTAAGCGATTAATTGTATTGCTTTTCTGACTTTCGTGACCATGCTAATTTGGGGCCAGCTGTTCTAGCATTGATTGATACACTCACAAAAGTTTGGATTTCTTTCTCTGTAAAGCATATTTTCGAAATCTGACACGATATGTGGATTAACAACAAGCTAAGCTGTGTTTTGGTAAAATTTCACTTGTGATTCCATAATTATAAATATTTGTAGTAATATTTTTGAATCTGATACGTTTGGGAATTTTCTTCTGGCTTTCAGGACCGGAACAAGGCTGTAGTTTTCTGAACATAACGCGCAACCCAAATTGCGTTTTTTTGTTACAAAAATAATATTTATCGAACAAAAAGAACATTTATTGTGTAACTGGGAGTCTCGTGAGTGCAAACATCCAAAGATTATCAAAGGTAAGCGATTAATTTTATTGCTTTTCTGACTTTCGTGACCATGCTAATTTGGGGCTAACTGTTCTAGCATTGATTGATACACTCACAAAAGTTTGGATTTCTTTCTCTGTAAAGCATATTTTCAAAATCTGACACGAAAGGTGGATTAACAACAAGCTAAACTGTGTTTTGGTATATTTCACTTGTGATTGCATGATTATAAATATTTTAAGTAATATTTTGCGCCCTGCAATTCAGCGGTTGTTTAGGAAAATGATCCCTTAAAAGGGATCCGTAGCGCAGAGAAGTTAACACAGTGTCCAAAGAAGGGCCAGATGTATACAGAATGGTGTCATCTGCGTAGAGGTGGATCAGGGAATCACCCGCAGCAAGAGCGACATCGTTGATATATACAGAGAAAAGAGTCGGCCCGAGAATTGAACCCTGTGGTACCCCCATAGAGACTGCCAGAGGTCCGGAAAACAGGTCCTCCGATTTGACACACTGAACTCTGTCTGAGAAGTAATTGGTGAACCAGGCGATGCAGTCATTCGAGAAACCAAGGCTGTTGAGTCTGCCGATAAGAAAACAGTGATTGACAGAGTCGAAAGCATTGGGCAGGTCAATGAAGACGGCTGCACAGTACAATCTTTTATCGATGATGGTTATGATATCGTTTAGTACCTTAAGCGTGGCTGAGGTGCACCTGTGACCAGCTCAGAAACCGGATTGCACAGCGGAGAAGGTACGGTGGGATTCTAAATGGTCAGTGATCTGTTTATTAACTTGGCTTAGGATGGATATAGGTCTATAACAGTTTGGGTCTAGAGTGTCACTCTAGACCGATGACTGCAGCAGCTTTCCAATCTTTAGGGATCTCGGACGATACAAAAGAGAGATTGAACAGACTGGTAATAGGGGTTGCAACAATGGCGGCGGATAATTTTAGAAAGAGAGCGTCCAGATTGTCTAGCCCAGCTGATTTGTACGGTTCCAGGTTTTGCAGCTCTTTCAGAACATCAGCTGTCTGGATTTGGGTGAAGGAGAAGCTGGGGAGGCTTGGGCAAGTAGCTACGGGGGGTGCGGAGCTGTTGGCCAGGGTTGGGGTAGCCAGGAGGAAAGCATGGCCAGCCGTAGAGAAAGGCTTATTGAAATTCTCGATTATTGTCGATTTATCGGAGGTGACAGTGTTACCTAGCCTCAGTGCAGTGGGCAGCTGGGAGGAGGTGCTCTTGTTCTCCATGGACTTTACAGTGTCCGAAAACTTTTGAGAGTTAGAGCTGCAGGATGCAAATTTCTGTTTGAAAAAGCTAGCCTTTGCTTTCCTGACTGACTGCGTGTATTGGTTCCTGACTTCCCTAAACAGTTGCATATCGCGGGGACTATTCGATGCTATTGCAGTCCGCCACAGGATGTTTTTGTGCTGGTCGAGGGCAGTCAGATCTAGAGTGAACCAAGGGCTTTATCTGTTCTTAGATCTGCATTTTTTGAAAGGGGCATGCATATCTAAAATGGTGAGGAAATTGCTTTTAAAGAACGACCAGTCATCCTGGACTGATGGGATGAGGTCAATATCCTTCCAGGATACCCAGGCCAGGTTGATTAGAAAGGCCTGCTCGCAGAAGTATATTAGGGAGCGTTTGACGGTGATGAGCGGATGCAGGCAATTAGTCAGTGATCGCTGAGATCCTGATTGAAAACAGCAGAGGTGTATTTGGAGGGCAAGTTGGTCAGGATAATATCTATGAGGGTGCCCATGTTTATGGATTTTGGGTTGTACCTGGTGGGTTCATTGATAATTTGTGTGAAATTAAGGGCATCTAGCTTAGATTGTAGGACTGCCTGGGTGTTAAGCATGTCCCAGTTTAGGTCACCGGTGTCCAGGGCACAGCTGGGAGCTGAGGGGGGTCTATAACAAGCAGTAACAGTGAGAGACTTATTTCTGGAGAGATAAAAACAATGTATTTGAAGCTCAAACTGTTTGGGCATAGACCTGGAAAGTATGACAGAACTTTGCAAGCTATCTCTGCAGTAGGTTGCAATTCCTCCCCCTTTGGCAGTTCTATCTTGATGGAAAATGTTGTAGTTGGGGATGGAAATCACATAATGTTTGGTGGCCTTCCTAAGCCAGGATTCGGACACGGCAAGGATACCAGGGTTGGCGGAGTTTGCTTAAGCAGTGAGTAAAAAAGGGAAGAAGCCTTAGGGAAGGGAAGGGAAGGGAAGAAGGCTTCTGATGTTAACATGCATGAAATCAAGGGTTTTTCGGTTACAGAATTCAACAAATGAGAGTGCCTGGGGACACACAGGGCCTGGGTTAACCGCCACATTACCCAAGGAAGAGAGGAGGAGTAAGATGAGGGTACCGCTAGAGGCTATCAAAACTGGTCGTCTAGTGCGTTGGGGAGCAGATTTCTGGGCGTGGTAGAATAGATTCAGGGCATAATGTACAGACAGGGGTATGGTGGGGTGTGGGTACAGTGGAGGTAAACCCAGGCATTTTGTGACGATAAGAGAGGTTGCATCTCTGGACATACTAGTTATGCTGGGTGAGGTCACCGCATGTGTGGGAGGTGGGACAAAGAAGGTATCTGAGGCATGTTGAGTGGGACTATGGGCTCCGCAGTAAACTAAAACAATGATAACTTTCCTAAACAACAATATACAAGGCATATTGACATTTGAGAGAGACATAAAGCGAGGCATAAGATCAATCACAGGTGTTGATTGGGAGAGCTAGCTAAGACAACGGGTAAGACAACAACAGCTAATCAGCTAAGACAACAACAACAGGTAAAATGGCAATGAATGTGCAGAGAGGGTCAGTTAACTACACACAGGGCCTGAGTTCAAGGCTGGGGCTGACAGATAAACAAAAAAATAAACAAAATGGAGTACCGTGATTAATGAACAGTCCAGCAGGTGATGCTCCGTTCATCTTTAGATCGATCCTGACTAGTCTCCTAGTCCCTGCCGCTGAAAACCATCCCCACAGCATGATGCTTCCACCACCATGCTTCACCGTAGGGATGGTGCCAGGTTTCTTACAGACGTGATGCTTGGCATTCAGGCAAAAGAGTTCAATCTTGGTTTCATCAGACCAGAGAATCTTGTTTCTCATGGTCTGAGAGTCCTTTAGGTGCCTTTTGGCAAACTCCAAGCGGGCTGTCATGTGCCTTTTACTGAGGAGTGGCTTCCGTCGGGTCACTCTATCATAAACGCCTGATTGGTGGAGTGCTGCAGAGATGGTTGTCCTTCTGGAAGGTTCTCCCATCTCCACAGAGGAACTCTAGAGCTCTGCCAGAGTGACCATCGGGTTCTTGTTAACCTCCCTGACCAAGGCTCTTCTCCTCCGATTGCTGAGTTTGGCCAGGAGGCCAGCTCTAGGAAGAGTCTTGGTGGTTCCCAACTTCTTCCATTTAAGAATGATGGAGGGCAATGTGTGTGCGTCTTGCTATCACTCAAATGGTGAGAGGCTGAAGATCATTGGTTAGAACTCGAATTGCTCGGGGGCTGGACCACATGGGGGAAAATGGCACAGCACAGCTTCCAGAAAAACAGTCGCTTTCAAACAAGGGAGTTCATGGATAATTGAGGTAAAACAGTAATTCTGCTCATAGATTATGCATGTATGAACTACACATTGACACATCCAGCCTTTAAAAAATACTTAGTAGGCTCCAAAGGTCCGGGGCATGTCTTTAACTATGTGATTAACTGAGTTTTAGAGGGAGTGTCCCCTCTCCTACCCATGGGCCCTATCTGTTCCTCTCAGACAGACAGACATTAACACGCAGCATTCAATTAAAATACTTGATTGGTTAATCACGCCACATGCATAACTTAGCTGTCTGGCTTCTCTCATCTCTCTCTTTTTCTCTCTCTCTGTTTTTATTGTTCACGACATCTCTGTTTTTCTCTCGACACCACAGAAGTCAAACTGAGTTCCATTGTCTGAGATGCTGAATGAAGAACATTCACTAACAAATACAGTATGCATATCCTCCAATGCAATTGCATAGACACACAAACGTGCATACACACGTGCAAGCACATTTGAATTTACAACCCCCCATTTTCCTCCCATGCGACCAAAACTCAACATGGCCCGCCATAAGGCAAAATATTTGCTTTGATTGAAACAAAACACAGGTATGCTACAGTTTGAGATCAAATGGTTGGCATGCAGATGCTGTATAAACGTTTCACTCGTAAAACTTGAAGAATTATTATTCATGATTGACAGTGAGAAAGTGAAGGAAGGGTTACCACAAACATGTGTGTGTAGAGGTAAAGAAACACATGCTCAGAACTTGATACAGATTTTTGGCGCTGGAGAAGAGGCTTCCAGGGGGGCGGGACAGGCGGCAGAACAGCACGGTTACCTTTGGAACCGCAGCCACAGTATATTTTCACTACCACTACGTCAATGTGTAATGCTCCAAACTTATGTGAATGTCCTATGTTTGCTGTATTACATTTGATCCATGAGTAACAGGGACAATCACATTTCCCCTCATGATATAAGACCTATTAACCTTATATTTGTCCCTCATCTCAACTCCAGACCAGACCACACACTTATCTATGACCGTTGCATTGATATTAGACGAGGACACTGGAGGTGAGGTCTGAGCCTGAGACTCTTACACCATGGCTCAGTATCAGGGCAGGCCCTATCCTTTGAGCAAAATTTTGTTGGGGGACCCCTCACCCTACAGGTTAAACATGTTAGTGGCCCCCCTCTTGATGGCGGAGAGAAAATAATTAAAGTTTTAGAGTTAATATGCAATACTACACATTTTCTCATGAGACGCAGAGAAAATGATGCAGTTTTAAATCAAGTTTGCTGCAATTCTACACATTTGCCATGGGGCAAAGAGAAGATTTTGCAGTTTTGTAACTAATTTCATGCAATTCTACTCATTTTGCCATGGGGCAGAAAGAAAAATGTGTAGTTTTACAGCTAACATGCTGCCATAGTTCGGAGATACATTTTTGCAAATTTTTATCTAATTTCCTGCAATTCTACACATTTTGCCATATATTTTACTATTGTAACTCTCTACAGTTGTCAGAGTTTATCTAGAAGATAGCGAAGGAGTCAGGCGCAGGACACAGGTAAGAGTAAAAAACACTGTATTTACTCAATACAAGAACGTAACAAAAAATCCCGTATTAAAACAAGGACAAAACAGGACATCGAACTCCAACACACGAAAGACAATCACGCACCAAACAGAAAGGGAAACCAGAAGGTTAAATAAGGAACATAATATTGCGATGGGAACCAGGTGTGTAAACAGACAAAACAAAAGGAAAAATGAAACATGGTTGGTGGCAGCTAGAAAGCCGGTGACGTCGACCGCCGAACGCCGCCCGAACAAGGAGAGGGAACAACTTCGGTGGAAGTCGTGACAACAGTAAGTTGAGACCCCGAATTAGTTCCTACATTTAAAAAAATTATTGAGTGGGGACCCCTAGGGCCCTAAACAGCTTATGTCGCTTATGCCTGGAATACATTTACATTTTAGTCATTTAGCAGACGCTCTTATCCAGAGCGACTTACAGTAGATTGCATATATTTTATTACATTTTTTTTTTTTACATACTGAGACAAGGCTATCCCTATCGGCCAAACCCTCCCTAACCCGGACGACGCTATGCCATTTGTGCGTCGCCCCACGGACCTCCCGGTTGCAGCCGGCTGCGACAGAGCCTGGGCGCGAACCCAGAGACTCTGGTGGCGCAGCTAGCACTGCGATGCAGTGCCCTAGACCATTGCGCCACCCGGGAGGCCATACCTGCTCGGTATTATTCAATACGAATAATCCTCCTCCATTCTATAAAGGAAGGAACATACATTATTTTAAATTTCTGTTGAGGAGCTTAAACTTTACCTTACCTGTAAGTCAGTTATACAGAGAGAGATTTAACAAGTGCACAACAAATTGGTTAGTGTTACTTAGTGTAGATTTTTCAGTGTAGTATTTCTAGTGTTGATTCAGGAGTTAAATTAACTCTCAGTGGTGTACAATAACCTGGGTGTTGGTGTTAATAAACAGTATTGAGTGTGAGAGTGTGATTGTGTCAGTTTTACTCAGTGGACAGTAAAACGTTCCATCAAAACGACACCCATCATTATCTTATTTCTCAGCATGCGCTACTAAAGCTAAAAAAAAAATTGGAATGTATTTAATACCTATGTTTTTGCATGTACATTTATTGATTGATTAAAATTATGCTACACAAAGATCAGTTTCAAAAAGCAGGGCTTAACATGGTCTGGCAACGACTAGAAGAGTGCTATGGTACACCCGAAGTGATCGAGAATGCACTTTTGAAGAAAATGTATGATTTTCCAAAACTGGCTAACAAAGACAATCACAAACTAAGAGATCTAGATGACATTTTTCTCGAACTGGAGTGTGCTAAAGTAGAAGGGTACCTTCCAGGCCTCGCTTATCTGGACACATCTCGGGGGGTAAACCCTATAGTAGAGAAACTTCCATTCAGTTCACAAGAAAAATGGATTGCACAGTGATCCAAATACAAGGAGGACTATCGGGTAGCATTCCCACCATTCTCGTTCTTCTCGAGATTCATCAGGAACCAGGCGAAAACTAGAAACGACTACAGTTTCACCCTCTACACCTCAACTAACCAGGTGTCTATGAAAAGTGAGAAACGTGCCAGGTACAGTAACAAGACACCTGTGACTGTATACAAAACAGATGTGTCATCTGAGCCCTCAGACCACCAAACCAAACCCAGTAAGACAAATGTTGAAAGCCCTGACCATCACTTCCCAATACATAACAAGCCTCATCCTCTTAAAAAGTGTTGTGGGTTTAGATTTTTAAAAAACTCTTGATGAGCGCAAATCATATCTCAAAGCGAATGTCATTAGTTTCCGATGTTGTCGGTTACTCAGCACAGAGCTAAATACTGTAAGGTGTCAATCAAGTGCTCTGAGTGCGACAGCAACAGACATCAGACATCCTGCATCCAGGCCCAGCCCCTTCAAATACCGCTACCGCAGAGAAAGAGCATGGCGGGGAGCAAGGTGACGATGCTCTTCTATCTGTCACCTCAAAGTGTACGGAGATCTGTGGTGAGGCAGTCAATCCAAGATCATGTTAAAAAATATGCCTAGTCAAAGCTTATCCGGCTGGGAAAAGAGAGAAAGCTGTCAAAATGTATGTAGTGCTTGATGAACAGAGTAACAAATCTCTGGCCGAGACAGAGTAGTTCAATCTCTTCAACATCAATGACAACTCTGCTCCATACACCATGAAGACCTGTTCTGGGGTAACAGAAACTTCAGGCAGGAAAGCTGTCAACTTCATGGTGGAGTCTATAGATGAACACATGCAGCTCACTCTCCCTACTCTGATAGAGTGTGATATGATGCCAGACGATAGGATGGAGATTCCCTCCCCCGACATTACGTGTCATCATCCCCATCTGCAACCAGTTATGGACAAAATTCCAGCTGTGGACCCAGGCGCTCCCATCCTCCTGCTCTTAAGACGAGACATCTTAAGGGTACACAAGGTACGAGAGCAAATCAATGGGCCCCACGACACTGCTTATGCACAGCGACTCGACCTCGGGTGGGTCATCGTGGGTGAGGTCTGTCTGGGAACGGCTCACAGACCAGCCAATGTTAACGTGTTCAGGACAAACATACTTCAAAATGGTCGCACATCCTATCTGAGCCCTTGCCCTGACATCAACCAGGTGGAAGAGAACTACAACAGCGTAGCTCAGAAACACATCTCTCCCTCTACAGTGCACTCGAGAGATCCAAGCACAACTGTGAACACAGACAGCCTGGGATGTTCCGTGTTCGACAAAACACAAGACGATGATAAATCAGCACCATCAGTGGAGGACAAAGCCTTCTTGGACATTATGGACTAGCAGTTTTTCCAGGATGATGAAAACAACTGGGTGGCTCCACTACCCTTTCGCCCCACTAGACGTCGCCTTCCTAATAAAAGGGAGTGGGCCATTAACCATCTCACATCACTTCGCAGGACTTTAGACAAAAAGCCTGACATGAAGTGTAATTTTATTGACTTCATGCAAAAGATGCTGGATGTCACACCCTGGCCTCTGTTATATTGATTTTCTTTATTAGTTTAGTTAGGTCAGGGTGTGACATGGGGGATGCTTGTGTGTTTTGTCTAGTTTAGGGTGTTTGTATTGTATAGGGGGTTTTGTTGAGTTTATGGGGTTGGGCTTAGTATAGTTGTCTAGGCAAGTCTATGGTTGCCTGAATGGTTCTCAATCAGAGACAGCTGTCATTCATTGTCTCTGATTGGGAGCCATATTTTAGGCAGCCATAGACAGTAATTGTCTATGGTGAACGTTAGTAGCTTGTTTTTGCACTTTCGTTTATAGCTTCACGGTCGTTTATTGTTTTGTTAGTTTTGTAAGAGTGTTTCGTTTTCGTGTTACGTCTTCGTCTAATAAAAGGAAGATGTATTTCTCTCACGCTGCGCCTTGGTCCACTCATTATCCTCAAGACGATCGTGACAGAATTACCCACCAGTGCCTACATCACGCACCAAGCCTCCTGTGCGTCTCCAGAGTCCTGTGCGTCCTGTTGCTGCTCCCCGCACTAGCCCTGAGATGCGTGGCCCCAGCCCGGTACCACCAGTTCCAGCACCACGCACTAGGCCTAATGTGCGTCTCCAGAGCCCTGTACACACTGTTCCTTCTCCCCGCACTCGCCCTGAGGTGCGTGCCCTCAGTCCGGTACCACCAGTTCCGGCACCACGCACCAGGCCTATAGTGCGCTTTGAGAAACCAGTGTGCCCTGTTCCTGCTCCCTGCACTAGCCCTATGGTGCGTGTCTCCTGCCCATTACCACCAGTGCCTACACCACGCACCAAGCCTCCTGTGCGTCTCCAGAGTCCTGTGCGTCCTGTTGCTGCTCCCCGCACTAGCCTTGAGGTGCGTGTCTCCAGTCCGGCACCACCAGTTCCGGCACCACGCACCAGGCCTACTGTGCACCTCAGCAGGTCAGAGTCGGCCGTCTGCCCAACGCCGCCTGAACTGCCCGTCTGCCCAACGCCGCCTGAACTGCCCGTCTGCCCAACGGCGCCTGAACTGCCCGTCTGCTCAACGGCGCCTGAACTGCCCGTCTGCCCAACGGTGCCTGAACTGCCCGTCTGCCCAACGCCGTCTGAACTGTCCGTCTGCCAAGAGCCTTCAAAGCCGCCCGTCTGTACTGAGCCTGCAAAGCCGCCCGTCTGTGCTGAGCCTTCAAAGCCGCCCGTCTGTCCTGAGCCTTCAGAGCCGTCCGCCAGACAGGAGCCGCTAGAGCCGTCCACCAGACAGGAGCCGCTAGAGCCGTCCGCCAGACAGGAGCCGCTAGAGCCGTCCGCCAGACAGGAGCCGCTAGAGCCGTCCGCCAGACAGGAGCAGCCAGAGGCTTCCGCCAGACAGGATCCGCCAGAGCCGCCAGCCTGGATCCGCCAGAGCCGCCAGCCAGCCAGGATCCGCCAGAGCCGCCAGCCAGCCAGGATCCGCCAGAGCCAGCCAGCCAGGATCCGCCAGAGCCAGCCAGCCAGGATCCTCCAGAGCCAGCCAGCCAGGATCCGCCAGAGCCGTCAGTCAGCCAGGATCCGCCAGAGCCGTCAGTTAGCCAGGATCCGCCAGAGCCGTCTGCCAGCCAGGATCCGCTGGAGCTGCCTCTCAGTCCGGAGCTGCCCCTCAGTCCGGAGCTGCCTCTCAGTCCGGAGCTGCCCCTCAGTCCGGAGCTGCCCCTCAGTCCAGTGGCGCCCTCTGGGATGGTATTCAGTCCGGGACTCGCCGTTCCAGAGGCGCCACCAAAGCGGTTAGTGACTATGGTGGAGGGGGGTCCACGTCCCGCACCCGAGCCGCCACCATAGGAAGGCCCACCCGGACCCTCCCCGTCTGTGTCAGGTTTTGCGGCCGGAGTCCGAACCTTTGGGGGGGGGGGGGGGGGGGGGGGGTACTGTCACACCCTGGCCTCTGTTATATTGATTTTCTTTATTAGTTTAGTTAGGTCAGGGTGTGACATGGGGGATGCTTGTGTGTTTTGTCTAGTTTAGGGTGTTTGTATTGTATAGGGGGTTTTGTTGAGTTTATGGGGTTGGGCTTAGTATAGTTGTCTAGTCAAGTCTATGGTTGCCTGAATGGTTCTCAATCAGAGACAGCTGTCATTCATTGTCTCTGATTGGGAGCCATATTTTAGGCAGCCATAGACAGTAATTGTCTATGGTGAACGTTAGTAGCTTGTTTTTGCACTTTCGTTTATAGCTTCACGGTCGTTTATTGTTTTGTTAGTTTTGTAAGAGTGTTTCGTTTTCGTGTTACGTCTTCGTCTAATAAAAGGAAGATGTATTTCTCTCACGCTGCGCCTTGGTCCACTCATTATCCTCAAGACGATCGTGACAGAATTACCCACCAGTGCCTACATCACGCACCAAGCCTCCTGTGCGTCTCCAGAGTCCTGTGCGTCCTGTTGCTGCTCCCCGCACTAGCCCTGAGATGCGTGGCCCCAGCCCGGTACCACCAGTTCCAGCACCACGCACTAGGCCTAATGTGCGTCTCCAGAGCCCTGTACACACTGTTCCTTCTCCCCGCACTCGCCCTGAGGTGCGTGCCCTCAGTCCGGTACCACCAGTTCCGGCACCACGCACCAGGCCTATAGTGCGCTTTGAGAAACCAGTGTGCCCTGTTCCTGCTCCCCGCACTAGCCCTATGGTGCGTGTCTCCTGCCCATTACCACCAATGCCTACACCACGCACCAAGCCTCCTGTGCGTCTCCAGAGTCCTGTGCGTCCTGTTGCTGCTCCCCGCACTAGCCTTGAGGTGCGTGTCTCCAGTCCGGCACCACCAGTTCCGGCACCACGCACCAGGCCTACTGTGCACCTCAGCAGGTCAGAGTCGGCCGTCTGCCCAACGCCGCCTGAACTGCCCGTCTGCCCAACGGCGCCTGAACTGCCCGTCTGCTCAACGGCGCCTGAACTGCCCGTCTGCCCAATGGTGCCTGAACTGCCCGTCTGCCCAACGCCGTCTGAACTGTCCGTCTGCCAAGAGCCTTCAAAGCCGCCCGTCTGTACTGAGCCTGCAAAGCCGCCCGTCTGTGCTGAGCCTTCAAAGCCGCCCGTCTGTCCTGAGCCTTCAGAGCCGTCCGCCAGACAGGAGCCGCTAGAGCCGTCCGCCAGACAGGAGCCGCTAGAGCCGTCCGCCAGACAGGAGCCGCTAGAGCCGTCCGCCAGACAGGAGCCGCTAGAGCCGTCCGCCAGACAGGAGCAGCCAGAGCCTTCCGCCAGCCAGGATCCGCCAGAGCCGCCAGCCAGCCAGGATCCGCCAGAGCCAGCCAGCCAGGATCCGCCAGAGCCAGCCAGCCAGGATCCTCCAGAGCCAGCCAGCCAGGATCCGCCAGAGCCGTCAGTCAGCCAGGATCCGCCAGAGCCGTCAGTTAGCCAGGATCCGCCAGAGCCGTCTGCCAGCCAGGATCCGCTGGAGCTGCCTCTCAGTCCGGAGCTGCCCCTCAGTCCGGAGCTGCCTCTCAGTCCGGAGCTGCCCCTCAGTCCGGAGCTGCCCCTCAGTCCAGTGGCGCCCTCTGGGATGGTATTCAGTCCGGGACTCGCCGTTCCAGAGGCGCCACCAAAGCGGTTAGTGACTATGGTGGAGGGGGGTCCACGTCCCGCACCCGAGCCGCCACCATAGGAAGGCCCACCCGGACCCTCCCCTTCTGTGTCAGGTTTTGCGGCCGGAGTCCGAACCTTTGGGGGGGGGGGGTACTGTCACACCCTGGCCTCTGTTATATTGATTTTCTTTATTAGTTTAGTTAGGTCAGGGTGTGACATGGGGAATGTTTGTGTGTTTTGTCTAGTTTAGGGTGTTTGTATTGTATAGGGGGTTTTGTTGAGTGTATGGGGTTGGGCTTAGTATAGTTGTCTAGGCAAGTCTATGGTTGCCTGAATGGTTCTCAATCAGAGGCAGCTGTCATTCATTGTCTCTGATTGGGAGCCATATTTTAGGCAGCCATAGACAGTAGGTTTTCGTGGGTAATTGTCTATGTTGAACGTTAGTAGCTTGTGTGTGCACTTTCGTTTATAGCTTCACGGTTGTTTATTGTTTTGTTAGTTTTGTAAGAGTGTTTCGTTTTCGTGTTACGTCTTCGTCTAATAAAAGGAAGATGTATTTCTCTCACGCTGCGCCTTGGTCCACTCATTATCCTCAAGACGATCGTGACACTGGATAACAACCAAGCTGAACCTTCTCTGCCACTAGAGGGAGACAAAGAACGCTGGTATCTGCCCATATTTGGTGTTTACCTTTCACAAAAGCCTGAACAAATAAGAGTGGTGTTTGACTCCAGTGCTAAGTGTCAAGATGTGTCACTTAACGACGTCCTGCTCAGTGGTCCGGACTTAAACAACACACTCTTGGGCGTCCTAATGCGCTTCCGCAAGGATTGCATTGCACTAACGGCAGATGTGCAACAAATGTTTTACTGTTTTGGTGTATGTGAAGATCACAGAGATTACTTAAGGTTTCTTTGGTATGAAGACAACAACCCAGAGAGAAACATAACTGAGTACAGGATGAAACTCCATGTATTTGGGAACAGCCCCTCACCAGCCGTAGCCATCTACTGCATGAGACGAGCAGCACTACAGGGTGAGAAGGAACACGGGTCAGAACCCAAGCAATATGTAGTGAGGAACTTCTACGTCGGTGATGGGCTGACATCAGTAGCTACTACAGAAGAACCTATCAACATTCTAAGAAAAACAAGCAATGTTGGTGGAGTCCAACATGAAACTACACAAGATTGCATCCAATAGCAAAACAGTTATGGAAGCCTTCCCAATGGAGGACCGTGCAAAAGACTTAAAAGATCTGGACCTAGGAGTGGATCCTCTCCCCTTTCAATGGACTCTGGGACTTTCCTGGAACCTGGAAACAGACAGCTTCTCATTCCAGGTGTCCCACAATGAGAAGCCTTTTGCGCGGAGAGGCATCCCGTCCACAGTGAATAGTCTTTATGACACCCTTGGGTTCGTGGCTCCAATAACAATGCAAGGTAAAGCCTTAATCAGAGAACTATCTTCTGATCAGAGTGAGTGGGATGCCCCTCTTCCCACAGAAAAAGAAGAGGAGTGGAAAGTGTGGAAGGAATCTTTGATGGAGTTGGAACATATGTATATTCAGCGGACCTACATCCCAGTCTCCTTGTCTACCACTCAAAGAAGAGAGCTACACATCTTCTCGGATGCCTCTACAGTAGCCATAAGAGCGGTAGCCTACCTGAGAGTTATTGACTCGGAAAGGTCAATGCCATGTTGGATTTGTCATGGGGAAATCAAAATTGGCCCCTCGCCCGGCCCACACTATCCCACGCCTAGAACTGTGTGCGGCTGTGCTAGCTGTTGAGATGTATGAACTGATCAGACGAAATGGACATTGATGTAAATGCGGCCAAGTTCTACACAGACAGTAAGATAGTTCTCGGTTACATCCACAATGTCACCAAAAGATTCTATGTGTATGTTGCCAATAGGGTAACTCGCATCAGGAAGTCTACCCATCCAGATCAGTGGTGTTATGTAAACACTGACAGCAATCCAGCAGACCATGCAACCAGGCCTATACTTGTTGGTTCTCAGGTCCACCTTTTAATGACCCAAACAAACTCAAGTGAGCCTGAGAACATAAATGTTGACCTTGTAGAGCCTCACGCAGACGCAGAGATTCGACCAGACGTCACTGTCTTCGCCAGCCAAGGTTTCTGGAGCTCAACTCGGCTCTCATCGCTTTGAGAGGTTCTCAAGCTGGAAAGCTCTCAATCGAGCCACAGCACGACTCATTCATGTTGCCAGATCCTTCCATGACGGTGCGGACAACACCAGCTGCAGAGATGCAGAAAATGGACAGCAGAAAAGCCAAATGTAAAAGTAGGAGATGTTGTCTTATTGAAAGACAGTCAGGCGCACAGAAATGTCTGGCCAGTTGGGCTTGTGGTCAAAACCTTTCCCAGTACTGACAAAAAGGTTAGGAAGGTAGAACTAAAAATTGTCAAGCAAGGAGCTGCTAAGGTGTTTATGAGACCAATCTCAGAGATTGTTGTTCTTCTTTCTGAAGCATCTTAGAGACAAAAGATAAAAATAGAAAGAAGAACATTATTTGTTTCTTGATATATGTTTTATTTCATTGTGGTACAATTTAATTATACCAGGCGGGGAGTGTGCTGCCATCCTGTTAGAAGGTAACAGATTATTTTATTACAAAGGTTAAAATGGATTTTCATTGTGTTCCATGGTGTTATTCGCCTCCTAGTGGAGCCTTCTGGTAAAGACTGTACACAAACAGGAAGTAGAGAATTCATATTACAGTTCGTAGAAACATGTCAAACGAAGTATAGAATCAATCTTAAAGATGTTTTTAACATAAATCTAACATCAATAATGTTCCAACCGGAGAATTCCTTTGTCTTCAGAAATGCAATGGAACGCAAACTAACTCTCTTAGCTTGCGTGGACGCACCTGGTCAGCTCATGGCATTCTGCAAGACCCATGGCTCAAAGAGCCCCCCCCCCCCCCCTCCTTCACAGTAGAAGCATCAAACAAGGTTCTAAAGAGTGTTGACATCTAGTGGAAGTCTTAGGAAGTGCAATATGACCAATATCCCACTGTATATTCGATAGGCGATGAGTTGAAAACCTACAAACCTCAGATTTCCCACTTCCTGGTTGGATTTTTTATCAGGTTTTTGCCTGCCATATGAATTCTCTTAGACTCACAGACATCATTCAAACAGTTTTAGAAACTTCAGAGTGTTTTCTATCCAAATCTACTAATAATATGCATATATTAGCAAGCAGGCAATTTACTCTGGGCACCTTATTCATCCAAGCTACTCAATACTGCACCCAGCCATAAGAAGTTAAAGTGGCCAGTGATTTCAAGTCTATGTATATAGGCAGCAGCCTCTAATGTGCTAGGGATGGCTATTTAACAGTCTGATGGCCTGGACATGGAAGCTGTTTTTCAGTCTCTCGGTCCCAGCTTTGATGCACCTGTACTGACCTCGCCTTCTGGATGATATGGCGGTGAACAGGCAGTGGCTCGGGTGGTTGTTGTCCTTGATGATCTTTTTGGCCTTCCTGTGACATAGAGAGCTGTAGGTGTCCTGGAGGGCAGGTAGTTTGCCCCCGTGATTCATTGGGCAGACCACACCACCCTCTGGAGAGACCTGAGGTTGCGGGCGGTGCAGTTGCCATATCAGGTGGTGATACATCCCGACAGGATGCTCTCAATTGTGCATCTGTAAAAGTTTGTGAGGGTTTTAGGTGCCAAGCCAAATTTCTTCTGCTGTTGCGTCTTCTTCACCACACTGTCTGTGTGGATGGACAATTTCAGTTTGTCAGTGATGTGTACGCCGAGGAACTTGAAGCTTTCCACCTTCTCCACTGCGGTCTCATCGATGTGTTTAGGGGGGTGCTCCCTCTGCTGTTTCCTGATGTCCACAATCATCTCCTTTTTTTTGTTGACATTGAGTGAGAGGTTATTTTTCTGGCACCACACTCCCAGAGCACTCACCTCCTCCCTGTAGGCTGTCTCATCATTGTTGGTAATCAAGCCTACTATTTTTTATTTTTTATTTATTTATTTCACCTTTATTTAACCAGGTAGGCAAATTGAGAACACGTTCTCATTTACAATTGTGACCTGGCCAAGATAAAGCAAAGCAGTTCGACACATACAACAACACATAGTTACACATGGAGTATAACAAACATACAGTCAATAATACAGTGAAAAATAAGTCTATATACAATGTGAGCAAGTGAGGTGAGATAAGGGAGGTGAAGGCAAATAAAATATATTGATAAATAAAAATATAAAAAAGGCCATGGTGGCGAAGTAAATACAATATAGCAAGTAAAAAAAACAATGGAATGGTTGGTTTGCAGTGGAAGAAGGTGCAAAGTAGAGATAGAAATAATGGGGTGCAAAGGAGCAAAATAAATAAATACAGTAGGTAAAGAGGTAGTTGTTTGGGCTAAATTATAGATGGGCTATGTACAGGTGCAGTAATCTATGAGCTGCTCTGACAGCTGGTGCTTAAAGCTAGTGAGGGAGATAAGTGTTTCCAGTTTCAGAGATTTTTGTAGTTCGTTCCAGTCATTGGCAGCAGAGAACTGGAAGGAGAGGCGGCCAAAGGAAGAATTGGTTTTGGGGGTGACCAGAGAGATATACCTGCTGGAGCGCGTGCTACAGGTAGGTGCTGCTATGGTGACCAGCGAGCTGAGATAAGGGGGGACTTTACCTAGCAGGGTTTTGTAGATGACCTGGAGCCAGTGGGTTTGGCGACGAGTGTGAAGCGAGGGCCAGCCAACGAGAGCGTACAGGTCGCAGTGGTGGGTAGTATATGGGGCTTTGGTGACAAAACGGATGGCACTGTGATAGACTGCATCCAATTTATTGAGTAGGGTTTTGGAGGCTATTTGTAAATGACATCACCGAAGTCGAGGATTGGTAGGATGGTCAGTTTTACAAGGGTATGTTTGGCAGCATGAGTGAAGGATGCTTTGTTGCGGAATAGGAAGCCGATTCTAGATTTAACTTTGGATTGGAGATGTTTGATGTGAGTCTGGAAGGAGAGTTTACAGTCGAACCAGACACCTAGGTATTTGTAGTTGTCCACATATTCTAAGTCAGAGCCGTCCAGAGTAGTGATGTTGGACAGGCGGGCAGGTGCAGGCAGCGATCGGTTGAAGAGCATGCATTTAGTTTTACTTGAATTTAAGAGCAATTGGAGGCCACGGAAGGAGAGTTGTATAACATTGAAGTTCGCCTGGAGGGTTGTTAACACAGTGTCAAAAGAAGGGCCAGAAGTATACAGAATAGTGTCGTCTGCGTAGAGGTGGATCAGAGACTCACCAGCAGCAAGAGCGACATCATTGATGTATACAGAGAAAAGAGTCGGTCCAAGAATTGAACCCTGTGGCACCCCCATAGAGACTGCCAGAGGTCCGGACAACAGACCCTCCGATTTGACACACTGAACTCGATCAGAGAAGTAGTTGGTGAACCAGGCGAGGCAATCATTAGAGAATCCAAGGCTGTCGAGTCTGCCGATGAGGATGTGGTGATTGACAGAGTCAAAAGCCTTGGCCAGGTCAATGAATATGGCTGCACAGTACTGTTTCCTATCGATAGCGGTTAAGATATCGTTTATGACCTTGAGCGTGGCTGAGGTGCACCCATGACCAGCTCTGAAACCAGATTGCATAGCGGAGAAGGTATGGTGGGATTCGAAATGGTCGGTAATCTGTTTGTTGACTTGGCTTTCGAAGACCTTAGAAAGGCAGGGTAGGATCGATATAGGTCTGTAGCTGTTTGGGTCAAGAGTGTTCCCCCCTTTGAAGAGGGGGATAACCACAGCTGCTTTCCAATCTTTGGGAATCTCAGACGACACGAAAGAGAGGTTGAAAAGGCTGGTAATAGGGGTGGCAACAATTTCAGCAAATAGTTTTAGAAAGAAAGGATCCAGATTATCTAGCCCGGCTGATTTGTAAGGGTCCAGATTTTGCAGCTCTTTCAGAACATCAGCTGACTGTATTTGGGAGAAAGAGAAATGGGGAAGGCGTGGGCGAGTAGCAGAGGGGAGGGCAGTGCTGTTGACCGGGGTAGGGGTAGCCAGGTGGAAAGCATGGCCAGCCGTAGAAAAATGCTTGTTGAAATTCTCAATTATAGTGGATTTGTCGGTGGTGACAGTGTTTCCTTTCTTCAGTGCAGTTGGAAGCTGGGTGGAGGTGTTCTTATTCTCCATGGACTTTACAGTGTCCCAGAACTTTTTTGAGTTTGTTTTGCAGGAAGCAAATTTCTATTTGAAAAAGCTATCCTTGGCTTTTCTAACTGCCTGTGTATACTGGTTTCTAGCTTCCCTGAAAAGTTGCATATCATGGGGGCTGTTCGATGCTAATGCAGAACGCCATAGGATGTTTTTCTGTTGGTTAAGGGCAGTCAGGTCAGGAGAGAACCAAGGGCTATATCTGTTCCTGGTTCTAAATTTCTTGAATGGGGCATGCTTATTCAAGATGGTGAGGAAGGCATTTTTAAAAAACATCCAGGCATCCTCTACTGACGGGATGAGATCAATATCCTTCCAGGATACCTCGGCCAGGTCGATTAGAAAGGCCTGCTCGCTGAAGTATTTCAGGGAGCGTTTGACAGTGATGAGTGGAGGTCGTTTGATCGCTGACCCATTACGGATACAGGCAATGAGGCAGTGATCGCTGAGATCTTGGTTGAAAACTGCAGAGGTGTATTTGGAGGGCAAGTTGGTTAGGATGATATCTATGAGGGTACCCGTGTTTACGGAATTGGGGTGGTACCTGGTAGGTTCATTGATAATTTGTGTGAGATTGAGGGCATCAAGCTTAGATTGTAGGATGGCTGGGGTGTTAAGCATGTTCCAATTTAGGTCGCCTAGCAGCACAAGCTCTAAAGATAGATGGGGGGCAATCAGTTCACATATGGTGTCCAGAGCACAGCTGGGGGCAGAGGGTGGTCTATAGCAGGCGGCAACAGTGAGAGACTTGTTTTTAGAGAGGTGGATTTTTAAAAGTAGAAGTTCAAATTTTTTGGGAACAGACCTGGATAGTAAAACAGAACTCTGCAGGCAATCCTTGCAGTAGATTGCAACACCGCCCCCTTTGGCCGTTCTATCTTGTCTGAAAATCTTGTAGTTAGGGATGAAAATGTCAGAATTTTTGGTGGTCTTCCTAAGCCAGGATTCAGACACGGCTAAAACATCTGGGTTGGCAGAGTGTGCTAAAGCAGTGAACAAAACAAACTTAGGGAGGAGGCTTCTAATGTTAAAGCCTGTTAAGGCTAGGGGGTGCTGTTGTCACTATTTATGGAAATCGTGTAATTTTTGAAACGGCTTCCTACAAACTTCTTGATCGTACAATATGCATATTATTATTATTATCGGATAGAAAACAGTCTATAGTTTCTATAGCCGTTGAAATTTTGTCTCTAAGTGGAACAGAACTCATTCTACAGCAATTTCCCTGACATGGAGTCAGATTTCACACATTTTGGCCCCTGTTCTGGAGTCAGTTTTAAGGCCACTGTTATTCCTATGAGTATACGGACACTGCTTACGTCTTCCCCTGGATGCCTTTACGTGATGACGCTTTGAATGGTATCGATTGCCCAATCACAGCCACTATAAATGAAAAAATCCTGTAGGTAGGAACTCTTTTCTAGGTGCGTCATGCGCGAGGAGGATACCGACCTACTGTTTTTCAAAGCATTAGTGTAGCCAGTTATATTTCTCCGGTCATATTTTTACTCGTTATAGGAGTTAAAAACATCATAAGGTAGTTAATTTAAAGCGTTTTATAGCAATTTATATCCGTTTAGTGCGATTTTGGGACATTTATTTCTGAGCCACTGTGAATCTCTGGGCACCGTTCCAGTTCATGCCGAACGCAATGTGCATTTCTGCATGGCAAGAGGACAGCTTTCGACCAAAAGACGATTAGACCCAAGAAAGGATTCTTTGACCAAGATTCTGATGGAAGAACAGCTCAAAGTAGGAACAATTTATTATGATAAATCGTGTTTCTGTCGAAAAATGTTAGTGGCTTAGGACGCCATTTTTTTTGACTTAGCTTCGCTTGGCGCAAACTGTATTGAAAAGTAAGGATAATTTAAAAAATGTAATTCCGCGATTGTATTAAGAATTAAATTGTCTATCAATCGCTGTCCACCCTATATTTTTTAGTCACTTTTATGAGTATTTATGTATACGACTAGATCACTGTCTAATATGGCGCACGACATTTTCTGACCAGCTGGGCTACTTTTCTCATTGTCTAACCATGATTTTGGTGGCTAAATATGCACATTTTCGAACAAACTGTATATGTATGTTGTAATGTGATGTTACAGGAGTGTCATCTGAAGAATTCTGAGAAGGTTAGTGAAAAAATTAATATATTTTGGCGATGTTTACGTTATCGCTCTCTTTGGCTAGAATCAATGCTGGGGTAATGTTTGCACATGTGCTATGCTAATATAACGATTTATTGTGTTTTCGCTGTAAGACACTTAGAAAATCTGAAATATTGTCTGTATTCACAGGATCTGTGTCTTTCGATTAGTGTATGCTGTGTATTTTTACGAAATGTTTGATGATTAGTAGTTAGGTAAACACGTTGCTCATTGTAATTATTCTAGTTCATTTGTGACGGTGGGTGCAATTGTAAACTATGACATCTACCTGAAATATGCACATTTTTCTAACAAAACCTATCCTATACCATAAATATGTTATCAGACTGTCATCTGAGGAGGTTTTTTCTTGGTTAGTGGCTATCAATTTCTTAGTTTAGCCGAATTGGTGATAGCTACTGGTGTTGGTCGACAAAGAAAATATGGTGGATTATGCTAATGTGTTTAGCTAATAGATTTACATCTTTACATATTGTGTCTTCCCTGTAAAACATTTAAAAAATCGGACATGTTGGCTGGATTCACAAGATCTGTGTCTTTCATTAGCTGTTTTGGACTTTAATGTGTGAAAGTTAAATATTTTAAAAAAAGAAAAAATTTGAATTTCGCGGCTCTGCCTTTTCAGTGGGGGTGGGGGGGGGGGGGGTGCCGCTAGCGGCACCCCAGTCCTAGACAGGTTAACATGCATGAAACCAAGGCTATTACGGTTACAGAAGTCATCAAAAGAGAGCGCCTGGGGAATAGGAGTGGAGCTAGGTACTGCAGGGCCTGGATTCACCTCTACATCACCAGAGGAACAGAGGAGGAGTAGGATAAGGGTACGGCTAAAAGCTATGAGAATTGGTCGTCTAGAACGTCTAGAACAGAGAGTAAAAGGAAGTTTCTGGGGGCGATAAAATAGCTTCAAGGAATAATGTACAGACAAAGGTATGGTAGAATGTGAATACAGTGGAGGTAAACCTAGGTAATGAGTGATGATGAGAGAGATATTGTCTCTAGAAACATCATTGAAACCAGGTGATGTCATCGCATATGTGGGTGGTGGAACTGAAAGGTTGGATATATAGTGAGCAGGGCTAGAGGCTCTACAGTGAAATAAGCCAATAAACACTAACCAGAACAGCAATGGACAAGGCATATTTACATTAAGGAGAGGCATGCTTAATCGAGTGATCATAAGGGTCCAGTGAGTAGAGGTTGGTTGGGGTCACGGCGATCCAGACAGCTGGCAGGGTAGCTGGTAGCTACTACTCTTGTGTCATCCCCAAACTTGATGATTGAGTTGGAGGCGTGCTTGGCCATGCAGTCATGGGTGAACAGGGAGTACAGGGGGGGACTGAGCATGCACCCTTGCGGGGCCCCAGTGTTGAGGATCAGTGAAATGGATGTGTTGTTTTCTACCTTCACCACCTGGGGCCAGCCCGACAGGAACTCCAGGTCCCAGTTGCACAGGGCGGGGTTCAGACTCAGGGCCTCGAGCTTAATGATGAGCTTGGAGGGTACTATGGTGTTGAATGCTGAGCTATAGTCAATGAACAGCATTCTTACATAGGTATTCTTCTTGTCTAGATGTGATAGGGCAATGTAAAATGTGATGGCGATTGCATCGTCTTTGGAGATATTGGGGCGGTAAGCAAATTGAAGTGGGTCTAGGGTGACAGGTAAGGTAGAGGTGATATGATCCTTGACTGGTCTCTCAAAGCACTTCATAATGACAGAAGTGAGTGCTACTTGACGATAGTCATTTAGTTCAGTTACCTTTGCTTTCTTGGGTACAGGAACAATGGTGGCCATCTTAAGCATGTGGGGACAGCAGACTGAGATAGGGAGAGATTGAATATATCCGTAAACACACCAGCCAGCTGGTCTGCGCATTCTCTGAGGACACAGCTAGGGATGCCGTCTGGGCCAGCAGCCTTGCGAGTGTTAATTACTTACTCACATCGGCCACGGAGAAGGAGAGCCCACAGTCCTTGGTAGCGGGCCTCGTCGGTGAAACTGTGTAACCCTCAAAGACATTGGTGTCCGCGACGTGGCTGGTTTCCATTTTGTACTCCGTGATTGTCTGTAGACCCTGCCACATATGTCTCGTGTCTGAGCCGTTGAATTGCGACTCCACTTTGTCTCTATAGTGAAATTTTGCCTGTTTGATTGCCTTGCGGAGGTAATAACTACACTGTTTGTATTCTGCCATATTCCCAGTCCTCTTGCCATGGTTAAATGTGAAGGTTCGCGCTTTCAGTTCACGCCATCTCCTCATCCTAAACATGTCCCAATACCACTCCCTATCTCCCCTGCACTCTTTTACCAACCCTGATCCCTCCACCCTAACCCTTACTTGACCAGATCCATCCTAACAGATTCTTACTGCCCTTGACCCCACCACTCTAACATCCACTGATCTCACACAGCAGCCAGCTAGCCTCAGTCCAGAACCCCGGACCCTCCAAACCACCTTCACCCCTTCAATCACCCTTCATGCCACCACCGAGTCAGTACAGGGGACCACCAGGCAATCAATGGGGAGGCAGGTCAAGACCCATGGACAGCCAAGAACCACCTAACAACCAAATGATCAACCCCAGACTCGGTTCCAGCTCCAACACCAGCACCAACCCTCGACACAGCATGACCAACCATAATTGCCAACCCACCCAGCAACTGCCAGCCCAGATCCTTCCCCTCCTCCAACACAAGGACAGACAGATCATCAACTACTCCACTAGATCAACCACTCAAGCATCAACCCCAAAACTGTAACTGGTGTGATCCATTCACAAACAAACAAACAAACAAACAGAAAATACTGTTTTAAATTTCACCTGAACAGTCTTCTTCTATTTTTCCTTTCTCTCGATTTTGATGACTATTTGATTTGTCTTTTGATGTGATCCGCCTAGTTTTGTTTTAATTTGATGACTAGTTGATTTAACATTTTGAATAAATTATCTTTTTGGTTGACATTTGAGTTTGTATTGACTTATGTACAACCAAATAAAATGACCTTTTACGTGGGAGCATGTGGAAATTAAGACTATATTATTGCAATAACCTTAACCCAACACTGAGTGACCTTGTCAAGAGTGTTGAAACATGTTTGTGTAATGGTTAACAACACCAAATGAGATGTTATTGCATAACACTAAAAGTGTTTATTCCCTAACACTGTGTAAAGTGTAACAGCATCAGCACCAAGTGCAGTGTTCATTTACATTTCATGAAATTGGATGATATTTGGATGAAAGCAGATCAAAGTATGATGACCAATGTATGAAAAATTATTGTTGCTTCTACATTGATAAAGTTTGATGATAACGTTACTGGTCCCCTCCCCCATGTCAAACACTTGGGTTATTAAGCAGATAGGTTGACGTCACCCTAACTAATTTTAATACACCAATGGTAACATGGTATTCTCTTACCTAATTTAAATAAGTAACACCTTGTAACCAACATCGGAAAATGTGTGTTTGCTGTGAGACGTGGTTTATATAGTTAAATAGCTACTCTACTGGTGTCCGAATTTGACTGTAGGGTGTCTGTAAATATAATTACAAGTTTACACTATTCATCTATGGCAAAGATACTTTTACTGTAGGTCTCCCCTTTCATCTGAGTGTGGAGTCTGAGTCTGGAGTCTGAGTCTGGAGTCTGAGTCTGGAGTCTGAGTCTGGAGTCTGAGTGTGGAGTCTGAGTCTGGAGTCTGAGTGTGGAGTCTGAGTCTGGAGTCTGAGTCTGGAGTCTGAGTCTGGAGTCTGGAGTCTGGAGTCTGAGTCTGGAGTCTGAGTCTGGAGTCTGAGTCTGAGTCTGGAGTCTGAGTCTGGAGTCTGAGTCTGGAGCTTGTTACTGGCTAGCTAGGTTCATGGAACAAAAGAGGGGGAAGGGTTGTTCAAAACTCAGACGCAGTTGTCAAGTCAACACATCCGTCAGTGCTGCTGTCAACTGCATCACAAGACAAATGCCAAACTAGGGATATATAAACAAATTGACATTAATTTCAATGTATTTTGAGTTGATTTCTGTATCGCCAAATTTGCTTGATGATTTTACTGCAACACTTCTCACTGCATCCAATTTTCTTGACGTATGCGTTTCAGTCAAAGGTCCCCGCCCACTCAGCCTGTCTTTTCAATCTTCTTGGTAATTAGCCATTAGAGAAAAAGTAAAATTCTATACCCACAAATAATTATGGGTGATATTTTAGTCACTCAAATGTGTTACATTTTACACTGTCAGTGTTGATTTAACACTGGAGAATTTGCTGTGTGGACTTAGCACTTCACAATGGCATAAGCTGGTCAGTGAGTCAGACTTAGCCCAGCTAACATGCTTCCTTTATCCGTTACCCATTGGCTTATTTAACTATAGCCCTGAGCCCGTTGTCCAGCACTGCCCAGCGCTCATTCTGATTGGGCTCGTTCTTCTGGACAGGGTTGGGATGAACCTCAGACGACCTCACTCAGCTGGAAACAGACTGGCACATACTGGCATAACGGGTAGCCTACCTTATCTGACCCCTTGAATCAGAGAGACAGAAGGATCTTTGTAGACCTTTATGTAGATTGCTGTAGACAATGGAGAAACGGCAGTGGTTATAATGAAAAAAAGGTAACAGAGGGTACAGAGAGAAGTATTCTCTTCTTTCTAGCTTTCTTTCTCTTTCTCTCTTTTTCTGTCTCTACATCTGACACAAATGCTTTCATTTGCTAATTTCATCAATAAAGGCTAACTAATAGGCTAAATTCGTTTTTATGACAGCATGTGAGGGCGGATGTAAGATGCCAGTTTGTGTGTAAGATACAACAGGTCTAAATTTTGGCTAACACCTACCATGTGGTTATTCCTCATTAACTTCAAACACATATGGCACATTTGAAAACAACATTTCCGTATTTCACACACACATATGCATGCACACGCATGCACGCCAACTGATAGTGTTCGAGAAAGATTGGACTTTATCAGGATAGACCAGTTAATCAAGCTAATGAGAGGGAAGGTAAACAGAAATGCTGCCAACCAGAGGAGGGAGAGAGAGATAAAGAAAAATGTAATATAGAAAAGGTTTACAAGTATGTTTTGTCTTAACCAAAGCAAAGTTCTCTCTGTCTCACAGTCTTAAATAAAGATTGAGATCAAAGAGTGTAAAATGTTCATAATGTGTGCACATTTTAATGGAATTCTATGGAGCTTTTCTCTATTTTCACTGGAGGTGGTCTTTAAATACCCCTCCCCTATTATTGTATTCTTCAATGTATCCTGAACGGTCTCCAGGGAATTATAGAAGGCACACTTATCAAGAATATGGATTTATCACCCTAAAGCTAATTCTGATTTACCATAATCACCTGGGATGAATGAAGGTAAAAGAATACTCAATATTCCACCTCACCATAGGAGTACCATTACTGTAACGCTTGTCGTAGTTGGAAGAAGAGGAGGACCAAAGCGCAGCGTGGTAAGTGTCCATATTCAATTTAATAACGGAACACTAAGAATACAAAAATAACAACGTGAATGATACAAAACGAAAACGAAACAGTCCCGTATGGTGAAAACACAGACACAGGAAAACAACCACCCACAAAGGACAACAGGCTACCTAAATATGGCTCCCAATCAGAGACGACGACTGACACCTGCCTCTGATTGGGAACCATTCTAGGCCAAACACATAGAAATATAACCATAGAACAAAACATAGAAAAAAACATAGAATGCCCACCCCAACTCACGCTCTGAGCAAACTAAAATAAAGACATAAAAAGGGAACTAAGGTCAGAACGTGACAGTACCCCCCCCCAAAGGTGCGGACTCCGGCCGCAAAACCTGAACTTATAGGGGAGGGTCTGGGTGGGCATTTACCGCGGTGGCGGCTCTGGAGTGGGACGAGGACCCCACTCCACCATAGTCTCGGCCCCCTTCTGTGATACCTTAGGAGCAGCGACCCTTGTCACCGACCCTGGATTCGAGACCCTAGTAAAGGGTACCACTGGACTGGAGGGGCAGCTCCGGACTGGAGGGGCAGCTCCGGACTGGAGGGAGACTCTGGCAGATCCAGACTGGAGGGGCAGATCCAGACTGGAGGGAGACTCTGGCAGATCCGGACTGGAGGGAGACTCTGGCAGATCCGGACTGGAGGGAGACTCTGGCAGATCCGGACTGGAGGGAGACTCTGGCAGATCCGGACTGGAGGGAGACTCTGGCAGATCCGGACTGGAGGGAGACTCTGGCAGATCCGGACTGGAGGGAGACTCTGGCAGATCCGGACTGGAGGGAGACTCTGGCAGATCCGGACTGGAGGGAGACTCTGGCAGATCCGGGCTGGAGGGAGACTCTGGCAGATCCGGAATGGAGGGAGACTCTGGCAGATCCGGACTGGAGGGAGACTCTGGCAGATCCGGACTGGAGGGAGACTCTGGCAGATCCGGACTGGCGGGCGGCTCAGGCGGCTCCTGACTGAAGGGCGGCTCAGGCGGCTCAGGACAGACGGGCGGCTCAGGCGGCTCAGGACAGACGGGCGGCTCAGGCGGCTCAGGACAGACGGGCGGCTCAGGCGGCTCAGGACAGACGGGCGGCTCAGGCGGCTCAGGACAGACGGGCGGCTCAGGCGGCTCAGGACAGACGGGCGGCTCTGGAGGGTCCGGACTGGAGGGAGGCTCTGGAGCATCCGGACTGGAGGAACACACAGGAGACTTGGTTCTTAGAACAGGCACAGTACTCACCAGGCTGGAGAGATCTACTGGAGGCCTGGTCCTTGGAAGAGGCACAGGATAGACCGGTCACTGGAGATCTCGAACTAAGGGCCTGAACAACCCGTCCTGGCTGGATGTTGATTTTAGCCCGGCACTTGCGGGGCGCAGGCACAGGACGCACTGGGCTGTGCAGACCCACGGGAGACACAGTGCGTAGGGCTGGTGCCATATAACACGGACCGAGGAGACGCAGTGGAGACCAGATGCGCTGAGCAGGCTTCATCGCACCTGGCTCGATGCCCACTCTAGCTCATGTTAGACCCATCTCCCGGCTCACTCCTGGGCTACAATATCCGGACCCCTTCTACTGCCGGTATGGGGTACGGAACCCCGCCGATCCTCTACGACTGGAATAACGACAAAATCTGCCTGGGGATTCCAACAGGCCCCTCAGGCGCAACGCCCGCTGAAGGCCCATTCTGCTAACCTGCTAGCTACCTAGAGCTACTTGGAACCCTACTAATTCCACAACTGGTCTATCAATGTCACCTCATGAAGAGACAAAAACAGACTTACCCCCATCGCGACGTCCCCCATAGGCTAACTTGCTAGCCCCGGTCTGCTAACTGCTAGCTTGCCTGCCCCGGTCTGCTAACTGCTAGCTTGCCTGCCCCGTTCTGCTAACTGCTAGCCCCTACCAACTGCTTGCTTGCTAACCCGGTCTGCTAACTGCTAGCTTGTTTTAGCCCCGGCCTACTAACTGCTAGCTTGCCTGCCCCGGTCTGCTAACTGCTTGCTTGCTAACCCGGTCCCGCTAACTGCAAGCTTGTTTAGCCCCGGCCGACTAACTGTTAGCGTGTTAGCATCGGCCTGCTAACTGTCTGAATCGCCGTGTCGAATCAAATTAAATGTTATTTGTCACATACACATGGTTAGCAGATGTTAATGTGAGTGTAGCGAAATGCTTGTGCTTCTAGTTCCGACAATACAGTAATAACCAACGAGTAATCTAACCTAACAATTCCACAACTACTACCTTATACACACAAGTGTAAAGGGATAACGAATATGTACATAAAGATATATGAATGAGTGATGGTACAGAACGGCATAGGCAAGATGCAGTAGATGGTATAAAGTACAGTATATACATATGAGATGAGTAATGTAGGGTATATAAACATAAAGTGGCATAGTTTAAAGTGGCTAGTGATACATGTATTACATAAAGATGGCAACATGCAGTAGATTTACATTTACATTTACATTACATTTAAGTCATTTAGCAGACGCTCTTATCCAGAGCGACTTACAAATTGGTGCATTCACCTTATGACATCCAGTGGAACAGCCACTTTACAATAGTGCATCTAAATCTTTTAAGGAGGGGGGGGGGGGGGCAGAAGGATTGCTTTATCCTATCCTAGGTATTCCTTGAAGAGGTGGGGTTTCAGGTGTCTCCGGAAGGTGGTGATTGACTCCGCTGTCCTGGCGTCGTGAGGGAGTTTGTTCCACCATTGGGGTGCCAGAGCAGCGAACAGTTTTGACTGGGCTGAGCGGGAACTGTACTTCCTCAGTGGTAGGGAGGCGAGCAGGCCAGAGGTGGATGAACGCAGTGCCCTTGTTTGGGTGTAGGGCCTGATCAGAGCCTGAAGGTACTGAGGTGCCGTTCCCCTCACAGCTCCGTAGGCAAACACCATGGTCTTGTAGCGGATGCGAGCTTCAACTGGAAGCCAGTAGATGATATAGAGTACAGTATATACATATACATATGAGATGAGTAATGTAGGGTATGTAAACATTATATTAAGTGGCATTGTTTAAAGTGGCTAGTGGTAAATTTTTACATAAATTTCCATAAATTCCCATTATTAAAGTGGTTGGAGTTGAGTCAGTATGTTGGCAGCGGCCATTAAATGTTAGTGGTGACTGTTTAACAGTCTGATGGCCTTGAGATAGAAGCTGTTTTTCAGTGTCTCGGTCCCTGCTTTGATGCACCTGTACTGACCTTGCCTTCTGGATGATAGCGGGGTGAACAGGCAGTGGCTCGGGTGGTTGTTGTCCTTGATGATCTTTATGGCCTTCCTGTGACATCGGGTGGTGTAGGTGTCCTGGAGGGCAGGTAGTTTGCCCCCGGTGATGCGTTGTGCAGACCTCACTACCCTCTGGAGAGCCTTACGGTTGTGGGCGGAGCAGTTGCCGTACCAGGCGGTGATACAGCCCGATAGGATGCTCTCGATTGTGCATCTGTAGAAGTTTGTGAGTGCTTTTGGTGACAAGCCGAATTTCTTCAGCCTCCTGAGGTTGAAGAGGCGCTGCTGCGCCTTCTTCACAACGCTGTCTGTGTGGGTGGACCAATTCAGTTTGTCCGTGATGTGTACACCGAGGAACTTAAAACTTCCTACCCTCTCCACTACTGTCCCGTCGATGTGGATAGGGGGGTGCTCCGTCTGCTGTTTCCTGAAGTCCACAATCATCTCCTTTGTTTTGTTGACGTTGAGTGTGAGGTTATTTTCCTGACACAGCACTCCGGGGGCCCTCACCTCCTCCCTATAGGCCGTCTCGTCATTGTTGGTAATCAAGCCTACCACTGTAGTGTCGTACGCAAACTTGATGATTGAGTTGGAGGCGTGCATGGCCACGCAGTCATGGGTGAACAGGGAGTACAGGAGAGGGCTCAGAACACACCCTTGTGGGGCCACAGTGTTGAGGATCAGCGGGGTGGAGATGTTGTTACCTACCCTCACCACCTGGGGGTGGCCCGTCAGGAAGTCCAGTACCCAGTTGCACAGGGCGGGGTCGAGACCCAGGGTCTCGAGCTTCATGACGAGTTTGGAGGGTCTATGGTGTTAAATGCTGAGCTGTAGTCGATGAACAGCATTCTCACATAGCTAATCCTCTTGTCCAGATGGGTTAGGGCAGTGTGCAGTGTGGTTGCGATTGCGTGTCTGTGGACCTATTGGGTCAGTAAGCAAATTGGAGTGGGTTTAGGGTGTCAGGTAGGGTGGAGGTGATATGGTCCTTGGCTAGTCTCTCAAAGCACTTCATGATGACGGAAGTGAGTGCTACGGGGCGGTAGTCGTTTAGCTCAGTTACCGTAGCTTTCTTGGGAACAGGAACAATGGTGGCCCTCTTGAAGCATGTGGGAACAGCAGACTGGGATAAGGATTGATTGAATATGTCCGTAAACACACCAGCCAGCTGGTCTGCGCATGCTCTGAGGACGCGGCTGGGAATGCCGTCTGGGCCTGCAGCCTTGCGAGGGTTAACACGTTTAAATGTTTTACTCACCTCGGCTGCAGTGAAGGAGAGCCCGCAGGTTTTGTAGCGGGCCATGTCAGTGGCACTGTATTGTCCTCAAAGCAAGCAAAAACGTTATTTAGTCTGTCTGGGAGCAAGACATCGTGGTCCGCAACGGGGCTGGTTTTCTTTTTGTAATCCGTGATTGACTGTAGACCCTGCCACATACCTCTTGTGTCTGAGCTGTTGAATTGTGACTCTACTTTGTCTCTATACTGGCACTTAGCTTGTTTGATTGCCTTGCGGAGGGAATAGCTACACTGTTTGTATTCGGTCATGTTTCCGGTCACCTTGCCCTGGTTAAAAGCAGTGGTTCGCGCTTTCAGTTTCACGCGAATGCTGCCATCAATCCACGGTTTCTGGTTTGGGAATGTTTTAATCGTTGCTGTGGGTAACATGTCGCCGATGCACTTTCTAATGAACTCGCTCACCGAATCAGGGTATTCGTCAATGTTGTTGTTGGACGCAATGCGGAACATATCCCAATCCACGTGATCGAAGCAGTCTTGAAGCGTGGAGTCAGATTGGTCGGACCAGCGTTGAACAGACCTGAGCACTGGAGCTTCTTGTTTTAGTTTCTGTTTGTAGGCTGGAAGCAACAAAATGGAGTCGTGGTCAGCTTTTCCCGAAAGGAGGGCGGGGGAGGGCCTTATATGCGTCGCGGAAGTTAGAATAACAATGATCCAGGGTTTTACCAGCCCTGGTAGCACAATCGATATGCTGATAAAATTTAGGGAGTTTTGTTTTCAGATTAGCCTTGTGAAAATCCCCAGCTACGATGAATGCAGCCTCAGGGTGTGTGGTTTCCAGTTTACATAGAGTCAGTCAGCCCAACCACTCACTGGACCCATATGTTCACTTGGCTACATATGCGTCTCTCTAATATCAATATGCCTCGTCCATTACTGTCCTGGTTAGTGATTACTGTCTTATTTCACTGTAGAGCCTCTAGCCCTGCTCAATATGCCTTAACCAACCATGTTGTTCCACCTCCTACCATATGCGATGACATCACCTGGTTTAAATGTCTCTAGAGACTATATCTCTCTCATCATTACTCATTACCTAGGTTTACCTCCCATGTACTCACATCCTGCCTTACCTTTGTCTGTACACTATGCCTTGAATCTATGCTATCGTGCACAGAAACCTGCTCCTTCTACTCTCTGTTCCGAATGTGCTAGACGGCCAGTTCGTGTAGCATTCAGCCATACCCTTATCCTACTTCTCCTCTGTTCCTCTGGGGATGTAGAGGTTAATCCAGGCCCTACAGTGCCTAGCTCCACTCCCACTCCCCAGGTGCTCTCATTTGTTAACTTCTGTAACCGTAAAAGCCTTGGTTTCCTGCATGTTAACATTAGAAGCCTACTCCCTAAGTTTGTTTTACTCACTGCTTTAGCACACTCTGCCAACACGGATGTCTCAGCCGTGTCTGAATCTTGGCTTAGGAAAACCCCCAAAAACACTGAAATCTCCATGGCTAACTATAACATTTTCCGCCAAGATAGAACTGCCAAAGGGGGCGGTGTTGCAATCTACTGCAGAGATAGCCTGCAGAGTTCTATATTACTATCCAAGTCTGTACACAAACAATTCGAGCTTCTACTTCTAAAAATTCACCTTTCCAGAAACAAGTCTCTCACTATTGCCGCTTGCTATAGACCACCCTCTGCCCCCAGCTGTGCCCTCGATACCATATGTGAATTGATTGCCCCCCATCTATCTTCTGAGCTCGTGCTACTAGGTGACCTAAACTGGGACAGTCAATGAATGAACCTACCAGGTACAACTCCAAATCCGTAAACACCCTCATAGATGTCATCCTAACTAACTCGCACTCCAAATACACCTCTGCTGTTTTCAATCAAGACCTCAGCAATCACTGCCTCATTGCCTGCATCCGTAATGGGTCTGCGACCAAACGACCACCCCTCATCACTGTCAAACGCTCCCTAAAACACTTCTGCGAGCAGGCCTTTCTAATCAACCTGGTCGGGATATCCTGGAATGACATTGACCTCATCCCGTCAGTAGATGATGCCTAGCTATTCTTTAAAAGTTCCTTCCTCACCATCTTAACTTCTCTAGGGTAGGGGGCAGCATTCGGAATTTTGGATGAAAAGCATGCCCATATAAAACTGCCTGCTACTCGGGCCCAGAATATATAATATGCATATAACTGGTAGAGTTGGATAGAAAACACTCTAAAGTTTCCAAAACTGTTAAAATAGTGTATGTGAGTATAACAGAACTGATTTGGCAGGTGAAAACCTGAGGAAAATTCATTCAGGAGTAGGATTTATTTTTGGTTTTGTAGTTTTCTATTCAATGCCATTACAGTATCCATTGACTTAGGACTCAAATTGCAGTTCCTATGCCTTCCACTAGATGTCAACAGTCTTTAGAAATTGTTTCAGGCTTGTATTCTGAAAAATTAGGGAGTAAGAGCAGTCTGAATGAGTGGACCCTGCCGTGTCACAGAGTTTTTTCATACGCACGACCGAGAGAGTGCCTTTCATGTTTACCTTTTATATTGATGACGTTATTGTCCGCTTGAAATATTATCGATTATTTAGGCTAAAAACAACCTGAGGATTGAATATGAACATCGTTTGACATGTTTCAATGAACTTTACGGATACAATTTGGATTTTTTGTCTGCCTGTTGTGACTGCGTTTGAGCCTGTGGATTACTGTAGAAAACGCGCAAACAAAACTGAGGTTTTTGGATATAAAGAGAGACTTTATCGAACAAAAGGAACATTTATTGAGTAAATGAATGTCTTCTGAGTGCAACCATATAAAGATCATCAAAAGTAAGTGATTCATTTTATCTCTATTTCTGACTTGTGTAACTCTTCTACTTGGCTGGTTACTGTTTGTAATGATTTGTCTGCTGGGCTATGTTCTCAAATAATCGTAAGTTATGCTTTCGCCGTAAAGTATTTTTTAAATCTGACACCGTGGTTGGATTCACAAGAAGTTAATCTTTAAACCTATGTAAAATATGTTTTGTTTTCTGAACTTTTATAATGAGTATTTCTGTATTTGAATTTGGCGCTCTGCAATCTCACTGGATGTTGGCCAGGTGGGACGCTAGCGTTCCAAAAATACCCTAGAGAGGTTTTAAATAAGCATGCCTCGTTCAAAAAATGCAGAACTAGGAATAGACATAGTCCTTGGTTCACTCCAGACCTGTCTGCCCTTGACCAGCACAAAAACATCCTGTGGCGTTTTGCATTAGCATCGAATAGCCCCCGTGATATGCAACTTTTCAGGGAAGTTAGGAACCAATATACACAGGCAGTTAGGAAAGCTAAGGCTAGCTTTTTCAAATAGAAATTTGCATCCTGTAGTACTAACTCAAAAAGGTTCTGGGGCACTGTAAAGTCCATGGAGAATAAGAGCACCTCCTCCCAGCTGCCCACTGCTCTGAGGCTAGGAAATACTGTCACCACCAATAAATCCACTTTAATTGAGAATTTCAATAAGCATTTATTAAGCAGCTACCCCTACCCCGGTCAACTGCCCGGCACCCTCCACAGCAATCCACCAAAGCCCCCACCATGTCTCCTTCACCCAAATCCAGATAGCTTATGTTCTGAAAGAGCTGAACAATCTAGACCCCTACAAATCAGCCGGGCTAGACAATCTGGACCCTCTCTTTCAAAAATGATTTGCCGAAATTGTTGCAACCCCTATTAATAGCCTGTTCAACCTCTCTTTCGTATTGTCTGAGTTTCCCAAAGATTGGAAAGCTGCTGCGGTCATCCCCCTCATCAAAGGGGGTGATACTCTAGACCCAAACTGCTACAGACCAATATCTATCCTACCCTGTCTTTCTAAGTTCTTCGAAAGCCAAATTAACAAACAGATTACAGACCATTTCGAATCCCACCGTATCTTCTCCGCTATGCAATCTGGTTTCAGAGCTGGTCATGGGTGCACAGCCACGCTCAAGGTTCTAAATGACATCATAACCGCCATCGATAAGAGACATTACTGTGCAGCCGTATTCATTGACCTGGCCAAGGCTTTCGACTCTGTCAATCACCACATTCTTATTGGCAGACTCAACAGCCTTGGTTTCTCAAATGATTGCCTCGCCTGGTTTACCAACTACTTCTCAGACAGAGTTCAGTGTGTCAAATAGGAAGGCCTGTTGTCCGGACCTCTGGCAGTCTCTATGGGGGTGCCACAGGGTTCAATTCTTGGACCGACTCTCTTCTCTGTATACATCAATGATGTTGCTCTTGCTGCTGGTGAGTCTCTGATCCACCTCTACGCAGACGACACCATTCTGTATACTTCTGGCCCCTCTTTGGACACTGTGTTAACTAACCTCCAGACGAGCTTCAATGCCATACAACTCTCCTTCTGTGGCCTCCAACTGCTTTAAATGCAAGTAAAACTAAATGCATGCTATTCAACCGATCACTGCCCGCACCTGCTCGCCCGTCCAGCATCACTCCTCTGGACAGCTCTGACTTAGAATACGTCGACAACTACAAATACCTAGGTGTCTGGTTAGACTGTAAACTCTCCTTCCAGACTCACATTAAGCATCTCCAATCCAAAATTAAATCTAGAATTGGCTTCCTATATCGCAACAAAGCATCCTTCACTCATGATGCCAAACATACCCTCGTAAAACTGACCATCCTACCGATCCTCGACTTCGGTGATGTCATCTATAAAATAGTCATCTATAAAATAACCTCCAACACTCTACTCAACAAACTGGATGCAGTCTATCACAGTGCCATCCGTTTTGTCACCAAAGCCCCATACACTACCCACCATTGAGACCTGTACGCTTCTCGTTGGTTGGCCCTCGCTTCATACTCGTCGCCAAACCCACTGGCTACAGGTCATCTACAAGTCTCTGCTAGGTAAAGCCCCTGTAACGGTTGTCCTCCTCCTCTTCGTCCGAAGAGGAGGAGTAGGGATTGGACAAAAGCGCAGCGTTTGTATATGACATAATGAATTTATTAAATTAAAGACGAAACACGAAGAACACTTGAATAACTTACAAAGTAACAAAACTAACGTAGACAGACCTGAACTAGAGAACTTACATATACACGAAGAACGCACGAACAGGTACAGACTACACAAACGAACGAACAAACGAAACAGTCCCGTGTGGTGCACATACACAGACACGGAAGACAACCACCCACAAACAAACAGTGTGAACAGCCTACCTTTATATGGTTCTCAATCAGAGGAAACGTCAAACACCTGTCACTGATTGAGAACCATATAAGGCTAATTACCAATGACCTAAACATAGAAACACAAAACATAGAATGCCCACCCCAACTCATGCCCTGACCAACTAAACACATACAAAAATAACAGAAAACAGGTCAGGAACGTGACAGCCCCGCCTTATCTCAGCTCACTGGTCACCATAGCAGCACCCACTCGTAGCACGCGCTCCAGCAGGTATATCTCACTGGTCATCCCCAAAGCCAATTCCTCTGTTGGTCGTCTTTCCTTCCAGTTCTCTGCTGCAAATGACTGGAATGAACTGCAAAAATCTCTGAAGCTGGAGACTCATATCTCCCTCACTAGCTTTAAGCGCCAGCTGTCAGAGCGGCTCACAGATCACTGCACCTGTACATAGCCCATCTGTAAACAGCCCATCTATCTACCTACTTCATCCCCATACAGTATTTATTTATTTATCTTGCTCCTTTGCACCCCAGTATCTCTACTTGCACATCTTCTGCACATCTACCATTCCAGTGTGTAATTGCTATATTGTAATTACTTCTCCACCATGGTTTATTTATTGCCTTAACTCCCTTGTCTTACCTCATTTGCACTCACTGTATATAGACTTTTTGTTTTATTTTGTTCTACTGTATTATTGACTATGTTTTGTTTATTCCATGTGTAACTCTGTGTTGTTTTATGTGTCGAATTGCTATGCTTTATCTTGGCCAGGTCGCAGTTGCAAATGAGAACTTGTTCTCAACTAGCCTACCTGGTTAAATAAAGGTGAAATAAAATAAATAAAATAAAAAATCCAGCAAAACTGTCACCATCGTCAAGGGCACCAGCGCCTCATGACACTCACCTGGACTCCATCACCTCCTTGATTATCTTCCCTCTATCTGTCACTCCCCTTGGTTCTTTACTCAGGTGTTAGTGACTCTGTTTCATGTCGGTGCATTGTTTGTGTTTCGTCTTTGTTTTGTTTATTTATTGCAACACGCACTCCCTGTACTTGCTTCCGACTCTCAGCGCACTCGTTACAGACACAAAAACATCCAACTTGTCTAGAGTATTTTGTCTTGTCGACATTTGGAAGGTTAACTGACAAATGTGACCGACCGGCTTTATTTGGTCTTATGTAGCAAAATTTGAAATAGTGTTTTTTACATTGGATAAAAGTAGGGACTTTAATGTTTTGGTAAACCTACTGGAGAGCTCTTCTTTGTCTACACCTATTTTTTATTTTTATTTTATTTTATTTAACCTTTATTTAACCAGGTAGGCAAATTGAGAACACGTTCTCATTTACAATTGCGACCTGGCCAAGATAAAGCAAAGCAGTTCGACACATACAACAACACATAGTTACACATGGAGTAAAAACAAACATATAGTCAATAATACAGTGAAAAAAAAAAAAATAGAAAAACAAATAAGTCTATATACAATGTGAGCAAGTGAGGTGAGATAAGGGAGGTGAAGGCAAACAGATATATGTATAAATAAATAAAAATATAAAAAGGCCATGGAGGCGAAGTGAGTACAACACAGCAAGTAAAATAAAAACTAAAAAAAACACTGGAATGGTTGGTTTGCATTGGAAGAAAGTGCAAAGTAGAGACAGAAATAATGGGGTGCAAAGGAGCAAAATAAATTAATAAATAAATACAGTAGGTAAAGAGGTAGTTGTTTGGGCTAAATTGTAGATGGGTTATGTACAGGTGCAGTAATCTATGAGCTGCTCTGACAGCTGGTGCTTAAAGCTAGTGAGGGAGATAGGTGTTTCCAGTTTCAGAGATTTTTGTAGTTCGTTCCAGTCATTGGCAGCAGAGAACTGGAAGGAGAGGCGTCCAAAGGAAGAATTGGTTTTGGGGGTGACTAGAGAGATATACCTGCTGGAGCGCGTGCTACGGGTAGGTGCTGCTATGGTGACCAGCGAGCTGAGATAAGGGGGGACTTTACCTAGCAGGGTCTTGTAGATGACCTGGAACCAATGGGTTTGGCGACGAGTATGAAGCGAGGGCCAGCCAACGAGAGTGTACAGGTCGCAGTGGTGGGTAGTATATGGGGCTTTGGTGACAAAACGGATGGCACTGTGATAGACTGCATCCAATTTATTGAGTAGGGTTTTGGAGGCTATTTTGTAAATGACATCACCGAAGTCGAGGATTGGTAGGATGGTCAGTTTTACAAGGGTATGTTTGGCAGCATGAGTAAAGGATGCTTTGTTGCGGAATAGGAAGCCAATTCTAGATTTGACTTTGGATTGGAGATGTTTGATGTGGATCTGGAAGGAGAGTTTACAGTCTAACCAGACACCTAGGTATTTGTAGTTGTCCACATATTCTAAGTCAGAGCCGTCCAAAGTAGTGATGTTGGACAGGCGGGCAGGAGCAGGCAGCGATCGGTTGAAGAGCATGCATTTGGTTTTACTTGTATTTAAGAGCAGTTGGAGGCCACGGAAGGAGAGTTGTATGGCATTGAAGCTCGCCTGGAGGGTTGTTAACACAGTGTCAAAAGAAGGGCCAGAAGTATACAGAATAGTGTCGTCTGCGTAGAGGTGGATCAGAGAATCACCAGCAGCAAGAGCGACATCATTGATGTAAACAGAGAAGAGAGTCGGTCCAAGAATTGAACCCTGTGGCACCCCCATAGAGACTGCCAGAGGCCCGGACAACAGACCCTCCGATTTGACACACTGAACTCGATCAGAGAAGTAGTTGGTGAACCAGGCGAGGCAATCATTAGAGAAACCAAGGCTGTCGAGTCTGCCAATGAGGATGTGGTGATTGACAGAGTCAAAAGCCTTGGCCAGGTCAATGAATACGGCTGCACAGTATTGTTTCCTATCGATGGCGGTTACGATATCGTTTATGACCTTGAGCGTGGCTGAGGTGCACCCATGACCAGCTCTGAAACCAGATTGCATAGCGGAGAAGGTGTGGTGTGATTCGAAATGGTCGGTAATCTGTTTGTTGACTTGGCTTTCGAAGACCTTAGAAAGGCAGGGTAGGATAGATATAGGTCTGTAGCAGTTAGGGTCAAGGGTGTCCCCCCCTTTGAAGAGGGGGATAACCGCAGCTGCTTTCCAATCTTTGGGGATCTCAGACGACACGAAAGAGAGGTTGAAGAGGCTAGTAATAGGGGTGGCAACAATTTCAGCAGATAGTTTTAGAAAGAAAGGGTCCAGATTATCTAGCCCGGCTGATTTGTAAGGGTCCAGATTTTGCAGCTCATTAAGAACATCAGCTGACTGTATTTGGGAGAAAGAGAAATGGGGAAGGCTTGGGCGAGTAGCAGAGGGGAGGGCAGTGCTGTTGTCCCGGGTAGGGGTAGCCAGGTGGAAAGCATGGCCAGCCGTAGAAAAATGCTTATTGAAATTCTCAATTATAGTGGATTTGTCGGTGGTGACAGTGTTTCCTATCTTCAGGGCGGTTGGAAGCTGGGAGGAGGTGTTCTTATTCTCCATGGACTTTACGGTGTCCCAGAACTTTTTTGAATTTGTGTTGCAGGAAGCAAATTTCTGCTTGAAAAAGCTAGCCTTGGCTGTTCTAACTGCCTGTGTATATTGGTTTCTGGCTTCCCTGAAAAGTTGCATATCACGGGGGCTGTTCGATGCTAATGCAGAACGCCATAGGATGTTTTTCTGTTGGTTAAGGGCAGTCAGGTCAGGAGAGAACCAAGGGCTATATCTGTTCCTGGTTCTAAATTTCTTGAATGGGGCATGCTTATTCAAGATGGTGAGGAAGGCATTTTTAAAAAATGACCAGGCATCCTCTACTGACGGGATGAGATCAATATCCTTCCAGGATACCCCGGCCAGGTCAATTAGGAAGGCCTGCTCGCTGAAGTGTTTCAGGGAGCGTTTGACAGTGATGAGTGGAGGTCGTTTGACCGCTGACCCATTACGGATGCAGGCAATGAGGCAGTGATCGCCGAGATCTTGGTTAAAAACAGCAGAGGTGTATTTGGAGGGCAAGTTTGTTAGGATGATATCTATGAGGGTACCCGTGTTTACGGAATTGGGGTGGTACCTGGTAGGTTCATTAATAATTTGTGTGAGATTGAGGGCATCAAGCTTAGATTGTAGGGTGGCTGGGGTGTTGAGCATGTTCAAATTTAGGTCGCCTAGCAGCACGAGCTCTGAAGATAGATGGGGGGCAATCAGTTCACATATAGTGTCCAGAGCACAGCTGGGGGCAGAGGGTGGTCTATAGCAGGTGGCAACGGTGAGAGACTTGTTTTTAGAGAGGTGGATTTTTAAAAGTAGAAGTTCAAATTGTTTGGGAACAGACCTGGATAGTATAACAGAACTCTGCAGGCAGTCTTTGCAGTAGATTGCAACACCGCCCCCTTTGGCCGTTCTATCTTGTCTGAAAATATTGTAATTGGGGATAAAAATGTCTGAATTTTTGGTGGTCTTTCTAAGCCAGGATTCAGACACGGCTAAAACATCCGGGTTGGTAGAGTGTGCTAAAGCAGTGAACAAAACAAACTTAGGGAGGAGGCTCCTAATGTTAACATGCATGAAGCCAAGGCTATTACGGTTACAGAAGTCATCAAAAGAGAGCGCCTGGGGAATAGGAGTGGAGCCAGGTACTGCAGGGCCTGGATTCACCTCTACATCACCAGAGGAACAGAGGAGAAGTAGGATAATGGTACGGCTAAAAGCTATGAGAATTGGTCGCCTAGAGCTACCAGAGCAGAGAGTAAAAGGAAGTTTCTGGGGGCGATAAAATAGTTTAAAGGAATAATGTACAGACAAAGGTATGGTAGGATGTGAATACAGTGGAGGTAAACCTAGGTATTGAGTGATGATGAGAGAGATCTTGTCTCTAGAAACATCATTGAAACCAGGTGATGTCATCGCATATGTGGGTGGTGGAACTGCAGGGTTGGATATGGTATAGAGAGCAGGGCTAGAATCTCTACAGTGAAATAAGCCAATAAACACTAACCAGAACAGCAATGGACAAGGCATATTTACATTAAGGAGAGGCAAGCTTAATCGAGTGATAAATAAGGGTCCAGTGAGTAGAGGTTGGTTGGGGTCGTGGCGATCCAGACAGCTGGCCGGGTATATATGGCTATTGGTAGCAGCATAGGATGGAGGTCTGTTTGTAGATACCTCGTGCGTTTCCGTCGGTAGGTTCCGTGTAGTGGGGTTTTGTTCAGATAGCAGCCGATAAGACAGCATCGTTCACACCCTCTTAAGCCTTAGCCCCACCCATCTCTAAGGATTCTCATGTGAGGCCATGTACAAAACAACCAAAGATTTCAAGACTAAAGGCTGGTTTATACTACATCTATCGACAGTTGTCGCAGTGACATCATGAACATTCTATTGTCGTCCAACATCACACTTGTCATTATCGTTATGAAAAAGTATAAACACAAACTACAGGTTGCATGACAACAGCAGCCTGGTGGTACAAAATAGCATAACTTGTGTTTTTTAACACCAATAAACCCACCCATTTAAAAATGAATTTAGTAGATGTCAATCTAGGAAACCAGGCAACTAAAAGCAACTTTCGAAACAATCTTTTGATTTGTTTCTATCTTGTTAGCGAGCTAATGTTAAGTTCGCTGGCTAGCCATTTCAAATACTGACCATATCATATACAGTTGATGTCGGAAGTTTACATACACTTTAGCCAAATACATTTAAACTCAGTTTGTCACAATTCCTGACATTTTATCCGAGTAAAAATTCCCTGTCTTAGGTCAGTTGGGATCACCACTTTATTTTAACTTTTACTTGGTACTCATCCAGGATCTGGGAGCACCCTCATCAGTAAAAAAGCTGACTAGCATAGCCTAGCATAGCGCCACAAGTAAATACTAGCATCTAAATATCATGAAATCACAAGTCCAAGACACCAGATGAAAGATACACATCTTGTGAATCCAGCCATCATTTCTGATTTTTTAAATGTTTTACAGGGAAGACACAATATGTATTTCTATTAGCTAACCACGATAGCAAAAGACTAAACTTTTTTTCCCACCATTTTTTTACTGCATAGGTAGCTATCACAAATTCGACCAAATATAGATATAAATAGTCACTAACCAAGAAACAACTTCATCAGATGACAGTCTGATAACATATTTATTGTATAACATGTTTTGTTTGAAAAATGTGCATATTTCAGGTATAAATCATAGTTGTACATCGCAGCCACCATCACAAAATCTCACCAAAGCAGCTAGAATAACTACAGAGACCAACGTGAATTACCTAAATACTCATCATAAAACATTTATGAAAAATACACAGCGTACAGCAAATGAAAGACAAACATCGTGTGAATCCAGCCAATATTTCAGATTTTTTAAGTGTTTTACAGCAAAAACACAATATAGCATTATATTAGCTTACTACAATAGCCAACCACACAGCAGCATTGATTCATGCACGTTAGCGATAGCGAATAAACCAGCAAAAGATATTACATTTTTCACTAACCTTCTCAAAACTTCATCAGATGACAGTCCTGTAACATCATATTACACAATACATATATGGTTTGTTCGAAAATGTGCATATTTAGCGGCACAAATCGTGGTTAAACAATGAGAATAGTAGCCAAACTGCAAACAAAATGTCGGGAGAAATCTTGGGAGAGGCACCTAATCTAATCAATAACTAATCATAAACTTGACAAAAAAATACAGGTTGGACAGCAAATGAAGGATACATTAGTTCTTAATGCAACCGCTGTGTTAGATTTTTAAAATTAACGTTACTACGACATACAGCGTGCGTTAAAGCGAGACCGCACCGAAATTAATGGCGGAATAATAGTTTAACATTTTTCAACAGAAATACGATTTAACATCATAAATAGTTCTTACTATTTGATGAGCTTCCATCAGAATCTTGGGCAAGTTGTCCTTGGTCCAGAATAATCGTTGCTCGGTTGTAGATTGTCGTCTTCAACTTTGGAATTAGCAGCAAACATTAGCCATGTGGCGAAGACATGTCCAACTCACCATAACGCAGCACAAATAAAATACCGAAAATCGCAATATACTGATATAAACTGATATAACCCGGTTTAAAATCACTACATTATGATGTTTTTAACACCTATATCGAATAAAATCAGAGCCGGATATATCTAACGCCTATAACGAGAGCTTTTCAGAATGCAATCCTGAGGTCTGTCTTGCGTCATGACGAACGTTGAAAAGACTGCACACCCGGTTACAAGAGCTTTTGCACGGCCTCAGATCTACCTAGACACCCCATTCCAATTCTCACTGCTTACTGACATCTAGGGGAAGGCGTATGCAGTGCATGTCGACCCATAGATTACATGCAAATTAATAAACTGACCCTGGAACAGAGTGCCCGATTTCAGATTTCTCACTTCCTGACAGGAAGTTTGCTGCAAAATGAGTTCTGTTTTACTCACAGATATAATTCAAACGGTTTTAGAAACTAGAGAGTGTTTTCTATCCAATAGTAATAATAATATGCATATTGTACGAGCAAGAATTGAGTAGGAGGCAGTTTAATTTGGGAACGTTTTTTTACAAAGTCGAAATGGCTCCCGCCCTATTGAGAAAATGTTGTTAAGAATGTGACATGTCAGAATAATAGTAGTGAGAATGATTTATTTCAGATTTTATTTATTTCATCACATTCCCAGTGGGTCAGAAGTTTACATACGCTCAATTAGTATTGGTAGCATTGCCTTTAAATTGCTTAACTTTGGTCAAACGTTTCGGGTAGCCTTCCACAAGCTTCCCACAATAAGTTGGGTGAATTTTGGCCCGTTCCTCTTGACAGAGCTGGTGTAACTGAGTCAGACTTGCTCGCACACGCATTTTCATTTCTGCCCACAAATGTTCTATGGGATTGAGGTCAGGGCTTTGTGATAGCAACTCCAATAGCTTGACTCTGTTGTCCTTAAGCCATTTTGCCACAACTTTGGAAGTATGCTTGGGGTCATTGTCCATTTCCAAGACACATTTGCGACCAAGCTTTAACTTCCTGGCTGATGTCTTGAGATGTTGCTTCAATATATCCACATAATTTCCTCCCTCATGATGCCATCTATTTTGTGAAGTGCACCAGTCCCTCCTGCAGCAAAGCACCCCCACAACATGATGCTGCCACCCCTATGCTTCACGGTTGGGATGGGGTTCTTCGCATTGCAAGCCTCACCCTTTTTCCTCCAAACGATGGTCATTATAGCCAAACAGTTCTATTTTTGTTTCGTCAGACCAGAGGACATTTCTCCAAAAAGTACGAACTTTGTCCCCATGTGCAGTTGCAAACCGTAGTCTGGCATTTTTATGGCGGTTTTTAAGCAGTGGCTTCTTCCTTGCTGAGCGGCCTTTCAGGTTATGTCGATATAGGACTCATTTTACTGTGGATATAGATACTTTGTACCTGTTTCCTACAGCATCTTCACAAGGTCCTTTGCTATTTTTCTGGGATTGGGCTGTGTGGTCCCATGGTGTTTATACTTGCGTACTATTGTTTGTACAGATGAACGTGGTACCTTCAGGCGTTTGGAAATTGCTCCCAAGGATAAACCAGACTTGTGGAGGTCTACATTTTTTTTCTAAGGTCTTGGCTGATTTCTTTTAATTTTCCCATGATGTCAAGCAAAAAGGCCCTGAGTTTGAAGGTTGGCCTTGAAATACATCCACAGGTACACCTCCAATTGACTCAAATGATGTCAATTAGCCTATCAGAAGCTTTTAAAGCCATGACATAATTTTCTGGAATTTTCCGAGCTGTTTTTTTTTTTTTTTTTTTTTTTTTTTTTTTTTAGGGGTGGATCAGCTTAGTATTGCGGAAAGAATGATGCTTCCAATGTAATTGTCTGCATCATTTCCATTCCCCCATATTTTTTGGGGTAAATATATATATCCATACACGTATGCATACATATACACATATATACATACACATACCTATATAGACATACATACTTTTTTAAAGAATATGCCTTTATTATTATTCCCCGCGACCCTACCACCAATCCCCCAATTGGAGTAAACTTATAAACACTTCTGCTTTTACCTTCAATTTCTACATCTTATACCTATCTTACAGACACAGTCCACTTTACAATAGTTCTCTCTTATTTGTTCTTAGTCCTTCCTCTATTTCTGTTGTCCATCCAATTTTATTTCCACTTGTAACTGTGCTATTTCACAAAAGCTCCGCACCTATACACATTTCACAGATCCCGTATGCCCTATATTGTTTATCTTGTTATTAGTCCCACCCTTCAGCTCCACCCAACCCCTCCCATCTATCTTCCAACATCATCCATTTCGGATTTCTATTTGCCATACATTTCTCAACTGTGCTGTGATGCTTCACAAAAGACCTGAACCTTCCTATTCTCATAGCTTCTACAGATTGTAAATTAAAAATAAACATCTTTGCCAAAATAATTATTATATTATTGATTGATTGACTATGGCTTTTCAAATCCCCCAGTATTGCTATCTGTAGCGTTAGTTTTAGGCAAATGTTGCAATTCTTCAGCCATTCCTGGACCTGTGACCAAAAACGAGCTACATATGGACAATACCAAAATAAATGATCTAATGACTCTGCCTCCTCACAACAGAATCTGCAGAGCTGGGAAGATTGTATACCCCATATATATAACATTCTATTAGTTGCAAGAATTTTGTACAGTAATTTATATTGAAAAATTCGAAGTTTTGAATCCGGCGTTGTTTTGCGTATCAATTCATAAACCATGTGCCATGGAATGGGTACATCGAAAATCTCTTCCCAACTATTTTGCAATTTGTATGGCACAGCTGTTAGTTTTTTGGTCCTTAAATGAAATTGGTATATGTTTTTATTTATCACACTTTTCTTTAACCATTTTTGTTCTTTAATACAGGGCCGACATACAAGTTCCTTACTTTTTTCCCCTTCTACTTGCCTCTTCCATTTTTGTGGTAATGCTGCAATTAATTGGTTGTAATTTTGGGTAGAGCAGACTTTTCCATATGTCTGTGTTAGCTGCATGTGTGACATAACTCCACCAGTCCTATTTATGATATCATTCACAAAAATTATACCTTTTTTAAACATTTTTTCGATAAATACAGTTTTTTATCAATTATTATATTTGAATTTAACCACAATATTTGTTGTACTATTTGTTCCGTCCTTTCAGGTGGATTAAACTGAAATTGCAACCAACTTTCTAAGGCTTGTTTAAAGAATAAGGATATTTTGGAGATCATTTCCTTTTCAAACAACCGAAAATGAGCAGGTGTAATCTGAATAAAGGGAAAAAGGCCCTTCTTGAACATAGGATGAGACATTCGTACCAGTTTACTAGAGAACCAGTTTGGATTTAAGTATAACTTTTGTATGACCGATGCCTTTAGTGAGAGGTCTAATGCTTTAATATTTAATAATTTCTGCCCTCCGAATTCATATTCGTTATATAAATAGGCCCTTTTAATTTTATCTGGCTTGCCGTTCCAAATAAAATTGAATATTTTTTGTTCATATAATTTAAAAAACAGGTCACTAGGTGTAGGCAAAACCATAAGCAAATAGGTAAACTGTGATATGACTAAAGAGTTAATTAGGGTGATTTTTCCACAAATAGACAGGTATTTTCCTTTCCATGGTAGCAAGATCTTATCTATTTTTGCTAACTTTCTATAAAAATTTATTGGAGTGAGATCATTTCTTTCTTTTGGGATTTTTATACCGAGTATGTCCACATCTCCGTCAGACCATTTAATTGGTAAACTACATGGCAATATAAAATGTGTATTTTTTAGTGATCCAATACGTAATATGGTACATTTATCATAATTTGGTTTTAATCCAGAGAGGATAGCAAAGGTATCTAGATCCTCTATGAGGCCCTGGAGAGACTCTAGTTGTGGTTTTAAAAGAAAACATGAATCATCAGCGTACAATGACACCTTAGTTTTTAAGCCATGGATTTCTAATCCTTTAATATTAATGTTTGATCTAATTTTAACAGCTAACATTTCGATGGCAATAATAAATAGATATGCCGATAGTGGACAACCTTGTTTTACTCCTCTAGATAGTTTAAAACTTTCTGAGATGTAGCCATTATTTACTATTTTACACCTAGGGTTACTATACATAATTTTAACCCATTTTATAAGAGATTCCCCAAAATTGAAATATTCTAGGCATTTATATATAAACTCCAGTCGTACTTTATCAAAAGCCTTTTCAAAATCAGCTATGAAAACCAGGCCTGGTGTCCCCGATATCTCATAGTGTTCTATTGTTTCCAGTACTTGCCTTATATTATCTCCAATGTATCGTCCATGTAAAAAACCTGTCTGATTAGGATGAATAATATCTGACAAAACTTTTTTTATTCTATGCGCCAAGCATTTTGCTAGGATTTTTGCATCACAACACTGAAGTGTAAGAGGTCTCCAATTTTTTAATTGGACTGGATCTTTATATATACCACTTGGGTCCTGTTTCAGTAATAACGATATCAGACCTTCTTGTTGTGTGTCTGATAATCTACCATTTATATAGGAGTGGTTAAAACAAGTTAATAATGGTCCTTTGAGTATATCAAAAAACGTTTTGTATACTTCCACTGGTATGCCATCCAGCCCTGGAGTTTTCCCATCTTTAAAGGCCCCAATTGCAACAAGCAGTTCCTCCTCTGTAATTTGGCCTTCACATGAGTCTTTCTGTTCAGATGTTAATTTTACATTATTAATAGGAAAAAAATCCATACAATTAGTTTCAGTTAGTGGAGATGGAGGAGCCTGAAACGAAAACATATTCTTAAAGTACTTTACTTCCTCTTTCAAAATATCATTTGGTGAATCATGCGTGACTCCATCATTTGTCACAAGTTTTAATACATTTTTTTTGGTAGCATTTCTATATTGAAGATTGAAAAAGAATTTGGTGCATTTTTCCCCATATTCCATCCAGTTCGCTTTATTTTTATAATATATTACACTGGATCTTTCTTGAATAAGTTCCTCCATTTCTTTTTGTTTTTCCTCTAAATTATTCTGTGCCTCTATGGTACCGTTTTTATTGCTATCTAACTGTACTGTTAGTCCTTCAATTTCCTTTGTTAATATGGACTCTTTTGATCTAAATTGCTTTTGTTTTATAGATGAGTACTGAATTGTATGGCCTCTAAAGGCACACTTAAAAGTGTCCCATACAATAAGGGGATCTGCTGTACCTATGTTATGTCTGAAAAAGTCAGTTATAAAATCTTCTGTCCTAGTTCTAAACAATTTATCATCTAGTAGACTTTGATTAAATTTCCAATATCCTCGCCCACGTGGAAATTCTGTAAGAGAAATGTATATGCCAATTATGTGATGATCCGACCGCATTCTATCCCCTATCAACACTTTTTTAACTTTTGGTGCCAGAGAGAATGGAATAAGAAAGTAGTCAAGACGACTAGCTTGATTCAGCCTCCGCCATGTATATCTCACTAAATCAGGGTATTTAAGTCTCCATATATCCACTAATTCCAATATATCCATGACATTCATGATTTCCTTAAGTGCCTGAGGGTGATAATTTGTAGTGTGATTTCCTTTCCGGTCTATAGAGCTATTTAAGACCGTATTAAAATCTCCCATTATAATAATAGAGTCTAGTGTTGCTTGTAGAGTTGATAAGTTCTTATATATATTTTCAAAGAAGCTTGGATCATCATTATTCGGACCGTATAGGTTAACAAGCCATATTTGTTTATTGTCCAATAACATATTTAAAATAATCCATCTACCTTGAGGATCTGTTTGGACAATTTGCACATTTGGATCAAAATTATTGTTAATTAAGATCATCACCCCTTTTGAATTTCTTTGCCCATGGGAGAAATATATTTTGCCCACCCAGTTCTTTTTCCACAAAACTTCATCTAAAACTGTTGAATGGGTTTCCTGTAAACAATAAATATTATAATCCTTCTCTTTTAGCCAGGTAAATACTGATCGTCTTTTCTTATTATCTGCTAAGCCATTACAATTGTAACTGGCTATACTTATTTCACCACTTACCATGAGACACACCTTCATTCTTTTAATCAGAATATATTTTTGTAAACGTACTATTAAAAAGTAACATAATGATTGAGTGTCTATATAGTTGTACCATGATATTTGCATTTCTACTAAGTAAACCTCCAATTGGTCCCTACTATTCCACCCGCTAAAAGGCCTCATCTCGAGATGGCTTGTCATCCCAATGCACCATCCCAGAGCCCAACTCAAGATGGGTCATGATTTCCAAATGCCATTGCAGTTGCAGCTGCATGAGAAGGCCTGCAAGACCGCGCAAAAAAATAAGCAAAAATTGAAATTTATTTACCATTGTCATATCCTAGATAATGGCCGTCAAATGTACACCCTATTCCTGAAAAAAACACCCACAATACGGCCACCAGTCATGACCATGTCCCCACGCATCTCCATGCAGTCCGACCTTGATTCTGTGCCACCAGGGCCACAATAATATACCCCCTCTCTGAATGTCCGAGTGTGACCCCCTCCCCATGGGTTACTGCAGCTAGTGTTGCCAGCACTGCCACTGCCTGGGTGGGGGTACCCCACCGGAATCCCCACCGGCTAGGTACAAGGTCGTCAAGGTTCTCATTAGCAGCTTTGAGAAATTCCTTGTATATTTTCCTCTCCCTTTAGGGGGCTTTGGCTTTGCAGGACCAACCCTGCCAAGCAGGCTCAGAATCTTGAGGGGGCAGTGCTGCTCTTGGTCTCTGACCTCATTTTAGCTGCATATAGACCGCTTACAGCGAGCACATAAAACAGTTAGGGACTTCTCCTTAATATCTGGGTCATTCAGGTGGGTGTCTAGGGTATAGGGCCATAGACAGTACCATTAAAATAGGATAATAATTAGATATAATTTATTAAGATAAAAAAAATGTAGTTTTCCATGATAGGACAATAAATAAATAAGACGTATAATTCATTATAAAAGTATATCCATCATCTGAACAACATTGAAAGCCCTCTCATACCCGGCTCACAGCAATACATTGGCTCTGGGATATGCAACCATTTCATTACTCACTCACTCAACTTTCCAAACATAACAAATAAGATAAAAAATAAAATAAACACAAACCATACCATCCACACATACTGTGCCTTCTGTTTACTTAGTTTTTATCTTCACTGTGTAAAAATAGTGCTTGTGTGTTCAATTAGTTATATGTGAAGATTTATAAAAAAGCTATATTTTTTGTTGTATTGTTACAATCAGTAACCGGGCTTGAATTGTGTTTATTTTCCTCGTCTATGAGAATTTTGTAAATTTTAAAATAACCATGGAGTAGTCTTTGTGTCTCTGAACAACTGGTTATCAATATATAGTTTATCAACGACGAGAGCTACTCGTTTCGCTTTTAATCTGTTTTCTTTGAAAATTGGATACAGAACTTTGCGCCGTTCTGCAATTTCTTTCGGAAACTGATCATTCATGCCAATTTTGGTCCCAGCAAGTCTTTTACCTAGGCTTTTAACCATTATTTTATCTTTAAATGAAGCAAATTTTGCAACGATTGGGCGTTCGTACCTCTGCCCTCTCTGTCCGAAGCGGTGAACACGTTCAAGTTGGATTTTGTCGACAACTTCGCATGGAATCTGAAGCGCTGTACGGAGGAACTCTCTAACTATAGATTCAGGAACTTCTCCTTCTTTTTCTTGGATACCTGTAAGTACCAAATTCTCTCTCATGGATCTAGTTTGAATCTCCAGTAAGGCTTCCTTCAGAACGATGTTCTCTTTTTTAATTCCATTCATTTCGGTTTGAATCTTATTGACTGTCCCTTTTAGCGCGTGTGTTTCCTTCTCCAATGTCGCAGCTTTTTCATCACTCATCTCTAGGCTTGCCTTTAACTCTTTTATATCCTTACTAAGTAATTCAAGTAAACCCAGTTTGTCATTTATTGATTTTAACAGATCAGTTTCGACCTTTACCATTCCCGGTGGTGAGAATATTAAATCGTCAGTATCTGTCGAAGAATCTCGCTTGCGTTTTGTAAACGGTTCCCCTGTCTTATTCTCCGTCATGTTTGGTTGTTGTCTGTGTTCGTAATATTTGTCGATAAATGTCTCTAGTCTTAGGATTTGTTTTGTGTTATTATCCAGATTGAAGGTTTATCACTCACCAGATTATGTAGTGCTAATATTTTAGTCTATTTAGCAGATATTTCGAATATTATGTTTTATCTTGAGGTGCTCTACATAACTTCGTTCAGTCCGCCATTACCTTTACTTTACCTTTACGTCCGCCGTCTACGTCCTACGTCCTACGTCCTTTTCCGAGCTGTTTAAAGGCACAGTCAACTTAATGCATGTAAACCTTTGACCCACTGGAATTGTGATACAGTTAATTATAAGTGAAATAATCTGTCTGTAAACAGTTAGTTTACAAACTATAGTTTGTTAACGAGAAATTTGTGGAGTGGTTGAAAAACAACTTTTAATGACTCCTAAGTGTATGTAATCTTCCGACTTCAACTGTAGCTGACAACGTCTTCCCTTTAGCTCATTTGTCTTCATTATTACAGGAAAATAAACTCACAACAAGATCATTATTTCCAATTTAATGGCGAGCCAAAATAGCGTACATGAGTGGGTGTGATGAAATAAAAGCAGGGCATTCTACTACTGCATGAATCTGCAGGTAGCTAACCAACCAGGTGCAATGTTAGCTAGCTAGCTAACATTAGGCTATAACAAGCAATGCAAATGGCACAGAGATACAAATAATAATACTACACAGATTATTCAGCACACGTAACGGTAGCTAGCGAGCCAGCCAATTAATGTTAGCTAGCTAGCTAACAGTATGCTTTAACTAGAAATGAAAACAACTTTCTGACAAAATTAGAAACTTATAATTTTTGAAAATGTAGCTAGCAAGACTATCTTACATGGATGGACACTTCTCCCTCTCTGTCACGGATGCCATGGTTGGCCTTAGTTTGAAGATGTAATCCAGAGACAGGTGTTTTATACAACAGCCTTCTGTTTGTTCTCTTTTCGACTCCCTCTGCATATTTGCAATCAAACACCAGATTTTTCTAAATTTCCTTGGCTATCATATTCTAATTCCCACTGGACATTCCAATGATTTCAAAACTCGGTCCTCCAGAAAGTGGAGATTAACACTTTTGCAGTTCTCCTACGTGATATCTTTCAAAATCTGCGTTAGAAAGGATTACCTACACATACTAACCACTATGTGAAAAAAATCAAGTTTACGTTCAAATGCCTCTTCTGTGAATTAGTGACGCACAACACACACCTAGTTTCCTGAAACGAGTCACAAATGTGCTGTTTCCATCAGGCCTTTATTAGGCTACAGATGAAATAAGTAATGATGAACTTCACAGGGTGGTGAAAGTTCAAGGTGATGCGCTTGATACTCCTTTCCAATAAATATTGAGGGTCTTGTTCTGGTGACATGATGATCGATGCTTGGCTGCCGTTTGATAAATACAAATAATCTTGCTCTTTTGTCCATAATAATCTCATCATGTAGGCTATAGGCCTATCCGCACTGTATACGCAATCTGTTGACCAGAGCACAGATACTAATTCCAGAGTTGGCATAAGACCATTTTGGGGGGACAAAACCATCAGTAGAGTTGAAAATGCAGTTTGTGTGGACCCAGCCTTTTGTGTATTTTTTTCTGTACATGGGAATTTAATTGCAAAAGTTAATTTCATGTGTATTACGTGATCACGCACAGCCTTTAATCCGCAACAAGTCAATTGTGACATTTTATAACCTCATACACTTCACTCGCATAAAAAGGTTGGACGGAAACCTGGTAAGTGTTGATTTAACACTGGAGGATTGCTGTATAGTTCTTCAGTTCTACCACCTACACAAAAACTAACTTAGCCTAACTCACAAACATGCAAACATCAATACACACACAGCCAGAACCATTACAGTATATTATACCCTTTGCTATTATAGTTAAACAATAGACATAAAATCTTTGTGAATTATTTAAACTCATGGTCATAGTAATGGTAAGCAGAAGACTAGTCTTCACGGTTGCTTGTCTCAGTTCCCTCAGTAATGGGATCAAAATCCATTCACCCCAGGGTTGTTTTTTTGACCTTTGAACTCCAAGTAGAATAGACCTTAGTCTGAATACTTTACCAGTCAGTCAGGTCATAACAGCCCAACAGCAAAAGAGTGCTTGTTATTGTATATACACTGTAACAGTAAAAGACAGGAACCTTCCTGCTAGCCATTATCTCTGTATGTTTTCTGTAAATGCAGCAGTAACTGACATATTATTAACATTCTGTAACATGATCGTATACTATTACATTTGTCTATCTGAATGTGAATAGTCATTATCTCCTAGTAGTTTCCTGATAGTCAATATGCACTCTAAATCTGGAAAAGTATGACTGGTAATAACACGACTGGTTAGTTTACATTCCCTTTCTTTAATGGTACCCTGACATTGGTTACACTCCATTCTAGGCCTGTGCAGGCGGTAGCTAGCTATGGCTGGTTGGCTGTTAGCGTTCTAGCTACCTAGCGGCTGTCATGTTGTGTAATTGATCTTGCTTTAGGGGTGAAAAGCTTTGGGTTTTGGTTAATGGTGCTTACCTGTAATGGACAGAGAGAGCTAAATGATGACTTCACTCAACATGCAAATGACTAGTACGCCATGCAGTGCATTTTATTTAGATATGATATGCATGAAGCCGGCCCGTGATATTAACTGGTGTAATTTAGCATGAAACCCAGTAAGAGGTTATTTACTGAGTCTTCAGTCTCAGCTTCAACAGTGAAGATGCGACTCTGGGCTGCTGGCCTTCTAGGTGGAGTTGCAAAGAAAAGCCATTTCTCAGACTAAGACTCAGACTAAGATGGGCAAAAGAACACAGACACTGGACAGAGGAACTCTGCCTAGAAGGCCAGCATCCCGGAGTCGCCTCTTCACTGTTGACGTTGAGACTGGTGTTTTGCGGGCACTATTTAATGAAGCTGCCAGTTGAGGACTTGTGAGGCATCTGTTTCTCAAACTAGACACTCTAATGTACTTGTCCTCTTGCTCAGTTGTGCACTGGGACCTCCCACTCCTCTTTCTATTCTGGTTGAAGCCAGTTTGCGCTGTTCTGTGAAGGGAGTAGTACACAGCGTTCTACGAGATCTTCAGTTTCTTGGCAATTTCTCGCATGGAATAGCCCTCATATCTCAGGACAAGAATAGACTGACGAGTTTCAGAAGAAAGTAATTTTGTTTCTGGCCATTTTGAGCCTGTAATCAAACCCACAAAGGCTGTTGCTCCAGATACTCAACTAGTCGAAAGAAGGCCAGTTTTATTGCTTCTTTAATCAGAACAACAATTTTCAGCTGTGCTAAAATAATTACAAAAGGGTTGTCTAATGATCAATTAGCCATTTAAAAAGGATTAGCTAACACAGCGTGCCATTGGAACACAGGAGTGATGGTTGCTGAAAGTGGGCTTCTGTACGCCTATATAGATATTCCATAAGAAATCAGCCCTTTCCAGCTACAATAGTCATTTACAACTTTAACAATGTCTACACGGTATTTCTGATCCATTTTATGTTATTTTAATGGGGAAAAATAGCTTTTCTTTCAAAAACAAGGACATTTCTTAGTGACCCCAAACTTTTGAACGATAGTGTACGCTACAACGCATGGAGCTGAGCATTCCTTTTTTCCCAAACATCTTAATGATCATAATATCCATTAAAATGTCTCTGTGTCGTAAACAGCAGCACAGGTCTTGTGATGTCTTACTGGTTGAAGACCCATCAAGTCTAAATAGGAAGGATCCTAATATGTCTGCTTCTCTTCTCAAACTTGCAGATGTGACTTCAGTTCAGCTGAAAATACACACACAAATACACACAGACATTTTGTCCTGAAACAACCACAACGTCTCTCAACACTGCTTATACCACTAAGATGCTTTGCACATACAAAACATATCCACCATCCTCCATACCATTGATCCACAGTGTATTAGTCTTAGGCTCCTCAACTCATTGTATAGTCCTTCATTATCCTTCACAGTTGCTTTATCCATAACTCAAGAGGAGGGGAGAGGTGTGTGTGTGTGTGTGTGCGTGTGCGTGTGTGCGTGTGCGTGTGTGCGTGTGCGCGTGTGCGTGTGCGCGTGTGCGTGCGCGTGCGCGCGTGCGTGTGCGTGTGCGTGTGTGCGCGTGTGCGCGCGTGTGTGTGTGTGGATTATTTCCTGACTGACAAAACGTCCATTAACAAGACTTCCTCCCCTATGTCCTGTACATACTAATCAAGCAGATATAAAATAACATTTTATTGGTCACATACACATGGTTAGCAGATGTTAATGCGAGTGTAGCGAAATGCTTGTAATGAGATTAACCTATTAGCATTTCTGACAGTCCGGACTTTAAAGCTACATTTTATCACCCCACTGGCTTCCCCTCAGTTTTATCTTTTTCACCCAAGGGAGTGACAGAGGGGGTTTTAATCTCAGTATAGACCATGTGGAACAGAAAGCCCATATGTTATTTTACGTCAGACATGTCCATCTATATTTGACAGATGCTTTGTAAATGACAGGCTCATATGAAATTATTGCCTGGTGTAGTGGCGTCACCCTGCCTGAGACCTGAAGTCGACTGTGGTCCCTACAACGACAAGCACAAGGAGTATATGAGAGCATGATATTGAATCAGGGTTACTGTAGGGTTACTATAGGGTTACAGTACATGCTACTGTATACAGTTTATGTTCTATGTTCTATATACAACCCCTTGTTTCATGACCTTACCTCACCTGCCTGACATTTTTTTGGTAATACCAAATGACCGCTTCCCATGATGTCTCTCTGAACTGAGACAAAGTTACTATGCCCCCCTCCCCCAATCACCACATACCACCACAAACACACACACAAACAGGCAGAAACATTCTTCACCTCCCAGTCTTTAGACTTGTCGGATCCTTGTCCAAATAAGCAGCAGAGTCGTCCTTGTTTTTCAACATACAATCCATTTGATTCAGGTACTCAACTCTCTGTTAAACCCCCCTCAATGTGTCTGGGTAAACACAAACTCACACATACACACCTTATGTAGCTATAGAAATTGCCCCAAGGCCTGGTAAGTTTCCCTAGACCCCTGTCTGTCTGTACTTTCCATAGAGAGATATCTGATTAGTCTGGGAAGGATGACTCTTCACTTCCGCACTTAAATGATTGTTAGATTATAGGATATTGGAAATGTGCTTCTTGTTTGACTATGAAATAGAATGACAGTCAAAGAGTCTTGTATGAAAGATATTTTTCTTTTCAACCAGATTGTGTTATTTTCTGGCTTGGCAGTTTTTCCACTCTTAATTGTGCTGTGTGTGTGAGAAAGAGAGGGATAGAGAGAGAGATGTAGGGGCTGCTCAGCCATCTGATGGTAGTGACACTCCAGCAGGACCAGGAAGACCCTCATGCATTTCTTCCAGTATTTTGCTTTTGGAAGGCAGATACGAAGGACACATTTTGAAATGAAATCGTCCATTTCATTGAAAGTCCCCCTGTCTCTCTCCCTCTCCTTCGGTGGCAGGTAACATAGCGGTTAAGAGCGTTGAGTGATGGGCCAGTAACTGAAAGATCACTGGTTTGAATCCTAGAGCCAGCAAGGTGGAAAACTCTGCCGTTCTGTCCTTGAGCAAGGCAGTTAACCCCTGACAACAACCGCTCGCCATGCACCAATGACAGCCCCCACACCTCTCTGATTCAGAGTGGTTGGATTAAATGCGGATGACACATTTCTGTTGAATGCATTCAGTTGTGCAACTTAGGTATCCCATACCTCTCTATGTGTTGTTAGAAGTACAGGCAACGACACGAGGTGAAGGAATATTGGCCAGTGTTACCTCGTGATGTATAATTTCTAGTGGAGATTGAGGAGTTAAATGAACTCTCTAGCAGTGAAATTAACACACATTGGTGTAACTGAACCCCAGTGTTGAGAGTGTGATTGTGTTTGTTTTACTCTGTGGGGACTTAAACGTTCCCATCAAAACCATGCCCAACATTATCTTATTTCCAAACATATTTAGGATTGTTTGAAATATCTGTGTTTTTGTATGTACAGTGATTGATTGATTAATCTTACGCTACATAAAGATAAATAACATACATTTTTCTAAACTAATCCAAGCAGTTGGTTAGATTTATTGCACACGTTACTGATATGGTTGTTCCATGTTAAAGTTAAAGTTGCTGTATGGAGGTGGCAGTTGTGGTTGGTTGGGGCTGTGTCCAGGGTTGTTGCTGGTGTTGGATCTGGGACTGGGAGAAAACTGGGTTGGTGTTGGGTCCAGGACTGGAAGTTGTGCTGGTACTGGGATTAAGGCTGGAAACTAGGGGTTGGTGCTTGGTCTGGTGCTGGGACTGGGGTACAACAGGAACCTGGAAACAGGAATCGGGAACTGGGGCTGCTGTAGGTCCTGGGTCGGGATCTGGGTCTGTAGAGGGGAGGAAGGATAACCTGAGGAGCAAGCAGACGCACAAGGGAGCCCTCGACCGAGAGGTCAATGGTGGTCCTCCTCTGTGTCCTGCTCGATCTGGATGAAGGTCTGATCCTTGGTCCTTCCTCATCGGGTGGTCTGGTGCTGGGGCTTGCGCTGGAAACCGGGTACTGGGTGGATGCTGGTGCGAGGACTGGTACTGGATCTGCAGAGGGTAGGAAGGACCACCTGAGGAGCAAGCATTCACTCAGAGGGAGGAAGAAGGAGAGAGATGGAGAAGGGAGCGGTGGAGAGTATGTCCATCGGCATTGGCTGGTGCTGTAGAAGGTAGAAGGCTGGAGGGAACAATCAAAGCCCAGACCTGCCTCGGAGCACTCACCAACAGTTGATTCAGTTTGCGTGCCTCTGTGGGGGAATTTCTCTGTATGTACCTTGTGCCGTCAATGGATTGATTCCCTAGCCGGGAGGACACCATGAACAGTCATCTGGAGTGTGTCTTTCTGTTCTGAGTGCATTGCCAGGGTAATGGTGATGTTCTGGACTTGATCATTTCATTGCAAATTTGGATGAGGGCTTCTAGCGGGTCGTTTGTGTTGTTGGGTGGTTCTTGGCTGTTCACAGGTCTTGGCATGTCTCCCCACTGACTGCGTGGTGTCCCTCGGTACTGACTTGGCTATAGAATGGAGGATGCTGGGTGGAGTGAAGGCAGTTCGGAGGGTCCGGGGGGTCTGGATTAAGGCTGGCTGATTTCATGCTGTGCAGAATCAGGGGCAGAGAGGCCTAATGGGGGTGGATCTGGGTCACTAAGGAGCAGGGGGGAGGAGTCAGAGGCAGTAGGGGTAGTGGTAGGGGGATCAAGGGCAGTTGGTGTGGGATGGTGGGATGCCTGTGGAAAGGTCTGGGTCTGGTTGTTGTCTGGTGGAGGGGGGTTGGTGGGTTTGGGATTTGGGTTAGTGGGTTTTTATTTTATGTATTTTATTTCACCTTTATTTAACCAGGTAGGCTAGTTGAGAACAAGTTCTCATTTGCAACTGCGACCTGGCCAAGATAAAGCAAAGCAGTTCGACACATACAACAACACAGAGTTACACATGGAATAAACAAAACATACAGTCAATAATAGAGTAGAAAAATAAGTCTATATGCAATGTGAGCAAATGAGGTGAGATAAGGGAGGTAAAGGCAAAAAAAGGCCATGGTGGCGAGGTAAATACAATATAGCAAGTAAAACACTGGAATGGTAGATTTGCAGTAGAAGAATGTGCAAAGTAGAAATAGAAATAATGGGGTGCAAAGGAGCAAAATAAATAAAGAAATACAGTAGGAGAAGTGGTAGTTGTTTGGGCTAAATTATAGATAGGCTATGTACAGGTGCAGTAATCTGTGAGCTGCTCTGACAGCTGGTGCTTAAAGCTAGTGAGGGAGATAAATATTTCCAGCTTCAGAGATCTTTGCAGTTCGTTCCAGTCATTGGCAGCAGAGAACTGGAAGGAAAGATGACCAAAGGAGGAATTGGCTTTGGGGGTGACCAGTGAGATGTACCTGTGAGATGTACCACTCGTAGCACGCGCTACACCACTGCTATGGTGACCAGTGAGCTGAGATGAGGCGGGGCTTTACCTAGCAGAGACTTGTATATAACCTGTAGCCAGTGGGTTTGGCGACGAGTATGAAGCGAGGGCCAACCAACGAGAGCGTACAGGTTGCAATGGTGGGTAGTGTATAGGGTTGGTGATGTCCACCCTTGCCCTGCCGGCATAGGAACTGGGTCAGATTCTGAATAAGCGGCCCCCTTCCTTCACAGGTTGCAGGGGCAGGTACAGTCTGAGGTGAGATGGTTGTCTTTACAGATCTCCCAGATGATGGCTGTGCAGATGGCAGCCAGATGGCCCAGTTGGCCGCAGTTCTTGCACAGTTTGAGCATGCCGTAGTAGCGGACGGAGCCTTTCTTGTTCCCCAGCGTGATGGTGCTGGGGAGGTGTTGGACTCCGCCCACTCTAGTTGGGTCCGATCTTAACTGGACCAGCCATTTTCGTGCCCCAGTCCAGATGTTTTCTTCATCCAGGACCCTCCTAGCCGCTGACTTCAGGTTGGCGAACCTGCTTTACCAAACTTGTGTCATAGTCCTGGAAGCATTCATTGTGAAGCTGTACTGTTACTACCTTGGATTCTGTGTCGGAAAGGGGGTATGCTCTGAGTCTGTTAAACGGGGCTGAATCATTGTATTCTAGCTGACCAATATGTGGTGGGAGGTTGGGTGGAGAAGAGGTTGGGGACTGTTGGTGAAAGTAACTCAAAGTGGATTTGTGATGATTTATTGTGTTTCACCAAAAGTTACTGATCCCCTCCTCTATATCACACACTTGGATTCAGAAGGTGGGATTATTGAAGAGATAGGTTGACATCACCCTAACTCTCATTTTAATACACCAATGGTATAGATGGTAAGATATTCTGTAGGTAAGATATTCTCTTACCTACAGTGTCTTACAAAAGTATTCATCCCTCTTAGCATTTTTCCTATTTTGTTGCATTACAACCTGTAATTTAAATAGATTTTTATTTGGATTTCATGTAATGGACATAAACAAAATAGTCCAAATATGTGAAGTGAAATGAAAAAAATTACTTAATTCTAAAAATTCAAAAAAAAAAAAATATGAAAACAGTGGGGCAAAAAAGTATTTAGTCAGCAACCAATTGTGCAAGTTCTCCCACTTAAAAAGATGAGAGAGGCCTGTATTTTCATCATAGGTACACTTCAACTATGACAGACAAAATGAGAAAAAAAAATCCAGAAAATCACATTGTAGGATTTTTAATGAATTTATTTGCAAATTATGGTGGAAAATAAGTATTTGGTCACCTACAAACAAGCAAGATTTCTGGCTCTCACAGACCTGTAACTTCTTCTTTAAGAGGGTCCTCTGTCCTCTACTCGTTACCTGTATTAATGGCACCTGTTTGAACTTGTTATCAGTATAAAAGTCCACAACCTCAAACAGTCACACTCCAAACTCCACTTTGGAGCATCTGACCCGATGCTCCTCCCTCCTTTTCCCCTGCCCCGCTACAAAGTTTCTGCCTGCAGGTGGTCACTGAGTCCGAGGTGCTAAAGGAGCTCCTTAAACTTGACCGCAAAAAAACATCTGGGTCAGATGGTTTAGACCCTTTCTTCTTTAAGGTTGCTACTCCTATTATCGCCAAACCTATGTGACCTTTTTTTTTTTTTTTTTTTTGATAATAATAAAATAATAAAATAATAAAATCCCCTTTTCTCCCCAATTTTTCGTGGTATCCAATCGCTAGTAATTACTATCTTGTCTCATCGCTACAACTCCCGTACGGGCTCGGGAGAGACGAAGGTCGAAAGCTATGCGTCCTCCGAAGCACAACCCAACCAAGCGGCACTGCTTCTTTAACACAGCGCGCCTCCAACCCGGAAGCCAGCCGCACCAATGTGTCGGAGGAAACACCGTGCACCTGGCCCTCCTTGGTTAGCGCGCACTGCGCCCAGCCCGCCACAGGAGTCGCTGGAGCGCGATGAGACAAGGAAATCCCTACCGGCCAAACCCTCCCTAACCCGGACGACGCTGGCCCAATTGTGCGTCGCCCCACGGACCTCCCGGTCGCGGCCGGGGGGCGAACCCAGAGACTCTGGTGGCGCAGTTAGCACTGCGATGCTGCGATGCAGTGCCCTAGACCACTGCGCCACCCGGGAGGCCCACTATCTGTGACCTTTTTAACCTGTCTCTCCTCTCTGGGGAGGTTCCCATTGCTTGGAAGGCAGCCACGGTCCATCCTTTATTTAAAGGCGGAGATCAAGCCGATCCTAACTGTTATAGGCCTATTTCTATTTTGCCCTGTTTATCAAAAGTGTTGGAAAAACTTGTCATTAATAAACTGCCGGGCTTTCTTGATGTCTATAGTATTTTCTCTGGTATTCAAACTGGTTTCCGCTCAGGTTATGGATGTGTCACTGCAACCTTAAAGGTCCTCAATGATGTCACCATTGCCCTTGATTTGAAGCAATGTTGTGCTGCTATTTATATTGACTTGGTCAAAGCTTTTGATACAGTAGACCATTCCATTCTTGTGGGCCGGCAAAGGAGTATTGGTGTCTCTGAGAGATCTTTGGCCTGGTTTGCTAACTACCTCTCTCAAAGAGTGCAGTGTATAAAGTCAGGACATCTGCTGTCTCAGCCATTGCCTGTCATCAAGGGTGTACCCCAACGCTCGATCCTAGGCCCCACGCTCTTGTCAATTTACATCAACAACATAGCTCAGGCAGTAGGAAGCTCTCTCATCTATTTATATGCAGATGATACAGTCTTATACTCAGCTGGCCCCTCCCCAGATTTTGTGTTAAACGCTCTACAACAAAGCTTTCTTAGTGTCCAACAAGCTTTCTCTGCCCTTAACCTTGTTCTGAACACCTCCCAAAAAAAATTCATGTGGTTTGGTAAGAAGACTGCCCCTCTCCCCACAGGTGTGATTACAACTTCTGAGGGTTTAGAGCTTGAGGTAGTCACCTCATACAAGTACTTGGGAGTAAGGCTAGATGGTACACTGTCCTTCTCTGAGCACATATCCAAGCTGCAGGCTAAAGTAAAATCTAGACTTGGTTTCCTCTATCGTAATCGCTTCTCTTTCACCGCAGCTGCCAAACTAACCCTGATTCAAATGACCATCCTACCTGTGCTAGATTACGGAGACGTAATTTATAGATTGGCAGGTAAGGGTGCTCTCAAGCGAATAGATTTCCTTTACCATTCAGCCATCAGATTTGCCACCAATGCTCCTCATAGGACATCACTGCACTCTATATTCTTTAGTAAACTGGTCATCTCTGTATACCCGTTGCAAGACCCACTGGTTGATGCTTATTTATAAAACACTCTTAGGCTTCACATCCCCCTATCTGAGAAATATACTGCAGCCCTCATCCTCCACATACAACACCCATTCTGACAGTCACATTCTGTTAAAGGTTCCCAAAGCACATACATCACTGGGTTGCTCGTCTTTTCAGTTTGCTGCAGCTAGCGACTGGAACGAGCTACAACAATCACTCAAACTGGACAGTTTTATCTCCATCTTTTCATTTAAAGACTCAATCATGGACACTTACTGACAGATGTGGCTGCTTTGCATGATACATTGTTGTCTCTACCTTCTTGCCCTTTGTGCTGTTGTCTGTGTCCAATAATGTTTGTACCATGTTTTGTGCTACTACCATGTTGTGCTGCTGCTGCCAGTCTGTGTTGCTACCATGTTGTTGTCATGTTGTGTTGCTACCAGGCTGTGTTGTCATGTGTTGCTGCCTTGCTATGTTGTTGTCTTAGGTCTCTCTTTATGTAGTGTTGTGTTGTCTCCCTTGCCGTGATGTGTGTTATATCCTTTATTTAATTTATTTTTATTTTTAATCCCAGCCCCCGTCCCCGCATGAGGCCTTTTGCCTTTTGGTAGGCCGTCATTGTAAATAAGAATTTGTTCTTAACTGACTTGACTAGTTAAATAAAGGTTAAATACAAAATAAAATACAAAATATAGCTAGAAATCTACTCTACTGGTGGCTAAATCTGATTGTAGGGTGTCAGCAAATGTAATTACAAGTTTAAACTATTCATCTATGACAAAAATACTTATATGCCATCCCTTTCATATGTGTCTGGTGTTACCTTGTTACTGGGTAGCTAGTGCTTCAGCCAGAATGGAACAAAATGGGGGGAAGGGTCATTCAAGACTCTGACACAGTTATAATGTCAACACATCTTTCAGCGCTGCTGTGAACCACATCAGATGAGAAATATATTACATTGATGCAAAATTGACATGGATGCAATTTCAATGTTGTTTGGGTTGTTTTGTGTATCGTTAACTTTGTTTGAGCTGCTTTTGTTGCAACACTTCTCACTGCATCCAAGGTTCCTAAAATAGGCATTTCAAAGAGCTGTCAGTCAAGGCGTTCATGAATGTAAGCGTCCTACCCACTCAGCCTGTCTTTTCAAGCTTCCTGGTAGTTAGCCATGAGAGAAAAAGTAATTTTTTTACCCCAAAAATGTATATCACCCAAAAATATTATCGGTGATTTTAGTCACTCAAAAGGCTTTTCTACATCAAAATTGTTCAGGACCTACTATATAAGCTGTTAATGCATAACACCATTTGTGTAAACTATATACATTTACATTTTAGTCATTTAGCAGACGGTCTTATCCAGAGCGACCTACAGCAGCCATTAGGGTTAAGTTTCTTGCTCATGGGTACATCGACAGATTTGTCACCTACTGTAGTCCGCTCCTATTGTTAGAAATTCGATATAAAAGTGTTAATTCCCGAACACTGACAAAGTGGAACAGCATCAGCACTAAGCGCAGTTGTTAATTCAACACTCAAAAGTGTGGACACGTATAGACACTGGCCCAGTGTTAAATTGAACACTGTCAGTGTTTATTTAACACTGGAGAATTTGATGTGTGGCATGTGAGGATTCAATATGTTTTCATAAATTCTACATTAAAGTCATTGCAGATAAAGATATCGACGGGAAACGAGACGAGAGGAAGTGATTTGAAGACAGAAGGACACATGAATGAGATGCAGAGCCAAAAAAAGATGGAGAGACAGAGAACATTGTTGGAATGCAGCCCACATCACTCCCACACATCTCCCTGCACCCACACTCTCTCTGTTGCCGTGACGTCCTCTCATCCTCTCTTCCTCTCCACTCCTCCGCTTCACTGTGTGGGCGCTCTGTTCTTCATTCATCCGTCCAACTGCACCATTCTGCTTTTTTCCCCTCCCCTGTGAGAGCTGTTTCCGTCCTTTCGGTTTTGGAGGAGTGAGTTGGAGTGTAAAGATGAGGGGCAGGAAGAGGGGGAGGGGGAGGAGGAGGACGAGGCATAGGAAGAGGGACCATGTTTGGCTTTATCCGAATACATTGTCGGATGTCCGATCATATTTAGATTGTGATCATTGTTCACATGAGAGCCAAGTTCTACAGATGGAATCATTATGGTCACCATTTAACACCATTATGTAAAGTAACACACTAGTATACAGTACATTAATATACACCAACATAGAGTTTGAGCTACAGTTAACCCTTGAGTTGGATGTCACAGTGCCTGGCTGGGGTGTATCTGTTTGTATTAAGTAATAACAGAGGGCTCATGTACCTGGCAGGGCTGTGGTGTGAGCAGGTGGCTCTGGCCTGTCTATGTGTAAATAAGGATTTTGGGTTGTGCCGTGGTGGAAATCTTTGTGGGCTATACTCGGCCTTGTCTCAGGATGGTAAGTTGGTGGTTGAAGATATCCCTCTAGTGGTGTGGGGGCTGTGCTTTGGCAAAGTGGGTGGGGTTATATCCTTCCTGTTTGGCCCTGGTATCATCAGATGGGGTCACAGTGTCTCCTGACCCCTCCTGTCTCAGCCTCCAGTACTTATGCTGCAGTCGTTTATGTGTCAGGGGGCTAGGGTCAGTTTGTTATATCTGGAGTACTTCTGTCTTATCTGGTGTCCTGTGTGAATTTAAGTATGCTCTCTCTAATTCTCTCTTTCTCTCTTTCTTTCTTTCTCTCTCTCGGAGGACCTGAGCCCTAGGACCATGCCTCAGGACGACCTGGCATGATGACTCCTTGCTGTCCCCAGTCCACCTGGTCGTGCTGCTGCTCCAGTTTCAACTGTTCTGTCTGCGGCTATGGAATCCTGACCTGTTCACCGGACGTGCTACCTGTCCCAGACCTGCTGTTTTCAACTCTCTAGAGACCGCAGGAGCGGTAGAGATACTCTTAATGATCGGCTATGAAAAGCCAACTGACACTTACTCCTGAGGTGCTGACTTGCTGCACCCTCGACAACTACTGTGATTATTATTATTTGACCATGCTGGTCATTTATGAACATTTGAACATCTTGGCCATGTTCTGTTATAATCTCCACCCGGCACTGGCGGAGAGGACTGGCCACCCCTCATAGCCTGGTTCCTCTCTAGGTTCTTCCTAGGTTTTGGCCTTTCTAGGGAGTTTTTCCTAGCCACCGTGCTTCTACACCTGCATTGCTTGCTGTTTGGGGTTTTAGGCTGGGTTTCTGTACAGCACTTTGAGATATCAGCTGATGTAAGAAGGGCTATATAAATACATTTGATTTGAAATTTGATTTGATTGGTTGAGGTGAGACTAAGGATGTGATTGGTCCAGGTGTGAATCAGATGCTGATTGGATGATGCCTCTATGGGGAATCTTCAGTGGGAGGAAACGATCACATCACAGATACATATAAAGGAAATATATAATTCCATATTCTGACAGAGAACCCTGTCTGTTTTTAACATATTTTCCTTGAATATTCTGTTGCTTCATGTGTCCTCCTGAATAATCCCTTCACATGAGGCGATGTGAAACTAGCCATAATGAATGACCATAGGAGTTAATCCAGAGCTATTCCATGATTTATTAATTATCATCATTCTGTACCGGTTTGGCAACTCAGTTGTGATTGATGGACTGAGAGGAGGATGAGCGGGTGAGAGAGGGAGCAGGAGAAAGCTCTAATGGGCTTTAAGTACTGCACCGAGCTCACCTGGTTATGACTCTTGTCTGTCTGTTTACCTGTGTGGTTACTCTATTTGTTTGTGGTTTGTGGTTGCGCCCAGCACACATATAGCCTACCATTCATAAACACCCTGATCAGTTGTCAGAAAGTTGTGTTACAAAATGCTCCAACATACTACATTTTGAAAAGGCTAATACACATCCCCTGCACTGACATTAGGCATTATAGTTACCTGATATTATGTCATGAGACATTTATTGATTTCTTTGTCTCAACAGTACAACATGTAAATGTATGTGCTTGTGTGTGGGGGTATTGTGTGTGCTGAATTTGCACGTTTAAGCCAAGCGCCACCATTACGATCACTGTCAAAGCTGTACAATACTGCGTTGGTAATAAGGCATTATTTGTATGACCCGAGTGGGAAAAAGTCTGTGTGAGCATTTGAAATTAGATCAGGATCAAACGAGCAGGATCAAAAATGTTTGCAAATATCTTTGATACAGATGTTATTAGCAAGTTCTGGGATAGCTAGCTAGCTTTAGCATGGTACCTAGCTAGCAGCAATGCAACCAGCCTGAAAACAATGACCATTTTCAATGTTCTAAATCAAATCAAATTGTATTTGTCACATACACATGGTTAGCAGATGTTAATGCGAGTGTAGCAAAATGCTTGTGCTTCTAGTTCCGACCATGCAGTAATATCTAACAAGTAATCTAACCTAACAATTTCACAACAACTACCTTATACACACAAGTTTAAAGGAATGAATAAGAATATGTACATAAAAATATATGAATGAGCAATGGCCGAATGGCATAGGCAAGTTGCAGTAGATGGTACAGAGTACAGTATATACATATGAGATGAGTAATGTTGGGTATGTAAACATTATATAAAGTGGCATTGTTTAAAGTGGCTAGTGATACATTTATTACATACATTTTTACATTATTAAAATGGCTAGAGATGAGTCAGTATGTTGGCAGCAGCCACTCAATGTTAGTGATGGCTGTTTAACAGTCTGATGGCCTTGAGATAGAAGCTGTTTTTCAGTCTCTCGGTCCCCGCTTTGATGCACCTGTACTGACCTCGCCTTCTGGATGATAACGGGGTGAACAGGCAGTGGCTCGGGTGGTTGTTGTCCTTGATGATCTTTTTGGCCTTCCTGTGATATCGGGTGGTGTAGGTGTCCTGAAGGGCAGGTAGTTTGCCCCCTGTGATGCGTTGTGCACACCTCACTAAACTCTGGAGAGCCTTACGGTTGTGGGCGGAGCAGTTGCCGTACCAGGTGGTGATACAGCCCGACAGGATGCTCTCGATTGTGCATCTGTAAAAGTTTGTGAGTGTTTTAAGTGACAAGCTGAATTTCTTCAGCCTCCTGAGGTTGAAGAGGCGCTGTTGCGCCCTCTTCACCACGCTGTCTGTGTGGTTTGACCATTTCAGTTTGTCAGTGATTGTCAGCGATTGGGTGCAGAGATGTAGCGGAGTCAGGCGCAGGACACAGTTCTCTGCCCAGGGGATGTACACCGCCCACTCCCCCGGCCGGTCCTGGCAATAGGACCGCAGAAACATACCCACATCCTGGTTGACTCTTTCCACCTGCCCGTTACTCTCGGGGTGGAAACCTGAGGTAAGGCTGAACGAGACCCCCAGGCGTTCCATAAACGCCCTCCAGACTCTAGACGTGAATTGGGGACCCCGATCAGAAACTATATCCTCAGGCACCCCGTAGTGCCGGAATACGTGGGTGAACAGAGCCTCCGCAGTCTGTAGACCCGTAGGGAGACCGGGCAAAGGAAGGAGACAGCAGGACTTAGAAAACCGATCCACAACGACTAGGATCATGGTGTTACCCCGCGATGGGGGAAGATCCGTCACGAAATCCACCGATAGGTGTGACCACGGTCGTTGTGGAACGGGAAGGGGCTGTAATTTCCCTCTGGGCAGATATCTAGGTGCCTTGCACTTTGCGCATACTGAACAGGAGGACACATAAACCCTCACGTCCTTAGCTAAAGTTGGCCACCAGTACTCCCCAGCAAGGCAGCGCACCGTCCGACCGATACCAGGATGACCAGAGCAGGGTGACGTGTGAGCCCAACAGATCAAACGATCGCGGACATCAAACGGAAAATACAGTCGCCCAGCTGGACACTCAGGGGGAGTGGGCTCTGCACCCGACGCCCGCTCGATGTCCGCGTCCACCTCCCATACCACCGGTGCCACCAGGCGAGAAGCTGGAATTATGGGAGTGGGATCCGTGGACCGCTCCTCTGTATCATACAGCCGGGACAATGCGTCTGCCTTGACGTTCTGGGAACTTCGTTTGTAGGATAGGGTGAAAACAAAGCAGGTGAAAAACATGGCCCACCTTGCCTGGCGAGGGTTCATTCTCCTCGCCGCCTGGATGTACTCCAGATTGCGGTGGTCAGTCCAAATGAGGAAAGGGTGTTTAGCCCCCTCAAGCCAATGCCTCCACGCCTTCAGAGCCTTGACAACAGCCAACAACTCCCGGTCCCCCACATCATAGTTTCGCTCCGCCGGGCTGAGCCTCTTCGAAAAGAAAGCACAGGGGCGGAGCTTCAGTGGCGTACCCGAGCGCTGAGACAGCAAGCTCCTATCCCAGCCTCGGACGCGTCCACCTCTACTATGAATGCCAAGGAGGGATCAGGATGAGCCAGCACGGGAGCCGAGGTAAACAGAGCCTTCAGGTGACCAAAAGCCCTGTCCGCCCCAGCCGACCACTGCAGTCGCACCGGTCCCCCCTTCAGCAAGGAGGTAATGGGAGCCGCTACCTGACCAAAGCCCCGGATAAACCTAGTAGTAGTAGTTGGCAAACCCTAAGAACCGCTGCACCTCCTTTACCGTGGTTGGAGTCGGCCAATTACGCACGGCTGAAACGCGGTCATTCTCCATCTCCACCCCTGACGCTGAAAAGCGGTCCCCTTGGAAGGAGACGGACTGTTGGAAGAACAGACATTTCTCCGCCTTGACGTATAGGTCATGCTCCAACAGTCGACCAAGCACCCTGCGCACAAGGGACACATGCTCGGCGCGGGTAGTAGAGTATATTAGAATGTCATCTATATATACACCACTATACCCTTCCCGTGCAGGTCCCTGAAAATCTCATCCACAAAGGATTGGAAGACTGATGGAGAATTCATTAACCCATACGGCATGACTAGGTACTCATAGTGCCCAGAAGTGGTACTAAATGCCGTCTTCCACTCATCCCCTCCCTTGATACGCACCACGTTGTAAGCGCTCCTGAGGTCCAATTTTGTGAAGAAGCGCACCCCGTGCAAAGACTCTGTCATACTGGCGATGAGAGGTAGCGGGTAACTGTACTTTACCGTAATCTTATTTAAACCTCGATAGTCTAAACACGGGCGTAAACCTCCATCCTTCTTCTTCACAAAAAAGAAACTCGAGGAGACAGGTGAAGTGGAAGGCCGAATGTATCCCTGTCCCAGAGATTCGGCAACATATGTTTCCATAGCCACCGTCTCCTCCTGTGACAGAGGATACACGTGACTCCTGGGAAGTGCAGAGCCTACCTGGAGATTTATCGCACAATCCCCCTGTCGATGGGGTGGTAATTGAGTCGCCCTCTTTTTACAGAAGGCGAGTGCCAAATCGGCATATCGGGGGGAATGTGCAGGGTGGAAACCTGGTTTGGACTTTCCACCGTAGTGGCACCTAAGGAAACACCTACACACCTCCCTGAACACTGACAGGACCATCCTTTGAGAGCCCTCTGTTGCCACAAAATAATAGTCTCATGAGAGGCCAACCAGGAAAGGCCCAACACAACAGGAAACGCAGGAGAGTTGATCAGGAAGAGACTAATTCTCTCCTCGTGACCTCCCTGCGTTATCATAGTAATGTGAGCTGTGACCTCCCTAATTAGCCCCGACCCCAAAGGACGACTATCTAAGGCATGTACAGGGAAGGGAACATCAACAGAAACAATAGGGATCCCTAATCTATGTGCCAAGGAGCGGTCAATAAAGTTCCCAGCTGCGCCTGAATCTACTAGCGCCTTATGCTGGGAATGCGGGGAACACTCAGGAAATTCTATAGGTAACCACATGTGTGCAACAGGGGGCTCTGGGTGAGTTGTGTGCCTACTCAGCTGGGATGACCCACCAGTGTTCCACCTGCTACCTCGACTACCTGGAGAACCACCCCAGCACCGACCAGCAGTGTGCCCTGTGCGGCCAAAGTTGGTGCAGGGAATGGTCCCCCCTCCGGCCTCCCTCATAGCAGTGAGGTCATTTTCCTGACACCACACTCCGAGGGCCCTCACCTCCTCCCTGTAGGCCGTCTCGTCGTTGTTGGTAATCAAGCTTACCACTGTAGTGTTGTCTGCAAACTTGAGTTGGAGGCCTGCATGGCCACGCAGTCATGGGTGAACAGGGAGTACAAGGAGAGGGCTGAGAACGCACCCTGGTGGGGCCCCAGTGTTGAGGATCAGCGGGGTGGAGATGTTGATACCTACCCTCATCACCTGGGGGCGGCCCGTCAGGAAGTCCAGGACCCAGTTGCACAGGGCGGGGTCGAGACCCAGGTTCTCGAGCTTAATGATGAGTTTGGAGGGTACTATGGTGTTAAATTCTGAGCTGTAGTCGATGAACAGCATTCTTACATAGGTATTCCTCTTGTCCAGATGGGTTAGGGCAGTGTGCAGTGTGGTTGCGATTGCATCGTCTGTGGACCTATTGGGGCGGTAAGCAAATTGGAGTTGGTCTAGGGTGTCAGGTAGGGTGGAGGTGATATGGTCCTTGACTAGTCTCTCAAAGCACTTCATGATGATGGAAGTGAGTGCTATGGGGCGATAGTCATTTAGCTCAGTTACCTTAGCTTTCTTGGGAACAGGAACAATGGTGGCCCTCTTGAAGCATGTGGGAACAGCCAGACTGGGATAAGGCTTGAATGAATATGTCAGTAAACACAACAGCCAGCTGGTCTGCACATGCTCTGAGGACGCGGCTGGGGATGCCAACTGGGCCGGCAGCCTTGCAACGGTTAACACGTTTAATATGTTTTACTCACATTAGCTGCAGTGAAGGAGAGCCCGCAGGTTTTGTAGCGGGCCGTGTCAGTGGCACTGTGTTGTCCTCAAAGCGAGCAAAGAAGTTTTTGAGTTTGTCTGGGAGCAAGACATCGTGGTCCGCGACGGGGCTGGTTTTCCTTTTGTAGTCCGTGATTGACTGTAGACACTGCCACATACCTCTTGTGTCTGAGCCGTTAAATTGTGACTCTACTTTGTCTCTGTACTGATGCTTAGCTTGTTTGATTGCTACACTGTTTGTATTCGGTCATGTTTCCGATAAGCTTTCCCTGATTAAAAGCAGGGGTTTGCGCTTTCAGTTTTGCACGAATGCTGCCATCAATCCACGGTTTCTGGTTGGGGAATGTTTTAATAGACGCTGTGGGTACAACATCACCGATGCACTTGCTAAAAAATTCGCTCACCGAATCAGCGTATTCATCAATGTTATTGTCAGACGCTATGCGGAACACATCTCAGTCCACGTGATCGAAGCAATCTTGAAGCGTGGAATCCGATTGGTCGGACCAGCATTGAACAGACCTGAGCACGGGCGCTTCCTGTTTTAGTTTCTGTCTATAGGCTGGGAGCAACAAAATGGAGTCGTGGTCATCAATGGTTTAGGAATCCATGTGATTCCTAAGTAGCCACTTGTTGTTAGTATGGCTTGACCAGACCGGGTTATGTATTGTGAAGCTAGCCACAATAAGGATTAGCCACAATAGTGGAAAGAGACTAGCCACAATAAGGATAAGCCACAATATTGTAATTTGTGTTTTGCCTTCAAAATAAAAGGCCCTCTTTGAAAGTGAAGCAGAAGGTTACAATTGTCGGAATCATGCCATATTTAGACTAGATAGTGTGAAACAAGGTTGGAGTGTTGTAATGTGGAGCAATGGAATGGAGTATGAGTCTACTTGGTGACACACACAGAACACAACTGTGAAGAGTTTATGCAAATATTAGCGTCGTAGTAGCTCTTATTGCGGGACTTTGACTGTGGGAAATCACTTCCCCAGTCAGCCTATTGTGTGTATTTACATTTATATTGCACTGTACAGCCTTACCTAAGGATTGGGGATCAACAAAATAGTGTATCAGTCTACTCAGTACCCAAGTGCTTTATTCCCCAAAGTCTTTCTCCGAGTTATCAGGCTCAAAAGAATCCACGTCGCATTGTTTTTCCTCTGGAATATTGGTCAATACACATAGTAGGTTGACTGGTACAATAAATGTGTCTCAATTCACAGTGGTTTCAGAGTATAAGAGCTATGACGCTAATGTTCTCTGGGTGTCACTGAGTAGACTGATACCCGATGTCATTGATCCACAATCCAGGTAAGGCTGTACAGTGAAATAAGTATGCAATTCTAAAGTCTAATACATTCATTGTGATTAACAGATTTTTGTCAAATTAACAAATTATTGTATTTTGTTGAATTTATATAAGAAAATTCCAACCTCGTTAGCATGATCTATTCCGTTATGGCATGATTCCACTATTTGTATTAATTTGAATCATTTTCAATGTGACTTTTATTTTGAAGACGAACTGCAAATTCCTATAAGAATGTTTTATAAACAGTGGCAACCTGTCATTCAGGGCAGAGCCCCACCTGTTTTGAGCACCACACTTTTTGCCTATTTTGCTTGTTATTTTGGCATTAATACGTGTCACATATCAGTTTGCAAACAACGTAAAAGAAATATGTAATTGAGTTAATAAAGCCGCAAACAAACATGGTCTCTTTTTTGTTTCTTGAGTAAGGCAGCTCCAAAATGCAAGTGTTAAAGCCTAGCTCAGTGCTTTCTGTGGTGGTGGTGGTGGTGGTGGTGGGGCTAGCCAGCAGAAAACAGAGAGCGTTATGCCTGATTGGTTAAGTTTTCTGTCATGATTGGCTCAGTTTTCTGTCACTCATGGGACAGTACGTCATCCCCAATTCTAAGGTTAGAGCTCGAAAATGTTTGCCCCTCGTGTTCTGCCATAGAGTTATATTAGAAGTGCACATCCAAGAAGGCCCAAGGTCATTGGCCACAGATAGAATGACATCAAATCACGTTATATGTACAGTAGCTTGGATTGAACTGTCAACATCTTACTTTCAAAGTCTTCGCTAGCAATCATCATCAGTTGTCATCAAGTCGACAATCTACTGGCAAATCCTTTTTTAATCCTTGTCATATGAAGAGAAATAATGAAGAGAAATTATAGGTAAAACGTATCTGTGCTATTCAGCCATTGTATATAAACATTACACAACAAGTTGGAAATCGCAAATTCAACAATGAGTAAGGAATCAGTGACTAACTGCAAGCGTTGCAAATAAACCACTAACGAAAGCCTGGAGTGGCTGTGATTTTTTTCAGAGTTCCCACCATAAATCCAGAGAATGCCAGACTTTTATGACAAAGTTTGATGACAGAATTTACCCACAAAGGACCGCTGCACCAACTTCACAAGGTGAGTCCAAAAATGTCTTGTATGCTGCTGCATAAATGATGTAATATGCAAGGGAGAAATGTATACAGTAGATAAGAAAGTAATACTAAGTGTATGTTGTGTAATAGAATTGTGTTATTTGACGTGTTATTTGACATATCTTTTTTACACTGAAAGATCCAAACTGCGTTCAATGTGCCTCACCCTAATAATTTGGTCTATTTTCACCTTTTAATTTTGCCTACTGTTCTAACTGGGTGGTGCACAAATAGTCTATAACCTTTTTTAGAGAAATGTAATCATTGAATATTTTAAGAGCTTTCATTGTCTGTTTGTGTGCCCATTTATTTATCCTACAGTTATATAGACAGTCGCTTGCTCATTAATGTCTTAATCGAAATTACGGATTACCTCTTATCTGCTTGTCGTCCCCCTATGCCATGTTTTTTAAATTTTAAATGTATTTATTTCACCTTTATTTAACCAGGTAAGCCAGTTGAGAACAAGTTTTCATTTACAACTGCAACCTGGCCAAGATAAAGCAAAACAGTGCGACACAAACAACACAGAGTTACACATGGAATAAACAAACATACAGTCTATAACACAATCTAAAAAATATACAGTGTGTGCAAATGTAGTAAGATTAGGGAGGTAAGGCAATAAATAGGCCATAGTGGCAAAATAATTACAATTTAGCAATCAAACACTGGGGTGATAGATGTGGAGAAGATGAATGTGCAAGTAGAGATACTGGGGTGCAAAGGAGCAAAAAAAGAAATAACAATATTTTTATTTTATTTTATTTATTTAACCTTTATTTAACCAGGTAGGCAAATTGAGAACACGTTCTCATTTACAATTGCGACCTGGCCAAGATAAAGCAAAGCAGTTCGACACATACAACAACACATAGTTACACATGGAGTAAAAACAAACATATAGTCAATAATACAGTGAAAAAAATAAGTCTATATACAATGTGAGCAAGTGAGGTGAGATAAGGGAGGTGAAGGCAAACAGATATATGTATAAATAAATAAAAATATAAAAGGCCATGGAGGCGAAGTGAGTACAACACAGCAAGTAAAATAAAAACTAAAAAAAACACTGGAATGGTTGGTTTGCATTGGAAGAAAGTGCAAAGTAGAGACAGAAATAATGGGGTGCAAAGGAGCAAAATAAATTAATAAATAAATACAGTAGGTAAAGAGGTAGTTGTTTGGGCTAGATTGTAGATGGGTTATGTACAGGTGCAGTAATCTATGAGCTGCTCTGACAGCTGGTGCTTAAAGCTAGTGAGGGAGATAGGTGTTTCCAGTTTCAGAGATTTTTGTAGTTCGTTCCAGTCATTGGCAGCAGAGAACTGGAAGGAGAGGCGTCCAAAGGAAGAATTGGTTTTGGGGGTGACTAGAGAGATATACCTGCTGGAGCGCGTGCTACAGGTAGGTGCTGCTATGGTGACCAGCAAGCTGAGATAAGGGGGGACTTTACCTAGCAGGGTCTTGTAGATGACCTGGAACCAGTGGGTTTGGCGACGAGTATGAAGCGAGGGCCAGCCAACGAGAGTGTACAGGTCGCAGTGGTGGGTAGTATATGGGGCTTTGGTGACAAAACGGATGGCACTGTGATAGACTGCATCCAATTTATTGAGTAGGGTTTTGGAGGCTATTTTGTAAATGACATCACCGAAGTCGAGGATTGGAAGGATGGTCAGTTTTACAAGGGAATGTTTGGCAGCATGAGTAAAGGATGCTTTGTTGCGGAATAGGAAGCCAATTCTAGATTTGACTTTGGATTGGAGATGTTTGATGTGGGTCTGGAAGGAGAGTTTACAGTCTAACCAGACACCTAGGTATTTGTAGTTGTCCACATATTCTAAGTCAGAGCCGTCCAAAGTAGTGATGTTGGACAGGCGGGCAGGAGCAGGCAGCGATCGGTTGAAGAGCATGCATTTGGTTTTACTTGTATTTAAGAGCAGTTGGAGGCTAGCTATCGGAGTAGCTTCTGGTTAGCTTTCAGGCTAGCTTCTGAATTAGCCCCTGGCTATCTTCCACGATGGATTTTCAGATTGAGGTAAATAATACTTATTGTAATTGGTGAAGCGGGTTGCAGGAAAGCTTTTGCAGGAAAGCTTTTGTAGTTGAGTTCTTGGATAATAAAATAAATTAAAGATATGTGAAGAAAAGGTGTAAATATATATATATACAGGACACGACACGACAATACGGAAAAAGACGTCTGAGCTGCTAAGCCACCTTGGAGGAGTGGGGATGAGGTAGTTGGGTGGGCTATTTACAGATGGGCTGTGTACAGGTGCAATGATCGGTAAGCTGCTCTGACAGCTGATGCTTAAAGTTAGTGAGGGAGATATAAGACTCCATCTTCAGTGATTTTTGCAATTCGTTCCAGTCATTGGCAGCAGAGAACTGGAAGGAAAGGCGGCCAAAGGAAGAGTTGGCTAGGGGATGACCATCTCAATTGTAAATCTCAATTGTCAGTGGAGACCACATTTGTTTAAGCAAGTCAGCCATATCAGCTATGTTTTTTAACACACAGTAAATGAGGCTGAATGAACTGTTTTGCTGCCAGACAAGGCTCCGCTGAAAGCCAGGTTTAGCAGTGGTAAGGTGTTGGGACTCTGCTGTTGGGACAGCTTTATGTAGACCCTAACAGTTTGTGGGCACTGTGTGTCACCGTTATAGTGCAATTCATGTATTGTTTAGTGTTGTGTTGTGGCTTTGCTGGCATGCATCCCACATTTTTGGAAGTTTTGCCCCATCAAGATTGACTTACTAAAATCGCCACTGCTTATAAATTAGGGGTATTTTAGCTGATGGCACCTAGCTAGATAGTTATCTAGCTAACTTTAGCTACTTAAACAGTTTTTGGTGAAGAACATAGTTTGCATCCATCAGCTAGCTAGCTTTTTTATAACCAGCACTGTCCAGAGCTTGGGGAACTGTGTCTACGCTCATGCTGCAGGTGCGCAAGACAAAACTTTATCAGCATCATTACATACGTATTGGTGAATCATTGTGACATAATACGAGTGATAGTGTACTTAATGTGTAATAACTACGTAAACATTCTATGAACGTGTTAAACTATTACGTGACGTGCAGTCGTATTCAGGTCCTGATTGGTCAACAAGCTTATTTGACTCGTGAAATAGTGTTATTGACTATATATTTTTTGATACGCAAAGACCCAAATGGCGTTCCATACCTGAAGGAGGTTTCAGACCTTCCTTCACACAAACATAAACACATAGACTAAATACAGGTAGCACACGCAAAACATGCACACCATAAATACAACTACACATTAACATCGAAATTGTTGCACTGACTTGTAGGGACAAAAGATAACCCTTTATTAAGCTAGGAGAGGCCTCCCAGGTGGCGCAGTGGTCTAGGGCACTGCATCACAGCGCTAGCTAGCGAACTCTGGGTTCGCGCCCAGGCTCTGTCGCAGCCGGCTGCGACCGGGAGGTCCGTGGCGCGAAGCACAATTGGCCTAGCGTCGTCCGGGTTAGGGAGGGTTTGGCCGGTAGGGATAACCTTGTCTCATCGCGCACCAGCGACACCTGTGGCGGGCCGGGCGCAGTGCGCGCTAACCAAGTAGCCAGGTGCACGGTGTTTCCTCCGACACATTGGTGCAGCTGGCTTCCGGGTTGGAGGCGCGCTGTGTTAAGAAGCAGTGCGGCTTGGTTGGGTTGTGTTTCGGAGAACGCATGGCTTTCGACCTTCCTCTCTCCCGAGCCCGTACGGGAGTTGTAGCGACGAGACAAGATAGTAATTACTAACAATTGGATACCACGAAATTGGGGAGAAAAGGGGATAAAAAATAAAAAAAAAGCTAGGAGACATGGGCAGGGCTCAATATCTTGCTTGATAAATTAAAGCCAACTGTCCCCTCTTCCTCCAGGTAGTCGTTTCTTCTAATACCCTGTTGGGTACGGCATCTCAACGATACGCATGACCGCGGCAACTTCCGCTCTTCCGTCGGCCCAGTCTCTCGTTGGATAAAAACTGGTACTGGAAGTGGATAAGGCGCTGGTTGTAGAGCGTTGGTCAGACGGGGGTGGATAGATTTCAGCAGCCTCCCTCCTGCGTCTGTCATGGAGAAGAGGAGCAGGACCTCTTTTGTCAGGGTTTCTCCAGAAGTAGACTTTGTCCTCAGCCTTGTCTTTTTTGCCTTGGTTGAATTTCTTGATTTTAAGCTCCTTTATTTCTATAGACAACTTGTCCTGGAGCGCTTGGTTAGTTTTCATAAGTTCATTGAATATGCCATCATTTGTATTTGTATTTGTATTTATTATGGTCCAGCAAAATTAAGGGAGTTTATACAATTTTAAAAACATTACAATACATTCACAGATTTCACAACACACTGCCTCAGGCCCCTACTCCACAACTACCACATATCTGTTTAGGGTTAACTTATTCCTTGCCACCCACTCTGAAACTAACTGCAGCTCTTTGTTGAGTGTTGCAGTCATTTCAGTTGCCGTAGGAGCTGATGTGTATAGCGTTGAGTCATCCCCATACATAGACACTCTGGCTTTACTCAAAGTCAGTGGCATGTCGTTAGTACAATTTGAAAAATCAAGGGCCTAAACAGCTACCCTGGGGAATTCCTGATTCTAATTATATTATATTTGAGAGGCTTCCATTAAAGAACACCCTCTGTGTTCTGTTAGACAAGCAACTCTTTATCCACATTATAGCAGGGGGTGTAAAGCCATAACACATACGTTTTTCCAGCAGCAGACTATGATCGATAATGTCAAAAGCTGTACTGAAGTCTAACAAGACAGCCCCCACAATCATTTTATCATGAATTTCTCAAACAATCATCAGTCATTTGTGTAAGTGTTATGCTTGTTGAGTGTCCTTCCTTATAAGCATGCTGAAATTCTGTTGTCAAGTTGTTTACTGTGAAATAGCATTGTATCTGGTCAAACACAATTTTTTCACCTCTTCCATACTGACTTTACGGAATTAAAAAGTACAATTCTTGTCTTTCATAATTTGGTCCCATATACTTGGATGTGTAGTGTCAGTGTTTGTTGCTGGCATGTCATCCCTAAGTTTGTTGATCTTGCCAATGAAAAATGTATGAATTAAAGTAGTTTGCAATATCAGTGGGCTTTGTGATTAATGAGCCATCTGATTCAATGAATGAAGGAGCCGAGTTGGGTTTTTTCCCCAAAATGTAATTTAAGGTACCCCAAAGCTTTTAATTATCATTCTTTATCTAATTTATATTTGTTTCATAATTAGTTTATTTTTATTTAGTTTAGTCACATGATTTCTTAATTTGCAGTACATTTTCCAGTCATTTGGGCTGCCAGACGTAATTGACACCTTTTGCCTCATCCTTCTCAACCATACCATTTTTACATTCCTCATCAATCCAAGGGGATTTAACAGTTCATACAGTCATTTTCTTAATGGGTGAGTCCTTATTAGTAACATGAATAAGTAGTCATCATTAACAGTTCCTTGCAGAGCTGTGCTTTTCTCTTCAATCGTGTTATCTATTTCAATAATATTATTTTTCAACTGGTCAACAATTTATGTATTACAGACTCAGACAGGGAGAGGTTGAACATGTCAGTGAAGACACTTGCCAGTTGATCAGCGCATGCTCGAAGCATACGTCCTGGTAATCTGTCTGGCCCTGCAGCCTTGTGAATGTTGACCTGTTTAAAGGTCTTTACTCACATCGGCTGCGGAGAGCATGATCTCACAGTCGTCCGGAACAGCTGATGCTCTCATGCATGTTTCAGTGTTACTTGCCTCGAAGCGAGCATAGAAGTAATTTAACTCGTCTGGTAGGCTCGTGTCACTGGACAGCTCTCGGCAGTGTCGCTCTGTAGTATGTAATAGTTTGCAAGGCCTGCCACATCCGACGCACGTCGGAGCCGGTGTAGTACGATTCGATTTTAGTCCTGTATTGACGCTTTGCCTGTTTGATGGTTTGTCTGAGGGCATAGTGGGATTTCTTATTAGCTTTGCGCTCCTTGAAAGCGGCAGCTCTACCCTTTAGCTCAGTGAGGATGTTGCCTGTAATCCATGGCTTCTGGTTGGGGTATGTATGTACAGGTACTGTCGGGATGACGCCATCGATGCACTAATTGATGAAGCCAGTGACTGATGTGGTGTGCTCCACAATGCCATCGGAAGAATCCCTGAACATATTCCATTCTGTGCTAGCAAAACAGTCCTGTAGCTTAGCATCTGCTTCATCTGACCACTTTTTATTGACCGAGTCACTGGTGCTTGCTGTTTTCATTTTTGCTTGTAAACAGGAATCGGGAGGATAGAATTATGGTCAGATTTGCCAAATGGAGGGCAAGGAAGAGCTTTGTACGCATCTTTGTGTGAGGAGTGAAGGTGGTCTATAGTTTTTTTCCCTCTGGTTGCACATTTAACATGCTGGTAGAGATTTGTTAAAATGGATTTACATTACCCTGCATTAAAGTCTCCGGCCACTAGGAGCGCCGCCTCTGGAAGAAAATGTTTCTGTTTGCTTATATCGGTATACAGCTCATTGAGTATGGTCTTAGTGCCAGCATCAGTCTGTGGTGGTATATAGACAGCTACAAAAAAATACAGATGAAAACTAGTGTGGTCTACAGCTTATCATGAGATACTCTACCTCAGGTGAACAAAACCTCAAGACGTCCTTAGAAATCGTGCACCAGCTGTTGTTTACAAATATACATAGACCGTCCCCCCTTGTCTTACCAGAGGCTTCTGTTCTATCCTGCCGATGCAGTGTAAAACCCGCCAGCTGTGTGTTCTTCGTGTCATCGTTCAGCCACGACTCGTGAAACATAAGATATTACAGTTTTTAATGTCCCGTTGGTAGTTTAATCTTGCTCGTAGGTAATCGATTTTATTTTCCAATGATTGCACGTTGGCCAATAGGACGTTGGCCCACTGTCAACTGTGGGACCTTATATAGACAGGTGTGTGCCTTTTCAAATCATGTGCAATCAATTTAATTTACCATAGGTGGACTCCAATCAAGTTGTAGAAACATCTCAATGATGATCAATGGAAACAATGATGAACGTGAGCAATTTCGAGTCTCACAGCAAAGGGTCTGAATACTTATGTCAATAAGTTATTTCTGTTTTTTATTTCTAATAAATTGGCAAACATTTTTTTTTAAACTGGCTTTGCTTTGTCACTAAGGGGTATTGTGTGTAGCATGCTGAGGAAAAATATACACTGCTCAAAAAAATAAAGGGAACACTTAAACAACACAATGTAACTCCAAGTCAATCACACTTCTGTGAAATCAAACTGTCCACTTAGGAAGCAACACTGATTGACAATAAATGTCACATGCTGTTGTACAAATGGAATAGACATAAGGTGGAAATTATAGGCAAATAGCAAGACACCCCCAATAAAGGAGTGGTTCTGCAGGTGGTGACCACAGACCACTTCTCAGTTCCTATGCTTCCTGGCTGATGTTTTGGTCACTTTTGAATGCTGGCGGTGCTTTCACTCTAGCGGTAGCATGAGACGGAGTCTACAACCCACACAAGTGGCTCAGGTAGTGCAGCTCATCCAGGATGGCACATCAATGCGAGCTGTGGCAAGAAGGTTTGCTGTGTCTGTCAGCGTAATGTCCAGAGCATGGAGGCGCTACCAGGAGACAGGCCAGTACATCAGGAGACGTGGAGGAGGCCGTAGGAGGGCAACAACCCAGCAGCAGGACCGCTACCTCCGCCTTTGTGCAAGGAGGAGCACTGCCAGAGCCCTGCAAAATGACCTCCAGCAGGCCACAAATGTGCATGTGTCTGCTCAAACGGTCAGAAACAGACTCCATGAGGGTGGTATGAGGGCCCGACGTTCACAGGTGGGGGTTGTGCTTACATCCCAACACCGTGCAGGACGTTTGGCATTTGCCAGAGAACACCAAGATTGGCAAATTCGCCACTGGCGCCCTGTGCTCTTCACAGATGAAAGCAGGTTCACACTGAGCACTTGAGCACATGTGACAGTTCTGCTGCCTGCAACATCCTCCAGCATGACCGGTTTGGCAGTGGGTCAGTCATGATGTGGGGTGGCATTTCTTTGGGGGGCCGCACAGCCCTCCATGTGCTCGCCAGAGGTGCCTGACTGCCAATAGGTACCGAGATGAGATTCTCAGACCCCTTGTGAGACCATATGCTGGTGCGGTTGGCCCTGGGTTCCTCCTAATGCAAGACAATGCTAGACCTCATGTGGCTGGAGTGTCAGCAGTTCCTGCAAGAGGAAGGCAGTGACGCTACGGACTGGCCCGCTCGTTCCCCAGACCTGAATCCAATTGAGCACATCTGGGACATCATGTCTCGCTCCATCCACCAACGCCACGTTGCACCACAGACTGTCCAGGAGTTCGCGGATGCTTTAGTCCAGGTCTGGGAGGAGATCCCTCAGGAGACCATCCGCCACCTCATCAGGAGCAAGCCCAGGCGTTGTAGGGAGGTCATACAGGCACGTAGAGGCCACACACACTACTGAGCCTCATTTTGACTTGTTTTAAGGACATTACATCAAAGTTGGATCAGCCTGTAGTGTGGTTTTCCACTTTAATTTTGAGTGTGACTCCAAATCCAGACCTCCATGGGTTGATAAATTTAATTTCCATTGATACTTTTTGTGTGATTTTGTTGTCAGCACATTCAACTATGTAAAGAAAAAAGTATTTAATAAGAATATTTCATTCATTCAGATCTAGGATGTGTTATTTTAGTGTTCCCTTTATTTTTTTGAGCAGTGTATATTTAATCAATTTTAGAATAAGGCTGTGATGTAACAAAATGTGGAAAAAGTCAAGGGGTCTGAATACTTTCTGAAGGCACTGTATGGGGCTCTGAATAATATGGCGTGTTGCTGGCCTCTTACTTCACCCATTCCATTGGCGGGCCGAATCACATCACGTACGCTTACTGCACTAAATAAAACCCACTAACCCAACAACACTGCAGGGCATGCTGACTGAATTAAATGGCAACTATACAAAAAAATCTAACTTTCTTAAACTTTTCCCAGACCTCCAAAGTAATCCCCTGGAGAGGCATTGTTAGCATTGTTCTAAGCATTGTTGTGAAAACAGAAAATCAAATTTGGTTGTTTTTCAATTTAAAAAGTGTGAAAAAAGTGTGGGAAACCAGAAAAATAATAGGCTTTAGATGAGGCAGGTGAACCTGCAACCACAACACAATAACACTTGACATAAGATCTTCTTTAAGCATTACAGGGATATGGCTCTGAATATACAGTACCAGTCAAAAGTTTGGACACACCTACTCACTCAAGGGTTTTTCTTTATTTTTATTATTTTCTTTATTTGGACTATTTTCTACATTGTAGAATAATAGTGAAGACATCAAATCTATGATTATTTGAGCTGTTATTGCCATAATATGGCCTTTTACCAGATAGGGCCATCTTCTGTATACCACCCCCGCCTTGTCACAACACAACTGATTAGCTCAAACACATTAAGAAGGAAAGAAATGCAACAAATTAACTTTTAACAAGGCACATCTATTAATTGACATGCATTCCAGGTGACTACTTCATGAAGCTGGTATAGAGAATACCAAGAGTGTGCAAAGCTGTCATCAAGACAAAGGGTGGCTGCTTTGAAGAATCTCAAATATAAAATATATTTTGTTTTGTATAACACTTCTTTGGTTACTAAATGATTCCATATGTGTTATTTCATAGATTTGATGTCTTCACTATTATTCTAAAATGTAGAAAATAGTCCAAATAAAGAAAAACCCTTGAATGAGTAATTGTGTTCAAACTTTTGACTGGTACTGTATGTTCTTGGAAACAAATATCTGCTGGCACTGCTGAGACATTAATGCACTCCAGACCAATAAGTTGCACATTCAAATCCCGAGAGCATTTATGCACACTTGAGGCTATATTCTATCATTTCCGTGCTAGCGATCACCTGCATAGCTGTCACACCCTGACCAAACCAAAATAGAGACATAAAAAGCTCTAAGGTCAGGGTGTGATTTGGGTGGGCATTCTATGTTCATTTTTCTGTGTTTTGTATTTATTTGTTTTGGCCGGGTGTGGTTCTCAATCAGGGACAGCTGTCTATCGTTGTCTCTGATTGGGAACCATACTTAGGTAGCTTTTTTCCACCTGTGTTTTGTGGGTAGTTATTTTCTGTTTAGTGTTTTCTGCACCTGACAGGACTGTTTCGGTTTCGTTTCTCACTTTGTTTATTTTGTTCGAGTGTTTGTTGAGTTAATAAAAATCATGAACACTTACCACGTACGATCCTCCTTCATGCAACGATGACCGTTTCGGGTGTTTTGTCAGAGTAGAACTGTGTTAGAGCTGTCAAATCCATAAGCAGAGTCTCCTGCCATTACACCTGAAGTGTAAATGGCCATTGGCTGCACGGAGCTGCATTAATATGGCTGCAATCCCGGTAACGGGATCGATATGACAACAGCCAGTGAAAGTGCAGGGCGCCAAATTCAAACAACAGAAATCTCATAATTAAAATTCCTCAAACATACATGTGTCTTATACCATTTTAAAGGTAATCTTGTTGTTAATCCCACCAAAGTGTCCGATTTCAAATAGGATTTTCAGCGAAAGCACCACAAACAATTATGTTAGGTCACCGCCAAATCACAGACAAACACAGTCATTTTTCCAGCCAAAGATAGGAGTCACAAAAAGCACAAATAGAGATAAAATGAATCACTAACCTTCGATAATCTTCATCAGATGACACTCATAGGACTTCATGTTACACAATACATGTATGTTTTGTTTGATAAAGTTCATATTTATATAAAAAAATCTGAGTTTACATGGCGTGTTACGTTCACTAGTTCCAAAAACATCCAGTGATTTTGCATAGCCACATCCATTCAACAGAAATACTCATAAATGTAGATGATAATACAAGTTATAATCATGGAATTATAGATATACCTCTACTTAATGCAACCGCTGTGTCAGATTTCAAAAAAAAATTACGGAAAAAGGAAACCATGCAATAATCTGAGATGGCGCTCAGAACAATAGTCAAATTAGCCACCATGTTGGAGTCAACAGAAACCAGAAATTACATGATGAATATTCCCTTACCTTTGATGATCTTCATCAGAATGCACTCCCAGGAATCCCAGGTCCACAATAAATGCTTGATTTGTTCGAAAATGTCCGTTATTTATGTCCAATTAGCTACTTTTGTTAGCGCGTTTGGTAAACAATTCCAAAGTCACGAAGCGCGTTCCCTAAAAGCTGACGAAATGTCCAAAAGTTCAGTAACAGTCAGTAGAAACATGTCAAACGATGTATTGAATCAATCTTTAAAATGTTGTTAACATAAATCATGAATAACGTTCCAACCGGAGAATTACATTGACTTCAGATGAGCGATGGAACAGAGCTTCCTCTCATGTGAACGTGCATGGTGAAAACATGGTCAGGTCATGGCAGACCTGACTAATTCCTGTCTCATGTGGCCCTCCTTCACAGTAGAGGCATCAGACAAAGTTCTACAGACTGTTGACATCTAGTGGAAGCCGTAGGAAGTGCAAACTCATTCATATCTCAAAGGGATTTCAATGGGAACTGTGTTGAAAACCTACCAACCTCAGATTTCTCACTTCCTGTTTGGATTTCTCCTCAGCTTTTTGCCTGCCATATGAGTTCTGTTATACTCACAGACATAATTCAAACAGTTTTAGAAACTTCAGAGTGTTTTCTATCCAATACTAATAATAATCTGCATATATTAGCAACTATGACTGAGGAGCAGGCCGTTTAATCTGGGCACCTCTGTGCACCTTTCATCCAAGCTACTTAATACTGCCCCTGCAGCCACAAGAAGTTAAGAGAAATCCCATATAGCCTTGTTTTCAAGTTGGAACACTTGAATGTGATATGTAATCTACACCTCGATAAGACTAATAGAAATCCTCCTTATTTTCTTTAATTATCCTCAATTTGAGTGTCGTTATTTCTATATAACCTACACTTTCTCGTTCTGAACTTTTAACGCGAGTAGGACGGTGTCGCTTTGTGCCAATGACCACACAAGCAGCTGCTTACACCTCTGACACCCTAAAACACCACCTCTGCAGATATCGGCTATCGCATGTTTGTGCTTGATCTGACTGAATCTAGGCCTTAACGTCAGTTGTGCCGGTGTACTGTTACTTTTTAGCTGGTATTGTCAGATAATTGTACGATTATTGACTTGATTCCGTGCAACTTAGCGAAGTGCAGAAATGTATTATTGCCAATAAATCTGTGGCCGATCTCAGTCATTGCCACAATCAATCAATCAATCAAATATATTTATGAAACCCTTTTTACATCAGTAGATGTCACAAAGTTCTTATACAGAAACCCAGCATTAAACCCTAAAAGTACAAGTTTTGCAGCCCTGTTGGCAAAGCATGAAATGCAGGTTGCTGTCATTTAATAGGTTGTGAGTTCAAATCTTAGTTGTGGTTGTGTCCCAAGTGGGCTAACCAAAGTTGAGATCAATTCCATTTAAGTTCCAGTCAATTAAGGATGTAAACCAGATTCCATTTCCTACATTTCTGGTGAGAAATATATTTAATTAGATTTAGATTTGTTGTGTACTTCCTGAATACAGTTAATTGTTGTATATTTACTGACAAACTACAGTTCAGCTGTAGAAATACATTAAAAGTTGTTTCCACTATTTAATATTTTAACAGTTTGTGCCAGTATCGGATCTAGTATCCCAAAAAACATTTAATTGAAGAATCCCTACTGTTGACCAATCACCGACGAAGGGGCGTAGACTTCAGCTACTGAACTTCAGCTTGCCTCAAGAAACATTTTTGTCTGCACGAACTACCAAAAAAAACCTTCCCAAAGACCAAAACGAACAACATTGTCACAAAATGTCATCATAATATATGCACAAAGTGTTTCGAACTGTTTCACATGGGAAGCATCCGGATGCTATGAGAGTGTAGTCTCAATTTATCATATGTTGAACCACATGATTTCACAACTATTTTTAAAAAACACTTCTCTTGTGTCTTTTCACATGTAAAATCAAGTGAAAACTTGTTTTTGGAAGAGTTCACATGTGAAAACTTGTTTTTGGAACACTTCACATGTGACATTTCAGATGTGAACATGGGTTTTTGAAACACTTCATTTGTGATCACATGTTTTACAATGCACAATTTCATATATTATCTCTGTTCAGCTAAAATATGACCTCACCTGGAATTTGAACTCACCAGTGGATGCTCGTCAGAGGAGGAAGTGGAGGACCATCCTCCTCAGTGAATTTCATGAAAACATAATGTTTAAATTTTTTAGAAAGTTATCCTTTTAAGATAAAAAATATACTAAATATAATCACATGTCACCAAATGATTGATTAAAACAGCATATTTTGCAAAGAAGGTCTACAGTAGCCTCAACAGCACTCTGTAGGGTAGCACCATGGTGTAGCCGGAGGACTGCTAGCTTTCGTCCTCCTTTGAGTACATTGACTTCAATACAAAACCTAGGAGGCTCATGGTTCTCACCCCCTTCCATAGACTTACACAGTAGTTATGACAGTTTAATTATGACAGCTTCCAGAGGACGTCCTCCAACCTATCAGAGCTCTTGCAGCATGAACTGACATGTTGTCCACCAAATCAAAGGATCAGAGAATTCATCTAGTACTTAAAGTATAAGCTACAGCTAGCTAGCACTGCAGTGCATAAAATGTGGTGAGTAGTTGACTCAAAGAGACAGAAAGAAAATAGTTGTGAACAAATTAAATTATTCCTAAATGAAAGAAAACAAGAGGGAATAGAGAGAGCGATATCATCATTTCTTTCACTTTCAGTTACACTTACTTAGCTAGCAAATGCAGCTAGCTAGTTTAGCCTACTGAAACACCCTGCTCAAACAGAGGGATGCTATGTTAGCTAGCTGGCTATGACTATCAAACACAACACTGGAACTCTTCCAAGTCAAGGTAAACTTTTGGTTTTACTAATGTATTGCCCACCGGGGCACATCGGTGTAACTGCTAAACTGACTGTACACTGTAACATTACTGCATGATTGTAGCGGGTTTACTAATGAGTTATTTCTATTAGCTATGTTGACTATGACATTACTTTGAAATTCTGTTGAAAAAGGTTTCTTAAGCCTGAAACAAATGGAACAAAATGGGAATAAACACACCGGATTTTGTCCAATATAAACTTTTTTTGCAACTGTTGGACTAAGGATTACAGCAAATATCAGCTAGATGCAGGCAAGAGTGTGCAAGGCGGTATTGAATGTCACTGTCTGTCACATCAAATTTGTCTCTCGACCTGTGTGCACCTACATTGTAAACTTACATTCATAGGCTAGGTTGTATCATGTAGTAACATGTAGGAGCCTAAACCTAACACTGTTACATTGAACTGGGTGAATGGAATATGAATACCAGTCGTCCAATATGCTGTAATAGAAATCAGACCATGCTCATGAAAATAAATTGGCCTCCCTCATCTGAAACGGCCACTGGAACTCACAATATCTGAATCTGAGAAACGCTGATCTTTCGTCTGCTCAATAAAGTCTGTAGCATTCCCCTAAACATTCATTACATGTAATACATCTCTGCACTTAGTGAAAGAGGGCCATCTGCACTGGTTAGTCTGACTAGTCTCTCATAATTTATTTAATTGACTTATTTCAGCAAAATCAAGGGGTTTTCTGTATAGTTGTCTAATGTTGGTGGGCATAGTATTCTGTTTTAATGTTACTGCTGAATCCCTATGATAAATGTAATCGTTTTTCTTGTGTGTTTTTAACGAGGCTGATTTACTTTGAAGTCCACAGTGTTGGAATTACAGGAGAACACACAGACATGACACAGACATGACACAGACATGACACAGACATGACACAGACATGACACAGACATGACACAGACATGACACAGACATGACACAGACATGACACAGACATGACACAGACATGACACAGACATGACACAGACATGACACAGACATGACACAGACATGACACAGACATGACACAGACATGACACAGACATGACACAGACATGGTGGCGTAGCAGGAAGACCAGAATGCCATGAACATAAAGGTTGTGAGATGTTGAATAATAATTTCCATATAAACTTACACAATGTAGCGAAGTGTGTCAGTTGAAAGCATTTTGTCATAATGATTATTTATATTTCTGTGAAATCTCATGTGAAAATGTTGATCCACATGTGAAAAGTTATGTGATCATGTGAAACTTCATGTGAAATATTATCACGTGAAGTGTTCCAAAAATACATAGTTTCACATGATTTCACGTGAAAATCCACATCATCAAACGTGAAGTGTTCCAAAAACAACTGGTTTCCCCCCCAAAAAATCATGTGATTTTCCACATGTGAAATCATGTGGTGTTTCCGTAAGGTTCCGTCTAATACAACTGAGTCCTGCTGTGGTTAAAACATGCTTTGTCATTTTCAGGAGAAACATTCAATACCATAGAGGTACAGTCAAGGACATTACAGGTCATCATGTTTGCACATTGTATACTGAAAACTGCTCAGAGGGAATGAAAAGCATCACACAGCGATAGCATCAAACAGCTAACGTCCCTCAACAGAGCTTCACATACACAGCAAATTGTTCAGTGTTAAATCAACACTGACAGTGTTAAATTGAACACTGAGCCAGTGTCTATACAGGTCCACACTTTTAAGTGTTAAATTAACACTGTGCTTAGTGCTGACGCTATTACACTTTGTCAGTGTTATTAACACCAACACTGGGGTTATTTTACACCATTGAGTTTAAATCTCACTCCTATAGAGTGCATGCACGTGTATGAGACGGGGTGAATCTATTCCTGTCATACATGAGACTGTGTAAGACAGAAGGACAATGCTATGGCTACGTGAGGCTGCCCAAGGCTCTTACCCCATCCGGAACATCCCGGAGTCCTGTCTAGTTTATCATAGAGATACCTTATAACACAACTGTCTGTATTCTACTGTCAGTGAGACATGCAGTAAGGCCCTTGCACATTTCATCTTTCCAGGGAAAAAATAGGAGCATCATGTTTGCATGTTGTACGGTTGCATGCTGCTCAGAAGGAATGAATAACATCACACATCCATTGTAGCATTAACAACAGCATCCCACATAGATAACATCAAACATCTAACATCACTCAACAGAACATCACATAGATCCAGAGAGGTCATGAACAGGAACTGTAGGATGGTCATATATCGGTGCAGGATATAACTGAGATACAGGAGGACCAGAACAGGCTGGGAGAGGGACACACTGGTAACAACAGGTGAGCTCTACTTTCAGTCATACTGGGTGTTACATAAGTTCTTTGTGTTGTATTAACTATACAACAAACCACTGAGCCAACACACATAGAACTGCTATAATGCAGCATTTTATGCTGGAACAACTTATTAGAGTTAATTACATGTTAATTACATAGATGGCTAAAATAGGTGCAGTACCACAAAATGTATAGAAAATAATGATGTTTTAAAGGCAACTTGGGAAAAAAATATTGTTCATCAAATGTATACAAAATCATTGTTTTTGCCCTTACCTCAACATTTTTCAGAGATGGCGTGGTTGGCCTGTGTGATCATCCTAAGCTCAGGTCAGTGCGTGCTTGTGCTTGGGTATGTGTCTGTCCGTCTGTCTGTCTGTCTGAATGTGTGTAATGCATTCCATCTGAGCTCATAATATTTATATATTTATTTTCATAGGAGTTTGGCTGCTTTCTTCAGGTCTCAGTCGTGAGTCTCACTTTGTTGAAAACCTCATGACCTGGTCTGAAGCCCAGCATTACTGCAGAGAGCACTACACTGACCTAGCCACCATACACAACATGGAGGATATAGACATGCTAATCAAAACTTTAGACAATGGTTATACAGGTGAGGCTTGGGCTGTATGATAGCTAGCAGTGGTCTCTGGTTGATTAAGATTTTCATGGAGCGGGAGAGACTGAGTTTAGGAACTGGAGGTATGGTGAACCAAACAAATCAAAAGGGTCAAATTATAAATACATTCTAGTAGAGGAGTGGAAGACCTGGGAAGCAGCTCAGTTACTGCAGAGAGAATCACACCGACCTGGCTAGCGTGAGGAACATTGATGAGAATACGAAGGTGGCAAAACTTCTTCCAGGGTGGAATGGGTCGGCCTTTCCCGAGGCAACTGGGGATGGTCTGAGGAACACCTTATTCACCAACTGGCAGCAGGGAACACCAGACATTGATGGCAACAGGAAAAGGAAGACTGCTTTGTCCTTTGAATATGAAGGAAGATGGAAGGATGTGCCATGTGATTGAAAACACGTTTTTTTTCTGCTGTGATGATCTTTAACTGCCACAGTGTAGAGCTGATCTTTACTAATGTGATTAGCTGACATGTCTATAGGTGCAGAAGAGTTGATAGACTATATGATAGTGGGGCAAAAAAGTATTTAGTCAGCCACCAATTGTGCAAGTTCTATCACTTAAAAAGATGAGAGAGGCCTGTAATTTTCATCATACAGTTCAACTATGACAGACAAAATGAGAAAAAAAATCCAGAAAATCACATTGTAGGATTTTTTATGAATTTATTTGCAAATTATGGTGGAAAATTAGTATTTGGTCAATAACAAAAGTTTATCTCAATACTTTGTTATATACCCTTTGTTGGCAATGACAGAGGTCAAACGTTTTCTGTAAGTCTTCACAAGGTTTTCACACACTGTTGCTGGTATTTTGGCCCATTCCTCCATGCAGATCTCCTCTAGAGCAGTGATGTTTTGGGGCTGTTGCTGGGCAACACGGACTTTCAACTCCCTCCAAAGATTCTCTATGGGGTTGAGATCTGGAGACTGGCTAGGCCACTCCAGGACCTTGAAATGCTTCTTACGAAGCCACTCCTTCGTTGCCCGGGCGGTGTGTTTGGGATCATTGTCATGCTGAAAGACCCAGCCACGTTTCATCTTCAATGCCCTTGCTGATGGAAGGAGGTTTTCACTCAAATTCTCACGATACATGGCCCCATTCATTCTTTCCTTTACACGGATCAGTCGTCCTGGTCCCTTTGCAGAAAACAGCCCCAAAGCATGATGTTTCCACCCCTATGCTTCACAGTAGGTATGGTGTTCTTTGGATGCAACTCAGCATTCTTTGTCCTCCAAACACGACGAGTTGAGTTTTTACCAAAAAGTTCCATTTTGGTTTCATCTGACCATATGACATTCTCCCAATCTTCTTCTGGATCATCCAAATGCTCTCTAGCAAACTTCAGACGGGCCTGGACATGTACTGGCTTAAGCAGGGGGACACGTCTGACACTGCAGGATTTGAGTCCCTGGCGGCGTAGTGTGTTACTGATGGTAGGCTTTGTTACTTTGGTCCCAGCTCTCTGCAGGTCATTCACTAGGTCCCCCCGTGTGGTTCTAGGATTTTTGCTCACCGTTATTGTGATCATTTTGACCCCACGGGGTGAGATCTTGCGTGGAGCCCCAGATCGAGGGAGATTATCAGTGGTCTTGTATGTCTTCCATTTTCTAATAATTGCTCCCACAGTTGATTTCTTCAAACCAAGCTGCTTACCTATTGCAGATTCAGTCTTCCCAGCCTGGTGCAGGTCTACAATTTTGTTTCTGGTGTCCTTTGACAGCTCTTTGGTCTTGGCCATAGTGGAGTTTGGAGTGTGACTGTTTGAGGTTGTGGACAGGTGTCTTTTATACTGATAACAAGTTCAAACAGGTCCCATTAATACAGGTAACGTGTAGAGGACAGAGGAGCCTCTTAAAGAAGAAGTTACAGGTCTGTGAGAGCCAGAAATCTTGCTTGTTTGTAGGTGACCAAATACTTATTTTCCACCATAATTTGCAAATAAATTCATAAAAAATCCTACAATGCGATTTTCTGGATTTTTTCCCCTCATTTTGTCTGTCATAGTTGAAGTGTACCTATGATGAAAATTACAGGCCTCTCTCATCTTTTTAAGTGGGAGAACTTGCACAATTGGTGGCTGACTAAATACTTTTTTGCCCCACTGTATATGATATGAAAAATATGACAATAAGGATTATTCCTACAAATTTACCAACGCTATCAATATTCCTCCTCAAAATGATTTCAAAAGGGATATTTGGGAGAAAAATATGCTTTCTATGTAAAATCTGTATGTTTACTTTACTCTTGGAAGTGTTCAATTCACTGAATCCTTCTTCTCTCCCCAGACAAGAAGAGAACAAGATGTGGGGTGAAGCCCTGGATTACTGCAGGGAGAAGCATGTTGACCTGGTCTCTGTCCACTCCCAAAGGGTCCAACAGAGAGCTAGGAGGGCCTCCACCGACCACGTCTGGCTGGTCCTGCGCTACACCTGCACCCTGGTTCTGGGTGAGTGGAATGGGTAGTGGCTATCAGGACTGGGCCCCGGACCACGGGTTCAGAATTGAGAAATGTGGGACGACTGGGGCAATGGAGACGGACAACGATTGTCAGTGGATCACCAGGCCGGAGGCGGACAACGATTGTCAGTGGGTCACCAGGTCGGAGACGGACAACGATTGTCAGTGGGTCACCAGATCGGAGACGGACAACGATTGTCAGTGGGTCACCAGGCCGGAGGCGGACAACGATTGTCAGTGGGTCACCAGGCCAGAGACGGACATGCTCAACTTATTTTGCACCAACTACGAGGGTGAGTGTGGCTGGGACTCAGTGCTCTGATGGGAGAGAGATCCATGGTGTGTGTGTCTTTTTTGTCCCCAGAGATGAGCTGAAGCCTGTCGTGGGTCGTTAGGATTCTTGTAAGACTCTACTCTGGAATCACAGTACATTTACATTAGAAAGCATCAACATATGCATTGCTACTTGTAAAATATATTGTTTTTGATGATATGACTTATCGAGACACTGCCAGAGCCCTGCAAAATGACCTCCAGCAGGCCACAAATGTGCATGTGTCTGCTCAAACGGTCAGAAACAGACTCCATGAGGGTGGTATGAGGGCCCGACGTCCACAGGTGTGGGTTGTGCTTACAGCCCAACACCGTGCAGGACGTTTGGCATTTGCCAGAGAACACCAAGATTGGCAAATTCGCCACTGGCGCCCTGTGCTCTTCACAGATGAAAGCAGGTTCACACTGAGCACATGAGCACATGTGACAGACGTGACAGAGTCTGGAGACGCCGTGGAGAACGTTCTGCTGCCTGCAACATCCTCCAGCATGACCGGTTTGGTGGTGGGTCAGTCATGTTGTGGGGTGGCATTTCTTTGTAGGGCCGCATAGCCCTCCATGTGCTCTCCAGAGGTAGCCTGACTGCCATTAGGTACCGAGATGAGATCCTCAGACCCCTTGTGAGACCATATGCTGACCCATGCACATTTGTGGCCTGCTGGAGGTCATTTTGCAGGGCTCTGGCAGTGCACCTCCTTGCACAAAGGCGGAGGTAGCGGTCCTGCTGCTGGGTTGTTGCCCTCCTACGGCCTCCTCCACGTCTCCTGATGTACTGGCCTGTCTCCTGGTAGCACCTCCATGCTCTGGACACTACGCTGACAGACACAGCAAACCTTCTTGCCACAGCTCGCATTGATGTGCCATCCTGGATGAGCTGCACTACCTGAGCCACTTGTGTGGGTTGTAGACTCCGTCTCATGCTACCACTAGAGTGAAAGCACCGCCAGCATTCAAAAGTGACCAAAACATCAGCCAGGAAGCATAGGAACTGAGAAGTGGTCTGTGGTCACCACCTGCAGAACCACTCCTTTATTGGGGGTGTCTTGCTAATTGCCTATAATTTCCACCTTTTGTCTATTCCATTTGCACAACAGCATGTGAAATTTATTGTCAATCAGTGTTGCTTCCTAAGTGGACAGTTTGATTTCACAGAAGTGTGATTGACTTGGAGTTACATTGTGTTGTTTAAGTGTTCCCTTTATTTTTTTGAGCAGTGTATTTACACCTGTGACATATAGTTATTTTATAGCTGCTTATAAGTGTCACCAGATAGAATCAATAAAACTATAGTTTTAGGGGTATATCATTTATGATACTAAATGTATACTGTACTTCTGCTAGTGGTTAGAGCGGTAGCCTAGTGGTAAGAGCATTGGGCCATTAACCAAAAGGTTGCTAGATTGAATGACCGAGCTGACAAGGTAAAAATATGTCTTTCTGCCCCTGAACAAGGCAGTTAACCCACTGTTCCTAGGCTGTCATTGTAAATAAGAATTTGTTCTTAACTGACTTGCTTAGTTAAATAAAAGGTTAAATAAAAAATATATAATAAAAAAAAATATGAAGGAGTGAACTTCCATGTGTCACCAGATGGGGTGACATGATGGGCAAGTACAAAAACAACCCCTTGCATCTGCCCTTACTCCTGCAATGTTTGAAGAGCTGAAATGAACTGGATAAATGTAAGCAATATGGTGGACGCTCCCATTAGTCTGCTGGAAGGTTAGATGTAGCCAATCAAGTTCCTTCAGATCTGCTATATCCAATAGGTAGTGGTTAGGTTAAAACCTCTTGAAGGGGGCAGAATATTTATGTTTGGAAAAAATAACGTTCCCAATGTAAGCTGCCTATTTCTCAGGTCCAGATGCTAGAATATGCATATAATTGACAGATTAGGATAGAAAACACTTTAAAGTTTCCAAAACTGTCAAAATATTGTCTGTGAGTATAACAGACCAGATTTTGCAGGCAAAAACCTGAGGAAATCCAACGCGGAAGTGCCTCTTATTTTGAAAAAACCCTGTTCCATTGCCTGCCTTTCCTCTATTTAAAGGGATATCAACCAGATTCCTTTTGCAATGGCTTCCACAGGGTGTGAACAGTCTTTAGACATAGTTTCAAGCTTTTATTCAGAAAAACGAGCGAGATTTATCAAAACGCATCAGTTGTAGCTCGACATTTTCTTTATCTCAGTTATTGAATAGTTTACCGTCCGGTTGAAATATTATCGATAATTTATGTTAAAAACAACCTGAGGATTGATTATAAAAAACGTTTGACATGTTTCTACGAACTTTACGGATACTATTTGGAATTTTCGTCTGCCCTTCATGACCGCTCGAGCCTGTTGATTTCTGAACATAACGCACCAACCAAATGGAGGTGTTTGGATATAAAAATATTATTTATTGAACAAAAAAGAACATTTATTGTGTAACTGGGAGTCTCGTGAGTGCAAACATCCGAAGATCATCAAAGGTAAGCGATTAATTCTATTGCTTTTCTGACTTTCGTGACCAATCTACATTGCTGCTAGCTGTTCGTAATGTTTTGTCTAGTGATCGATAAACTCACAAACACTTGGATTGCTTTCGCTGTAAAGCATATTTTCAAAATCTGACACGATAGGTGGATTAACAACAAGCTAAACTGTGTTTTGGTATATTTCACTTGTGATTTCATGAAAATAAATATTTTTAGTAATTATTTTTTAATTTGGCGCTCTGCAATTCAGCGGTTGTTTACGAAAATTATCCTGTTAAAGGGATCCGTGCGCCAAGAGGTTTTAAGGGGCTGAACATTGCTTATGGATGAGGACATAATAGGAGCCTATATTCTCTGCTCGACCTGGGTTACCTCAGTCTCTGTTTACACTTCCTGGTCATTGGTCAAGCGCAACATGTTTTTATTGGGCTGCTGGTGACAGCAGAGGAAACAAGGGGGTAGGATTCCAGTAAGGGATGAAAAACAAGAGGCGGAGAGATGAAGGGGAGGTTATCGTGCTCCCTCTCTCCCCGGAGTGCATTGATCCGTTAATGTTTAGCAGCCTGGGGTGAGTGGGTTTGTTGGCCTCGGGCCTAGGAAAAGTGCTGATGTAGAGGCTGCCATCCCCGATGTGGTGGTGCATACTCTGCCACTGGAAGCAGGGAGAAACACACTCAAGGTGAACATCCAAGTTGATTGTTGGGCCTACTTGATATTGGTTGCTCGGCTGCATTGTAGTCTCGACCATCTTCACTCTGGGTAATATCATCTGCTGAATGACTAAAATGGCAAGGTGGAAATTAAGTGAATATGGCTTCCCACTGAACTGTAGTCTTCACTACAGTGGACTGAGTTTTCCCTCTAGTGGATGAGACTACTACTATAGTATATCACAGAGCTTTTACATGTACAACACAATAGACAGAAAACATTGAAATTGATTTAGGCTGTTGTGCTCCCCAACAGTGACTGTATCCCACCGCTGCCACCAACAGGAGACAGTTATGATTACACACCATATTTTATACAAATCATTTTATTGTATGATTTACACAGTATGGGGACTGGGAGGTGAGAAGAATAGTTGGAAAAACATTTAGTCCGTTGGTTAATCATGAGCTAGGGACTACAACCAAGAACTCTCATGCAAAATTTGCCACTGAACTCAGACGTATTCCTCAACAAGTGCTACTAATATTGTATGTACGAATGAGCATTTTCTGAAGAATAATAAAACAAAAACGTTTTGAGTTCAGTCTACTAATGATAAGAGCCTTTTACTTTCAAAAGGCTTTGATTGGAGCAAACCTATGAATGATTGCCGGTTACAAGTAGTTTGTGAGGTTTGGAAGCTTTATTTCTTCCATCTCAATAATTTAGTACTCAACTAATTCTGGGCTTGGACAGGAGAGTCTTGGTTCTAGGGTTTTTGCGTTCACCCTCAGACAAAAGGGGGAGCAGCAGGGTAGGATTCATGTAGTAGATTAGGGACAAGTGCCAAACAGAGCAGTAGGGAATATACATTTTAAAAGGGAGCTTGAAAAGTAGATTCAAAATACCCAGGAATATGTAAAAGCACTTAGTCATAAATATATCCTTCTCTGTCTTTGACCAAAATAGAAAATCTAAATATATCTAGCTAATTATTGCAGGAGGCATGATCAAGTATATCAGAGTAAGAATAAGAGTACACATAGGTGTGTTTACATGTCTTTCTTTGGGTTCTAGCATTTGATTAATAAGATTCAACACACAGAATAATGTGAAGGACGTATTCAGGAAACGTACATTACACAGAACTATTGATGCACACAGAGTAGATTGAGTGGCCAAGTGAACTGACGAGTGTTTGACGACTCGCTGTCTTAAGGATTGCTCTGCACACAAACTACAAGCCATGAACTTCTTCTGTCAACAGGTCCGTGTGTGAAAACTCTTTCGGCTTGTGACAACACACACACCCTCTGCACACTACAGATGACAAGCTGTGTCAATGTTCTCGCTCGTACTGACAGGGTGTAGATGCGCAAGTCTGTGTGTGATGCGGGCGGCACCTTCATTGAAGAGGACAGGATCATAGTAATGGCTGGAACGTAATCAATGGAATGGTATCGAACAGATGTTTTCCATGTGTTTGATACCATTCCATTAACATTAATTATTATGATCGGTCCTCCCCTCAGCAGCCTTATGTGATGTGTGTGATGCGCTCCAATGAAATAAAACACTATCAGTGATGCTGCCACCACTATGTTACTGTTCTGCATACTGACAGATAAGGCACTGAGGGTGTTGGCCTATAGCGGCAGGACTGATGTATGCTAACTGTAGCATGTAACATTAAACCCAGTATTAGAACTATAAGTGCCGAGGTCAGGTTGGAACAGAATAACATACTGTACTTTCTTTAGTCACATTGATTATGGTTCTTTGGCAACTCAAATCCACTCGAGCTCTACATTTACTCAAATAAATACAAATTGAAATAACACAAATTAATATGCAAATACCTGAAGAGATTATGGTGGCTGTTATTTTAGGAAGGAAAAATAAAAGTAATATATTTACAACAGAACCATCGCTATGCATGCATGCTAGCAACCATTAGGGCTCTATTCAATCTGCGTCGCTGAAGCGTTACAGATTGCATGATATAAATGTAAAGGTCATTTCTGATTGAGCCGACGTATGCAGCGTTTACTGTGAATGTAGTATCTGCTAATGTGGGAACATTGCCTTTGAATTTTCAATCATGCTGTAACGATGAACTTCCATGATAGATTGAATAGAGCCCTTAACTTACAGTGATGTCTCAGCATGACAAGCATCTGTAACCAGTGGTAACTCCCATCCTTACATTAGTATTGTGTTATTACAAAAATAAAAGTGAGGAACAATAACAATACATATAACTAACTCAGAGCTGAAAGTCAGTGGCATTGAGTGAAAATACAAACATACTGTACTGGAATAAGGCAAGTAGATTAGTTTCAATAGCACCTGACTTACACAAACACCCCCTTTCAAAATGGACGCCAGTTTACTAATGGGGAGGGGGGCGGGATGTACTCAGTGCAGTCGTAAACTGGGCGACATTCGCTAGAGAAACGTTGTGAAAATGTTAGTAAAGTGTTCTGCATGATGGAGCGTAGGGCCAGTTGATCTTATGGTTTGGTCTCTGGTGTGTCAGAGAAGGCTGGTAGGAGGAGCTATAGGAGGAGTGACTCATTGCAATGGTTGAAATGGAATAAATGGAACGGTATCAAACATATATGAAACGCATACTTTACTCCATTCCATTATTCCATTCCAATGAGCCTGTCCTCCTATAGCTACGCCCACCAGCCTCCTCTGACTGTGTGTTTTGTTCTTTCATCAATCTTTCTGGGTGTTTTTTTTGTTCTGTTTCACAGTGTGTCTGTCTGTTCCTCTCACACACGCAGTGAAATAGCACCATCCTTTGGTCAATAACACGAAGTCACGCCACGGACCGTCGGACTGGGTGGGGTCAGGGGTTGTGGTGGGTGGTTAAGGGTCACAGGGCGGTCAGGGAGTAGGGCCTATGTCCTCTTCATGCACACCTGGCAACGGCTAATGTTACTCCGGAGATTTCCTGCCTTTTGTGTGGTGGGCACAGGTTTCCTGGAACCAGACAACATCAGTCAATCCCTCCATTCAATCAAGATCATGTCAGAGCTCTGATGAGAGAGGACAAGAGAGAGAAAAAGGGAGTAAACTTACGTAAACATCTCCTCGTCCTCAATGGTGGCCAGCCAGAAGCTGTAGGAGTTGGCGTAGTAGTTGCAGGTTCCACGGCCGTGACACTCGATGAACGGAGCGCCACGGAACTCCTCTAGACAGGAGCCAGGAGATGCCAGTGCCTGTCCAGAACCCTCAGCACCTGCACTTGTGTGCTGCACAGAGAGAAAGACATGGGGGTTAAGGATATGCAAACAAAAACATTGGTAAGCTCAGATAAGTACAGATAAGTACACTGGTATGACGTTGCAATACGAGTTGTTTCTCTCACCATGACGAAGGAGTAGCCAATCCAGAGTGAGTCCCAGCCATTGGGGCATGATGGGATCATGATGTTCTGACTGTGCACTGCTATCACCATGGCAGGAGCCTCACACACTGAACACCTGGAGGTATAGACTGAGGTCAATACACAGACAGTCACACACACATACCCCAGGTGAGTACACAAACACATACTGCCATCATTGCAAGGGCCAAATGCACCACATATAGAAACAAGGAACCCACACACCTGCTAATGAAAGGCTTGATGCTCTGGCCAGTGATAGGGGCCATGTTCATTGGCATGGGCTCAGGTGAGGTGAGCCAATAGGAGTAGTCGTTACGGGAGGCAAAGTTACAGACGTTGTTGATGTTACAGAAGAGGAAGGGCATGGGACTGAACTTCCTTAGACAGCTACCAGCCGTACCTACACACAAGTAGTTTAGTGTGATGCTGATCTGAATCACAAGATAGCCTCATCTACAGCACCTCCCCTCCCTCTCTAGCTTACCCAGGTCCTGGCCGTGGGAGCGCTCGTTGCCCTGAACGTAGAGTAGGGAATATCCATCATAGATCACTGACGTTCCCTCAGGACAATGTGGAACCTCCACCGATTGGCTGTGCCTGGTTACCAGGAAACCATGTTCCATGGAGGAGGGGCCAGGAGGACCCACCTGACCCGGAACACCGTCAGGTCCTGGGGGTCCAGGGTACCCTCTGGGTCCTATAGGTAAGAGAGACAAACGTCAAATGGAACGTTTTCTGAGAATAACCCCAAGATATAAATAGTACATCTAGAATGATCAGACATTCTATTCTGCATGCAGTGTAGTGACCTTTTCAGTGTGGCTATTAACTGGACAAAGGGGGTGTGACTCACCTGAGGGACCAAGCAAGCCTGGTTCTCCCTTGGCGCCGGGGAGACCATTAAACCCTGGGTTCCCCTCATCACCTTTAATACCCTGAATACCTGTCACACCTGGGAGACAGAGGGAGGAGAGAGAAAGAGAACAATGAATGAGAGGGGTGCAATATTACAGGGTGATCAGAGATGATGTTTGGTCATAATAGATTGGCTCATTGTAAATAGGATGGTTTGCAAAAAGAGGATACCTAGTAAGATGTACCACTGATTGCATGCAACTGATATGCGTCTTCCGCATTTAACCCAACCTCTCTGAATCAGAGAGGTGCGGACTCTCACCTTGCTGTCCTTTCAGCCCAGGGATACCCGAGGGCCCCACAGGCCCCTGAGGGCCCTCATTACCAGGGAAGCCGCTGTCTCCCTTGATGAAGGTGTGGGGGCCAGGAGGACCAGGTGGACCATCATTACCTGAAAGGAGGAAGGGAAGGACGATTAATACCATTTCAGGTAATCAAACATATCAGAATTCATATACTCATAACATTCGCACAGTAATAATATAGGTGTTTGATGCTATATAAGCTCAGGAGAGCTTTTCACAGTGAAACAAGCACTAAGTGATTCGGTTTAATGGCGGTTATGTTTCTCTTCCTTTCACCTTTGTCTCCTGGGAATCCTCTGTCCCCCAGCTCTCCTTTGAATCCAACCACTCCGAATTCACCCTTTGTCCCTGCAAGATAGGAGATTTAGCCACAAAACCAACAGAACCACAGACTCATACACACACTGTGTACACCATCTAAATCAGCTGCACCACTCACCTGGGAAACCAGGCACTCCCTGCAGTCCCATCTCTCCCTTCAGTCCATCAACACCTGGAAGGCCAGCTTGACCCTGTAACACATACACACCGGTCAGATGGTGGACACTAGTCAAGTGTCATGATAAACAGACTAGACTGACATGGATCGGTCAGTGAGCAACAGGAAGTGACCTACAGAAAGTCCAGGGTATCCTTGATCTCCTTTGAAACCCTGCTCCCCATGTACTCCTGGTTCACCCTGGTCCCCTTTGTCTCCTTTCCCCCCCACGCTGCCTGAAACACCAGCAGGACCTGGAGCACCACTGGTACCTGAGATGGGGATGAGAAGAGGAGGATAATGAGAGGATGGTCATATGTATCCGAATGTACATTACAGCAAGACTCAGGTGTGTGGCATACAGTACCTGGTTCTCCAGGCTTTCCTGGCAGTCCTTGGTCTCCTTTGGGCCCCTCCATGGCGGGTCCTGGGAGACCCCGTTCTCCTGGCTGTCCATGGGAACCCTCGAAGCCTGGCGTACCCTTGTCTCCCCTGGTCCCTGGGATACCCGGGATACCTGGAGAGCCTGGGAAACCTGGAGAGCCTTTGTCACCTTTATCCCCAGATGAACCTGGTGTCCCTGAGAAGCCCCTGCCGGGTAAACCTGTAGGTGAAACACAGAGAACAGAGTTGCTAAAACTCTAGGCCATGACTGGAAACACTTCACCTGCCTGCGCTGTCAATTAACTGTTTGGATCCACAGTACATGAGTTGATATGGAGACAGTCAAATGTGGGGCTTCTAATAGAAATATAGCACAAATCATAAAACCATGTGGTTTACAAGCGGTTTAGAAGATGATAAACACACCTGATCATCTTCAAGGTCAGGAGAGGTAACTCACCTGTGTCTCCTCTCTCTCCTGATGATCCAGGTATGCCGTCCACTCCTGACGCTCCTTTCTCTCCGGTTGTACCTGGTGGACCCTGCAGACCAGGCTCACCTAGGAAACAATACAGTTACCTGGGTGTCTCTCTACCCGCTGGGGTATAGTAGCTACAGTATGTACACTTGGGAAATGATTCAGGGGTAAGCTTCTTGACTAGCTGTTATATTGTACTGAAAGGAACCTGATGCATTGTTACTGTGTTCCATCTGTTAGAGTACTTACCTGGTCGACCTGTTTGACCTGGCTCTCCTGGTGACCCGGGAAGCCCACCAATACCCTTCTCTCCTGGCTGACCCGGCTGACCTGCACATTACAACACACACCTGGGTTTAGAGGTTGCCAAGCAACAAGACACATCTCTGGGTTTGTGAGATTATCAAAAATTCAATGTACCAAATAATGCTTATTTTTAAACCCAGAATAAAATCAACCAACTAATCAATCAGTCAGGTCGAACAGGAGTAATTGTGGCCATGGAAACCGGAGCCTCACCTTGGTAACCGATGTGTCCAGTGTCTCCCTTGGTTCCTGGTGTTCCTGGCATCCCGGGCACTCCCATTCCTCCCTTCTGACCCTTCTCTCCTGCGTTACCAGGGAAACCAGGCAGACCCAACTGACCCTGAGAGAGAGAGAGAGAAAAAAACAGGGATGGAGAGATAGAGGGAGGGGGAAAATGAATAGAAAAGAAGAGCATAGAAAGATTGATTGAAAGAAAGAAAAAGACAGACTGTTAGTGGCATCTAATTACAAAAATGTATGTACTGTAGCAGACACACAAACACACAATAAGTGGTAGTAAGTAGCTTACCTTCTCTCCAGGGGGTCCTGGTACTCCAACACCCGGCAGACCGGTTTGTCCCTTGTCTCCCTTCACCCCCTCTGTACCCCTGAACCCTGGATGACCCGGTGTGCCCACAATGCCTTTATCACCCTTCGTACCTACAGAACCTGTGGAACCATACAGGAGAACCCGGTTAGAACCAATTTAACCAGAACTGAAGCGCATTAAGACCAGTAGGCCAGTTAGCATATCTTAGCCTTGACACTTCCACAATTTACACTTTTTTCTTGTGCGTAGCAAACAGATCTGTTCTTGTCAGTGAAAGGATTGTGTTGTTTTCTTACCTGGATATCCCATTTCGCCAATGCCTCCTTTATTTCCAGGATATCCAATACTGCCGGGCTCTCCAGGAAAACCTGTGTCTCCTTTATCACCTGAGAAACAAGAATCATAGTGTCTAAAAGAGAATTTCATTTCATCACCACATTGACTGTGTCCCAATACCCAATCTACAGCGCCTTCAGAAAGTATTCATACCCCTCGACTTATTCCATAAATTCAAAATTATTCATAGATTATTTTTCCTCACCCATTTACACACAGTACCCCATAATGACAAAGTGAGAATGTTTCTAGTAATTTTAGCAAATTTATTTTAAATTAAATACATATCTGATTTACATAAGTATTGACATACGTCAATGCTTTGTAGAACCACCTTTGGTGGCGATTACAGCTTTGAGTCGTCTTGGGTATTTCTGTATCTGATTTGGGGATTTTCTCCCATTCTTCCTTCCTGAATCTTAAACTCTGTTAAGTTTGCTGTTCATCGCCCCTCCCCAGCTAACTTCAAGTCTTTCCTCAGATTTACAATGGGATTTAAGTATCGGCTTTGGCAGGGTCTCTCAAGGACTTTCACATTCTTGTTCTGAAGGCATTCCAGCATTGCTTTGGCTGTATGCTTGGGGTCATTGTCCTGTTGGAACATAAATCTTCCCAGTCTAAGGTTATTGGCACGCCAAAGAAGGTTCTCATCAACTATTTGCCTGCATTTGGCTCCATTCATTGTTCCCTCTATCCTTACCAGTCTCTCATTCCCTGCCATTGAAAAGTATGCCCATACCAGGGATGGTGTTTTTTAAATTTTATTTCACCTTTATTTAACCAGGTAGGCTAGTTGAGAACAAGTTCTCATTTACAACTGCGAAATGGCCAAGATAAAGCAAAGCAGTTCGACACATACAACAAGAAAGAGTTACACATGGAATAACCGAACATACAGTCAATAATACAGTATAAAAAGTCTATATACAGTGTGTGCAAATGAGGTAGGATGAGGGAGGTAAGGCAATAAATAGGTCATGGTGGCGAAGTAATTACAATATAGCAATTAAACACTGGAATGGTAGATGTGCAGAAGATGAAAGTGCAAGTAGAGATACTGGGGTGCAAAGGAGCAAGATAAATAAATAAAGACAGTATGGTGATGAGGTAGTTGAATGGGCTATTTACAGATGGGCTATGTACAGGTGCAGTGATCTGTGAGCTGCTCTGACAGCTGGCGCTTAAAGCTAGTGAGGGAGATATGAGTCTCCAGCTTCAGTGATTAAGGCAGTTCGTTCCAGTCACTGGCAGCAGAGAACTGGAAGGAAAGGCGGCCAAAGGGAGAATTGGCTTTGGGGGTGACAGTGAGATATACCTGCTGGAGCGCGTGCTACGGGTGGGTGCTGCTATGGTGACCAGTGACCTGAGATAAGGCGGGGCTTTACCTAGCAGAGACTTGTAGATGACCTGTAGCCAGTGGATTTAGCGACGAGTATGAAGCAAGGGCCAGCCAACGAGAGCGTACAGGTCGCAGTGGTGGGTAGTATATGGGGCTCGGTGACAAAACGGATAGCACTGTGATAGACTGCATCCAATTTGTTGAGTAGAGTGTTGAAGGCTATTTTGTAAATGACATCGCCGAAGTCGAGGATAGGTAGGATGGTCAGTTTAACGAGGTTATGTTTGGCAGCATGAGTGAAGGATGCTTTGTTGCGAAATAGGAAGCCGATTCTAGATTTTTATTTTGGATTGGAGATGCTTAATGTGAGTATGGAAGGAGCGTTTACAGTCTAACCAGACACCTAGGTATTTTTAGTTGTCCACATATTCTAAGTCAGAACCGTCCAGAGTAGTGATGCTGGACGGGCAGGCAGGTGCCGGCAGTGATCTGTCGAAGAGCATGCATTTAGTTTTACTTGCATTTAAGAGCAGTTGGAGGCCACGGAATGAGAGTTGTATGGCATTGAGGCTCATCTGGAGGTTAGTTAACACAATGTCCAAAGAAGGGCCAGAGGTATACAGAATGGTGTCGTCTGCGTAGAGGTGGATCAGAGAATCACCAGCAGCAAGAGCGACATCATTGATGTATACAGAGAAGAGAGTCGGCCTGAGAATTGAACCCTGTGGCACCACCATAGAGACTGCCAGAAGTCCGGACAACAGGCCCTCCGATTTGACACACTGAACTCTATCAGAGAAGTAGTTGGTGAACCAGGCGAGGCAATCATTTGAGAAGCCAAGGCTGTTGAGTCTGCCGATAAGAATGTGGTGATTGACAGAGTCGAAAGCCTTGGTCAAGTCGATGAATACGGCTGCACAGTAATGTCTCTTATCGATGGCGGTTATGATATCGTTTAGGCGTGTCTTGAGCGTGGCTGAGGTGCACCCATGACCAGCTCTGAAACCAGGTTGCATAGCGGAGAAGGTACGGTGGGATTCGAAATGGTGGGTAATATGTTTGTTAACTTGGCTTTCGAAGACCTTAGAAAGGCAGGGTAGGATCGATATAGGTCTGTTTCAGTTTGGTTCTAGAGTGTCTCCCCCTTTGAAGAGTTGGATGACCACGGCAGTTTTCCAGTCTTTGGGAATCTCAGACGATACGAAAGAGAGGTAATAGGCTAGTAATAGTAATAGGGGTTGCAACAAATTAAGCAGATCATTTTAGAAAGAGAGGGTCCAGATTGTCTAGCCCGGCTGATTTGTAGGGGTCCAGATTTTGCAGCTCTTTCAGAACATCAGATATCTGGATTTGGGTGAAGGAGAATAGGGGGAGGCTTGGGCAAGTTGCTGTGGGGGGTGCAGGGCTGATGACCGGGTTTGGGGTAGCCAGGTGGAAAGCATGGCCAGCCGTCGAAAAATGCTTATTGCAATTCTCAATTATAGTGGATTTATCGGTGGTGACAGTGTTTCCTAGCCTCAGTGCAGTGGGCAGCTGGGAGGAGGTGCTCTTATTCTCCATGGACTTTACAGTGTCCCAGAACTTTTTTGAGTTAGTACTACAGGATGCAAATTTCTGTTTGAAAAAGCTAGCCTTAGCTTTCCTAACTGCCTGTGTATATTGGTTCCTAACTTCCCTGAAAAGTTGCATATCACGGGGGCTATTCGATGCTAATGCAGAACGCCACAGGATGTTTTTGTGCTGGTCAAGGGCAGTCAGGTCTGGAGAGAAATAAAGGCCATATCTGTTCCTGGTTTTTCTTTTTAATTTAATGGGCATGCTTATTTAAGATGGTGAGGAAGGCACCTTTAAAGAATAACCAGGCACCCTCTACTGACGGGATGAGGTCAATATCCTTCCAGGTTACCCGGGCCAGGACGATTAGAAAGCCCTGCTCGCTGATGTGTTTTAGGGAGCGTTTGACAGTGATGAGGGGTGGTCGTTTGACCGCAGACCCATTACGGATGCAGGCAATGAGGCAGCGATCGCTGAGATCCTGGTTGAAAACAGCAGATGTATTTGGAGGGCAAGTTGGTCAGGGTGATATCTATCCACCTTTCTGTGTTTGCCTGGTTTTCTCCAGATATAATGCTTTGCATTCAGACCAAAGGTTTCAATGTGGGTCTCGTCAAACCACATTATCTATCCACCTTTCTGTGTTTACGGATTTGGGGTTGTACCTGGTGGGTTCATTGACAATTTGTGTGAGACTAAGGGCATCAAGCTTAGATTGTAGGATGGCCGGGGTGTTAAGCATGTCCCAGTTTAGGTCACCTAGCAGCACCAGCTCTGAAGATAGATTGGGGGCAATCAATTCACATATGGTGTCCAGGGCACAGCTGGGGGCAGACACTTGTTTCTGGAAAGATGGATCTTTTAAAAGTAGAAGCTCAAATAGTTTGGGTACAGACCAGGATAGTAAGACAGAACTCTGCAGGCTATCTCTGCAGTAGATTGCAACACCGCCCCCTTTGGCAGTTCTATCTTGTCAGAAAATGTTATAGTTAGGGATGGACTGTCACGACTTCTGCCGAAGTCGTTGCCTCTCCTTGTCCGGGCGGTGTTCGGCGGTCGACTTCACCGGTCTTCTAGCCATCATCGATCCATTTTTCATTTTCCATTGGTTTTGTCTTGTCTTCCCACACACCTGTTGTCAATCCCATTCATTACCTGTTGTGTATTTAACCCTCTGTTTCCCTTCATGTGTTTGTCAGAGATTGTTGTATGTCAAGTGTTGTTTTATTAGTGTATAGGTGTGCGACGGGTCCTCGTACCCATTTTATTTGATGTATGTATATTTTCTTGTGTTTGGAGCATGTCATGGACATTGATTAAAAGTCTCCATATACACTTCGTTTACTCTCCTGCGCCTGACTTCCCTGCCACCTATACACACGACGTTGACAGAATCTCTGACCCTAAAAAATGAAGTCAGCAGGAGGAGGCACTTCGCTAATGGAGGTTGAGGAACGCGTCATGGAACAAGCGGAGGAGATTGACAGTCTGTGCGCTGCCATGGATCGCATTGTCCAGAGTATGGACCGCTGGGAGAGACAGGGAGCTTTTCCAGTACCTCCACCACCACCTGGAATTCCTTTGAACGCTTTTCCTCCTCCGGAACAGAACAGGATCCAGTTATCCCTACCCACGGGATACAATGGAGATACTGCCAGCTGCCAGGGTTTTCTCCTAAAACTGAACTTGTATCTGGCCACGGTCTCTCCAGTACCATCAGACCGTGAGAAAAGCTCCGCCCTCGTCTCATGCCTTACCGGGAAAGCCCTGGAGTGGGCCAACGCTGTGTGTGGAGAGGATAAGGCGTTGGACCATTTTGAGGAGCTCATCTGCCATTTCCGGAAGGTATTCGACCACCCATCTGAAGGCAGAGCAGCAGGTGAGCTCCTCTATCATCTGAGGCAGGGGACGAGGAGTGCTCAGGAGTTCGCTTTGGAGTTTAGGACTTTGGCTGCCGGCGCTGGATGGAGCGACAGGGCCCTGATCGACCACTACCGTTGTAGTCTACGCGAGGACGTCCGTCGGGAGCTGGCCTGTAGAGACACCACCCTCAACTTCGACCAGCTGGTGGATATGTCCATCAGGCTGGACAACATGCTGGCTACTCGGGGACGTCTAGATCGGGGTCTGGTTGTTCCATCCTCCCGCACTCTCTCTCCCGAACCTATGGAATTGGGAGGGATGGTGTGCAGGGAGACCGGAGGGGGTACCCGCTCGAGCACCATCTATGATCGCAGAGATCACACTGCTGATCGGTGCCGGGTTGGTTCCTCTGGGAATAGAGAAGGCAGGCAGGGCACTCTGGCATCACCCCAGGTGAGTAGGCACCATACTCATCCAGAGCCCTCTGCTGCACTTATGTTTGTCTCTGTCACTTTTCCGGATTTTTCCCTGCATTCCCAGTATAAGGCGCTAGTAGATTCAGGCGCGGCTGGGAATTTCATTAATAAAAATTTTGCTCATAGTTTAGGGATTCCTGTTGTTTCTGTGGATATGCCTTTCCCTATTCATGCCTTAGATAGTCGACCAATAGGGTCAGGGTTTATCAGGGAGGTCACTGCACCTTTGTCTATGATAACGCAGGAGGGTCACAAGGAGAAGATTAGTCTTTTCCTTATTGATTCCCCTGCGTATTCTGTGGTGTTAGGCCTACCCTGGTTAACTACTCATAACCCCACTGTTTCTTGGCCACAGAGGGCTCTCACGGGGTGGTCGCGAGAGTGCTCAGGTAGGTGTTTAGGGGTTTCCGTTGGTGCTACTACGGTGGAAAGTCCAGACCAGGTTTCCACCGTGCGCATTCCCCCAGAATATGCCGATTTGGCACTCGCCTTCTGTAAAAAGAAGGCGACTCAATTACCACCCCATCGACAGGGGGATTGTGCGATAGATCTCCTGGTAGACGCTGCATATCCCAGGAGTCACGTGTATCCTCTGTCGCAAGCGGAGACAGTGGCTATGGATAATTATATCTCTGAATCCCTGCGTCAGGGGTTCATTCAGCCATCCATTTCACCCGCCTCTTCGAGTTTCTTTTTTGTGAAGAAGAAGGATGGCGGTTTACGCCCGTGCATTGATTATCGAGACCTTAATAAAATCACGGTAAAATATAGTTACCCGCTACCTTTGATCAATACAGTAATGGAGTCAATGCGCGGGGCCCGCTTCTTCACAAAATTGGATCTCAGGAGTGCGTACAATCTGGTGCGTATTAGGAGGGGTGATGAGTGGAAGACGGCATTTAGCACCACCTCAGGTCATTATGAGTACCTGGTCATGCCATATGGGTTGATGAATGCTCCATCAGTCTTCCAATCGTTTGTAGATGAGACCTTCAGGGACCTGAACGGGCAGGGTGTAGTGGTGTATATCGATGATATTTTGATATACTCTGCTACACGCGCTGAGCATGTGTCCTTGGTGCGCAGGGTGCTTGGTCACCTGTTGGAGCATGATTTATATGTCAAGGCTGAGAAATGCTTGTTCTTCCAACAATCCTTCTCCTTCCTAGGGCATCAGATTTCCACTTCAGGAGTGGAAATGGAGAGCGACCGCATTACAGCCGTGCGTAATTGGCCGACTCCAACCACGGTAAAGGAGGTGCAGCGTTTTTTAGGGTTTGCCAATTACTACCGGAGATTTATCCGGGGTTTTGGTCAGGTTGCAGCTCCCATTACCTCACTGCTAAAGGGGGGACCGGTGCGCTTGCAGTGGTCGGCCGAGGCGAATAGGGCTTTTGGTAAACTGAAGGCTCTGTTTACCTCGGCGCCTGTGTTGGCTCATCCGGATCCCTCTTTGCCATTCATAGTAGAGGTGGACGCATCCGAAGCTGGGATAGGAGCAGTGCTCTCTCAGCGTTCGGGTGTGCCACCGAAGCTTCGCCCCTGTGCTTTCTTTTCGAAGAAGCTTAGCCCGGCAGAGCGTAACTATGATGTGGGGGACCGAGAGCTGTTAGCTGTCGTAAAAGCCTTGAAGGTGTGGAGGCATTGGCTTGAGGGGGCTAATCACCCTTTTCTCATCTGGACTGACCACCGCAATCTGGAGTACATCCGGCAGGCGAAGAGACTAAATCCTCGCCAGGCAAGGTGGGCCATGTTTTTCACTCGTTTTGTGTTTACGCTTACTTACAGACCAGGCTCCCAGAACGTCAAGGCAGACGCATTGTCTCGGCTGTATGACACAGAGGAGCGGCCCATGGATCCCACTCCCATACTCCCAGAGTCGTGTTTGGTGGCGCCAGTAGTGTGGGAGCTGGACGCGGACATTGAGCGGGCGTCACGTGCAGAGCCCTCTCCTCCTGAGTGTCCAGCTGGTCGTCTGTACGTTCCGTCTGCTGTCCGCGACCGATTGATCTATTGGGCTCACACATCACCCTCCTCTGGTCATCCTGGGATAGGTCGGACGATGCGCTGTCTTGATGGGAGGTACTGGTGGCCCACTTTAGCAAAGGACGTGAGGATTTATGTTTCCTCCTGTTTGGTGTGCGCCCAGTGCAAGGCTCCTAGACACCTGCCTAGAGGTAAGCTTCTACCTTTACCCGTTCCTCAACGGCCGTGGTCGCACCTGTCAGTGGATTTTGTGACTGATCTTCCACCTTCACAGGGTTACACCACGATCCTGGTCGTTGTGGATCGGTTCTCTAAGTCCTGTCGTCTTCTCCCTTTGCCCGGTCTCCCTACGGCCTTACAAACTGCGGAGGCTCTGTTTACACATGTTTTCCGGCATTATGGGGTGCCTGAGGATATAGTGTCTGATCGGGGTCCCCAGTTCACGTCAAGGGTCTGGAAGGCGTTCATGGAACGTCTGGGGATCTCGGTTAGTCTTACCTCAGGTTTTCACCCCGAGAGTAATGGGCAGGTGGAGAGAGTTAACCAGGATGTGGGCAGGTTTCTGCGGTCCTATTGCCAGGACCGGCCAGGGGAGTGGGCGAAGTTCGTGCCCTGGGCAGAGATAGCCCAGAACTCGCTACGTCACTCCTCCACTAACCTTACCCCTTTTCAATGTGTATTAGGGTATCAGCCGGTTCTGGCTCCTTGGCATCAGAGTCAGACCGAAGCTCCTGCGGTGGACAATTGGTTTCGGCACGCTGAGGAAACTTGGGAGGCAGCCCACGTCCACCTTCAGCGTGCCATAAGGCGCCAGAAAATTGGCGCAGACCGTCGCCGCAGTGAGGCCCCGGTGTTCGTACCAGGGGACAGGGTCTGGCTCTCGACCCGAAACCTGCCCCTCCGCCTGCTCTGCCGGAAGCTGTGTCCGCGGTTTGTGGGGCCGTTTAAAGTCCTGAGGAGAGTGAACGAGGTATGTTATAGATTACAACTGCCCACTAATTACCGTATTAACCCCTCGTTCCATGTGTCTCTCCTCAGGCCGGTGGTGGCTGGCCCGCTCCAGGAGGCTGAAGTGCGTGAAGTTCCTCCGCCTCCTCTAGACATCGAGGGGGTCCCGGCGTACTCTATTCGATCCATTTTGGATTCGAGACGTCGGGCGAGGGGCCTTCAGTACCTCGTGGACTGGGAGGGGTACGGGCCGGAGGAGAGATGCTGGGTTCCGGTGGAGGACGTTTTAGATCCTTCCATGTTAAAAGAATTCCACCGCCTCCATCCGGATCGCCCTGCACCTCGCCCTCCGGGTCGTCCCCAAGGCCGGTGTCGACGCGCAGCTGGAGCCGCGCGTCAGGGGGGGGGGGGGGTAATGTCACGACTTCTGCCGAAGTCGTTGCCTCTCCTTGTCCGGGCAGTGTTCGGCGGTCGACTTCACCGGTCTTCTAGCCATCATCGATCCATTTTTCATTTTCCATTGGTTTTGTCTTGTCTTCCCACACACCTGTTGTCCATCCCATTCATTACCTGTTGTGTATTTAACCCTCTGTTTCCCTTCATGTGTTTGTCAGAGATTGTTGTATGTCAAGTGTTGTTTTATTAGTGTATAGGTGTGCGACGGGTCCTCGTACCCATTTTATTTGATGTATGTATATTTTCTTGTGTTTGGAGCATGTCATGGACATTGATTAAAAGTCTCCATATACACTTCGTTTACTCTCCTGCGCCTGACTTCCCTGCCACCTATACACACGACGTTGACATGGACATTTCTGGGTTTTTGGTGGTCTTCCTAAGCCAGGATTCAGACACGGCTAGGACATCCGGGTTGGCAGTGTGCTAAAGCAGTGAATAAAACTAACTTAGGGAGGAGGCTTCTAATGTTAACATGCATGAAACCAAGGCTTTTACAGGTAAAGAAGTCAACAAATGAGAGCATCTGGGGAATAGGAGTGGAGCTAGGCACTGCAGGGCCTGGGTTAACCTCTACATCAACAGAGGAACATAGGAGGAGTAGGATAAGGGTATGGCTAAAGGCTATAAGAACTGGTCGTCTAGTACATTTGGAACAGAGAGTAAAAGGAGCAGGTTTCTGGGCGCAATAGAATAGATTCAAGGCATAATGTACAGACAAAGGTATGGTAGGATGTGAGTACATTGGAGGTAAACCTAGGCATTGAGTAATGATGAAAGAAATATTGTCTCTAGAGATGTTTAAACAAGGTGATGTCACCGCATATGTGGAACTAAATGGTTGGTTAAGGCATATTGAGCAGGGCTAGAGGCTCTACAGTGAAATAAGACAATAATCACTAACCAGGACAGTAATGGACAAGGCATATTGATATTAGGGAGAGGCATGCGTAGCCGAGTGATCATAGTGGTCCAGTGAGTGGCAGGGCTGGCTGGAGACACGGCGATTCAGACAGCTAGCAGGCCGGGGCTAGCAAGGGCCTTAGAGGGACGTCGCGACGGAGGAAAGTCTGTTTTAGCCTCCTCGTGCGTGTGTTAGACCGGTGATGAGCTGTGCCTGGTTTTCTCCAGATATAATGCTTTGCATTCAGACCAAAGATTTCAATTTGGGTAGCATCAAACCTCATTATAATTTTTGCCTTGTGCTCTGAGTCTTTCACATGCCTTTTTGCAAACTCCAGGCGTGCTGTCATGCCTTTTTCTCAGGAGTGGCTTCCATCTGACCACTCTCCCATAAAGCCCAGATTGGTGAAGTGCTGTAGAGACTGTTCTAGGCAGAGTCTGGGTGGTTCCATATTTTTTCCATGGACACCACTGTGCTCTTGGAAATGTTAAACACTAATCACACATCTATCTTGCAGCTATACTGACAGTTTCTTGGACTTAATGGTATAGTTTCTGCTCTGACATGCACTGTCAACTGTGGGACCTTATATAGAAAGGTGAGTTTCTTTCTAAATCCTGTCCAAACATTTTAATTGGCCCCAGGTGGACTCCAATCAAGTTGTAGCGACATCTCAAGGATGATCAAAGGAAATTTGATGCACCTGAGCTAAATTTCATCAAAGGGGTGTGAATACTTATGTACATGAGATATTTCTGTATTTCATTTTTTATAAATTTGCTAAAATGTCAAAAAACATGTTTTCACTTTGTCATTATGGGATATTGTGTGTAGTTGGGTAAGAAAAAAATATATTTAATCCATTTTAAATTCGGGCTGTAACACAACAAAATGTGGAATAAATCAAGGGTCATGAATTCTTTCTGAAGGCAGTGTATATATTGTGCAAGACAAATACATACTTTCAGACTAGGTAGTATACAATTTTGGACCATTCCCGATAAACCGAGGGGTGGTGCGAAGCCTACGCAGGTGACTAACCTGGTTGACCAGGTGTACCGGTCTCTCCATCCTTTCCTGGCATACCAGGTACTCCAGGCTGTCCTGGATAACCCTTCTCTCCCGTGTATCCAGGGTCACCTCATGAGAAAAAGTGGGATTTAGCACAACTAAACTATTCACAGTGACTGTTTGAAAATACCATTTGAACTAATCATCTGACACAGACATACAGTGCAGTAGGATGGGCCATGTTCATGTTGTATACCTGGATCTCCGAGGTCTCCTTTCTCGCCCTTCATGTGCTCCATGTCAACGTCAGTCATGTTGCCAGCAGGGCCCTGGAGACCTGGTTCTCCCCTCTCTCCTTTGGGTCCAGGCTCACCGAACTCCCCCCTTGGCCCAGAGATACCAGGGTCACCTGAGAGAAAGAAATTAGTTGTGAGAGATGTAATAGTATAGTGGTGTAAAACACACTGATGGGTATTCTAGAAGTGCAGAGGCTGTAGTTCTACTGTCTCACCTCTCAGTCCTGAACTTCCAGGGTTCCCAGAAGGACCCTGATATCCGGGTGTTCCGGGTGTTCCCATGACTCCCATCTCTCCCTTGGGGCCTGGGAAACACACACACATCAACAAATAAATGAAAATGGAATGGAAAAAGATCTGAGTATTGAAGGCTTACAAAGTATTGAAGGTCAAAGCTTCTCAATTTCACCAAATGCTCATTCAATTCAACTGCAATCAACAAAGACCTGTCCAGTCAACAAGTGTCGATGTCCTTCCATTTACATCAGACCTCCTACACTGTTCTGAGGCATGTCAGTCTCACCTGCCCCCCCAGGGAATCCATCTCTGCCGGCGGGGCCTGGTCGTCCTGGAAACCCTTTGGAACCAGAAAGTCCAGGTAATCCTGAGTCTCCCTTCTCTCCCCGAGGGCCGGGCATGTCCAGACCAGGAGAGCCAGGCAAACCCTTATCACCCTTCACACCATCATGACCGAAGAGGCCTGACTCTCCAGGGGGTCCCATGGGTCCAGGGGCACCAGGTTCTCCTTCTCCAGGGGGTCCAGGGGGTCCTGTGCCACCATGCTGACCAGGGGGGCCGTGGTCACCTTTAATGCCCTGAGCTCCAGGTGGTCCTGTGTGTCCCTCTTGTCCAGGAATACCAGCTAGACCAAGGTTGCCTTTCTCTCCAGGGAAACCTGTCACTCCGGCAGGACCCTGAGCACCTTTAGGTCCAGGTAGACCCCTACCTGGCTCACCCTAGAGTAGACAGTAGACGATTGGTTGATTGGTTGTTTGAGGAGTTTGGAACAACAGGAAGTGAAGCAAAGACACACATATAAAACACCCACCTTTGAACCAGGTGTGCCTGGTTTTCCAGAGAAACCATCCTGTCCAGGTCTTCCAGGCTCTCCTGGCAACCCAGTGGCTCCTGGAGCTCCAGAATATCCTTTAGGCCCAGGTGGTCCTGAGAATCCCATGCCAGGTGCACCTGTGTCACCTTTCTGTCCTGGGAATCCTGGAATTCCTGGGTCTCCATGAGGTCCTCGGTCACCTGGGTAGGGATGAAGATGTTCATGATGAGCTGTGCAGGGCCATAGCCTACCATAAGCTATACCAATACTTATAAACTCAAAGCTGATCCTCACCTTGTAGTCCACGTATGCCAGATTCTCCTCGAGGTCCAGGGGTGCCCTGGGGTCCAGGTGAACTCACACCTTTTCCTGGTTCACCTTTCACTCCTGACACGTAGGGAGAGAGCAGATACACATGGTCATAGGCTCCTTATACCTGAATGTATGTATGTATGTATGTATGTATGTATGTATGTATGCATGCATGCATGTGTGTATGCATGCATGCATGTGTGTATGTGTTAAGCTGCATCTATAGCTTCATCTGCAGCTGCACACCCACCTGGTTGTCCAGGGATTCCAGGTCGGCCTCCTTGGCCAGATGTACCCTTCTCTCCAGGCTCCCCATGCCGGCCAAACCCTGGTACACCAGGAGGACCCCTCTCTCCTGGGGGTCCAGTGATCCCATGTTCCCCATCCAGACCACGGTCCCCCTTGATGCCATCTCGGGCCTGTAGGCAGAGATCAGAGATAGAGAGGGATGAGTGACTACATCACTGTATGAGTGTAGATGCTGCAAGCTTTAAAGTGATGGCTGAAACACACCCATGCATGTGTGCACACACTTACAGGTTCTCCTTTGGGTCCAGGCAGGCCTGGTAGTCCAGCTTTCCCTGGCAGTCCATCCACACCTGGCAGTCCTCGTGTGCCCACGAAGCCAGACCCTCCTTTGTCACCCTTCAGCCCTGGAGCCACGTAGATATCCCCAGGCTCACCATGGGCTCCTGGAGCCCCTATCAACCCAGGAGTACCGTAATTACCCTGAGGAGAGGAGAAGAGACAGCAGGATTCATCAACAATCTATGTTATTAGAAAACTACTCGACAAACAAACATAGCAATGACGTGTCAATATTGCACTATAAATTGTGCCTTCCTGTATTACACTTATGCTAAAGAATTTATTCTATTCTACTCAGCCATTTACTTTATGTTCGTATTCTTGTCTTTTATTATTTCTAATTGCTGTTGCATTGTCGAGAAGGTACCTGGAAGTCAGCATTTCGTTGGACGGTGTATCATGTACATACGATGAATAAAACTTGAAATGTGAACGTCCTCTAACTACTTGTTACCCACAAATAAGGATCTTGATCTTCATGGAGCTATAGTGATGCAACATTTCCACCGTAATGGTCTTCATCATGTTCTATTAGAGGAATGAGTAATGTGATGAAGATAACTCACAGGGCTTCCATCAGGCCCAGTAGCTCCAGGCAGGCCCTTGTCTCCTTTAGTGCCTGCTGCTCCAGGATATCCTACAGGAGACGAACCACACCACTCAATCAAACACATCAACACCATCTCATAGAAAAGAGTGTGGAGGCGGGTTAATATAGGCCCTAGGGTCAGGATCTTAACCTGAGATACAGGCTGAAGATGTGGAACTCAACCGTAGCGCCAATCACTTGTTGAAATCAATGGCACCAAAAGGTTTCAATGCTGTATATGTAATCTCAATTTATGATTCATTCAATAGTGTGGGTCACCTCACCTTGCAGTCCTTTAGGCCCCTGTGGACCAGGGAGTCCAGGGGGGCCGAAGGCTTCACACTGCACACACGTGTCTCCCTGATCACCTGAAGGTACAACGCAATACAAGTTTACAGTATAGAAATAACAGGTAGGTGACGGCGTGGGAGGAGATGTCTCGCTAACAAAGTCAACTTCTCAACTGCACTATATGAAATGACCAAGTCTCACCATCTCCTCTCCTTACCTTTCTGTCCCAACTCCCCCTGTAGTCCTGGTGGGCCGGGGGGCCCGGGTGGTCCCTTCTCAAGGGCTGGATCACATGGCTCATCACCTATACAGAAAGCACAACACACACACACACACATACAGAGAGAGGTGGTAAAAGTGAGAGACATCTCAGGTAACACTGGGGCACCTAAAAGACTCCGGTGATATATGTATAATCAGCTACATGACCCCAGAATGACAAAGGTCACACTATGAATGTGTAAAGTGTACCTACCAGGAGGTCCGGGAGGTCCAGGGGGTCCGATGGATCCATCTTGTCCAGGCTTTCCTGTGAGAGAGTCCCCATCTGCACCCCTGTCTCCCTTCTGACCGATCTCTCCTGGTTGGCCCTTCTCTCCGGGAGGTCCTTCAATAAGCCTGCCTAAGATACACCACAGAGGAGGCACACAGTGAGGTTTGGGGACGTCAACTAACACTACATGACAGAGAGGATGTAAAATATGACCAAGTTTCAAAGAATGCACTGATCACTTGATGGGTGTGTTTTTGTTCTCTTACCTGGTGGACCAAGGTCTCCTTGAAGACCAGGGAAACCTTTCAGACAGAGGAAAAATTGACAGCTGATTTTGAAAAGGCTTTTGATAAAGTATGACTGGAGTTTATATATAAATGTCTAGAATATTTCAATTTTGGGGAATCTCTTACAAAATGGGTTAAAGTTATGTATAGTAACCCTAGGTGTAAAATAGTAAATAATGGCTACATCTCAGAAAGTTTTAAACTATCTAGAGGAGTAAATCATGGTTGTCCACTATCAGCATATCTATTTATTATTGCCATCGAAAAGTTAGCTGTTAAGATTAGATGAAACAATAATATTAAAGGATTAGAAATCCGTGGCTTAAAAACTAAGGTGTCATTGTACGCTGATGATTCATGTTTTCTTTTAAAACCACAATTAGTCTCTCCACGGCCTCTTAGAGGATCTAGATACTTTTGCTATCCTCTCTGGATTAAAACCAAATTATGATAAATGTACCATATTACGTATTGGATCACAAAAAAAATCACATTTTACATTACTATGTAGTTTACCAATTAAATGGTCTGACGGAGATGTGGACATACTCGGTATACAAATCCCAAAAGAAAGAAATGATCTCACTCCAATAAATTTTTATAGAAAGTTAGCAAAAATAGATAAGATCTTGCTACCATGGAAAGGAAAATACCTGTCTATTTGTGGAAAAATCACCCTGATTAACTCTTTAGTTATATCACAGTTGACCTATTTGCTTTTGGTTTTGCCTACACCTAGTGACCTGCTTTTTAAATTATATGAACAAAAAATATTCAATTTTATTTGGAACGGCAAGCCAGATAAAATTAAAAGGGCCTATTTATATAACGAATATGAATTCGGAGGGCAGAAATTATTTTAGTGAATGATATCATAAATAGGACTGGTGGAGTTATGTCACACATGCAGCTAACACAGACATATGGAAATGTCTGCTCTACTCAAAATTACAACCAATTAATTGCAGCATTACCACAAAAATGGAAGAAGGGTAGAATGGGAAAAAAGTAAGGAACTTGTATGTCGGCCCTGTATTAAAGAACATAAATGGTTAAAGAAAAGTGTGATAAATAAAAGCATATACCAATTTCATTTAAGGACCAAAAAACTGACAGCTGTGCCAAATAAATTGCAAAATAGTTGGGAAGAGATTTTCGATGTACCCATTCCATGGCACATGGTTTATGAATTGATACGCAAAACAACGCCAGATTAAAAACTTCCAATTTTTTTTATTTAAATTACTATACAAAATTCTTGCAACTAATAGAATGTTATATATATATGGGGGATACAATCTTCCCAGCTCTGCAGATTCTGCTGTGAGGAGGCAGAGTCATTTCAATTTACCAACAAAAAAAATGACGATTTTGTCTTTTGGGCTTCTAGTCATGAAATCTACGCAGCCTACTCAATCACTTTTTATAGCTACTGTTTACAGGCCACCTGGGCCATATACAGCGTTCCTCACTGAGTTCCCTGAATTCCTATCGGACCTTGTAGTCATAGGAGATAATATTCAAATTTTTGGTGATTTTAATATTCACATGGAAAAGTCCACAGACCCACTCCAAAAGGCTTTCGGAGCCATCATCGACTCAGCGGGTTTTGTCCAACATGTCTCTGGACCTACTCACTGCCAGTCATACTCTGGACCTAGTTTTGTCCCATGGAATAAATGTTGTAGATCTTAATGTTTTTCCTCATAATCCTGGACTATCGGACGACCATTTTATTACGTTTGCAATCGCAACAAATAATCTGCTCAGACCCCAACCAAGGAGCATCAAAAGTTGTGCTATAAATTCTCAGACAACACAAAGATTCCTTGATGCCCTTCCAGACTCCTTCTGCCTACCTAAGGACGTCAGAGGACAAAAATCAGTTAACCACTTAACTGAGGAACTCAATTTAACATTGCGCAATACCCTAGATGCAGTTGCACCCCTAAAAACTAAAAACATTTGTCATAAGAAACTAGCTCCCTGGTATACAGAAAATACCCGAGCTCTGAAGCAAGCTTCCAGAAATTTGGAACGGAAATGGCGCCACACCAAACTGGAAGTCTTCCGACTAGCTTGGAAAGACAGTACCGTGCAATATCGAAGATATGCTCGATCATCCTATTTTTCCAACTTAATTGAGGAAAATAAGAACAATCCAAAATGTATTTTTGATACTGTCGCAAAGCTAACTAAAAAGCAGCATTCCCCAAGTGAGGATGGCTTTCACTTCAGCAGTAATACATTCATGAACTTCTTTGAGGAAAAGATCATGATTTAGAAAGCAAATTACGAACTCCTCTTTAAATCTGCGTATTCCTCCAAAGCTCAGCTGTCCTGAGTCTGCACAACTCTGCCAGGACCTAGGATCAAGAGAGACACTTAAGTGTTTTAGTACTATATCTCTTGACACAATGATGAAAATAATCATGGCCTCTAAACCTTCAAGCTGCATACTGGACCCTATTCCAACTAAACTACTTAAAGAGCTGCTTCATGTGCTTGGCCCTCCTATGTTGAACATAATAAACGGCTCTCTATCCACCGGATGTGTACCAAACTCACTAAAAGTGGCAGTAATAAAGTCTCTCTTAAAAAAGCCAAATCTTGACCCAGAAAATATAAAAAACTATCGGCCTATATCGAATCTTCCATTCCTCTCAAAAAAAAATGAAAAAGCTGTTGCACAGCAACTCACTGCCTTCCTGAAGACAAACAATGTATACGAAATGCTTCAGTCTGGTTGTAGACCCCATCATAGCACTGAGACTGCACTTGTGAAGGTGGTAAATTACCTTTTAATGGCGTCAGACCGAGGCTCTGCATCTGTCCTCGTGCTACTAGACCTTAGTGCTGCCTTTGATACCGTCGATCACCATATTCTTTTGGAGAGATTGGAAAACCAAATTGGTCTACACGGACAAGTTCTGGCCTGGTTTAGATCTTATCTGTCGGAAAGATATCAGTTTGTCTATGTGAATGGTTTGTCCTCTGACAAATTAACTGTACATTTCGGTGTTCGTCAAGGTTCCGTTTTGGGACCACTATTGTTTTCACTATATATTTTACCTCTTGGAGATGTCATTCGAAAACATAATGTTAACTTTCACTGCTATGCGGATGACACACAGCTGTACATTTCAATGAAACATGGTGAAGCCCCAAAATTGCCCTCGCTAGAAGCCTGTGTTTCAGACATAAGGAAGTGGATGGCTGAAAACTTTCTACTTTTAAACTCGGACAAAACAGAGATGCTTGTTCTAGGTCCCAAGAAACAAAGAGATCTTCTGTTGAATCTGACAATTAATCTTGACGGTTGTAAAGTCGTCTCAAATAAAACTGAAGGACCTCGGCGTTACTCTGGACCCTGATCTCTCTTTTGACGAACATATCAAGCCTGTTTCAAGGACAGCTTTTTTCCATCTACGTAACATTGCAAAAATCTGAAATGTTCTGTCCAAAAATGATGCAGAGAAATTGGTCCATGCTTTTGTTACTTCTAGGTTGGACTACTGCAATGCTCTACTTTCCGGCTACCCGGATAAAGCACAAAATAAACTTCAGTTAGTGCTAAATACGGCTGCTAGAATCCCGACTAGAACCAAACAATTTGATCATATTACTCCAGCGCTAGCCTCCCTACACTGGCTTCCTGTTAAGGCAAGGGCTGATTTCAAGGTTTTACTGTTAACCTACAAAGCGTTACATGGGCTTACTCCTACCTATCTTTCCGAGTTGGTCCTGCCGTACATACCTACATGTACGCTACGGTCACAAGACGCAGGCCTCCTAATTGTCCCTAGAATTTCTAAGCAAACAGCTGGAGGCAGGACTTTCTCCTATAGATCTCCATTTTTATGGAATGGTCTGCCTATCCATGTGAGAGACGTAGACTCGGTCTCAACTTTTAAGTCTTTACTGAAGACTCATCTCTTCAGTGGGTCATATGATTGAGTGTAGTCTGGCCCAGGAGTGTGAAGGTGAACGGAAAGGCTCTGGAGCAACGAACCGCCCTTGCTGTCTCTGCCTGGCCGGTTCCCCTCTCTCCACTGGGATTCTCTGCCTCTAACCCTATTACAGGGGCTGAGTCACGGGCTTACTGGTGCTCTTTCATGCCGTCCCTAGGAGGGGTGCGTCACTTGAGTGGGTTGAGTCACTGACGTGATCTTCCTGTCTGGGTTGGCGCCCCCCCTTGGTTTGTGCCGTGGCGGAGATCTTTGTGGGCTATACTCGGCCTTGTCTCAGGATGGTAAGTTGGTGGTTGAAGATATCCCTCTAGTGGTGTAGGGGCTGTGCTTTGGCAAAGTGGGTGGGGATATACCCTTCCTGTTTGGTCCTGTCCGGGGGTATCATCGGATGGGGCCACAGTGTCTCCTGACCCCTCCTGTCTCAGCCTCCAGTACTTATGCTGCAGTAGTTTATGTATAGGGGGGCTAGGGTCAGTTTGTTATATCTGGAGTACTTCTCCTGTCTTATCCGGTGTCCAGTGTGAATTTAAGTATGCTCTCTCTAATTCTCTCTTTCTCTCTCTCGGAGGACCTGAGCCCTAGGACCATGCCTCAGGACGACCTGGCATGATGACTCCTTGCTGTCCCCAGTCCACCTGGTCGTGCTGCTGCTCCAGTTTCAACTGTTCTGTCTGCGGCTATGGAACCCTGACCTGTTCACCGGACGTGCTACCTGTCCCAGACCTGCTGTTTTCAACTCTCTAGAGACCGCAGGAGCGGTAGAGATACTCTTAATGATCGGCTATGAAAAGCCAACTGACATTTACTCCTGAGGTGCTGACTTGCTGCACCCTCGACAACTACTGTGATTATTATTATTTGACCATGCTGGTCATTTATAAACATTTGAACATCTTGGCCATGTTCTGTTATAATCTCCACCCGGCACAGCCAGAAGAGGACTGGCCACCCCTCATAGCCTGGTTCCTCTCTAGGTTTCTTCCTAGGTTTTGGCCTTTCTAGGGAGTTTTTCCTAGCCACCGTGCTTCTACACCTGCATTGCTTGCTGTTTTGGGTTTTAGGCTGGGTTTCTGTACAGCACTTTGAGATATCAGCTGATGTACGAAGGGCTATATAAATACATTTGAAATTTGATTTGATTAGATCATTTATTTTGGTATTGTCCATATGTAGCTCGTTTTTTGTCAAAGGTCCAGGAATGGCTGAAGAATTGCAACATTTGCCTAGAACTTAAGCTACAGATAGCAATACTGGGTGATTTGAAAAGCCATAGTCAATCAATCAATAATATAATAATTATTTTAGCAAAAAATTTTTTTTTACATTTACAATCTGTAGAAGCTATGAGAATAGGAAGGTTCAATTATTTTGTGAAGCATCACAGCACAGTTGAAAAATATATGGCAAATAGAAATCCGAAATGGATGATGTTGAGAGATAGATGGGAGGGGTTGAATGGAGCTGAAGGGTGGGACTAATAACAAGATAAACAATGTAAAGCATACGGGATCTGTAAAATGTATATAGGTTCAGAACTTTTGTGAAATAGCACAGTTACAAATAGAAATCAAACTGGATGGACATCAGAAATAGAGGAAGGACTAAGAACAAACAAGAGAGAACTATTGTAAAGTAGACTGTGTCTGTAAAATGTGTATAAGATGTATAAATTGAAGGTAAAAGCAGAAGTGTTTATTAGTTTACTCCAATTGGGGGATCGGTGGCAGGGTTTGTGGGGAATAATAATAAAGGTATATTCTTTAAAAAAGTATGTATGTCTATATAGGTATGTGTATGTACACTGCTCAAAAAAATAAAGGGAACACTAAAATAACACATCCTAGATCTGAATGAATGAAATATTCTTATTAAATACTTTTTTCTTTACATAGTTGAATGTGCTGACAACAAAATCACACAAAAATTATCAATGGAAATCAAATTTATCAACCCATGGAGGTCTGGATTTGGAGTCACACTCAAAACTAAAGTGGAAAACCACACTACAGGCTGATCCAACTTTGATGTAATGTCCTTAAAACAAGTCAAAATGAGGCTCAGTAGTGTGTGTGGCCTCCACGTGCCTGTATGACCTCCCTACAACGCCTGGGCATGCTCCTGATGAGGTGGCAGATGGTCTCCTGAGGGATCTCCTCCCAGACCTGGACTAAAGCATCCGCCAACTCCTGGACAGTCTGTGGTGCAACGTGGCGTTGGTGGATGGAGCGAGACATGATGTCCCAGATGTGCTCAATTGGATTCAGGTCTGGGGAACGGGCGGGCCAGTTCATAGCATCAATGCCTTCCTCTTGCAGGAACTGCTGACACACTCCAGCCACATGAGGTCTAGCATTGTCTTGCATTAGGAGGAACCCAGGGCCAACCGCACCAGCATATGGTCTCACAAGGGGTCTGAGGATCTCATCTCGGTACCTATTGGCAGTCAGGCTACCTCTGGCAAGCACATGGAGGGCTGTGCGGCCCCACAAAGAAATGCCACCCCACACCATGACTGACCGACCGCCAAACCGGTCATGCTGGAGGATGTTGCAGGCAGCAGAACGTTCTCCACGGCGTCTCCAGACTCTATCACGTCTGTCACATGTGCTCACGTGCTCAGTGTGAACCTGCTTTCATCTGTGAAGAGCACAGGGCGCCAGTGGCGAATTTGCCAATCTTGGTGTTCTCTGGCAAATGCCAAACGTCCTGCACGGTGTTGGGATGTAAGCACAACCCCCACCTGTGAACGTCGGGCCCTCATACCACCCTCATGGAGTCTGTTTCTGACCGTTTGAGCAGACACATGCACATTTGTGGCCTGCTGGAGGTCATTTTGCAGGGCTCTGGCAGTGCTCCTCCTTGCACAAAGACGGAGGTAGCGGTCCTGCTGCTGGGTTGTTGCCCTCCTACGGCCTCCTTCACGTCTCCTGATGTACTGGCCTGTCTCCTGGTAGCGCCTCCATGCTCTGGACACTACGCTGAAAGACACAGCAAACCTTCTTGCCACAGCTCGCATTGATGTGCCATCCTGGATGAGCTGCACTACCTGAGCCACTTGTGTGGGTTGTAGACTCCGTCTCATGCTACCACTAGAGTGAAAGCACCGCCAGCATTCAAAACTGACCAAAATATCAGCCAGGAAGCATAGGAACTGAGAAGTGGTCTGTGGTCACCAACCGCAGAACCACTCCTTTATTGGGGGTGTCTTGCTAATTGCCTCTAATTTCCAGCTGTTGTGTATTCCATTTGCACAACAGCATGTGACATTTATTGTCAATCAGTGTTGCTTCCTAAGTGGACAGTTTGATTTCACAGAAGTGTGATTGACTTGGAGTTACATTGTGTTGTTTAAGTGTTCCCTTTATTTTTTTGAGCAGTGTATATATGTGTATATGTATGCATGCGTGTATGGATATATATATTTACCAAAAACATATGGGGGATTGGAAATGATGCAGACAATTACATTGAAAGCAACATTCTTTCCGCAATATTAAGCTGATCCACCCCTTGAATTAAAAATAAATAAAAATAAGAATAAAATAAGAATTGACAGTTGGTGGTACATAAGGCCTACATAGAAACTTAGTGTGCATTCTTCTATGGATGCTGGTGTGATAACATAAACAGTGTAGTTTTATAAAAGGGTGGTGGTGGGGTGCACTGTACCTCTTTCTCCTTGTAAGCCCGGGAGACCAGGGGGGCCGGGAGAGCCAGGAGCACTATCAACCTTAAAATCACAGAAAACAAAAATGTATACAAATACAAAATGTCCATCGCCCTGCATACCAGACTCATATATTACTACACTATTTAAGAATAATGCTGATGCTCAGCACTCTGTTGGTCTTATTTCACTTTCAAAGACTGTATGGTGACATCTGGTGGTAAAAAAAGGGAACTGCACCTAAATGTACAAAAGTTAGAGGTTCTGAGACTGTTGAGCACGTTTACAGAGAGAGCGAACAGAGCAGAGGTTCCTAAACTAGGGGTTACCTGATATGAAAATTATTCAAATCTAAAAGTAAAAATACAAAGAGACAGTGCCCTTAGATTGTGGGAGAGTGCCGCACTTGACCGTTGCCCTTGAATCATTACCACGGTGAATGGCTAAGCCTGCAATGCTATGAAACCACACACTATTGAAGATATTTTGATATTACTGGCTGCAATTGATATGGTGAAAACAATGTGTGGGGGGACAGAGGAACAGAAACTCACATCAATACATTTGTAAGATAACACTGTGAAACTAAAAATTGATGCTAGCAATCAAGAGGAAACTGACTGAACGACTCAAACTCCCCACCATATGCTCTCCAAATGGACGTTAGCTGTGTGGGCCGAGACGCAGAGTGCTATAGTGACGAAAAACTGATTTCATGGGATCGAGTGGTGAGCTTTTGCAAAGATGGGACTCCATCTATCACGGGACGGCGGGCAGGCCTCTTCACTCTAGTTATGTTCTCAACTGGCCATAAAGGTGAAATTTAAAAAATTAATGTGTATCCCTCTACCATATGGATGCATTGTATGATACACCCACTATATGGAGATATGGGATCAGAGCATGACAATGTCCTATTTCATATTGAGGCTTGATGGTTATCGAGGGAGAGTGTTGGAAAGATTTTTCAAATTGATAGAGGAACTGTTGTCATTCGCAATGGATGTTAATTTTTTTTACTTTGTTGTCTTTCTGTGTAATGACAATAAAATGTGTATCTTTGCCTATGCAACGACATACAGTATTTGGTAAACTGAACGAACTGAATGCAAGCATACAGGGGAAATACAACAAAATTCTACAGATGAGTGACAGAATCAGCAAAATCCGTTTGATGGTGATCCTGGCTCAGTTGACATGCCAGTAAGTAAAATCTAACAGCTGATCTAGCTGTCATGTGACCAAATGCTGCAGACAATGCATTCACGGGTCACTATTGAAGAGTTTTGATTCCTGACTCAAAGGGAATACGATGCTGTTTCCCTCCGAGCATTAAAACTCATGGTACGCTGATTCAGTGCTCTCGTCTGCATTAAAAACAAATATCTATCCAGGTTGGATGTGACAGGAGAGATGAGGTGCGACCACGCCCCCTGACCTTGAGAAGCTCCGATGCGACATGCACAAGCACAGCCATCTCATTAGTGGCGGTGAGATAAAATAAATTATGTCAGACTAATATGCAATTGACTGTCATAGCCACATTCAAAGTATATGATGGTGAGTTAAGAAGACAATCAGTTCCTCAGACATCAGAAATACTGTTAGAATGTTTTACAATTAACTGCCATAGCACTAATTAAAAAAGTAAACATTGGCTGTTAATTACATAATTTGTTTTCACATGGGTGGGGTCATGATCATTTTCAGATATCAAAATGGGGTCGTGAGCCAAACATGTTTGGGAACCACTTGTATACAGTATGCAGAGACAGTACTTACATATGCTGGAGGTCCTTTCTCTCCTTTTTCACCCTAGAACACAGAGAGATGTCAATTTTATTATTCTCAGAACTGAAAGGTAAATCAGAGATCATTTCAAATAAGCATATGACAGGTGTGTACAGGTTTTGACAGGTACAGTATAAATGGTTGCGTAGTTACCGGTGTTCCATGGTATCCAGGGCCGCCAGGAAAGCCTCTCTCTCCCTGTATGACAACAGGCACATCACAATGATCAGGACAAAGACATCAAACAACTGAACTACTGAGACAAAAACCCAAGAGAGAGCGAGAGAAGGACAGTGACACAGACATAATGAGAGAGAGAAATACAAGAGGGTGGAGTGAGAGACTAGGTGTATACATGTATGACTCTATACCTTAAATCCATTGTCGCCATCTTTGCCAGGTTTTCCCTGAAATCCAAGACACAGAAACTCAGTTCTTCCATGAAAGCAAATAATCTTGTTTTTCTTCAATAAAATATTGAAATGGGATCATCGTCACTCACCCTTGGTCCTGGTGGGCCTTGTTCACCCTTGACCCCGTTTAGATAGGGAATGCAAGAACCCTGCAGACAAAAATGGAAATTACATCAATGTTACTCATAGTGGCCATCAAAATATTTACTTAATGTACTGTAATGTCATTTCATGTATGAACAAGTTGAAAAATACTAAAACACTCACTTTCTCTCCTCTGTCTCCTGTCTCGCCTCTCTGACCCTGAAGGACAGATACAAACACCTTTAGTAAGGAGGCAGACCTACTTTCCCTTCATCCATTCATCAATCCATTCATCCATCCATCCACCCATCCATTGATACCCATAGACGTGTTAACAGAATGAGATGGAGGACATTCATTAGTGGCCTATGCTCCATGAAGGATTCAAGGGCTTAGGTCAAAGTAAGTCGTCATCGTCCATTATTATAATTGATTATCATTAATTATAAAGAGCTGGGTACCGGTGGTCCAGGGAGGAAATGCGTAACGGTATTTCCTCCCGCTTCCTGTGATGGGAGTCCAGGGGGGCCAGGGGGACCACGGAGCCCTTGTGCACCCTATCAGGAGAGGGAAATACCAAGAGTACGGATCAGAAACGGGAACAAAGAAAACTATATAGAGTGGAAAGTCACAGGGCTTTGTCCTGGAAGAAGAGGAGCTGAAGGGAGATAGGGACCAAATCTGTCTCTCAATGGTGAAGGAAGGAAGTTATAACTGTTTACAACTGATTTATTATGGCTAAATAATTGCTTATTAACTCTTTATAAAGATGTTATGAACATGAACGTGTTTCACCTTGTCTCCCTTCTCACTCTGGAATGACAGCCGGTCACCCTGGAGAGAGAAGGCCAACGTCATTACTGAGACAACTTATTGAACATCACAAATGAGAGCAATCTAAATGGATGAACAACAATATACAGTACAATAGGTGGAAACTTTGGCCTATTATTAGAAGATAATTGACAACAAGCCTACCTTTTCCCCTGGGGGGCCAGGTGTGCCAGGGAAACCCTAAAGGGAAAGAGGAATATAGTCAGTGTTCTAAAGACAATATGATCCTAAATGTTAACATTCTTCACAAAAGTAGTGAGAATAAGGTATCATAGAATTGGGCATCATTTAAGTCTAAGTGATCCTGTGTTGGCCCGGTGTTAGAGTGGTTGCTCACTCTGGGTCCGTCTGATCCCTGGTTTCCTGGGGGGCCTTCGGGTCCTGAGGGGCCATTAGGTCCCTGTAGGAAAGAAAGGATGAATATTCTGTATAAGCGAGTTGTTGTCAGGCACGCGCGCACACACAATCACAAGCACGCACACACATACAGTGCTTTCAGAAAGTATTCAGACCCCTTGACTTATTCCACATTTTGTTACGTTACAGCATTATTCTAAAATAGACCAAATAAATAAAAATCCTCAGCAATCTACACACAATACCCCACTTTGACAAAGCGAAAACCGGTTTTTAGAAAAGTTTGCACATTTATTAATCATAAAAGACAGAAATACCTTATTTACATAAGTATTCAGACCCATTGCTATGAGACTCGAAACTGAGCTCAGGTGCATCCTGTTTCCATTGATCATCCTTGCAATGTTTCTGCAACTTGGGTACCAAAACATTTCTGCATTACTGAAGGTCCCCAAGAACACAAGTTTGGAACCACCAAGACTCTTCCTAGAGCCCGCCTCCCAGCTAAACAGAGCAATCGAGGGAGAAGGGCCTTGGTCAGGGAGGTGACCAGGAACCCGATGGTCAGTCTGACAGAGTACTAGAGTTCCCCTGTGGAGATGGGAGAAACTTCCAGAAGGACAACCATCTCTGCAGCACTCCACCAATCAGGCCTTTATGGTAGACTGGCCAGACTGAAGCCACTCCTCAGTAAAAGGCACATGACAGCCAGCTTGGATTTTGCCAAAAGGCACCTAAAGACTCTCAGATCATGATAAACAAGATTCTCTGGTCTGATGAAACCAAGATTGAACTCTGTCCTGAATGCTAAGCGTCACTTCAGAGGAATCCTGGCACCATCCCTACGGTGAAGCATGTTGGTGGCAGCATCATGCTGTGGGGATGTTTTTCAGCGGCAGGGACTGGGAGACTAGTCAGAATCAAGGCAAAGATGAACAGAGCAAAGTAGAGAGAGATCCTTGATGAAAACCTGCTTCAGAACGCTCAGGACGTCAGACTGGAGCGAAGGTTCACCTTCCAACCGGACAATGACCCTAAGCACACAGCCAAGACAACCCAGCAGCGGCTTCGTGACAAGTCTCTGAATGTCCTTGAGTGGCCCAGCCAGAGCCCGGACTTGAACATGATCAAACATCTCTGGAGAGACCTGAATATAGCTGTTCAGCAATGCTTCCCATCCAACCTGACAGAGCTTGAGAGGATCTGCAGAAGAAAATGGGAGAAACTCCCCAAATACAGGTGTGCCAAGCTTGTGGAGTCATACCCAAGAAGACTTGATGCTGTAATTGATTGCAAAGCTGCTTCAACAAAGTACTGAGTAAAGGGTCTGAATACTTATGTAAATGTGATATTTCAGTTTTAGATTTTTTTTAAATAAATTACCAAAAATGTATACAATCCTGTTTTTGCTTTGTCTTTATGGGCTATTGTGTGTAGGTTGGTGAGGGGAAAAAACAATTTAATACATTTTAGATGAAGGCAGTAACTTAACAAAATGTGGAAAAAGTCAAGGGGTCTGAAAACTTTCTGAAGGCACGGTACGTACCGGTAAACCAGGTGATCCAGGGAATCCTTTATCTCCTTTCAATGGGATGATTCCTAAAACACCACCTGGGTCTCCCTGAGAGAGACAGAGACAGGTTAGAGACTGATACACTACACACAGGGCCCATCAACAATGTTTTAGTAGATGTCTTATGATGCTTCCATACCTTTTAACACTGATATGTACATACTTTATTTAGGATGTAAAAGTCCTCGGTTTTAACTTACTTTCATTCCCATTAGCCCAGGGATACCCTGAGGAGAGAGATAGAGTTGTCTTGCCCGATTGAATGATAAATACATTTTATTAAGAGCTCATTATAACATCTCTCAGTCTAGTGCCTTTTGTTAGGTTAATTGATTTAGGTCTAGTATGAAATACTGGTCTAAGGTGAAGTCTGTGGCAGCGTTGAAGTAAACACTGTGACCATGTTGGTAATGTTGATGGTGCAGAGCGCTTACAGGAGGACCCTGTAGACCAGGGAACCCAGGCTGTCCATCTGTCCCTCGATCTCCCTGGAACACAGACAAGAGACATCAGTTCACACTGAAGACAGGGTTGAGACAGCATGGTTAGGTAGAAGTGCATAAATAACAGGAATTATTTAGTCAGTTTCTACACAGGTGTGTAACAGCAGAGAGTTGATACCTAACAAATGACTCACCTTTGTTCCGTTGCACCCTGGGATACCTGACGATCCAGGGGGTCCATCTTGTCCGGGAATACCCTGTGGGGGAGAGGCAGGAGACACGAGGTAGGACACATGGCCTAAACAGTCAAAACTACTTGCATGTGAGGTTATGGTTTACAGGAATTAACAGAACGTACCGGAAGCCCTGGATTTCCTGGGAAGCCTGACAAACCATTAGATCCCTGCAAGACATCACAACACAGTATTTATATTTTAGCCATTTAGCAGATTACTTTGAATACAAGTAATTGCATTCCAATAAGAAGGCAGAATCACATAAATCCAGGAATATGAAGTTATACACTGTTCAAGGTAGTCCAGACAAAAGACAAAATGCTGTAAGAAAGTAAAAACTGGTTTCCAGACTAGGAGAGGTCTGCTCTGATATCGTTATTGTACTTACACGTGTTCCTTTCATTCCAGGAGTTCCAGACTCGCCATATTCTCCCTGGGAAGAGACAAGTGACATTAAGACAGCATAGAAGTGACATAACACATTTTTTTGTAAATAAAATGATGAATGCGTATGTGTTATAATATAAGCATAGTAAATCACATTATACTGTCCCAAGTAAGGTCTCCTGGTGGGTTGGGGAAACTTTGAAGGGGTGTGGTCTGGAGCTGACACTCACCTTAGGGCCCATCGGCCCGGCGGGCCCCTCGTTGCCCTGCATGCCCGGGAACCCCATGTTGCCTTGGAGACCAGGAAACCCCCGCTCACCCTACAGAACACACAAAGCAGGTTGAACAGATTCGAATGAAGTTACCCATATAGATGCTGATCTATGTTTTTCAGAATCATGGTTGAGTTTAGGGTTTAAGTAAGGTAAGCTGATCCTAGATCTGTGCCTACAGGCAAGTGGTGTTAAACTAATTATGATTAGAAAAATATATGAAGGGGATTGATGAGACAGCAGCAGCTTGTCAGTAGTAATTGCTTCATGTGTTCCTTCTATCTGCCACTAGATGGAGCTACTGTTCTTTCACGGGGCCATGTAGTCTGCCCTCACCTATTGAACACTGAACAAAAATATAAATGCAACATGCAAATCATTGGTCCCATGTTTCATGAGCTGAAATAAAAGATCCCTGAAATGATATACACCAAAAGCTTTTTTCATCACACAACGCCACAGATGTCTCAAGTTTTGATGGCGCGTGCAATTGGAATGCTGACTGCAGGAATGTCTACCAGAGCTGTTGCCAGATAATTTAATTTTCATTTCTCTACCATAAGCCGCTTCCAACGTCCTTTTAGATTATTTAGCAGTACGCCCAACCGGCCTTACAACCCCAGAACACGGGTGTATGGCGTCATGTGGGCGAGCAGTTTGCTAATGTCAACCCTGTGAACACAGTGCACCATGGTGGCAATAGGGTTTATGGTATGAACAGGCATAAGCTACGGACAACAAACACAATGTCATTTTATCAATGGCAATTTGAATGCAGAGCGATAGCGTGACGAGATCCTGAGGCCCATTGTCGTGCCATTCGTCCGCTGCCATCACCTCATGTTTCAGCATGACAATGCACGGCCCCATGTTGCAAGGATCTGTACACAATTCCTGGAAGCTGAAAATGTCCCAGTTCTTCCATGGCATGCATACTCACCAGACTTGCCACCCATTGAGCATGTTAAGGATGCTCTGGATTGACGTATATGACAGTGTGTTCCAGTTCCCGCCAATAACCAGCAACTTCGCACAGCCATTTACGAGGAGTGGGACAACATTCCACAGGCTACAATCAACAGCCTGATCAACTCTATGTGAAGGAGATGTGCCGTGCTGCATGAGGCAAATGTTGGTCACTCGAGGTAGTGACTGGTTTTAGGATCCACGCCCCTACCTATTTTTTAAGGTATCTGTATTCCCAGTCATATGAAATCCATAGATTAGGGCCTCATGAATTTATTTCAATTAACTTATTTCCTTATATGAATTGTAACACAGTATAATCTTTTAAAATTGTTGCATGTTGCATATATATTTTTGATTAGTACATTTTCAGCTGCCAAGAGTAAGAGAGAGGGATCTAGAGGGGGGTGAGGAGTGGAAAAGCAGTGTTTTTTGGAGCCCTTTTGTGTGTGTGTTTCTGTCTGTCTTACTCTCTTGACCTCCTGCCTTTCTCTTTCCATCCCCCTCCCATATCCCTCCATTTCTAAAGCTCACATGGGGTTTGAAGTTGAACATTAAATTCTGGACCATGAGAACCAGGACAGGGGCCAGTCACCAAGGGAAGAGAACTCCGATTGTGGGCGGCAGGAAGTCACATCATCACAGCAAAACTATGCAGGGAGAATTGAAACAGCAGTTGGTTTGCCAGGCTTCAACACCTTTCAACAGACAGACAGACATGAGGTATGACTTCACCAGGCTCAGTCTGTCAGACAGTCAGTAAAGGCCTGGGTCCAGAGAACACACAGCTCCTCTGTGGTATGTCTGTGTGGCTACTGTTTCTAAAACAGGGAGTCATCTTGAGAGATTAAGGCTACCCATGCATGGTAGATAAGACACTGTTGCTAGGCTCTAATGTGAGTCAATACATGCAGTAGCAGCTACATAATAGTTTTTGTCTGGAATCCCTGAGAGGGTGGAGATGTAACTGAGTGTGTCATTGTTACTTTGAGATAAGACAGGCAGTGTGCAGATGTAGCAGTGTGATGTTGTTCCCCTAGATTACGCACCAAATTGCACACAAGGACCAATTCAAATAGGCCAGGTCAAGAGGGGATGTTAATAATCTAATAATAATAATAATAATTCAGTGTATTTTTTTATTTAATTACAGCTGCATAGCTAATGTTTTTATTTGGTGTACAAACACTTTTTCATACCAATATTGTACATACAAGTGATTGTAAAAGTTTTGTATATTTTGGTTTGGCCCATCGCGGGTTATCTGTATCCCCATACCACTTTATCGTTCTCTTTTGCCTGACCCTCGGCTAGCAAGGTATGTTGTCCTTGGCTCCGAAACTGTTTAATATAAAACCGTCATAAGGTTATACAATTTACTGTTTTGCAACCATACGTTTGTTATAGTGTGGACAGTGTAGGAATTTATGTTAACAAGTTTCACAGAGCTCACTGACTGGGGTATCTGTTGTAACTTCTAAGTACTTGCGACAGTGGTTGAGTGAGTGTACATGTGCTCGCGCAGGTGCCGGAGAGCTGTGACTGCACCAAGGGTAACGTGTGTGTTGTCTCTTCGTGTGCAGGTATGTCTTTTATTTTGTCAGAATTATGTTCTGTATAGTTTTACTTGTATATGCTGTTGTGCAGCGAGTGTGTGCACGCAGCACCTGTTAATTCCTTTTGGCGCTCTTTTGCCTGACCCTCGGCTAGCAAGGTGCCGGAGAGCTGTGACTGCACCAAGGGTAACGTGTGTGTTGTCTCTTCGTGTGCAGGGCAAATAAAAAGATTTCAACGAGCAGACCATCAGTTGTGGCAGCGTCTTCATTAAGAATTACACAACGCAGAACGAACCACGCTACACAGACTTTGTCTTCAAGTGTCTTAACTTCTAACCACAATTTTAAACCACTGATTGCTGGATGTACTGTAACAGTGTGATACTCTTTCAAAAGCGAGTGAGATTGTTCAGTCCGGTGGGAATGCTGCCTCATCCCAGCTGTGTGTCTGGACATGCTCTAATTCCGCCTGATTCCTGCTCCGTGTCGGTCTTCCGTTTCGCCGTTTTCCCCCAAGAACTGGACTGACCTGCCTCGACTCAAAGACTATACCTAACATTGTAAATGTACAGCTGTGACACACAAATTAGTATGATATGTTACGTTTGGTATGGTTACATAAGGCATAAGGTTGCTTAAGCCAAAAACGAAAGGAATTAAGTAATTTAGGTCGGGAGGATGGTGGCCTATGACATGGGTAACGTTAGAACGCAAACATCTAGGAACCCAAAAAGTTGCATGTTCAAATTTTAGCATTTTAACTTTTCAACTACTTGCTACATTTTAGCTAATTTGCAACTACATAGCATGTTAGCTAACCCTAACCCGTAACCCCTAGCCTAGCTAACGTTAGCCACCTAGCTGAGTGTAATTCGTAACATATTGTGATGAAGCAGGCGGGGAGCAGGTCTCGAACCCTCGACCTTCTAGCCCGAGGTCCGGCGCGCTATCGACTGTGCCGCAAAAGCATGCTCAAGCGGCAGAGTCGATTTCCGCGCTTATAAACCCAGGGTCGTTATACTATCATACGAAATGAATGATTGACATCCAAAAATGTATACATACTGTGCCATAAGAAACGTCCCTAGACAGAGTCACCACCACTTTGTGCCTAACAGGGATTGCAGGGATTGTGGAATCTGTAGTTTGTAGGTGGGAATCTCAGGATGAGTGAGTAGGTGAAAGAGTTACGGTGTGAAGAAAACAAGAGAGTGAGAGAGAAATGTGAAACTGGTAGACAATGGAGTGATGGACAGAATGCTTACCTTTTCTCCTTTTACTCCACTGCAGTCACATTTTCCTCCGCACGATGACCCAGAACACCCCTACAGAGAGAGGGGGGAGAAATTAGCAATCAATCTACTTTACAGTCAACGGCATTAGTGATCAGTAGACTGAGACTGAGACCATTTTACACCACTAGAGGGCAACATAACCCCCCCCCCCATCTGATCACCCCTAGTTTTCCAACGCTCTGCATTATTTTACAGCATTTAGCTCTCCTGCCAGTGGGAACACTGACACTAACATAAACACACACACAGCATAAACCAGAATCATTCATTTGATCAGTTCAAATGATAAGAAAGGCAATAGTGGTGGTAACTGTTGTCATTTGCTTTGCAGCTTTGGTGCAGCTCTCCTGCAGCAACCCTACCAGGCAGTTACCCACATGACAGTTTACCAGCTGGCCTCACTACTCTCTCAGCCCCCTCTCCCTCTTACTCTCGCCAGGGACTAGAGCCTGGGAACTGGCCTGTACCCCATCTCTCCTCTCTTCCCTCCATTATCCACCTGTTCCTTCACTCACGTGTGAGGCGTGCTGCCAGAGCCCTGTCAGGCAGAGCAGGCTGGAGTATATCTACTGAGACTGGGCTAACACTGAGGACAGGGCTAACACTGAGGACAGGGCTAACACTGAGGACAGGGCTAACACGGAGGACAGGGCTAACACGGAGGACAGGGCTAAGGAGCACACAGCCATGTGAGTGACACTCCCAAGAAGCACACACACATATACACGTGTGACTAACCCTAAGTAACCCCTACAGAGCACAGTCGTAGAACCCCAAACATACAGTACACACATACGTACACACATACATACAAGGGGCTCCAGAGTTGGGCAGCGGTCTAAGGCACTACACTCAGTGCAAGATGCGTCACTACAGTCCCTGGTTTGAATCCAGGCTGTGTCACATCCGGCTATGATTGGGAGTCCCATAGGGCGGCGCACAATTGGCCCAGCGTCGTCCGGGTTTGGCCCGGGGTAGGCCGTCATTGTAAATAAGAATTTGTTCTTAACTGACTTGCCTATTTAAATAACGGTTAAATAAAAAAATATGTAGAAACATACATACAAACATATAGTACAGACATTCAAACATACAGTACACACATACAAACATCTCCATCATCTACCCTCACTTCCTTTCACAATTCCCCGTTCACTCCCCACTCTCTCTCTCACACACACACACCCTTGCCTCCGCTCCACCTCAAGTCCAGGCTAAGTGGATCAATGTGTACTTGCTGCTGCTCTTCTGAGAACCCTGTTAAACATGGGTATCAGTCACCCTCTAAAACTCAAACCAGATTGGATCTCCATCCTGCTATCTTCATTGTCACCTCAGGCCCCATCTGCATTCACTGTACATGTGTGGCCTGCAGCAAGTCAACCTCTCTTCTTCATACAATCTCTCTCTTTCGCCCCTTCTTTCTTGCTCTTTCTCTTTTCCTCACTCTGTAACAGTGTTGCTTCCATCCCTCTCCTTGCTCACACCTGGACTTGAACCACGAACCCTCTGAACACATCGACAACAGTCACCCACAAAGATTTGTCACCTATCGCTCCACAAAAGCCACAGCCCGTGCAAAGCAATGGAAACGCAGAGCGAGTGACGTCACCGATTAAAACGTAACTAGCTCGCACCACTAACTAGCTAGCCATTTTACACCAGTTACCTTACTTTCCTATTGTTTTTATAGAGATTTTACTAGATTTCCTTCTAATGTGCTGGAGGAATAGTCAATTAACATGGTAGAGTGAGTGCCTGCTTAAGAGCGAGAGGGAACGAGAGAGAGATCGAGAGCAAGATTACTGACTGTATGAACCATCTACGTACATGTGTTACTTTTTATGGGCAAATCTTCTAGCTCAGACCAGTATGGCTTCAGATGTACATAACCTTTTACTGGTCATTATTTTGGACAAATCCCCATGATTGTTAAATATTTTAAGCCAAGAAGAGTTGAAACTGACATTTGTGACATTCACAAATGTAACTGATTTCAGTGATCAATGTCCACGTGTTGTTCTCTCCGTTTCCCTCCGCCTCCAATTCTCTCTCTTTTCTGTTTGTTCCGTCTCCCTCCCTCTCCTTCCCTCCATCCTCCTGTTAGATAAAACTTCTCTCTCTGATCAGACATTCCAGCAAGCTCTTTGCATGGCTGAGATACCCCCAACCCTCTAACCCAGAACACACTGACACGAATGATGTGGTAATGTCTCCACATGTGTGTGTCATCTGCTGTGTATGTTCTCACTCTGCCATTCTGCGATGTCTATCACACACTCTCTAACCACAACATGCTGATCTAACAGGATACCAAAGCAAGAGTAGCCTATTTTTAGATGTCCCTTTTTGCTTTCTTTCTCAGTTTGTTTCGCATCTCACTAAACCAAAAGACCAGATCGGCGAGATAGCAGGCAGACTGAACTGACATCCATACAAAAACAGATTTGTAGTTAATGACCTGTGCTGCTAGAGAGAGAGACTGTCCACTGGGCACAGACGTCAATTCAACATCTATGCCATGTTGGTTCAACAGTGTGTGCCCAGTGGGTGGGGTGATTGAGTATCTGGTCTTATGTGAAGAAGGGATCGTAAGAGGGCGTTATCACCTAGATTCCCAAGTCTGTAGGGCTATGGGGGCTATGGGGACTATCAGTAATAACAGAGAGCGGTAAAATGTTTAAAACATCTCTTTGTGCATGTGTGAGTATGTATGTGTGAGGGTTTCTCTCCACTAGTTCACATACTGGACCAATAGGCCACGACAGCAGAATTAAATTAGTGTGAAAATGATGAGAACAGAGAGGATGAGGAATGAAATGATTGTGAAAGTACAGGGTAGGATGTGAGGATGATGTATGAGTCTTGACTTGGCTGTAGTGAAGCCATTTTCCCAGAACGGTTGCATACTCAAACACTAAACAGATTCCAAAACAGATTTCAGATTCCAAACAGACTTCAAAAGAAAATAACCTACAGTATGCTTCGTGGTGGGGAGAGATTCCTGGGTGTTGAGTGGAAGGTATTGAGTTTCTGAGTAACCAGTACACAATAGCCATGGCCAAAATCTGGCTTTCCTACTACTTAAACTGCATACTGTGTACTAATCGTACTCCATACTTTTTAGAACGTATTGTTTAGTAAAAGCAAATGCAGTAAGCTACAAATAACAGCATACTAGACTTCTGAGAATGCCTCATCTAATGCGCAATTGTGTTGATTCCCATCATTCGTTCATTTTGGTACAGTGTGTCAGCTGTCAGCTGTTGTCAGACACACCTGGGTCTCGAAATACGATTCTATTTCTCAATAGTGTGTACAGAATTCTATTAGATGAAAAGCCAAAATGAATGTGACATCCTAGCATGTAAAGCATACTACATTTTCAAAATTTCACATACTATAAAACTGAATTTCTTTCGTATACCCAAAATGCCTACTATTTAGAACCAAGTAGGGGTATTTGGACACTACCAATGGCCTGGGTCTGGAGTAGGTACAAAGACCACCTCAACATAAACCTCACAAGTCTGTGTAAGTGTGGTTGTGTATCATTTATATGCTTGTGTGTCTGCCTGTCAAATCTGTCCAAAATTATTTGTATTGTGTATATTTTTGCCAGAAGACCTGCAGGTGCTTATGTGCATGCCTGTAGAATTTTGTATGTGCGTGTGTTTGCTTGTCAGTGTATGTATGCGTGTGTAATTGTGGGCGTGAGTGTTTAGTCCATGGTCATGCTGCACAGGGCCCATGGGCTCCAATATTTGTTACGAAACAGACAGATAGCATCTCAGAGTGCCAGCAGATGAGTGAAGGGAAAGAGAAGGAGAGGAAAGAGTAAAAAAAGGGAGAAAGGAGGAGAGAGACCAATTACCAGAGCTCATAGAGTGCGAGAGCGAAGGTCACTTCAGAAGGAAGGGACTGCGATAGGACCAGAGGTAGAAATATCTATACACTTTGTGTGTATGCAAGTGGGGGGATTCGACCATTTGGCCATAAATCTCCCAGTAGGCTCAATCCCAAGAGCTCAGCCAGTTCAACACTTTCCCGCTAGTTTGTCTGAAGTCATCATTGGTTTGTCTAATGTCACTACTCAGAAAGTAAAGCTCTTCTTAGAAACTCCCTATACTGAGGACACGAGACACCAAAGAAGAGAGGAGAGAGGTAATGTTTAGACTCCAGATTAGAGGGCTGAGGCCGGGGGAAGAGTGGATTGATACTTGGGGGTCTGACAGCCATATAAACAGTCATTATATGAGAGAGGATGAGAGTGCGAGAGAGTTACGTAACTGTATATGTCCATAATCACCTTGGCAGAGAAGCATACAGACCTGCAGATGGATGTTCACATAGAGCCTGATCATCACTTCTCAGTAACCACGCCCGATTGACTGGCCGACTGACCATGTGCCTCTCATCAAGACAACCCTAAAATAGCCCTAAACATGCTGGAAGACTGATTCTCTGTAGGACTCTCCAACTCAATTACTGTAGAGGCCTAGCTAGAGACACATATACACACAGAGAGAGAGAAAGAGAGAGAGAGAGCATGTTTGCCCTCTCCTAGCAACAGGACTTTCCCTGAAATCCTAAGGCTAAGACAAACAGGGTTCCTCTCACTGTGAAATTCTGGGGGTATTTCTGTACAAATCTGCCCTTTACTGTAACATGCCATCTGTATGAAGCAGCTACACTCTGTCCTCCTTCTCCCTGTTACAGACAAGCAGTGGAACAAGCTGTGATCAGACACAGATCTAGTCAAAACATCTACACTATGAAAAGAGTCCAATCACAAGGGTTTGTTTCCATGGTGATTTTGCTATGAAAAGGCAGCATGACTTTTTCCTCCCTGTGGGAAAGACCATTTTGGCTGGTATCACTTTTAATAGCTCACAAGGTTGCTGCCATGTCCTATGGTGGTGAGCTTAGAGTTAGAAAAGCAGTACTGTTGTTCACCAGATGGGGGCAGAAACATGCCTTGGCTAGAAGCCTTTGAAACTGCGGTGCGCTCACCTTTGGTACTGTAGGTTAACCTACTGGCACTTTCCTGAACGGTCTGTACAGTGTTTATAACCGTGTTTAAATAAGTGTGTACTGTAAATAGGTGTGTCAGATGCGTCATCAACACATGCATATCTAACCTATAGGTCAGGCTAATGTATGTTTAATGTCCTGTAGCAACCTTTGGAGCTTACAGCCACACTTCTGTGGTATAGCACAACATTCCCTTCATAGCCGCCCACCACTGATTGATGCACCCCACAAACCCCCAGTCGATCCCAAAAACCCTCAGTGACTGACTTCAACCCATGCCTGGCATGTGGGAGAATCAGTCCCTCATTCCAAGACCTCTCTCCCTAAAATGTTGCTGCAATAGCCTGATGTGCATGTGCACGCATGCAGACACACACACACACACAGTGATTGTGATTCTGCGGTATAGACAGTCAGACCACTGCTTAGCTTTTTATTGAGATACAATGGCAGTCAGTCATAACAATGTTTTGTGTCTGGCTTGAAGGTATTTCCTCTGTCCTACCACAGAAAGTACATAAGTACACACTCACTCATTCATAAACATGGCTCTCCTCCTTAGATCCTCAGCTGGAGTGAAGAGGAATGGCTATGGGTATTATCTCAACTGCTCATATCAGGAAGTCAGAATGTGGAAGAAGACTGCTTGTTGTTGTTTTCAGAAACTAAAAAAAAAGTCTTCCTGCTCCGAGTGTGTGTCTGGTCAGCCTCAGAATGCATACAGCACTGACATTAGCGTTTTCTCCTGAAAGATGGAGGAAAAGGGGAAAGGAGAGAGACGAGGGCAGAGAAGGGGTCTTCCTTACTTCCTTTCCCACAGATACGGATTTCACTGAGGGGAAAACCATGGAGATAACTTAACTCTCCTTTCTCCGGACCCAGCGGTGGTTTGTGTATTCATTGTAGTTTCAACTACAGTATTATTAGAATTAACAAAGTAGACATCTTACACTGTGTTTGAACCCACAACCTATGGAGCATCCAATTGGACCATTCGATCATCACCAGATTAGCCTGTTGCGCTAAACACCCTTTAAACAGAGGATAATGAGTTACAGGAAGGTTGTGCAACTATCTGGTTTGTTCCCCCTGTCTCTACTGAGTTGTGAGATGTTCTAATGGGCCATAATGACCTCTGATGTAGTCTGGCTCCTTTTCCCACAACTAGGATGATAACCATTGCAAAATATTGTATCACTGAAGATACCTCTACCAAATGCCTGGATGCTCTTGGGTGTATCTGAAATATTCAAAGTGGATTCCTTTTCCACACAGCAAATTCTCCTGTGTTAAATTTAACACTGGGCCAGTGTCTATACGGGTCCACACTTTTGAGTGTTCAATTAACACTGTGCTTAGTGCTGACACTGTTAGACGGTCAGTGTTAGGGAATTAACATTTTCAGTGTTTTGCAATAATGCCTTTTTCTTCTTTGTGTGCATTTCCGGCAGACTAGACGCTGTGTTGCGTATTGCTGCCTTTCACAGGTCGGAGTGTGGATAGCACATTTTGGTCACAAAAAGGGGAAAGAAAATTGCACCACCATCTAACCGTGCACCTACACACTATCCCCCAAAACCCACCACCCCATTCCACTACGTTGGCCCTAAACGATCCTACACCAGGCCATTAGCCTGGGAGAATGGAATCCATTCTCTCAAAACTTCTTGTAGATATTCTGCACTAAAATCTCTCACACCCAAATATTTCTCTGCTGCTGCAACTACCACATCTATCTTCTGTGACTTCCGCTCCATCGGCTCAGTGCAGATGATCAGGCCAACTCACTGGAGGGCTCCCAGTCGAATCACTCACCCTTGGGCTATCCTCTATTCTCTTCACTGCCTCAGCTTAGGAAACATTCTGCCTCTAGCAATCTGTCCCTCTCTCACAGAGTTCACTCACAGTGCTATCTCTGTCCCAACTGTACACTCCCTCTAACTACGCCTTCCTGCACATTTCTCACATCTGGAATCTCCCTTCTACACACTGCTGCGACATGTCCGAATCCTGTAAGAATATAGAGATGGGACACCATAGTGTTAACTTACTAAACAGTTTCCTAAAAATAACACCGGATATTGTTCCAGAGCATTATGGGTAGTGTAGTACATCATGCTACATCTCCTCCTTTTAGCTCAGCAATACTATTTCTGAATAAACATATTTTTTCTTTAAACATAACACTGTTCTGTTCTCACGTGAACTGTTCCTTTTCTGAGGATACTGAACTCAGGTTTCTTTTCAGTCTTTAAAAGTCCATCCTTTCTAGAGCTTTTGAAACCCTGCCTGATCTAGTGAAAGTACTGGGGGTTAACCAGTAGGACAAAGGTGAATTCTATTTCTCCTGAGTACGCCCCTGTCAGTCTCTACCAAATAGGATCTCAGTGTTGGGGCTGTTCTCAGAACTGATCCTGGAGTTTGTTCTGTAGTGATCCAAACTTCCTGTCCAGATGTGAGCTCTGGTAGTGATCTTGAGCGGTGGTGATGGTTGTAGGTCTTTGCTTGCTTCTCCCTTCCTTCCTCATCCATTTTGCAGAAAGCCTGCACATCCGGCCACTAGGGATCCAGTTTGGTTGTTGTTTGTGGTAGGCTTGTGCACAGATGTCTCCCCATTAGCAGTTGTGCTGTAGAGAATACATACTCCAATGGTGTGGCTCGGTATGCCAACAGCGCTCTGCTATGTTCCATGTCTCTTTTCCAGAGATGTTTTTATGGTCTTTACAGCACACTCCACTTCTCCATTTGCTTGCGGGTACCGCGGACTGCTTGTGATGTGTGTGAAGTTGTTCTCTTGAGCGTATACTCGGAAGATCTCTGCTGAAAAAAAGTCTCTGTGAAACTACAGTCTCATTTCAGCTACCTCGATGTATCTGGAATAGTCAACAATCAGCAGGTATGTTTTCTTGTTCCACTCAAACAGATCCTTTCCCATCTTTTTCCATGGTCGTTCAGGAACTCAGGTAAGTGCTTGCGGCTCTCTGTACTGTGTTCTGTGTTTTAGACCGATTTTACACCGGTTAACTGCTTGTCGGATCTGGGCTGAAATTCCTAGCCACCACACTGATTGCTTGGCCCTTGCTTGGCAGTTTGAGATTCCTTGATGTCCTTCATGGAGTATTTCACCTCTGAGTGTCTGTGGTATTACGAGTCTTTCTCCTTTCAGAAGGTCACCTGCCCCGAGAAGCTCTGCCCTGACCTGCCAGAAAGGTGCCATGTCTGTTTGCAGCTTATGTTTGTCTGGCCATTCAGTAAGGCTTGTTGTGCCTCTGATCTGTCTCTAAACCAATGGCAGATGGCTCATCACACAGCAATTCCAAAAGGTCCACAGGCTTAACTAAGCACACATTAAAACATACAAAGAAACATTGTGTTAACACATAAATATAAGCACACTCTTTCGTACGCAATACAGTACACACACAGGTGACTAGCAGATTTGGGATAGTAGGAAGATCAAGGAGGCTGTGTGTGTGTGTGTGTGTGTGTGTGTGTGTGTGTGTGTGTGTGTGTGTGTGTGTGTGTGTGTGTGTGTGTGTGTGTGTGTGTGTGTGTGTGTGTGCGCGCGCGCGCTAGACTCAATGCCCACAGAGGGGGTTATTGAGGTTAACAGCTCCAAGCATTCTGATTATAACCCACGCCAACAATGCTTTGTCTCCAATCCAACCACTTTTATTAAAAGTCCATAAAGAATATCCAGAAAATCTCTTTCACTCTGTCTTTTTATGGTCACTTTTTCCTCATTTTTTCCCCATAGAGATTGACGCATGATTGATGAGGTCATATACTTGTAAAATTACCACAACCAACCAACACCATTCAACTGTCTACAACTGATTTCAAACCATCAGCTGTGTTGACCACACTGTCTGTAACCACAAACTGTAGACAGCCTGGGAGGAGAGGTGAATATTTCCTTTACCCACTCTGACTGGCTGGGATATGCAGCATGACATTCCTAGCCTTCTCTGGAGTTGGGCGGGAAGAAGAGAAGAGAGCAGGAGGAGAGGAGGAGAGAAAACGAGTGCAGGAGGATCTCACTGCCTTACTTGGAAGACGAGGCTACTGGCTGGTACTACTGGTTCAGTAAACGTTGTGTGTCTTGTGCCGTGCCATTTGTGTCATTCTTGTGCGTGCGTGTGCTTGGTTTGGCACGGTTTGCAGTACACAGAAAACGAGTCACACATCATATGGCTAAGTAGCATTGCAACCAGGATTAAAGACGTACATTAGTTCTTAAATACAGACATAAATCTTACATTTCCTCTGGTTAAACTCAATAAAGACATGGGAAACGTACACTGGACTGTACAGGTAGCTCCTGTTTCCTTCTGTTTCCATTAGTGACTTTACATAGAGCAGAAACAGTACACACACAGCAGAAAGAAACCCACCATTTAAATGTAAAACATGTCTCTTGGGCTAGGGGGCAGAAGGTATTCATCTACATTGAGGGAATATGTACACAGCAAATTCCCTATGGTTAAATTAACACTGAAACTGCTGACCCGTATAGACACTGAACAGTGTTCAATTAAAAATAGCAGGGTTGGTTTGCTGAGATATGACCCGGTGGGTCAGAGCAGAAGACTGGTGGCTTAGCTTAGTAGGGGCGTGGCTTTCAGGAAGTTATTTTTGGCCACCCATGAGAACTAACGTTATTCCGGTTCATCCATTCCGTTGACTTGTTTTCATGTTACGGTCAAACACTGACACCTTTGTAGCTTTAATGAAGTTTACAGAAGTTTATGCAGTCCTGAAAAGCCTATGCAACTCCCAATGTGATATCCCCAAAGGTATAGCAACCACTTTGTTGCAAATAATAATTGTAATATTTTTCCATCAGAACATTTAATGTTATATTGTGTACAAAACTTAACAAGATCAACAGGAATGACATTTACTTTCACAAGTAGCTCAAAAATACTTATATAAAAGCCACGCCCCTAATAAGCCACGCCTACTGGAAATAACCAATGACTGTTACACTCCCTAGTGTCTATACGGGTCCACACTTTCAGTGTTAATTTAACAATCTCAGTGTTGATTTGCTGTGTACTGTTCTTATAACCTGGACCATCACGCATACACACACACACACACCAGATGCTTCTGCAGTATGCATTGAAAAACATTGCCACATGAAAGAAAAATAATGAAGAAACAAAAACAAGACACACACACGGGCACAACTGTCCGAGGCAAGTCCAGGAATTATCACATGCCAAATTCTCCCTCATTCCTTAGAGAAAATGTGACAATTGTTTTAGAGAAATTCTCAGGCCTTCTGACCTGCTCACAGTGTAGTGATCAGTGTGTGTGAATAAAGAAACCTCATATGTTTGCCAGATGTCAGGAAAACTGCAGCTAGTACGGACCACTTCAGAACATTTCCCTATATAACAGACTCACGAGAGAGAGAAAGAATGTGGCTGATGAAAATCCCATATTCCATTAAACAAACCCATTGCAATTCTTTGAGAATAATTTGAGCGTGTTATGGTAGTAAACTACAGAACACTTGCGGTCACCACCATCACCAAGTCAACATGAGTGAGTGAAGCACATGAGTGAATGAAACACACACACACACACACACACGCACACCGACATTCCAACACACATATCATGCACACACATTTATACTGACTCTCTACACACACACACACAATCATATTCATGTCTGCTGCTGCTACTCTGTTTTTCATACATCCGGATGACTAGTCACTTTACCCTTCTACATACAGTGCCTTCGGAAAGTTTTCAGACCTCTTGACTTATTCCAAATGTTGTTACATACAGCCTTATTCGACCTGTGGTAAACTCTTTTGATTGGACATGATTTGGAAAGGCACACACCTGTCTATTTAAGGTCCCACAGTTGACAGTGCATGTCAGAGCAAAAACCAAGCCATGAGGTCGAAGGAATTGTCCGTAGAGCTCCGAGACAGGATTGTGTTGAGGCACAGATCTAGGGAAGGTTACCAAAACATTTCTGCAGCATTGAAGGTCCCCAAGAATACAGTGGCCTCCATCATTCTTAAGCGGAAGAAGTTTTGAACCACCAAGACTCTTCATAGAGCTGGCTGCCCTGCCAAAGTGTTTCTTCCTTTAAAAGTTTGGAGCTTATGGCGCGACCGTTTGTGGTAGATTGTGGTAAATTGCGTCATTCTGGCAACAATGGCTTACACTTAAATAACGTGCCACAGAAAGCTGTAGTACACCACAACTTTTAAAGGAAGAACCACTGTAGCAATCAGGGGAGAACGGCATTGGTCAGGGAAGTTACCAATAACCCAATAGTCACTCTGACAGAGCTCTAAAGTTCCTCTGTGGAGATGGGAGAACCTTACAGAAGGACAACCATTTCTTCAGCACTCCACCAATCAGGCCTTTATGGTAGAGTGACCAGACGGAAGCCACTCCTCAGTAAAAGGCACATGACAGCCCGCTTGGAGTTTGCCAAAAGGCACCTAAAGACTCTCAGAACATGATAAACAAGATCCTCTGGACTGATGAGACCAAGATTGAACTCTTCGGCCTGAATGCCAAGTGTCACGTCTGGAGGAATCCTGGCACCATCCTTACAGTGAAGCATCCAACAGGACAATGACCCTAAGCACACAGCCAAGACAATACTGGAGTGGCTTCAGAACAAGTCTCTGAATGTCCTTGAGTGGCCCAGCCAGAGCCAGGACTTGAACATGATCAAACATCTCTGGAGAGACCTGAAAATAGCTGTTCAGCAACGCTCCCCATCCAACCTGACAGAGCTTGAGAAGATCTGCAGAGGAAAATGGAACCCAATTGAGTATCTCTGGAGAGACCTGCAAATGGCTATGCAGCAACACTCCCCAAATACAGGTGTGCCACGCTTGTAGCGTCATACCCAAGAAGACTTGAAGCTGTAATCTCTGCCAAAGGTGCTTCAACAAAGTATTGAGTAAAGGGTCTGAATACTTATGTAAATGTAATATTTCAGTTATGTATTTTTTTTATAAATTAGCAACAAAAAAAATGTCTAAAACCCTGTTTTTGCTATGTCATTATGAGGTATTGTGTGTAGATTGATGGGGGGGGGGACTATTTAATCAATTTTAGAATAAGGCTGTAACCTAACAAAATTTGGGAAAAGTTAAGGGGTCTGAATACTTTCCAAAGGCACTGTTTCTACCTCTATCACTCCAGTATCCCTGCACATTGTAAATATGATATTGGAACTGACCCTGTATATACTGCCTTCAGAAAGTATTCATACCCAATTACATTTTCCACATTTTGTTGTGTTACAGAACGGAATTTAAAATTGATTAAATTGAGATTTTGTCACTGGCCTACACACAATAAACCATAATGTCAAGGTAGAATTATGCTTTTACAAATTTATAAAACATGAAAAGCTGAAATGTCTTCAGTCAATAAATATTCAACCCCTTTGTTATGGCAAGCCTAAATAAGTTCCGTAGTTAAAATGTGTTTGACAAGTCACATAGTAAGTTGCATGGACTCACTCTGTGTGCAATAAGAGTGTTTAAAATGATTTTGAATGACGACTTAATCTCCGTACCCCACACATATAATTATCTGTAAGGTCCCTCAGTTGAGCAGTGAATTTCTAACACAGATTCAACGACAAAGACCAGGGAGGTTCTCCAATGCCTTGCAAAGAAGGGCACCTATTGGTAGATGGTTTAAATAAAAATACATTGAATATCACTTTGAGCAGGGTGAAGTTATTACACTTCGGATGGTGTATCAATACACCCAGTCACTACAAAGATACATGCATCCTTCCTAACTCAGTTGCCGGAGAAGAAGGAAACCTCTTAAGGATTTCACCATGAAGCCAATGGGGACTTTATTTTATTATTTAATCTTGTCTCATCGCTGAAACTCCCCAACAGGCTCACCAATGGGGACTTTAAAACAGAGTGTAATGGCTGTAATTGGAGAAAACTGAGGATGGATCAACAACATTGTAGTTACTCCACAATACCAACCTAAATTGCTGTACATAATGAAAAGGATGCCTGTACAGAATAAGAAATATTCCAAAACATGCATCCTGTTTGCAATAAGGCACTAAAGTAGGGCTACTCAAGAACTATTTAAAAAGCTCCGGTCACACAAATTTCCTAGGTGGCAGGTCCGGATGGATAATGTAATTTATCAGTGTAGTAACAACCCCCCACCTCGCAACCCTCGCAACTGTTCACACCTCTCTTGTTGGCGGAGAAAACATTTTGCAGTTTTAAAGCTAATTTTCCGTAATTCTACACATTTTGCATGGGCCAGAGTTTTCTTTTGCTGTTTTAAACCTAATTTCAGGCAATTCTACGCATTCTTCCATGTCTTATGTGTGTTTGCAGTATATGATACCAGTGGTCAAAGCCCGACCGAGTAAGAAATGTAAAATACAAGTAAATCACTTTTTTTTTCGGGACCCACGGTCTGTATTGACCCCGTTCTGGGTCCGGATCGGGTCCACGGGCCACCAGTTGAGTATGGGGGCACTAAAGTAAAACGGAAAAAAATTGGCCAAAGAAATTAACTTTATGTCCTGAATGCAAAGGGTTATGTTTGGGGCAAATCCAACAACATGTCACTGATTATCACACTTCATATTTTCAAACATGGTGGTGGCTGCATCATGTTATCGGTATGCTGTCATCGGCGAGGACTGGGGAGTTTTTTTTAATAGAAAGAAATGGAATAGAGCTAAGCACAGGCAAAATCCTAGAAAAAAAACCTGGTTCAATCTGCTTTCCAACAGACACTGAGAAAAATTCACCTTTCAGCAGGAAAATAACCTAAAACACAAGGCCAAATATACACTGGAGTTGCTTACCAAGACGACATTGAATGTTCCTGAGAGGCCTAGTTACAGTTTTGACTTAAATCTACTTGAAAATCTATGGCAAGACTTGAAAATGACTGTCTAGTAATGATAAACAACCAACTTGACAAAGCTTGAAGAATTTAAAAATGAATAATGTGTAGGAATGGCACAATTACTGTATAACGATGTAACCGACGGTTATAGATGAAGACCATCATGAAAATACAATAAACATACAATAAACATCATAACCGTTTAAAGACAAAAAAGGATACATTTTTTTGTGGAATGAACAGCTGACTGAAGACGAGAGGCTGGGTATTTGTGCAGTTGAGTCTGTTTCTGCGGTAACATGGACTATTAACGTGATGAAACTTTGATGCTCCTTGCTGAAACAAGCAAGGTGTTGAAGCAAACCAGTCTTCGGTTGCCTAGGCAACATCCCGACAACAGCAGCACACATAGAAATATACTTAATAGAAAGTGCTTGGAACCATAGAGATCTTATTTTATCTTATCACAGCCCTGGCAAATCATGGTCGACCAACTCCCTTACCAAAATGGCTGACCTTTAACCCATCATAAGGTGCATGACCATTAGTATTCTAATTCCAAATGCTATGCTTGGAACCTCTAACCCTGGCAATTTGACTGGTAAACTCATTGGTTCACTCGCAATAGCTGCCTGGTATTATGGTGAAATCATTTCCATGGTAATGCAGATTGTTCAATCAAATTATGTTAACTGATGTGGCGTTTCGTCACAATATTGTTTTGAACGTTCGTTTTGGACTGATTTCATCAGAAGTGCATTACCATGGCTTGGAAATGCTATGACATTTAAAAGGATACAAATAATTAGTAGGAAAATATTTTGCATAATTTGGATGTCACCAGAATGACTTTAGATGTGGTATAACATTAGCAATCTAAAATCGAGAGGAGGCCACCGGATTGTGGTTAGCTAACGTTAGCATTGCTAGCTATTCTTGACAAACTTTGCTAGCTAAAATGACAGCATTGCCATCTTGTCTAAAGTAAATTTGACCAATATGGTAATGCTGGCAAAGTTATTTCCTACTAAATATTTGACTACTTTGGCAATGTCATTGTATTTCCAGACTGTAATTTAGATGAAATAGTAGCTAGTATTCGTCCAGCATGACTGGGCTTATCACCACTTTAGGGCACCACTATGGCGCTGCCGGCAGGGGGCGGCTTGAGAACGTTCATAACAATGGCATGGCTTCATTTTATTTTTTAGGATCCCCATTAGCCGACAGCAATGGCGACAGCTAGTCTTACTGGGGCCGACACATAACAAAAAAGACATGGCGCGACCGAGTGACAGATGTGCAACCTATGAATAGATGCAGTAAAGACAAAGCTTGAGAACAGGGATGCCGGATATTCAACTAATCTGATCCAACAAAGTGGATGTTTGTCAAATTTGTCATGATTTATGTATTGTAACAGTCCCACAATGTGGTTACTAAAGTCCAATTTGGATATATTTGGCAGTTTTCTTTGAATAACATTTAGAAGTCGTAAATGTAGGCTAATTTTGCTGGGGGGCAATGAGGAGATTGGGATGGCTCCTTGATTCTTGAGAGCTATGGCTACAAAGATGTATTGATTGTAGAAGTGTTATTTTGACTATCCTAGCACTGCATTCATGGAAAATAACCTTTGGCATGCATTCAACCCTTTGCCATTCTGACTCCTAGCTATACTAGTTAGCTAATAACATTACTGGGATGGCACCTTGATTCTCGAGAGCTATGGCTATGAAAATGTTGTGTATGGAATTTAGACGTGTTTTACTCGCCTCTTCTGCATGGAAATCCTTATTGGTTATAGATAGAAGATCGTATAGTGAACATTGCAATACAATCCTAATAAGTGTTGTGTACATGTTTTATCTGTAGGATTCCAGTTTTGAAGACCCGCAGACCATCCAAAATTTAAATAGTGAAACATTAAAAAAGTAATCCTTAATATACTATAGCTTTTTGAACTCACATCCTTCAGATTTGAGGTGCACTGATCTTTGTTGTAGCATTTACCTACACATTCATTACAAATGGCACTCTTCTGCACTGTTGTTTTAGTTATAAGTTAATCTGACTACTCTCATCATTGACTTAAATTTACTTAATTCAGCAATTTGTGGCTATCGGGGCGGCAGGTAGCCTAGTGGTTAGAGCATTGGACTAGTAACCGAAAGGTTGCAAGATTGAATCCCCGAGGCGACAAGGTAAAAATCGGTCGTTCTGCCCCTGAACAAGGCAGTTAACCCACTGTTCCTATGCTGTCATTGCCTAGTTGAATAAAGGTACAACAACAAAAAATAGTTTTCTTTATAGTTGTCTAATGTTGGTGGGGCATATTATCTTGTTTCGATGTTAGTCCTGAATCAATGTGATATAGTTTTTCTTGTGTATTTTTAACAAGCTGAGGTTTACTTTGAAGTCCAACGTGCAGAAATGCCGGTGAAATAATATAAATAGACATACACAATGTAGTCATGTGTGTCAAATATTTAAGTTGAAAACACTATGTTAAAAGCACTGTCTGTGTGTGTATCATAGCGACTAATTTTCGTTTTCACATGTAAAATGTCACATGAAGAGTTCCAAAAACACATTTTCCGTAAAGGTTCCCCGCTGCATTTTCCCCCCACGCGTTTCCATGACATTTCCATTGTTTTGGTCGAGTTCCATTGACCTTTTTACTGCATCTATAGAATGTATTTTTTGTAATGTCTGTTGAGTTGAATCAACAAACAGCACATATTCATCTTCTCCTCAGTTATTACGGTGACTGCGGTCATTTGGCTGGCCAATGACCGTCACAGCCATATACGTGTAAGTGTTTGTGCGCGCTTGTCCGTGTTAGTATGTGCGTGATGGATGCTGTATAGAGGTCTGATTGTGTGCCTACGCATCATTACTTTTGGGCGGTTATTGTTGCACACAATAAAATAATAAACATTCCTTAACAATCCTACAGGAATACAATACGCACACACATACACAAACACACACCCACACACATTGTTCTCAAATAAATTACGCATAAAACTGATACACACTTCTATATAAAAGTTGCACTGGCCAAATAAAACACACACACTCCCATCTGTGTCTGTTTTCAGTGTTGTGAGACTGTTCTCTGAATAATGCAGAGTTGTGTGACCTATAAAACACCAGTAAATCAGAAGAGGCTGAAGCTGAAGCACCATCATCCCCAGTGAGACTCTCAGCACTTGACCTACAAACTGGTGATTACTCTCCCTACAGTGTGCGATGTGAAGGTGAGAGACTGTTGCTTCTGTGCTCTCTTGTAATCGCTGTCTCTCTTTGTCTCTCCCTTTCTCTTGAAATAGTCTATGAAGGAGAGCGAGTGGGTGGCTTAGGAGGACAGCAGCATTTCTGGAGTCTGCTCTTTCTCTCTATGAACAAATAGGGTATTGAGAGAGGGAGAGAGCTGTTTTGTTTTATTGAGTGAGCCAACCCTCTCTTTGAGATACTGCAGGCTTGAGAGAGTCTGAGTACCCCTGCTCGGTCTCTGGCGTGTCTTCCTGTGTGACTGTATACTACTGTAGAATGTAGGATGTGGACTAAAGGAAGGAGAAAGCCCTTCTCTCTGAAGTGGGAAGGCCCCTTATCCTTGGCCTTTAAGCTGGCAAAGAGCACTCACATTAACTAATCTATTACTTTACCTACCTTTCTCTTACACAATCTGTATCTCATGTTCTCTCTCACTCACTCTGTCTCTTTCAGCAAAACATTTTAGAAATAATGTGTGTTTTGATCCCATACAGGAAGTATCCCATCTCCCAAACAAGGAGGAGGAGGTGGGGCCTTCAGGTCAGCGAGTGTGTGACAAGAGGTTATGTCAGACCAACGCCCATGTTTACTTTCAATGATCACACCAGAGGTGCATTCATTCCACATATTCTGTTGCAAAACGTTTAATCTAAACCGTTTACTCTAAATGGAAAACGTTTCGCAACGAAAACGTTTTTACTCAACATATTCAGGTAGGTCCCTCCGTTTCATTCCGTTTTCTCTGTTTGCTTCTGTTTGGTTCTTATAACAGTAAATGGTTTCCATTGCAAGACATAATAAATACCCCACAGAATAAAGGATATGGCAACAGTCCTCTGATATTAGCTCCTCCTGGATTGCAGAAGTTAGCCAATATGTGAGATGTGGAATCAAGAGGGATTTGACAGTAAACTCATGTCCTTTTTATGGGAGTTATGGCTTCAACAGACCCTGTTTTGTATTGTCCAAGAAGCTAATATGAGAACACCATTAAGACACTTCTGAAATCCTTGTGGTTGACCAGGACTGGCCAAGAAACCACCAGTTTAAATATTTATCCAAGGAACCATCTTGGAGATCTATTGAAAGAGAAACAAAGAAATCTACTGAAGCCAGTGAGGGAGAAACAGAGGAACACACTAATAATGGGCTGACTCAGTGACTCCATATGGGAGTATACAGGTGTCTGCTAGGCCATTTGGACCGTAGCTACAGGAGCAGTTCCATTGTCCAAAAGTGTGTGTGTGTGTGTTTTCCCACATACATTGTTCCATTTCCCAACCAAACACCCAAGGGCTTTTTCTGGTCATGTAAGGAAAGTATTTGTTGCCATGGAAGGAATCACACTGACACAATCACCTCTGACATGGGACCAGCGAGTGGAGTGGAAACAGACAGAGAGTGAGAGGGAGAGAGAGGGCGAGAGATGCTTCATAACTTCCTCCATTTCCCCATCTCTCCCAGACCCCTCCAGCCACCACCACAGAACAGTACAGCTGATTACTATTAAAACTATTACCATACCAGCCACATCTCTTAGATACTTACTCAGTGCTGCCAGTTCCCCTGTTTGTCTTTACCTGTAGCCATCACTAGGGCTGAGTATTTTTTCCATGGCAAAAAGGAAAACACAAATCAGATCAAACTTCTTGGTCCTTAAAAATACCTGCTGTATATAAAATATTGGGTGCTCTAGTCTGGATGACAACATAATGATGTTTGTTTCCAACAAAAAGCTGTTTTCTTAAATAAGTAAAATTCACTTTGTGTTTTGTTTCCTTGCCACGATACTGATGAGTATCGCAATACTTGTATCGTCTAGTGAAGGGGGAAACAATTAATAGTTCCAGAACAACAACCATCTCTGCAGCACTCCACCAATCAGGCATTGATGGTAGAGTTTGCCAAAAGGCACCTAATGACTCTCACACCATGAGAAACAAGATTCTCTGGTCTGATAAAACCAAGATTGAGGTCTATGGCCTGAATGCCAATCATCTGGAGGAAACATGGTACTACCCCTACGGTGAAGCATGGCGGTGGCAGAATCATGCTGCGGGGATGTTTTTCATTGGCAGGGACTGGGAGATTAGTCAAGATCGAGGCAAAGATGAACGGAGCAAGTACAGAGATATCCTTGATGAAAACTTTCTCCAGAGTGCTCAAGAACTCAGACTGGGCGAAGGTTCACCTTCCAACAGGACAACGACCCTAAGCACACAGCCAAGACAACGCAAGTCTCTAAATGTCCTTGAGTGGCCCAGCCAGAGCCCGGACTTGAGCCTGCTCAAACATCTCTGGAGAGACCTGAAAATAGCTGTGCAGTGACGCTTCCCATCCAACGTGACAGAGCTTGAGAGGATCTGCAGAGAAGAATGGAAGAAACTCCAGAGGTTTGCCAAGCTTGTAGCGTCATACCCAAGAAGACTCGAGGATGTAACCATTGACAAATGTGCTTCAACAAAGTACTGAGTAAAGGGTCTGAATACTTATGTAAATGTGATATTTCAGTTTTATATGTACACACACACACACACACACTTGGCAAAAAAATCTAAAAACCTGTTTTTACTTTGTCATTATGGGGTAACGTAACAAAATGTGGACAAAGTAAAGCGGTCTGAGTACTTTCCGAATGAACTGTACACCTCGGATATATGAATTTTTTATGTCTTTTCCCATTCAGTTTCACAGGACTCCCCCAAAACCTTCTCACTGCGCTATTGTAGTTCATCAGACCTTTGTTGATTGACAGATTTCTGGTCCAATCAGAGGGCAGAGTGTGCGTTTCACTAGCCAATCAAAAAAAAATTGCAAGTGCGATACTATCTTTGGCTGCGTGGAGAGTAGCCTAATCCAATGAGACTCCGTGCCACAAAATCAGTGACAAAACTTTACAAAATCTAGCCAGATAATTTCAAGTAATCAGCGTAAATTGAGTCCCGAGTCTTGAGGCTTCAAGTCAAGTCTCAAGTTGTTCTATTTTCTATCAAGTCAAGTCATCAAATTTGTGACACGAGTCAGACTCGAATCCAAGTCATCTGACTCGAGTCCACACCTTGCTTTTATTGCAATGACTGATCAAAATAAATTCTCATGCTCTCTCGTCTCTCTGCAGCAGACATACAGAGCAATATGTTTTAAACCTCAAATCGCAAAACATACAGAATCATGAGCTGCGAGATTGGCACTTAAGTATCGTGATAATATTGTATCGTGAGGTCCCTGGCAATTTCCAGCCCTAGTATATCGTCCCGGCCCTAGTGATCACATACCCCCAGTCTACAACCCTAAATTATGACATTAGAGACCACTACAACTGACATGCACCACTGTTCTCATGCCTGTTCTTTGTTGAAGGAGATGGGAATAGAGATAACAGGGATTGATGAGTGGCTCTGATCTAGGTTCAGTTAAAATGGTAAATCTGCCTTCACACTGGCTCAAAAATGCATAGGACATTAAGACAATACTGTACATGTCTATAGATGCTTGTGGCCCAGAGATTGAGATATAAAGTAAGTATATACAATCATATGACTGGCTTAGCTTGTCAGATACCACCGCAGAGCGCTCAGGAAATCTGCAATATAATAGAATCATATCAAGCTGAACAAATGAATAGTCCAATAAGCCGACGGGACAAAACATCAAGCTAGGGCAACAACAAAAAGTAGGGCAACGTTGAGAGAAATGAATTGAGCATCTGTTCTTTAAGGAAAGCGGAATAAAGAACCAGTCATGGCTACGTCTGCGTTCTCAGGTCGTGTGAATTAGAGCCTACAGTCACTCACATGACAGAGAAGGACCATAACAGGAATCTGCTCTCACAAATCACCATGCTTCCATAAGAACAAATAACATGTCTGATGTATGGTAAAGTAACTATACACCAGTTTGTGTGTGTGTGTGTGTGTGTGTGTGCGTGTGCGTGTGCGTGTGCGTGTGTGTGTGTGTGTTGCAAAGTAAAGTAACCATATACCAGTCAGGCTTGAGTGCGTGACCTTATGGTCCAGACAACAGAGGGGAGAGTATATGAGGGGTGACCACTAAACCATATTATACTAGCAGAGAAAATTATAAATGTTGCTCTATTTTTCTAGACATGGGCTGGTTGGTTAGTATGTCTACCACTTTAAAAACATAACACTGACAAAACATGGAGATGATTTGACTCTTTCTACTTTAGGTGTGTCTATGTCCATCCAACCTCACCTCAGCTTCAATACACACACACACACACACACACACACACACACACACACACACACACACACACACACACACACACACACACACACACACACCCTTCCTCCCTTCCACCTTGTCTTACAGTGTATCCCCATATATTTTTTGAGGTAAAACAGTGTTTTAGGTGTGGCAAAGGCCCACAAAGCAACATAATGGACTAATGGCAATAACAATTATATTGAAGGAACAAAGCTATTTGAAGGGGCCCAGTCATGGAGGGTGACGAAAGGGGAAATTATCTCTCTCAGAGGGGAAGGGAGGGACAGGGGGAAATTATCTCTCTCAGAGGGGAAGGGAGGGACAGGGGGAAACATCTCTCTCAGAGGGGACAGAAAGTCAGGAGGTTCACCTCTGGTCCTCCCTGTCTGAACCTAAACCACTAACCCTGGGCTAACCCCATGAGTTCACCATGTGACCCAGTTACACACGTGAGGGGTGTGGGGCGTAGGGGGTTGTGTGTGTGTGTGTGCATGTAAGTTATCACTCCCTCCTTATTCACTGCATTCTCTGAGCTTCACAGACAAACAGCTGCACAAACAAGCCAAAAACAAAACAGAAACACAGTTCTGGCTTATGAAGGACAGATATCAAGAAAGACATCCAGACAGCTGTCAATTCATCAACAGAACAGTATGTGCTGTGTAAGGCAGGCATTACACATCTGTGCAGCCAGAAAGATTCTATTAATTTGATTTGATTTGTATGGTGATATTTAGTCCCGTGTAGCGCCAGGGTTGTGTGTTCGATTCCCATGGGGGACCAGTACAAAAAATAATGAAAATGTATGCACTGTATAAGTGTCTGTTAAATTACAAAGAAGGTTGAGCCTGGGAATCTGCCTGAAAGTTGAAAGGTAACAGAGAACTATCCCTAATGACGAGCCATGACCTGCACATTCCCTAAAGAGCCTGAAAAGGTTACAACTACTTAATGTCACAGGTTAATGACTTGAGACCTAGCCAATGTGTTCTAGAAACACACAACATAGATAATAAGCCAGTCATGAACTAAACTGATGGGAGATGTGGGGCAGAGGAGAAACAGACGTGCTGTTTATCTGTAACATTTTTAAAAGTATTATTTATAACAGAACATCAAAGAGTGTAACATAACATTTAGAAAGGAGAGAGAGTCAAAAATAGAAATGGCTAATGACCGATGTGAATTTTGATAGTTGCCATGGAGATGTCCTAAGTTGTTTTAGAGACTGGACACAAACTAAGCAAATTTTCCCTTCTTAGGCCAGTTCAAATATTAATCCGTCTGACACACTCACACACACAATTACACAAACAGTGCTTTCCATTTACTGACTTGGTCACAGACTCCAATAACAAAAGCTTCCCCGTGCTACTTACACGCTAAGACACCCATTTCTATTCTGCCTGATTCATAAATTATGTTACTGTGACCCCTGACCCTTATCCTGGTCTGGTCTCCATATCTGCTCTAGTAAGTAGAGTCTGCGGTGACCTATGGGGTCTAAAAATGACAGAGCATGGCAGAATAGGTGAAAACACAGAACATTGCTTAACAGATCTAGTTAAGTCATCAGCCTCATTATAATCACCAGCAGAGCACCAGAGAGGGCTGAGGCAAGGGGGGGGGGGGGGGGGGCTAGTAGACTAGGTCAAGAGGGGGGGCTAGTAGACTCGCTCTCACCTACCCTTTTCTTCCTCTACATCCCCTCACTCCTTCCCTCTCTCTTTACACCCCCACCCTTTCTGCTGCACAAGTGTCAGACGAGGGGATGTATTACATCGTTACACATTAACTACAGCTGAGGATTAGGTTTCACCCACTTCACCCATAATTGTCAACACAATACCTTGGGACATGTTCACTCTAGCCACTCTCTTGGGATAGCTGAGCTTACAGACTAGGCCTCATGTAAACAGAGTGGACCTTCATTCTGTTGGGATAGGGGATCTTATAGAGTATGGGATCCTATGGATAAGGCCAATTGCATATAGAGTGGATCTTCAGTTTGGATATGTGATATTAAAGACATTACTGATAAACTATAGAGTTAATATTGTGAGAGAAGACAGAGGCAGGTATTTCTATTGTCAGTCTGTGTGGGAGAGAGACAGAGGAAAAACACTAGATGTGCTTTAGTGGTACCATGACAGATCAGACTGAGCCTTAAACCAGGCTGAATAGAGGGGTTTCGCTGTGCTTATCCATCATCTAATCCTCTCCCTGCCTGGCACAGAGAAGGAACACACACAGAGGGGCATACCTGACACACTCGAAAATTGAGGGCAGAGGAGCATTAACTTGGGAGTAGCCCACCCAGGGATCCCTATGAAAACACATACACTACACACACACACCTCCCACAAATGTAGACATTTTTACAATGGGGGAGTCAGGTGTCAGGCATATGCTGTTCTGTGACCTGTGTGTAAGCATTTCTTTGGACGGTGTATACCATATGTATCCCGCACATTACGACTAATAAAACTTCCCCAAATAATATCAATACTGTCTGTTGGAGGTTAGTTCCCCAGTGACCCAAAATCCTGATCTTCTCAACCAACAATCCACATTAGCAAACAATCACACAATCACACACACACACACACACACACACACACACACACACACACACACACACACACACACACACACACACACACACACACACACACACACACACACACACACACACGGTGGAGCAGGAAGATAAACAGCAGTAAGTGCTGCTACCTCCGCCTTGGCATTCCGGCCTTCCTCCCTTGGGAAGACCTCGGGAACACCATGATCCAAACAGGAGGAAAAACTAGGAATCACTGAGGAGTTCATCTTCAATTCCCACCACTCTCCCAATCCCCCCCATCCCACACACACATCTTTTCCATCCAGTAATCTGTTCATCCTCCTGAGACTGATGACTCACTGGCCTGACTGACCATGACCGCCCAGGGAGAGAGGGTTTGTAAGTGTATGCGTGTGTGTTAGCCCCACTGATTGAGAGGGAGACCAAACCGGAGGCACGTAAGTAGCAAGGTCTTTTCCCTCTCAAGAAACAAGCGATAAACACATGCAGAAGAAAAAAACACAGCTGGAATACAGCCAAGTCACTGACCAGTATCACAGGACTTACATTAACCTAATGGCAGGACACATGTGAGAGAAAGACAAACTTATGGCACAATATTTCAGGCCAGGTCGTTTTTTTTCAACCCCAAAATAGAGCATCCTAAATAAGTAATTGTATTGAAAGGCCCAATGTTCCTCAGAGATAAATCTGTTTATCTATTGACTATGTTAGTCTCGACGGGCGTATGGAGAGAACATCTGCCAGGATCACAAGCTCCCTGCTGTTGATCCAAACACAGCTCCCGCGGGTGGGTCGGGTCACTTTACGTAAATCCATACCAGATCCAGATGAGCAGAAAATGTTGCAACTCTTCACTCACTCTCTCCCTCACTCTTTCTAGCTCTTTCTTTCTCTATTCCCATGGTGTCATCCAATCAGCAACGCTATCGAATTCAACAGAACACAAAACGTTCTGCCAAATGTTTTTTCTCACACCCACGTTCACTTTTCCTTCCCCTTTCCTTTCCCCATCCCTCTCCCTCTTCCACCTCTCCTCAGCCCTCTAAATCTCTGGGGGGTAGTCTGTCCACATGTACGGTGTCCTACTGTTCTCCTTCCAAACACACACACACACTGATTTAAAAAGGCCCATATTAGCATGGTATGCCTTGTGGTTAGTTGTGGTTTTACAGTTCATTCACTTAACTAGCAAGTACATCAGCGCTAACTATTATTAATTCTCTAGATATTTTTTTAGGCTCATAGGAAACTTCCAGCATACATGTTTTTCTCCAAGCTCCCCTCATCATCTTCTTCCTCCCCCTCTTCTTCTCTCTTCTCTGTTTATTAGTAATTCTCAATCACAGACCAGAATTCCAACATGAGTATTTCTGGGAAAGTTTTCAGTGTAACATTTCTAGTTTCAGGTGTTAAATGAACTCTGTAAGTGTACATGAACAATCATTTGTGTAAAATAACCAATGTGTTAGTGTTAATAACCAGTGTTAAGCCGAAAGCAATCATTATCATATTTCTCAACATGCTCTATTGCAGCTAGATTTTTTTTGATCTGATCAGTAGATGCTGTTGTTTCAAATTGGTCTCGCTTGTGCATCACTATCACTAGCTAACAGGAAAGAAATCAGAGGGTGAGCACAGAGCGTAACTGGGCCAAGCTAGAGCAACTTGTGAAGTTGCTAGAGCTGTTCGCAATCCACTCCGACCAACTTGCTGACCAGCGACTCAGCTAAGCTAGAGCAGCTTGTGAAGTTGCTGAAGCCGTTCGCAATCCACACCGACCAACTTCAATCTGTCTGATGTGGTGCCGTGTCTTCTCAGCCTTGAGGCACACTTGCAGTCAACTACTCTTGCAAAACAGTTGGCACAGGTCCCCCTGAAGTCACTGTGTGAGCGCTTCGAATGCATACAGAATTCTCTGGCAGCCAACTTCGATCCAACCCCTGCAGCAGCTTGCCATATGGACCCAAATGCGTCTCTGGCACTTCGCTCAACAGAGATGGAGCCACTGATGAGGGAAGCAGAATCTTGTGTACTTCAGCAAATCAGAGAGTACAGCCGTGAAAGCAGCACGTTGAATTCAGCACGTTGAATTCAGCAAGCATCTCGACCACAGTTATTCAGAATTATAACTTCCTTGCACCAAATATTGTGTCTGAGGTCAACCCAAGCGTTCGTTGAGAGAATATTCAGCCTGACATCAGTCTTGAGAAAACAAAGGACCACCTCTCTGGAACGCAGAGTCTGCTTGAAGATAAACCACAAAGTCTTGTTTGGTTGAACAGAATCACACACACACAAGCTGACTGGCTGGCTGTGAACTAATAGATTTGTGAAGAAGTGTTGTATTGATTATGTTTTTGCTGCAGCTGTTTTTATTAAACCTATGGGGTTAGTCAGTGATACATCATTAATATTACATAAACATAACATGTTAAATGTGCCATGACTTCATTTGTTGTACCTGATTTTTCTTACATCTACTACCAAAGTTTAAAAAAGCATTGGATTGGTGTAAACATGGGCAAAATAGTTTCCTTGCACCATATTTCTTGCACCAGTCTAGGCACTTATCATTTAAATCCAAGTCACATTAAGATTGCTTTATAATTTAAACCTAACCAAACCTATGTCCTGGCCATGGAGTTGTGTGGAGTCCTATAGTGGCCAAAAGCCTGTGTTTTTGGCTGATCATTGGCTGATCCCTCCTGATGACCTGTTTGGCATGAGTGGTGACAGATGGGTCATCAGGAGGGATCAGCCAATTAATTTTACTTGTGAAGAAGAAAATGTACTATTTCATGATGAGATGGCCTCAATGGCTCCCCAGGCGCCATTATGACACAGATACAGAGATGTTATATCTACCCAAGTCTATGATCCTGGCCCATCACCTTATTACTGACTGCAAGTGGCAAGAAGTGACATCCCAAAAAATGAACTACAGGCCTACAACGCATACATGAGTCCTAGCCTCCCATGCATAGGCTACTTTCTGTCCCCAACACTAAAAATAAAAACAATCTAAATATATGTATCACAAAGAAACTAAACAAAAACTAGTAAATCAAGTCTGAAAACTAACTGCAACTGCATTTAAAATACAAATCTAACTAATAGAAATAAAAACAAATATTGAATCACAAAATTATAATAACCTTGCTACACGCGTGCTACAAACACACACACACACACACACACACACACACACACACACACACACACACACACACACACACACACACACACACACACACAGAGATCAATCTGTCGGGCAGATGTACTTATTTCTTCTTATCAAAAATGTAAATGCAGTGTTAAAGGGATACTTCAGGATGTTGGCAATGAGGCCCTTTATCTATTTCCCCAGAGTCAGATGAACTCGTGGACACCATTTTTATGTCTCTCTGTGTAGTTTGAAGGAAGTTGCTAACTAGCGGTAGCTCAATGACTGAAAGTCTGTGGTAACTGCTAGCATGCTAGCAGATACCATAGACATCCAGGAATTGTGCTAACACTAGTTAGCATTGGCTCATGAAACTACCTCTAACTTTCTTCATACTGGATGCAGAGACATAAAAATTATATCCACGAGTTCATCTGACTCTGGGGTAGTAGATAAAGGGCCAGAACCGTGAAGTATCCCTTTAAGTACTAATAGACTAATAACACTGTATTTTATGTACATGTCTGCCCTCTATCCTTTCTAAACCTTCTTTCAAGTAGATAGGGGCGTTATGGCTCCAGTCAACCTGTCCAAACAGTCTATGTCTTGACAGTGATACTCTTCTAACCTTCCATATACCACTGCCTTCCCAGCTAATGAAAATGTATAGCCATGTCCCTATGGATGGGAGGGGAGGTGAGGGGGCTGCATGTTCAGCATTCTCTACACATTACCAGAGCACAGCCGGGCTGTGATAAAATGCAATGGGAGCTGTCTGTCAGTGTAGGGAAGTGAAGTGTTGGATGGTGCAGACACTTGCAGCTGATATAGATATACACTGACACACAAATTAACTGACCACAGGCTTCTATATAGTTAAATACATTTCTGAAAGCGTAGAGTTCATTTACAAACTATTAAAAAAGCACAGAGATACAGAAGTAGGTATGCCATATGAACATACAGTACATATACACACGCTGTCGTGGCTAGGCTTTACTTCACCTACCCCCTGGCCCACAGCCCTCCTCCCCTACTTTTCTTTCCATCTGCCCTTCTCAGGCCACCATCCAGACCAGGACCATCCAACCGCCAACCATCCGGAGCAGTTCAACAGAAGGAGAGACCAGACCAGAGAATACCACCACAACAAGGGCGCTGAGGAAGGAAACCCTTAAAGCAGGGATCCCAAACACGGTCTCCAGGACCCCAAGGGGTGCACGTTTAAGTTGTTTGTCCTAGTACAACACAGAAGACTCAAATAATCAAAGCTTGATGATTAGTTGATTATTTGAATCAGCTGTGTGGGGCTTGGTGAACAACAACAAAAAACAAGCACCCCTTGGGGTCCAGAGGACCGAGTTTGGGAAACACTGCCTTAAAGATACCAACCTACGGCTGGAGCAACCTGACCACAGGGGACTGCCTCCATTGACCTCTGAGTCACTGGCTTCCAGGTGTGTCTGCTCACTCTGAGGTTGTCCTTCCTCCCCCTGCAGATCCAGCACCAGTCCCAGCACTAGAACACCAGACGAGGCGCAGAGGAAAGACCAAACATCTATTCTTCACTCAAAGCGAGCAGACCACAGGGGAGTACCACCACTGACCTCCAGGTCTAGGGGCTCCCTTGTGTGCTTGCTTGATCATCAGGTTGTACTTCCTCCCCTCTGCAGGCCCAGTCGCAGCACCAAACATCTAACCTTCACCCGGAGAAGGCGGACCACAGGGGAGTGCCATCATTGACCTTCCTCCCCTCTGCCCAGTTCCTGGTTTCCAGTACCTGTCCCAGCAGCAGACCACCAGACAAGGTGCAGGGGAGGGACCAAACATCAGACCTTCCCCCGGAGTGGGCGGACCACAGGGAAGTGTGCCTGTGTGCCTGCTACCCTGTGGGCTACCTTGTGTGCCTGCTTAATCATCAGGTTGTCCTTCCTCCCTTCTGCAGGCCCAGTCACAGCACCAGCACCAACCCAGTTCCTGATTTCCAGTACCAGTCCCAGCACCAGACCACCAGATGAGACCAAACATCAGACCTTCACCCCGGAGGGAGCAGGCCACAGGGAAATGCCACCACTGATCTCCGGGTCTAGGGCTTCCTTGTGTGTCTGTTTGCTCCTCAGGTTGTCCTTTCTCCCGCTCTACAGACCCAGATCCCGACCCAGCACCTGCAGCAGCCCCTTGTTTTCCTGGATCCTGGTTCTCGGTGCCCAGTCCCAACACCAGACCCAGCATCAACCCCTTCGCCAACCCTGGATACAGCAGCGGCCAAACTAACTGCCACCCTACCCAACTGCTGCGAGCCCAGACCCCACCCCTTCTCCTGCCCCAACAAAAGGACACAGACAGACTGTGAACCATATAACCAGACCAACCACTCAAGCAAAAACCCCAATCTCAAGCAAGATTCACTCACACTGCGAAATGAAAGCAAACATCCAAGAAATATGTATTGATTTCCCTTCTCCCCCCTTTTCCTTTGACTATTTGATTTGCCTTTTGATTTGATCTGCCCATTTAAGCAATGATTTGATGACTTAATGATTTTATTGATTATTTATTGAACCTTTTGAATTATCTTTTAAAGTGACTGTCAAGTTGTCTAGGTGTTATAATTATTTCAGCTCTGCCCAAACTTGAAAACGGCTTGATATCTAAATAATGATACCGTATTTATATTACATTAGGTTTACTGTAATATGAAATACAGATTTTCACTCGTCACTGAGCTGCATATAAGCTACTGTCAAAAACAGACAGAACAGAGCGCTCCTAACAGAATAATGTCTCTGTAGAGATTCTCAGACCCACATTAAACCCTGTGACTGACCATGCTGCCTTGCTCTGGAGGTAGGATGCCAGAATAAGTCAGAGCAGCATGTATTGTGAAAGTGAACCCATTACATTCAGAGTATCATGATGTCTAATGTAAGTATTTTAATAACCAAAATATAATGAATATGTTTATATATTTGGAGCACGTATTTAAATTGTGTTTGTTTTTGACATAAAAATCCAAAGAAAATCTGTCTATGTTTTTAATTGTAATTCTGAAGCATTCATTGGATGTCCAATATGATCCTGATAAATGGTGACAAGTCCTAAGAATTTGCTACCCTGAGTTTGGACATGACAATATTTGGCTATATTCACAACTACTGCATAGCTCTATATATTGCAATATTAGAAATGGATAAGTTTCAATACATTTTACAACATAACACACGCACTCACTGGTCACTGCTGAGTCTTGGAGAGACATGGCGCTCACCATGAGTGTGCCTCACAAAACTCCAAACTCTAAACACACAACTTATAGCCTGCTTCTCAAGTTGACACATAGATAGTAGTAACATACTACGTTTTGTACATCTTAATTAAAAAAGTGAGTTAAATTGCCCTTACCTTAGCCTCTGTCCGAAATATAGTGTAGGATACAGCCACCAACAGAACCAGCGTACCACTATGGACCATCATTGCGATGGGGTGCAATGGAAACGTATGTACAACTGTGCCGAATGCCCACTAAAGACCACTTGTTGAAACGTTCTTGTTCTTCAGGGGGAATGTAGATTACCAGCAGATCATGTGTACTGCGTTGGGCTGCATCTTTGCCCAAGACGTTGTGAGCTTCTGAGCAATGCAACTTGTTCTTGTTTCTCGTCCACCCCACCCCCTATTTACGACCACCCTCACCCATACGCACGGACACAGCCCTGTTACAAAGGACCACTTCAATTTTTGACTGTTAGGAGAAAGACTGCCCTCAGTCTTTTGGTAATTTTGTCTGTATATTTGAGGATAGTGTGGTACGCGAGCGACCGGGACAACTGTGCGGTGATTTGAGTTCTTGCCGCGAGACTCTTCCCCGACAGCGCAACACATCCCAGGACGAGTGCACACAACGACTGTAAGTGCTTTTTGTGCTAATTGTTGTCTCGTTCAATAGCTACAGACTAGAGGTCTTATGTTGTTTTGCCATTTCCATTGTTAATAGCCTACAGGGGTATGACAGCCCAGGCGTAAAGCCTACAGACAAAGTCGCTTTCCAAATCCAACCATTCTTGAAGGCTATTTCTAACTGCACCAATTTGTTTTGAATATCATGTGTAAATCAATTAATTTAATAATACTGTCCACCAAAAATAGGTACCTTTCACAAACATATGCACGCGTGTGGCGAACGGTGTCAAACGTTTTGATATTCTAAATGTAATTTTATAATGTCCAGTTCAACAAATAAATAGAATTTTTTTGGGGTCTCAGTTTCGTTCGTGGCCCGCCCGATATGCATTCGGGCAGTCGCACCTGGAGAAGAAGATAAGCGCAGTAAGAATGAAGTTTGAAGTTCATATGAGCGGGACAATGCAGACAAGACACCAGATTGAACTGAAGAGCCTGAAGTAAGTGGCATTGTGTGCTCAATGGGCCCGGTTATGTGAAGCAATTGTCCGTGTAAAATGTGAAATGTGTATTAAATGTGTATTACTCTCCCCTTTCTTTTAGGTTTCTGTTTCTATGTCTTTCCGTGGCCATCCTAGCATCAGGAGTTGACGCAGTAAGTTTTATTTTCAACTCATCATGGGGGGGGGGGGGGGGGGGGGGGGGTATTGTTGACAAGCCTTCGACTTAACATTTGAATGGTTTAAATTGCGCTATTAGCACATGAATAACACGGAACCCAAACCGGCTGCGCGCGTGCGCCATCGTGCATACATTTATTTTGTCCCCCCACACCAAATGCGATCACGACAAGCAGGTTAAAATATCAAAACAAACTCAACCAATTACATTCATTTGGGGACAGGTCGAATTATACATTTATGCTTGCACTTGCTAGCTAATTTGTCCTATTTAGCTAGCTTGCTGTTGCTAGCTAATTTGTCCTGGGATATAAACATTGAGTTGTTATTTTACCTGAAATGCACAAGGTCCTCTACTCCGACAATTAATCCACACATAAAACGGTCGACCGAATCGTTTCTAGTCATCTCCCCTCCTAGGCTTTTTCTTCTCTTGACTTTATATTGCGATTGGCAACTTTCATAAATTAGGTGCATTACCGCCACTGACCTTGTTCGTCTTTCAGTCACCTACGTGGGTATAACCAATGAGGAAATGGCACGTGGGTACCTTCTTCTATAAACCAATGAGGAGATGGGAGAGGCAGGACTTGCAGCGCGATCTGCGTCAGAAATAGAACTGACTTCTATTTTAGCCCTTGGCAACGCAGATGCTCGTTGGCACACGCGAGCAGTGTGTGTGCAATAATTGAAAAATATAGATTTCAAAATTTATTTTGCAACGCTCACGCACGCGATGCGAGCGGTGTAGTCAGCCTGTAACATGAACCCAAACCGGCTGCGCGCATGCGCCATCGTGCATAAATGTATTTTGTCCCCCCACACCAAACGCGATCATGACACACAGGTTAAAATATCAAAACAAACTGAAACAATTATATTAATTTGGGGACAGGTCGAAAAGCATTAAACATTTATGGCAATTTAGCAAGTTAGCTTGCACTTGCTAGCTAATTTGTCCTATTTAGCTAGCTTGCTGTTGCTAGCTAATTTGTCCTGGGATATAAACATTGAGTTGTTATTTTACCTGAAATGCACAGTCCTCTACTCCGACAATTAATCCACACATAAAACAGTCAACCGAATCGCTTCTAGTCATCTCTCTTCCTTCCAGGCCTTTTCTTCTCTTGACTTTATATTGCGATTGGCAACTTTCATAAATTAGGTGCATTACCGCCACTGACCTTGTTCGTCTTTCAGTCACCTACGTGGGTATAACCAATGCGGAGATGGCACGTGGGTACCTGCTTCTATAAACCAATGAGGAGATGGGAGAGGCAGGACTTGCAGCGTGATCGGTGTCAGAAATAGAACGGATTTCTATTTTAGCCCTTGGCAAAGCAGACGCTCGTTGGCGCGAGCAGTGTGGGTGCAATAATTGAATAACATAGATTTCAAAATGTATTTTGCAACTCTCGCGCACGCGAGGCGAGCAGTGTGGTCAGCCTGTAAGAGGGTACAGTGGGCACACATTCAGCTAATAAATATGTTTCGAGGGGACATTTGTGTGCACATGTACATTTGCGGTTATGGATGCGGATTTTCTACGAGCAGTGGGCGTGACGGCTCAACTCGAGCATTTCTAGGTAATAGTTGCAGCCCGCAATTGCGGGCGTTCCTGCATATAGGCATTCCATTTGCAAGAACGCCCCCATCGAGTATGCCATTGGTTCCTGCATGAACCAAGGGGCAGGTTCCAGTCTAGACGCACGGTTTTGATTGCTCCTACAGTTTTTGACATGCGGCCCAGAAAGACAAATTCCATGGAAGGCCGCATAGAGAAGTCAGATTTAATAACCTCCTGAGACCCCCCCCCCCCCCACCAAAAAAGTTTGGTATTTTCACTTTTGTTTTTAAGTAACACAAGTCAAAGTGTTTGGGGTGAGAAAAAACACGTTACCAAAAAAGATGTTGTCCTCTGTAGTCCACTGTAGTGGTTTTCAGGAAGTAAATTTAAAAAAAAAATGGCATTACAGTCAATGGGTACAGTAGGTGAAAGACATAGTTGAGGCAGGGCAATTTTTTGTTGATAAGTTCTTATTTAATGTAAAACAAATTACACAGTGATGACAACTCACTAATCTATTTCTGAGATATTCACTTACTAGAAACATTTTGAATATCAAATTCATAAAAATGTAATAATTACACACTTTTTAAAATGTCCATAAAATGTGCACATTGTTATTTATTTTTTATCAGAATTGTTGTATTAGCCCAGTTGTGTTGTGACAAGGTAGGGGTGGTATACAGAAGATATCTCTATTTGGTAAAAGACCAAGTCCATATTATGGCAAGAACAGCTGAAATAAGGAAAGGGAAAAGACAGTCCATCATTACTTTAAGACATGAAGGTCAGTCAATGCGGAAAATGTCAAGAACTATTAGAGTTTCTTCAAGTGCAGTCGCAAAAACCATCAAGCGCTATGATGAAACTGGCTCTCATGAGAACCGCCACAGGAAAGGAAGACCCTCTGCTGCAGAGGATAAGTTCATTAGAGTTACCAGCCTCAGAAATTGCAGCCCAAATAAATGCTTCACAGTGTTCAAGTAACAGACACGTCTCAACATCAACTGATCAGAGGAGACTGCGTGAATCAGGCCTTCATGGTCAAATTGCTGCAAAGAAACCACTACTAAAGGACTCCAATAAGAATAAGAGACTTTCTTAGGCAAAGAAACATGAGCAATGGACATTAGACCGGTGGAAATCTGTCCTTTGGTCTGATGAGTCCTAGTGTGAGATTTTTGGTTCCAACTGCCGTGTCTTTGTGAGACGCAGAGGTGGGGAACGAATGATCTCCGCATGTGTGTTTCTCACTGTGAAGCATGGAGGAGGAGGTGTGATGGTGTGGGGGTGCTTTGCTGGTGACACTGTCTGTGATTTATTTAGAATTCAAGGCACACTTAACCAGCATGGCTACCACAGCATTCAACAGCGATACGCCATCCAATCTGGTTTGCGCTTAGTGGGACTATCATTTGTTTTTCAACAGGAAAATGACCCAAAACATCTCCAGCCTGTGTAAGGGCTATTTGACCAAGAATGAGAGTGATAGAGTGCTGCATCAGATGACCTGGCCTCCACAATCACCCGACCTCAACCCAATTGAGATGGTTTGGTATGAGTTGGACCACAGAGTCAAGGAAAAGCAGCCAACTCAGCATATGTGGGAACTCCTTCAAGACTGTTGGAAAAGCATTGCAGGTGAAGCTGGTTGAGAGAATGCCAAGAATGTGCAATGCTGTCATCAAGGCAAAGGGTTGCTACTTTGTAAAATCTAAAATATAGTTTGATTTGTTTTACACTATTTTGGTTATTACATGATTCCATATGTGTTATTTCATAGTTTTGATGTCTTCAATATTATTATACAATGTAGAAAATAGTAAAAACAAAGAAAACCCTTGAATGAGTAGGTGTGTCCAAACTTTTGACTGGTACTGTATATATCCACACACACACACAACATTTTGGAGAGTTAGGACATCTCTCTAGTGTTTTCAGTAATAACTATTACCGATCATGAGCTTGAATTAACAACTGTTGAATCAAGCTTTGTTTTGTGTATTAGTTCATACACCATGAGTCTGGGAATTACCATACACACCTGAATGGCACAGCTTTCAACATTTTTGTCCTCAAATGAAACAGCCATAGAGTTGATCAGGCTGTTGATTATGGCCTATGGAATGTTGTCCCACTCCCTTTTTAATGGTTGTGCAAAGTTGCTGGATATTGTCGGGAACTGGAACACACCATCATACATGTTGATCCAGAGCATCCCAAACTTGCTCAATTGGTGACATGTCTGGTGAGTATGCAGGCCATGGAAGAACTTGGACATTTTCAGCTTCCAGGAATTGTATACAGAACCTTGTGACATGGGGCCGTGCGTTTTCATGAGAAAACATGAGGAGATGGCGGCGGATGAATGGCACAACAAATATCTCTGCATTCAAATTGCCATTCTCTAAAATGCAATTGTGTTCTTTGTGTTCTGTAGCTTATGCCTGCCCATATCATAACCACCACCGCCACCATGAGGCACTCTTTTCACAACGTTGACATCACCAAACCGCTCGCCCACACGATGCCATACACGTGGTCTGCAGTTGTGAGGCCAGTTGGACGTATTACAATATTCTCTAAAACAATGTTGGAGGCAGCTTATGGTAGAGAAATTAACACTCAATGTTCTGGCATCAGCTCTGGTGGACATTCCTGCAGTCCGCATGCCAATTGTACGCTCCTTCAAAACTTGAGACATCTGTGGCATTGTGTTGTGTGACAAAACTGCACATTTTAGAGTGGCCTTTTATTGTCCCTAGCACAAGGTGCGCCTGTGTAAGGATCATTCTGTTTAATCATCTTTTTGATATGCCACACCTGTTAGGTGGATGGATTATCTAGGCAAAGGAGAAATGCTAACTAACAGAGATGTAAACAAATGTGTATGTAAAATTTGAGAGAAATACGTTTTTTGTGCCTATGGAACATTTCTGGGATCTTTTATTTCAGCTCATTTTAATGGGACCAACACGTTACATGTTGCAACTATATTTTTGTTCAGTATAGTACTGTGCGCCTACCATAGTCTGTTTTGGATTCGTGAAGAGACCTCTGGTGGAAGGTCTTGTGGGGTATGCATGTGTGTCTGAGCTGTGTGCTAGAGGTTTAAAACAGACAGCTCAGTGCATTCAACATGTCAATACTTCTCACAAATACAAGTTAGCCCTCCGTATACATTTAAGGGCCAGCCCTTCTTCCCTATTCTGGGCCAATTGTAATGATCCTAAATCCCTCTTTGTGGCACCTGACCACACGACTGGACAGTAGTCCAGGTGTAACAAAACTAAGGCCTGTTGGACCTGCCCTGTTAATAGTGTTAAGACAGAGCTGCGCTTTATTATGAACAAAACTCTCCCCATCTTAGCTACTATTGCATCAATATATTTTGATCATGACAGTTTACACTCCAGGGTTACTATTAGCAGTTTAGACACCTCACCTTGCTCAATTTCCACATGATTCATTACAAGATTTAGTTGAAGTTCAGGGTTTAGTGAATGATTTGTCCCAAATACGATGTTTAGTTTTGTAAAAATATTTAGAACTGACTTATTTCTTCCAACCCATTCTGAAACTGACTGCAGCTCTTTGTTAAGTGTTGCAGTGATTTAATTTACTGTGGTAGCTGACGTGTATAGTGTTGAGTCATCAGCATACATAGACACCCAGGCTTTACTTAGAGACAGTGGCAGGTCATTAGGAAAGATTGAAAAAAGTAAGAGGCCTAGACAGCTGCCATGGGGAATGCCTGACTCTGCCTGGATTATGTTGGAGAGCCTTCCATTAAAGAACATCCTCTGTTCTGTTCGACAGTAAAGCCATAACACATTTTTCCAGCAGCAGATTAGAATCGATAATGTCAAAAGCTGCATCCGATGGATTTGGATACTGCTTTGGAGCAGATTTCTGCAGCATAAGTAAAGATGTGAACAACACATATGGATGATTTCATTCCTGTGCTGCAGTATAAGTAAAGATGTGATCAACACATATGGATGATTTCATTCCTGTGCTGCAGTATAAGTAAAGATGTGATCAACACATATGGATGATTTCATTCCTGTGCTGCAGTATAAGTAAAGATGTGATCAACACATATGGATGATTTCATTCCTGTGCTGCAGTATAAGTAAAGATGTGATCAACACATATGGATGATTTCATTCCTGTGCTGCAGTATAAGTAAAGATGTGATCAACACATATGGATGATTTCATTCCTGTGCTGCAGTATAAGTAAAGATGTGATCAACACATATGGATGATTTCATTCCTGTGCTGTTTGTAAATACCCTAGTAGGTTTACTGATAACCTGAACCAGGTTGCAGGCACTGAAGTTTGAAGATTTTTCTTGAGTAGGCAACTTGATGAAAGCCAGTCAATATTGAGGTCACCCAGAAAATACCAATCTGTTGATATCACATATATTATCAAACATTTCACACATATTATCCAGATACTGAGTGTGGTCCTGTTTGCCCCTGATCAGTAATGTTTGTGCCAGATATGGTCAGGAGGTCTGAGGGTTCTGATCTACAATAAGATATTGAATATCATAAAGTGATTTTCTGGGCCAGATAAAGAGGCTTGTTGTCCTAGTCTCTTATCAGATTTTGCCTGATGAAAAGCATGTGACATGGCTCAGGCCCTCTGTGTTTTGTGCTGCTTCTGGCCAAGCCTCTGATACCAGTGATACAAGGACAGAACACAGGCTATTTTTAGACAGGCATCATCCAAGACTACCCTGTGTTCAGTTCAGCATTGGAACATTTTCAGATTCCGTCTATGTCAGTGTGGCTACTGTGCCCTTTTAGAATTCCATATTTTATGTCAGGCGAATATTATTAAACTTTTTACATAGTATACATGTTATACCTATCACAATCATATTTATTAATTGCTTGCCAAAGTAGATGTTATCATATAAATACACTAGCAGTCAAACGTTTTAGAATACCTACTCATTCAAGGGTTTTTCTTTATTTTTACTATTTTCTACATTGTAGAATAATAGTGAAGACATCAAAGCTATGAAATAGCACACATGGAATCATGTAGTAGACAAAAAAATGTAAACAAATCAAAATATATTGGAGATTCTTCAACAACCTTGATGACACTTTTGCACACTCTTGGCCTTCTCTCAACCAGCTTCACCTGGAATACTTTTCCAACAGTTTTGAGGGAGTTCCCACATATGCTGAGCACTTGTTGGCTGCTTTTCCTTCTCTCTGCGGTCCGACTCATCCCAAATCATCACAATATGGTTGAGGTTGGGGGTTGTGAAAGTCACATCATCTAATACAGCACTCCATCACTCTCATTCTTGGTAAAATAGCTCTTACACAGCCTGGAGGTGTGTTGGGTCATTGTCCAGTTGAAAAATATATGATAGTCCCACTAAGCCCAAACCAGATGGGATGGTGTATCGCTGCAGAATGCTGTGGTAGCAATTCTGGTTAAGTGTGTCTTGAATTCTAAATAAATCACTGACAGTGTCACCAGCAAAGCAAAGCAACCCCACACCGCAACACCTCCTCCTCCATGCTTTATGGTGGGAAATACAAATGCGGAGATCATCCGTTCATCACACCGCGTCTCACAAAGACATGGCGGTTGGACCCAAAAATCTCAAATTTGGATTCGAGACCAAAAGACACATTTCCACTAGTCTAATGTCCATTGCTCGTGTTTCATGGCCCAAGCAAGTCTCTTCTTCTTATTGGTGTCCTTTAGTAGTGGTTTCTTTGCAGCAATTTGACCATGAAGTCCTGATTCACATAGTTTTCTCTGAAAAGTTGATGTTGATGTGTCTGTTACTTGAACTCAGTGAATTATTTATTTGTTCTGCAATTTCTGAGGCTGGTAACTCTAATGAACTTATCCTCTGCAGCAGAGGAAACTCTGGGTCTTCCATTCCTGTGTCGTCCTCATGAGAGCCAGTTTCATCATAGAGCTTGATGGTTTTTGCGACTGCATTTGAAGAAATGTTCAAAGTTCTTGAAATGCCGAGGGGTGCCCTATACCTGCTCCCCGAGGAGAGTAGTTCAAAGTCCGGGTAGAGGGGGTGGCTTGGGTCTAAAATGATTTTGTGAGCCTTGCAGAGGGCCCTGACCTTAAAGATCTCATTCAGGCCTGTCTGTTTGACTCCAAGTACCTTGCTTGCTGTGGTGATTATTATTCTCAGCATATTTCTCTGGCTGACAGTGGAATTGCCAAACCAACAAACAATACAAAAATAAAAAATACTCTCAATGAAGGATTTGTAAAACAGAGTCAGTATAGTACAATTAACATTAAAAGATCCCAGCTTTTTGAGAAAGTACAGACTCGGTTAACTCTTTTTGTAGATCAGGTCTGTACATTTACTCCACTAAAGCTTATTGTCCAAGAGGACACCCAGATATTTGTATTCCTCTACAATCTCTATGTTCTGACCTCTGATAGATGTTGCAGAGGTAGGCGTTGTATGCTTCCTGAAGTCTATGCACATCTCTTTGGTCTTAATGGTATTGAGGACCAAGTGTGATTCCTCACACCACTCTACAAAGTCATTTAGGACCAGGCCATGGTGATCCTCGTCATCATGCAACAGGCTGATCAAGGCAGTGTCATCAGTGACCTTAACAAGGTGTCTGTCAGGATGGGAACTAGTACAACTATTAGTGTACAAGATGTACAGGAGTGGGGACAAAACACATCCCTGAGGAGAGCCTGTGTTGGTGTTGCGTATGTCCGACACGTGGGGACCTATTTTGACCCGCTGTGACGTTAGCTCAGAAAGTCCAACAGCCACAAAACCAGCCCCCTATCTAAGGAGAAGTCCCGAATGAGTCTCTGTGCCAGAATGTAAGGCTAGATTGTGTTGAAGGCAGAATAAAGTCAACAAACAATACCCTGACATGGGATTTGGCCCCCTCTAGATGTCTGTAGACCATGTTGAGGAGAATAAGAATGGCATCATCAACTCCTCTGCTGGGTTGATAGGCAAACTGAAATGGGTCGAGGAGCTTCTGGGTGACGCTGAGAAAATGACTTTTCACAATTTTCTCAAGGCATTTCATTACTAAGGATGTCAAGGCAACAGGGCGGTAGTCATTCAGCACAGAGGGATTAGATGCTTAGACATATTAACTGACCATGGAACGTCCTATAGCATGTCATCTGTTTAATATCTCATTCCCATCTGATCTCCCTGACCATGTTTTCCCCTTACAGTACAACTCTTTCCCAGGAATAACAGCAGCTGCACTCTCGATATTCCTGGCCAAGGCTTTCGACTCTGTCAATCACCACATTCTTATCGGCAGACTCAACAGCCTTGGTTTCTCAAATGACTGCCTCGCCTGGTTTACCAACTACTTCTCAGACAGAGTTCAGTGTGTCAAATCGGAGGGCCTGTTGTCCGGACCTCTGGCGGTCTCTATGGGGGTGCCACAGGGTTCAATTCTCGGGCCGACTCTCTTCTCTGTATAAATCAATGATGTCGCCCTTGCTGCTGGTGATTCTCTGATCCACCTCTACGCAGACGACACCATTCTGTATACTTCTGGCCCTTCTTTGGACACTGTGTTAACTAACCTCCAGACGAGCTTCAATGCCATACAACTCTCCTTCATTGGCCTCCAACTGTTCTTAAATGCAAGTAAAACTAAATGCATGCTCTTCAACCGATCGCTGCCCGCACCTGCCTACCCGTCCAGCATCACTATTATGGACAGTTCTGACTTAGAATATGTGGACAACTACAAATACCTAGGTGTCTGGTTATACTGTAAACTCTCCTACTGTAAACTCTCCTTCCAGAATTAAATCTAGAATTGGCTTCCTATTTCTCAACAAAGCATCCTTCTCTCATGCTGCCAGACATACCCTCATAAAACGGACTATCCTACCGATCCTCGACTTCGGCGATGTCATCTACAAAATAGCCTCCAACACTCTACTCAGCAAATTGGATGCAGTCTATCACAGTGCCATCAGTTTTGTCACCAAAGCCCCATATACTACCCACCACTGCGACCTGTATGCTCTCGTTGGCTGGCCCTCGCTTCATGTTCGTCGCCAAGCCCACTGGCTCCAGGTCATCTATAAGTCTTTGCTAGGTAACGCCCAGCCCTTTGTCAGCTCACTGGTCACCATAGCAGCACCCACCAGTAGCACGCGCTTTAGCAGGTATATTTCATTGGTCACCCCCAAAGCCAATTCCTCATTTGGCCGCCTTTCTTTCCAGTTTTCTGCTGCCAATGACTGGAACGAACTTCAAAAATCACAGAACCTGGAGACTCGTTTCTCCCTCACTAACTTTAAGCACCAGCTGTCAGAGCAGCTCACAGATCACTGCACCTGTCCATAGCCCATCTGTAAATAGCCCATCCAACTACCTCATCCCCATACTGTTATTTATTTATTTTGCTCCTTTGTACCCCAGTTTCTCTACTTGCACATTCATCTTCTGCCCATCTATCACTCCAGTGTTTAATTGCTATATTGTAATTATTTCACCACTATGGCCTATTTATTGCCTTACCTCCCTTATCCTACCTCATTTGCACACACTGTGTATAGACATTTTCTATTGTATTATTGACTGTATGTTTGTTTATTCCATGTGTAACTAACTTTGTGTCGCACTGCTTTGCTTTATCTTGACAAGGTCGCAGTTGTAAATGAGAACTTGTTCTCAACTAGCCTGGTTAAATAAAGGTGGGGGAAAAAATATATATATATATATTTTCCACAAATAAGGTTTCAAAAAACGAAAAGCTGATTTACCAAACTTGGTAGAGACCAAATACATTTCCAGAGTTAGCCATCCCTGAGAACGGGTGTGGTAACATTTACATTTACATTTAAGTCATTTAGCAGACGCTCTTATCCAGAGCGACTTACAAATTGGAAAGTTCATACATATTCATCCTGGTCCCCCGTGGGAATTGAACCCACAACCCTGGCGTTGCAAGCGCCATGCTCTACCAACTGAGCCACACGGGATGGTAACTCGTATGTCTAAAGTTTAGTAATGTTGTTAGGTTAGGTACAGTGGGACTTTTTGTAAAAGGGCTTTATAAATGAAAACATAGCAATGTATCAACCTACGTCACATCAAAGAGGGCCAACCAACTTTCTGGTAGAGAATGCAGTGATGAATGCTAAACCTGTCGCCCGTAATAAAGCACAGTGTGCTATGAAAAACTGCATCTAACGGCTTTAATGAAGTAGCAGCTGCGTTCATATAGATGATGTTGCCCTAGTCTAGGACCGATAGGAACGTCGACTGAATAATCTGCTTTCTACTATTTATCGAGTGGCAGGACATATTTCTATAGAAGAAGAACATTTTTATTATCAGCTTCTTAACTAATTCGTCAATATGCTTTTTAAAAGACAGCTTTTCATCTATTCAGATGTCCAGATTCTTAAAAGCAGGGACACAGTCAATATAGACACACTCCAAAGTACATATGCTTAAATCAGAGTTATTTTGATGTGCTCTGGAGAACAACATATACTTAGTTTTACCTACATTCAATACTAATTTCAAGTCAATCAAGTTTTTCTGTAATACAATGAATGCAGACTGTAGTTCCAAAGTAGTACTCAGGTCCAGCATTCCATATCCCGTGTCAATGGAGAAATGTATTGCATTGTAAGACGACATTTTTTGTCTATGTGTGGGAAGTCCTCCCTATTGAATGCTAGGGGAAGTGTTTGTAGGCGTGTGAATGTCCTAGTGTTTGTATGTGTGTGAGCGTCCATACAATCATATTTGTACATGCTTGCGTCTGTGCAGACATACAGTCCATGCGCATGTGTGTTTTTGGGTCACCCGAAGAGTTGACAGGCAGGGACGTGAGTGACCCACCTAAGTGCTCTGTTAAAGGGTAGGTAGCACAGAGTAGATTATCTGTATGACGTTGAGAAATAGTGCATTATGGGTAGTTTAGAAGATATCCAGAAATCAGTTAATAAATATGTAATAACACCAAAACATAGCTATGCTCTTACTTATAGATAACCAGATCGTTACCACAAGTTACTAAGTCTTTGACCACACTGTTGTTACATTGCTGAGTAAAAACTCATGCTTCTTACCCTTTATTGGGGGAGGAAGGCCTGTGTCCGGTGCGGGGAGGGGAAGATGTCTAGTGGCGATAAGGCCAGGAAAATGGCTGCCACATCCTCTGCCAAAAAAATGCCTGTGTTTATAAAGAGTACCCTGCAGTAACAATTAGGGGAAGTAGCCATTGTACTGGTTATCAGGAAGCAGCTAGGAGCCTCAGATGAGAAGCCCATGTGTGGAGGAATGGAATGGGGCTCCTAGGTCACTGTTTGAGCTGCAGCCTGTGTGTGTGTGTGTGTATGTAGCATGCGGTCTTAAATGAGGTCCCACTCATGTTTGAGAGTACCCCAGTAACCCTCCCAACCTCCCTGACCCTCTCTGGGCAAAGTCTGTTCCTGGATCAGTATAACTTCATTCCACACACAAATGCACACATACCAGGCCTCACACATTTGCACGATTCCCATTAAAGGCATAAAGGCAAAGCTGAGGGAATGTTGTACTCTCTCTGTGTGAGTGTGTTTGTGATTATGTGTGTTCTGTTTAGTTAACCTGTCTGACTCTGGCGTTCCGCCAGCGGAACTCCTCCCACATTCCACTGAAAAGGCAGAGCGCGAAATTCAAAATATCTTTTTTAGAAATATTTAACTTTCACACATTAACAAGTCCAATACAGCAAATGAAAGGTACACATCTTGTGAATCCAGCCAACATGTCCGATTTTTAAAATACAGCGAAAACAGCACGTATATTTATGTTAGCTCACCACCAAATACAAAAAAGGACAGACGTTTTTCACAGTACAGGTAGCATGCACAAAGCCAACCTAACTAACCAAGAACCAACCAAACTAACCAACAAACAACTTCATCAGATGGCAGTCTTATAACATGTTATTCAATAAATCTATGTTTTGTTCAAAAAATGTGCATATTTCAGGTATAAATCATAGTTTACATTGCAGCTACAATCAGAAATTGCACCGAAAGCAGCCATAATAATTACAGACACCAACGTCAAATACCTAAATACTCATCATAAAACATTTCTGAAAAATACATGGTGTACAGCAAATGAAAGACAGGCATCTTGTGATTCCAGCCAATATTTCCGATTTCTTAAGTGTTTTACAGCGAAAACACAATATAGCGTTATATTAGGTTACCACAATAGCCAGAAACACAAGCCATTCCCCAGTAGTAAAAGTTAGCGATCGTAACAAACCAGCAAAAGATATATAATTTTTGACTAACCTTGATAAGGATGACAGTCCTATAACATCAGGTTATACATACACTTATGTTTTGTTCGAAAATGTGCATATTTAGAGCTGAAATCAGTGGTTATACATTGTGCTAACAAAGCATATTTTTCCCACAACGTCCGGATATTTTTCTGACACTTTTTCTGACACACATATTCTGACCAAATGACTATTCATAAACATAAATAAAAAATACACGTTGTATAGGAAATGATAGGTACACTAGTTCTTAATGCAATCGCCGTGTTAGAATTCTAAAAATAACTTCATTACGACATCCAGCTTAGGTATAGCGAGAGAGTACCCAAAAGCTGGGCGCAAACGACTAGTACAACATGTTCGACAGATATATGAAATAGAATCATAAAATGGGTCCTACTTTTGAGAATGTTGTACAAGGGGTCCTTTGTCGGGAACAATCGTTGTTTGGATTTAGAACGGCCTTTTTCCCTCTCGATTTAGCAAGCACACTTGCCAAGTGGCGCGAATCTCTGCATGTCAACAAACGGAAGAGAACGGAACACGGCAAAACTTCCGAAAAAATGTCAATAATCTGATTAAACTATATTGAAAAAACATACTTTACGATGATTTTGTCACATGTATCAAATAAAATCAAAGCCGGAGATGTTAGTCGTCCGTAACGGCAGCTTATGAGAAGGCAAATCCAGGTCCCTCCTCGCGCTCTCCAGAAAACAGGAAACTGGTGACACGTCATGCCAAGAGCTATAATTCGAGTCCAGATCAAGTTACACACTCAATTTCTTCTCTCACTGCTTGTCGACATCTAGTGGAAGACGTATGAAGTGCATCTAAACTAATAAATAACAAGGACTTTAATAGGCAGCCCCTAGAAGAGTGCATCGATTTCAGAATTTCCACTTCCTGTCAGGAAGTTTGCTGCAAAAGGAGTTCTGTTTTACTCACAGATATAATTCCAACGGTTTTAGAAACTAGAGAGTGTTTTCTATCCAATAGTAATAATAATATGCATATTGTACGAGCAAGAATTGAGTACGAGGCCGTTTAAATTGGGCACGGTTTTCCCCCAAAGTGAAAACAGCGCCCTCTGTCCTCAACAGGTTTTAAGCATTGTTTCATTGGCTGTGGTGCTTTCCATAAAATAGGACATTGTTTGGTGATTGCTTTATGATACAGTGAGGCTGGACAGATGGACAGAGTCAGGAAATTCTGTGGCGGACTTGGCTGTTTTCCTTTGTATTGGTTTATATATCATTACTGTTAGGAGCCCACTAACCAGCCTTCTGATATTGTTGCATTCGCTTTGTCTAGGGGTCCTAGGCCAAGTTACATGGACTGTAACGTAATTCATGTTTATGTGAGAAATCATAGTTCAGGGCCAGCTCCGTCTTCAAGGCCAGCTCCGTCTTGACCTCATCGTCGGCCAGTCCAAGACGATTATTATTTGTGCAGATGGTGACGAAACATAAATATGTACAAAATGGAAAAATTCCAAAAGCATGCCCAAACTCGAGTCTCAAAAATAGACTCTGACTGACAATCACCCTAATTGGCAGCATCTGATGTGCTTATCAAGCTTTGGCTCAGAACCTAGACCAGGTTGCTGCCACCCGGGGATGTAGTGTGGAAAGGTATTCTGGATTGTGTGTTCGTCTATGTCCTAACACTACCCAGCTAGCACATAACGTTCTGAGAACCATATGTTTCTTAGAGCTTGGTGAGAGTGTGGTTGTCCTATGGATATTTTGCATACAACCTTCCCACAACTTTCTGGGAATGGTGCAGGATAGTTTCTTGACACTTAAGGAACTTGACAAAATTATATATATTTTTTTTTGGGGGGGGTATTCATTACTTTAACAGATTGTTTCCTAAAATTTCAAACATAATTACGTTTAATTTCAATTTTGGTAACGTTCTAGGAACGTTCTCCAACTGGCTGAGAGAACGTTAAGCAACAACTTTTTCTGTGGCAATTTCAGTACTTCAGCATAACATTTCCTACAGGTTTTCTCATGATTCTATTTAGAGTCATGTTCTCAAATAGTTTGAAGAACGTTAAGAAAACTTTAGGCTTCCCGTGTGGAGCAGATGTCTTAGGCACTGCATCTCAGTGCTATCTGTACCACTAAAGATCATGGTTCAAGTCCAGGCTCTGTTGCAGCTGGCCGTGACCGGGAGACACATGGGGCGGCACACAATTGGCCCAGAGTCATCTGGGTTAGGGGAGGGTTTGGCCAGGAGGCATGTTCTTGTCCCATTGCGCACTAGCGACTCCTGTGGCGGGCCGGGCACAATGCACGCTGAAACAGTCGCCAGGTGTTTCCTCGGACACATTGGCGCGGCTGGCTTCCGGGTTAAGAGGGCATTGTGTCAAGAAGCAGTGCAGCTTGGCTGGGTTGTGTTTCGGAGGACGCGCGGCTCTCGACATTTGCCTCTCCAGAGTCTGTACAGCAGTTGCAGCGATGGGACAAGACTGTAACTACCAATTGGATACCACAAAATTAGGTAGAAAAAGGGGTATTATTTTTTACATTTTTTAAAATAACTTTAAGAATGTTATTTAAAATATACATTCTGTTCTCAGCATCAACACAACTCTCTTTTCTCTATCTTGCTAAGTGTGTTCAGGTGTGGCCAACTAATTGGTCACACCTGATCTTAATGAGTGCTTGTTTCCTGTGAAATGGGGTATCCTTTGAAAAGGAAGGTATTAAAAAACCTGTCCATAACCTATAATTTCCTTTCTCAGAGCGTTAAATAAACCCCCCAGGAAAACCTTCAAGGAACCTCCCTGCCACCTAAAAATAAACATTCCCAGGACTGGGAAAATGTTCACTTCCATTCTCAGAACGTTTAACAAACTTTCAATTTTACCAGTCAGAAAACTTGGCTTCCTTCCCAGAACCAATGGGAAACCAAAAAGGTACGTTCCCACAACTTCCAAGGAACCAAATGTGGTAGCTGGGTGACCTTCCCCCATAGCATAACACTACCTCTAGAAAAGCTGTTGACCTATTAAGGATGCTCATGAGACATTTCTCATTTGAATTGTAGTGAAGTCATTTTTGAATTGACTTTTTGTACTCTGTCAATTAGGAGTATTTATCAGTTAGTCAATAAGTCTAGTTTGGTTTGATAGAGTGGTCCATCAGGCCCAGCCTCTTTCCTTTCCTTTTATTACCCATCTAATCCCTCCGTTCAAACCTTCTTCTTCATCCCTCCATCTTCAGCCCAATTCGGTTAGTTTTACCTGGGTCAGTCCCGTCAAACAGGGGTGCCTCCACGAGCTCCCTCAAATGTGACATGGGTCAAACAGGAGGGTCAGAGTAAAGGGAATGTACTTGTAGTTTTACCATAAGGAATGCCTATCAACTGTGCATGCAAAGGGCATATGTTGGGACACACACATGCCATCACCACCAAAAACACTGCAACTGTGCCAGCCACAGATTAATGATAAGAACTGCTGAAGTAGATGATTGGTGAGAGAAGGGAGCAAGTGAAGGAGAGTGAGAGAGAGAATGAGACAGAGAGCAGGAAGGAGAAAGGGGGTGATGAAAGGGAGATCTAAAGCTAATGGGACACCTGTGGTTACCTTTAAGTGGCTAGAAGATTATTTACTTAGCTGAGCTATTTATTTCCATGTGCGTGTGTGTGTACGGTGTGTACAGTGTGCATACATTAGTGATTGCACGTGTGTGAGTGTGGGTCATGTTTGCCTAATCCTTGGAGAAGCATCTGTGGAGAAAACAAATCCTGATCACAAATTGTGTGAACAGCAACCTGATGGATTAACTAAAGTGGATCTCCTAAACAGGAATGGGAAATGTGGGGGGTGCCAACTGGGTGGTCTTTGGGGCCTGATTCCATTTTCACCTCATGCATCTTCCCAAAGCACCTATGCCTTAAATTGTTTTCAATCTGATGGGAACTGATAGGTGTTATGAATATGATGAACTCTTCTGGTATATTTATTTCACCAAACTACTACTTTCCGATCTGTGAACAGCAAAAAGAGTAGGGCTTTAAAGCCTTGTTCACATTGACAGTTTAAAGTGATTAAAATCCCATTTATTTGCACATCTTATTTCAAATCTGTTCTTTTTCCTGCAGTCTGAATAGCCAAAAGCACATAGAATCAGATATTTCAAGCCACATTTCAAACAACCTTCATAGGTATTTTGAAATCAGATGTAACTTGTAACTTAACCATGTAACTTGTATCTGAACGGTCAAATCTGATTTGTTTACCCTTAAGGGTTTTTTAGACTCTTCAGCATATCTTGTTGCTTGCTACTCTGTTGACAGTTTGACAAGAATATGTGGTAGCTAACTAGCTTGTTAATTGTTTGTTAATGAGTGAATGTGAATGTGATAGAAAGCCAAACAGCTACCTAGCTAGCAAGTTGACTGCTGTGGCTAGCCAAAAATTCTATTTAAAAAAAAGTTGGATCATGTTGAGTGATAGGAAGTGATAGGAAGCACAAGCACCACCACCAATGACTCTTCTGGCATATTTATTTCACCAAACAATTATTTTCTGATCTGTGAACAGCAAAAGGGGTAGGGCTCTAAGAGAAGGGGTTAAGGGCTGAAATGGAACTGGACCTTGGTACATTTCAGTCTGTAGAGTACAGGAGGTTAGAATCTATAATGTAATAATAATAATGCCAGGATGCTCATATCTTAATCTTCCCAACCTTAGCAGTCATTCTGAATGTAGGTTGTGAATGAATAAAAATTACAAATGTTGGATATTCCCACTCTGGCTGGATTCTAATAGTAATTACACATCACTTTGCAAGCCACCATAATGTGACTTGCAGGCCGGATGTGGCATAGTGATGGGAACTGATGCTTTCTGAAGGCTTCAACACTTTCTGTAGACTTCTGCGCTTTCACCTAATTGGGCTGAAAAACAGTTCATTACTCTGAGCTTCATGTCTGTTCACAATGCAAATAAGTGACATCTGTTAGTCAGTAATAGATAACAGTGTGTGATTATCAGATAGACCCCCCCCCCCCCCCCCCCCCCACCACTGTTTTCATCAAAACTCCTTGGCGCAGCTGTTAATTGTTGGCATTAGTAGTCTACAATCAGTTGGAATACCAGGTTTGTAGCTTACATCATGCTTCCCTTTTTTGCATTCAAGTTTACTAGTTTTCAAAAACTGAATATATGGCATTATTTAGGATGCCAACACTGGGGTTATGTTATACCACTGAGTGTTAAGACAGAAGCTTATACAATACTAAATAAAACAAATTATTTGAACAACACAAAGTGTGGTTTCACATAAAACAATTTTGAAAATTGTGTGCCTTCAACAAGATTTGACCTCATACCCTCAGGTCCCTGATTGTTCCATAGTTCCCTACTCTACCTGTTAAACTACCAGTCAGGTGAAAATGTTTGTACAAAATCCTAATTATATTTGTAAGTACACTGTCCAGTAGAGGCTGGTGTTTAAAAGCAGCTTGGAATGGAAGAAAGCACTAGAACCACAGCAAAATCAGTGGGATCTTCCATTTGCAACAGGTGGTTTGAAAAGCATGTGATCCAACAAAGCTTCAGATGTCATTGATGACATACTTCCCATAAAGTGATGCATGCATCGGCACACTGCTCCAAAGTTTGCAGCTTAGTAATTTTGACACATGCGCCGGAGCTCCGGTATCAAACGTAACATCACTGCTGTAAACGAGTTGTATTAGGGTACAACTAGGCACTCAAAAGAAGGCCTCATGAAATATGTATTGTGTTCTCTTAAATAATTTAACTGACACCATATTCACTTAGGGTCTCACTTGATGAAGGTCACAGCACTGAAAGTGAATGAATGCAACAACCATGTCTCTGTCACTAGCAAAGACACTTATGGGTGGTTACTCTAAAATTAACTCAAAAGACACCTTGGGAAATATGCAAATAAGGCTTAAAACCCTGTAGCAAGTCTTTTCAATTTCTGTCCCGAAAGGTCGAAACATTGCTGGCTTTGGATTTTTGTATGGTCCTTCAAAGAACCATCCCATGTATGGTTCTTCAGAGACCCTAAAATTGTTCCCCTATGGCATCGCTCTCAAGAACCTTATTTATGTATGTAGTTCTGTCCTTGAGCTGTTCTTGTCTATTGATATCAATTTGGCCTTGTTTTGCTACAGACATAGACTTTGGTATAAACTGGTCCATAGAAGACTGTTTTGCTGTGGGTCGCGGAGTAGGCCTACTTGATTGAGTGGATACTAGTTTCTCGAAGCTCTGCTACAGCTAGCTTCACAGTTGGGTGCACAGTTCGCATATGCCGGTGTAGGTTTTGCGTAGAACCGGCTTTATATGAGATTTTGTTTTGGCAAATTCTACACTGTGCTCTAACATTGTCTACGTTATTAAAATGCATCCAAATGCTACTGTGCTTCCGACTCGTTTTCCAGCTGTTGTTTTCACTGCTGTCCTTCCTCTCTCTCCTCGGCTGCTAAGTGTGTGACTGTGAGTGAGGTGACTCGGCCCTCCCTCACGCATCTTTGGTTCATTGGTTGACACTGCGTGTCTGATTGACAGGAACAACAGGTAAGGCTGTTAATCTGAGCAGACAGGCAGAACGAATGTGTGTGCACTTGAGCATTTAGGCCTATTATTTTATTTATTTTTTCATTCTTTGAATTAGTTAATTCTATTCATTTAAATATTTTGATTATTCATATCTTAATTTAAAAAATATTTTTATAAATAGATTTGGCTCCTCTGATATGCGAGCCAGCTCCCAACGTTCACCTACAAGAGCTCTTAGAGCCTCACTACTACGAATTACATTATTTTGGCAGTCTGCTTTCAGAATGACTAAAGCAACTAAACTGGAACAACCATTTCATTAACGGGTTCTAATTAGTCCAAGTAACAGATTGGAATAGTTTTCAAAAATGTATGTTATTCGAGTAGAATATAGATGTAAATTGTGCCAGTTTACTACACCAGGAAAAAATCCTGCAGAAAAAGTCAAATTGAATTATTATGTGACTTATAATTAATGGAACTTTTTGTATGGGTTGATACATTTTTCACCAGGGAAAATTAAGTCTGAAATTTCAAAACAGTAATTACAAACTCTAGAAGCCTTTTTAAAACTCATACACTACAAGTTTGCATTTCCTACTGTGTAGGAAAATTCTCAGCAACATTTAATTAAGATCCTCCATCTGTAAGATTAATGAATGTACATGCAAAAACATAGATATTGAAATAAACAGTTCTAAAAATCAACCTGCAATAGAACATTCTGGGAAATATTATAATGATGGACTGTGGTTCTTTTACACCACTGAGTGTTAATTTAGGTCATTAAAGTGTTAATTTAACTTCTGAATCAATCAATCAATCAATCAATCAATTTTATTTTATATAGCCCTTCGTACATCAGATAATATCTCGAAGTGCTGTACAGAAACCCAGCCTAAAACCCCAAACAGCTAGAATGCAGGTGTAGAAGCACGGTGGCTAGGAAAAACTCCCTAGAAAGGCCAAAACCTAGGAAGAAACCTAGAGAGGAACCAGGCTATGAGGGGTGGCCAGTCCTCTTCTGGCTGTGCCGGGTGGAGATTATAACAGAACTATGCCAAGATGTTCAAAAATGTTCATAAGTGACAAGCATGGTCAAATAATAATCATGAATAATTTTCAGTTGGCTTTTCATAGCTGATCATTAAGAGTTGAAAAACAACAGGTCTGGGACAGGTGGCGGTTCCATAACCGCAGGCAGAACAGCTGAAACTGGAATAGCAGCAAGGCCAGGCGGACTGGGGACAGCAAGGAGTCACCACGGGCGGCAGTCCCGACGCATGGTCCTAGGGCCCAGGTCCTCCGAGAGAAAGAAAGAGAGAAGGAGAAAATTAGAGAGAGCCAAGATTTTCAAAATGTTCATAAATGACAAGCATGGTCAAATAATAATCAGGAATAAATCTCAGTTGGCTTTTCATAGCCGATCATTAAGAGTTGAAAACAGCAGGTCTGGGACAGGTAGGGGTTCCATAACCGCAGGCAGAAGAGTTGAAACTGGAATAGCAGCAAGGCCAGGCGGACTGGGGGCAGCAAGGAGTCACCACGGCCGGTAGTCCCGACGTATGGTCCTAGGGCTCAGGTCCTCCGAGAGAAAGAGAGAAGGAGAAAATTAGAGAGAGCCAAGATTTTCAAAATGTTCATAAATGACAAGCATGGTCAAATAATAATCAGGAATAAATCTCAGTTGGCTTTTCATAGCCGATCATTAAGAGTTGAAAACAGCAGGTCTGGGACAGGTAGGGGTTTCGTAACCGCAGGCAGAAACAGTTGAAACTGGAATAGCAGCAAGGCCGGGCGGACTGGGGACAGCAAGGTGTCAGCATGCCCGGTAGTCCTGACGTATGGTCCTAGGGCTCAGGTTCTCAGAGAGAAAGAGAGAACGAGAGAATTAGAGAGAGCATACTTAAATTCACACAGGACACTGGATAAGACAGGAGAAGTACTCCAGGTATAACCAACTGACCCTAGCCCCCCGACACATAAACTACTGCAGCATAAATACTGGAGGCTGAGACAGGAGCGGTCAGGAGACACTGTGGCCCCATCCGAAGAAACCCCCGGACAGGGCCAAACAGGAAGGATATAACCCCACCCACTCTGCCAAAGCACAGCCCCCACACCACTAGAGGGATATCCTCAACCACCAACTTACAATCCTGAGACAAGGCCGAGTATAGCCCACAAAGGTCTCCACCACAGCACAACCAAGGGGGGGCGCCAACCCAGACAGGAAGTTCACGTCAGTAACTCAACCCACTCAAGTGACGCACCCCTCCTAGGGACGGCATGAAAGAGCACCAGCAAGCCAGTGACTCAGCCCCAGTAACAGGGTTAGAGGCAGAGAATCCCAGTGGAGAGAGGGGAACCGGCCCTGGAGAGACAGCAAGGGCGGTTCGTTGCTCCAGAGCCTTTCCGTTCACCTTCACACTCCTGGGCCAGACTACACTCAATCATATGACCTACTGAAGAGATAAGTCTTCAGTAAAGACTTAAAGGTTGAGACCGAGTCTGCGTCTCTCACATGGGTAGGCAGACTGTTCCATAAAAATGGAGATCTATAGGAGAAAGCCCTGCCTCCAGCTGTTTGCTTAGAAATTTTAGGGACAATTAGGAGGCCTGCGTCTTGTGACCGTAGCGTACGTGTAGGTATGTACGGCAGGACCAACTCGGAAAGATAGGTAGGAGCAAGCCCATGTAACGCTTTATAGGTTAACAGTAAAACCTTGAAATCAGCCCTTGCCTTAACGGGAAGCCAGTGTAGGGAAGCTAGCACTGGAGTAATATGATCAAATTTCTTGGTTCTAGTCAGGATTCTAGCAGCCGTATTTAGCACTAACTGAAGTTTATTTAGTGCTTTATCCGGGTAGCCGGAAAGTAGAGCATTGCAGTAGTCTAACCTAGAAGTAACAAATGCATGGATTAATATTTTTGCATAATTTTTGGACAGAAAATTTCTGATTTTTGCAATGTTACGTAGATGGAAAAAAGCTGTCCTTGAAACAGTCTTGATATGTTCGTCAAAAGAGAGATCAGGGTCAAGAGTAACGCCGAGGTCCTTCACAGTTTTATTTGAGACGACTTTACAACCATCAAGATGAATTGTCAGATTTAACAGAAGATCTCTTTGTTTCTTGGGACCTAGAACAAGCATCTCTGTTTTGTCCGAGTTTAAAAGTAGAAAGTTTTCAGCCATCCACTTCCTTATGTCTGAAACACAGGCTTCTAGCGAGGGCAATTTTGGGGCTTCACCATGTTTCATTGAAATGTACAGCTGTGTGTCATCCGCATAGCAGTGAAAGTTAACATTATGTTTTCGAATAACATCCCCAAGAGGTAAAAATATATAGTGAAAACAATAGTGGTCCTAAAACGGAACCTTGAGGAACACCGAAATGTACAGTTGATTTGTCAGAGGACAGACCATTCACAGAGACAAACTGATATCTTTCCGACAGGTAAGATCTAAACCAGGCCAGAACTTGTCCGTGTAGACCAATTTGGGTTTCCAGTCTCTCCAAAAGAATGTGGTGATCGATGGTGTCAAAGGCAGCACTAAGGTCTAGTAGCACGAGGACAGATGCAGAGCCTCGGTCTGACGCCATTAAAAGGTCATTTACCACCTTCACAAGTGCAGTCTCAGTGCTATGATGGGGTCTAAAACCAGACTGAAGCATTTCGTATACATTGTTTGTCTTCAGAAAGGCAGTGAGTTGCTGCGCAACAGCTTTTTCTAAAATTTTTGAGAGGAATGGAAGATTCGATATAGGCCGATAGTTTTTTATATTTTCCGGGTCAAGGTTTGGCTTTTTCAAGAGAGGCTTTATCACTGCCACTTTTAGTGAGTTTGGTACACATCCGGTGGATAGAGAGCTGTATATTATGTTCAACATAGGAGGGCCAAGCACAGGAAGCAGCTCCTTCAGCAGTTTAGTAGGAATAGGATCCAGTATGCAGCTTGAAGGTTTAGAGGCCATGATTATTTTCATCATTGTGTCAAGAGATATTTTACTAAAACACTTAAGTGTCTCTCCCGATCCCAGGCCCTCGCAGAGCTGTGCAGATCCAGGACAGCTAAGCCCTGGAGGAATACGCAGATTCAAAGAGGAGTCCGTAATTTGCTTTCTAATGGTCATGATCTTTTCCTCAAAGAAGTTCATGAATTTATTACTGCTGAAGTGAAAGCCATCCTCTCTTGGGGAATGCTGCTTTTTAGTTAGCTTTGCAACAGTATCAAAAATAAATTTTGGATTGTTCTTATTTTCCTCGATTAAGTTGGAAAAGTAGGATGATCGAGCAGCAGTGAGGGCTCTTCGGTACTGCACGGTACTGTCTTTCCAAGCTAGTCGGAAGACTTCCAGTTTTGTGTGGCGCCATTTCCGTTCCAATTTCCTGGAAGCTTGCTTCAAAGCTCGGGTATTTTCTGTATACCAGGGAGCTAGTTTCTTATGACAAATGTTTTTCGTTTTTAGGGGTGCAACTGCATCTAGGGTATTGCGCAAGGTTAAATTGAGTTCCTCAGTTAAGTGGTTAACTGATTTTTGTCCTCTGACGTCCTTGGGTAGGCAGAAGGAGTCTGGAAGGGCATCAAGGAATTTTTGTGTTGTCTGAGAATTTATAGCACGACTTTTGATGCTCCTTGGTTGGGGTCTGAGCAGATTATTTGTTGCGATTGCAAACGTAATAAAATGGTGGTCCGATAGTCCAGGATTATGTGGAAAAACATTAAGATCTACAACATTTATTCCATGGGACAAAACTAGGTCCAGAGTATGACTGTGGCAGTGAGTAGGTCCAGAGACATGTTGGACAAAACCCACTGAGTCGATGATGGCTCCGAAAGACTTTTGGAGTGGGTCTGTGGACTTTTCCATGTGAATATTAAAATCACCAAAAATTAGAATATGATCTGCTATGACTACAAGGTCTGATAGGAATTCAGGAAACTCAGAGAGGAACGCTGTATATGGCCCAGGAGGCCTGTAAACAGTAGCTATAAAAAGTGATTGAGTAGGCTGCATAGATTTCATGACTAGAAGCTCAAAAGACGAAAACGCCATTTTTTTTTTGTAAATTGAAATTTGCTATCGTAGATGTTAGCAACACCTCCGCCTTTGCGGGATGCACGGGGGATATGGTCACTAGTGTAACCAGGAGGTGAGGCCTCATTTAACACAGTAAATTCATCAGGCTTAAGCCATGTTTCAGTCAGGCCAATCACATCAAGATTATGATCAGTGATTAGTTCATTGACTATGACTGCCTTTGAAGTGAGGGATCTAACATTAAGTAACCCTATTTTGAGATGTGAGGTATCACGATCTCTTTCAATAATGGCAGGAATGGAGGAGGTCTTTATCCTAATAAGATTGCTAAGGCGAACACCGCCATGTTTAGTTTTGCCCAACCTAGGTCGAGGCACAGACACAGTCTCAATGGGTATGGCTGAGCTGACTACACTGACTGTGCTATTGGCAGACTCCACTAAGCTGGCAGGTTGGCTAACAGCCTGCTGCCTGGCCTGCACCCTATTTCATTGTGGGGCTAAAGGAGTTAGAGCCCTATCTATGTTGGTAGATAAGATGAGAGCACCCCTCCAGGTAGGATGGAGTCCGTCACTCCTTAGCAGGTCAGGCTTGGTCCTGTTTGTGGGTGAGTCCCAGAAAGAGGGCCAATTATCTACAAATTCTATCTTTTGGGAGGGGCAGAAAACAGTTTTCAACCAGCGATTGAGTGCTGAGACTCTGCTGTAGAGCTCGTCACTCCCCCTAATTGGGAGGGGGCCAGAGACAATTACTCGATGCCGACACATCTTTCTAGCTGATTTACACGCTGAAGCTATGTTGCACTTGGTGACCTCTGACTGTTTCATCCTAACATCGTTGGTGCCGACGTGGATAACAATATCTCTATACTCTCTACACTCGCCAGATTTAGCTTTAGCCAGCACCATCTTAAGATTAGCCTTAACGTCGGTAGCCCTGCCCCCTGGTAAACAGTGTATGATCGCTGGGTGATTCGTTTTAAGTCTAATACTGCGGGTAATGGAGTCGCCAATGACTAGGGTTTTCAATTTGTCAGAGCTAACGGTGGGAGCCTTCGGCGTCTCAGACCCCGTAACGGGAGGAGTAGAGACAAGAGAAGACTCAGACTCAGACTCCGACTCGCTACATAATGGGGAAAACCGGTTGAAAGTTTCTGTCGGCTGAATGAGCGACACCGGTTGAGCATTCCAACAGCATTTCCCTCCAGAAGCCATGAGAAAGTTGTCCGGCTGCGGGGACTGTGCGGGGGGATTTATACTAACGTTACTATCTGTACTTACTGGTGGCACAGACGCTGTTTCTTCCTTTCCTACACTGAAATTACCCTTGCCTAACGATTGCGTCTGAAGCTGGGCTTGCAGCACAGCTATTTTCGCCGTAAGGCGATCGTTCTCCTGTATATTATGAGTACAGCGACTGCAATTAGAAGACATCATGTTAATGTTACTACTTAGCTTCGGCTGTTGAAGGTGTTGACGAACCATGTCCAGATAAAGCGTCCGGAGTGAAAAAGTTGAATGAGGGAAAAAAGTTGCGATGGAAAAACTAAAAATATAAACGGTAATTAAAAACAGAAACAAAACAAAAAACGTAAAGTTGTCAGCTAGCAAAGTAAAGTAAAGTTGGCAGCAAAACGCACAGCAACAAAACGCACAGCAACACGTCTGCAGATTCAACAGGAAGTGACGGCACGTCTGCCCGAATCAACACTACAAATGTTACACTGAAAAATCAACAAAATTTAACACTGGCAAATTTGCTGTGTGCTACAAAAGGGAAACATCTGCAGGCTTCCATGCATTTCAAGAATCTTTTAGAATTCTGAAGAACCGTAGATGCCATATCAGGAATCCCCCACTTATCTCAAAGGTTCTTTATCGGGCAAAAGTTCTCAAAAGAACCTTAAGAGCTGAGGAAGAACCATACATTCTTCTAAATGTCTCTCCCTCTGTACAGTCCCTGTTCTTCTGTGTTGTCCTGTTTTGTCTCTCTTTTCCCTGTAAAAGCTCAAAGTTGTACAGTATGTACTGTGCAATGTCTTTTTTTGCTTATTGAAAGGACAGTATTCTTGTGAAGGAAGTCCTCTGTTCAGTGTGTTTCCCTGTTGATCTCCTATGGAGAGGAGACTCTGGGGAGTGTTTATGGTGTGAATGGTAAGTGTGTGTTCTGGGATGCCCCTCTGTAGATGTGTCCATTCTGTATGTGTCCAAACCTTAATCAGAATGGCCTTAACTGCTCTTCCTCCAAAAGACTCATCCACATACATACACACACGCATGCACACGCACACACACACACACACACACACACACACACACACACACACACACACACACACACACACACACACACACACACACACACACACACACTTACACAGAGATGGGAAACCCAACTACGAGCTGCCCAGTGACGTGAGCCTACCAGAAGAGCTAAATGTCTTTCATGCTCGCTTCGAGGCAAGCAATACTGAATCATGCATGAGAGTACCAGCTGGTCAGGACAACTGTGTGATTACGCGCTCCGTAGCCTATGTAAGCAAGACCTTTAAACAGGTCAACATGCGGGGCCAGACAGATTACCAGGACGTGTACTCAGAGTATGTGTGGACCAATTGGCAAGTGTCTTCACTGACATTTTCAACCTCTCCCTGATCGAGTCTGTAGTACCTACATGTTTCAAGCAGACCACCATAGTCCCTGTGCCCAAGAAAGTGAAGGTTTCCTACCTAAATGACTAGCGCCCCATAGCACTCACGTCGGTAGCCATGAAGTGCTTTGAAAGGCTGGTCATTGCTCACATCAACACCATCATCCCGGAAACTCTAGACCCACTCCAATTCGCATACCACCCTAAAAGATCCATACATGACACAATCTCAATCACACTCCACACTGCCCTTTCCCACCTGGACAAAAGGAACACCTATGTAAGAATGCTGTTCATTGACTATAGCTCAGCGTTCAACACCATAGTGCCCTCAAAGCTCATCACCAAGCTAAGGACCCTGGGACTAAACACCTCCCTCTGCAACTGGATCCTGGACTTCCTGACGGTCCGCCCCCAGGTGGTATGGGTAGGCAACAACACATCTGCCACGCTGACCCTCAACACGGGGGCCCCTCAGGAGTGCATGCTTAGTCCCCTTCTGTACGAGACCTGGCAGTGTGGTGCCAGGACAACAACCTTTCCCTCCACGTGAGCAAGACAAAGGAGCTGACCGTGGACTATAGGAAAAGGAGGGCCAAACACGCCCCTTTTCACATTGACGGGGCTGTAGTGGAGCGGATTGAGAGTTTCAAGTTCCTTGGTGTCCACATCACCAACAAACTATCATGGTCCAAACACACCAAGACAGTTGTGAAGAGGGCACGACAACACCTTTTCTCCATCAGGAGACTGAAAAGATTTGGCATGGGTCCCCAGATCCTCAAAAAGTTCTACAGTGGCATCATTGAGATCATCCTGACTGGTTGCATCACCGCCTGGTATGGCAACTGCTCGGCATCCGACTGTAGGCGCTACAAAGGATAGTGTGTACGGCCCAGTACATCACTGGGGCTAAGATTCCTGCCATCCAGGACCTATACAGTGCATTCGGAAGGTATTCAGACCCCTTGGCTTTTTCTACATTTTGTTAGGTTACAGCCTTATTCTAAACTGTATTAAATAGTCCCCCCCCCCCCCCCCCCCCCTATATACACACAATACCCCTATAATGACAATGGAAAAACAGGTTTTTAGAAATTGTTGCTAATTTATTAAAAATAAAAATCGGAAATATCACATTTCCATAAGTAGTCAGATCCTTTGCTCAGTACTTTGTTGAAGCACCTTTGGCAGCAGTCCCAGGGTCGATTCTTCTTGGATATGACGCTACAAGCTTGGCACACCTGTATTGGGGGAGTTTTTCCCATTGTTCTCTGCAGATCCTCTCAAGCTCTGTCAGGTTTGATGGGGAGTGTTGCTGCATGGCTATTTTTAGGTCTCTCCAGAGATGTTCGATCGAGTTCAAGTCCGGGCTCTGGCTGTTCACTCAAGGACATTCAGAGACTTGTCCCGAAGCCACTCCTGGGTTGTCATGGCTGTGTGCTTAGGGTTGTTGTCTGGTTGGAAGGTGAACCTTTGACCCAGTCTGAGGTCCTGACCAAATATCCATTGCTACTTGCAAATTTATATAGGTGCTAATGAAACACATTACAAAATACAAGTATTTTGTAGTTTATTTTGATACTTTGATCTTTATTGTATTTTGTGTTTGTATTTTATCATTGTATTTTGACATTTTTGCCCGTATCTGCTCTTACACATCACACTCACTTTTCCATAGGAAACTAGAGTACCCAAGCCTGGGAAACCTCAACCCAACTACTTATAAGCTGCTGTTGGCTTATTTATGTGGATCTAAGTTGTACTATATGGCATCTTAATGGGTTTTGATAGCTGCCACCATTCTAGCTGAACATCTTTAGCTGTACTCTGTGATACGTTGCTTTTATTTACTCTGTTATACGTAGCTTTTATTTTTGATTAGTCAAAAGGAAATTGAGATGGATTCTGTGTGGTCTGTCTCTTTTTACAATCTCTACAGACTTCCTAGCGCCCTCTCTTTTTCTCAATCTCTTTTCGTTCTCTCCTCCTTTTCTTACCTCCCTTATCTTACCTCATTTGCACTCACTGAATATAGATTTTTCTTTTTTCAACTGTATTACTGACTGTATGTTTGTTTATTCCATGTGTAACTGTGTTGTTGTATGTGTCAAACTGCTGTGCTTTATCTTGGCCAAGTCGCAGTTGTAAATGAGAACTTGTTCTCAACTAGCCTACCTGGTTAAATAAAAGTGAAATAAAAAATTAATTAAAAATTCTCTCCCTCTACCATTCCCATGTTCCCTTTCTTTTCCTCTCTGTATTTCTCCATGGTCTGTCTCCCTCTTTCTCTCTTCCCCTTCTCGCATCCTTTCTCTTTATACAGTACACCCCCCCTCTTTTTCCCCTTTTTCTCTCCCTCTCTCAGTGATTGATAGAGAGACTATGGGGTCTCTTCAGGCTAAGTTGAAGAGATTCCAAGACCTCATTCTCCCCAATCCTCCTGGGCTTCCAAAGCCGAGCAGAATTCCCCTCCTCTCCATCTCTCCCTCTCATTCTTCCTTTTATAGTCTTGTTTCTGCCGTCGTCTTTCGCTCCTCTGTTTCCCTCCATTTATCTTTCAAACTGGTACAGTCTTGGCAGAGGGGCAGGAGAACTGGGAGTCTGTCTGTCTGTCCTCTCTCTCTCTCGCTCCTCCGCGTCAGGGTCTGGTCTTCTGTGTCTCCTCAATGGGGATGACTGAAGAGAATGAGCTCAGATGGAAGGATTGTTTCAGCTATGTTTGGATGGTAGGACACACACCTCACACTCACCCACTCATGCCCTGGACACTGCTGAATGCTGTGTTTTTCTGTCTCCAGGTGTCCTATGCTGAATATGGGGTTGTCAGTTGTTTGACTCCATAGTTCAGACTGAACCTATGCATGATCTGCAGATGTTTTGAATCCAGAGTGATGTTCCATATCCCCTGAAGTCATGTTCGGATTGTTAGCATAGAAAACTGAATGACTAACAGTACAGTACCTTAAAGGGATAGTGCGACATTTTGGCATGTAAGCTCCTCTCTCAGTACCTCTGTATTTAAGATGGAAGTGCATGCCAAGCCTCCCCTAGCCCCCCATGTGCAGACAAGAGGGGGTGAAGCAGTAGTGTTCTGGTCAGTTGTTGATTGGTTGACTGTTTCTCTCACCCGTTCCACTCAGCTTTGGAGATAGGCCATCTCACTCCATGTGACGATGTAGTGTGATCTGATTCGATAGAATCATGTCTTACGAGAACGAGAACGCTGACACACAAACACACACAAACACTCATACACCGTTTCTTGGCATAACCCTCACCAGGTCAGTTTTATCTCAGATAACACGGCCCAATCCACATCCTCTTTCTGTCTTTCCTTCCCCTTTTCTCTCTCTCCTCTTCTCCTTCACCACAGTCTAGTAGAGAGCCTTCTGACAGTAGGCCAATTAATCTGTGTTTCTGACACTACCACAAAGAGTGGAATGGCAAGATGGCTGCCATTTCCCTCTGTCTTATCTTGTCTAGTTCTTAGGCCTCAGGAATCACACACACAAACACACTCTAGGGCCACACACACTCTGGGGCTGGCACAATTACTATCCACAGTGCCTTCCGATTATCCACATTGTGTTTTGTTACAGCCAGAATTGAATATTGATTAAATTAGGATTTTTTTGTCACTTGCCTACACACATTACTCCATAATGTCAAAGTGGAATTGTTTTTTTCAAAATTAATTTACAATTTAATTATCTGAAATGTCTTGAGACAATAAGTATTCAACCCCTTTGTTATGGCAAGCCTAAATACGTTCTGCAGTCAAAATTTGCTTAACAAGTCACTTATTAAGTTGCAAAATTTTATTGATTTTATCATTCTGTTTTTGTTTAATATATATATATATTTTTTTTTTATCTATAAAAATAAAAAAAACTTTTCTTTACCCCAATTTCATGGTATCCAATTGGTAGTTACAGTCTTGTCTCATCGCTGCAACTCCTGTACGGACTCGGGAGAGGCAAAGGTCGAGAGCTGTGCGTCCTCCGAAACACAAACCAACTGCTTCTTGACACAATGCCCAATTAACCCGGAAGCCAGCCGCACCAATGTGTCAGAGGAAACACCATACACCTGGCGACATGTAGCCCTTTCCTGCAGTCAAATTACCTAGTGGCCTCATGGGTGGAATGTTATTCATATTTTTCATAAAATAAAAACGCTGAAAATCTGGTGATTCTGTTTTCTGTGATGTATATAAAGTGTGATATTGGGATGCAAGCTAAAATACATTTCAACTCTATATTTGACATGCTACAGTTGTCTTCTTTTTCATAAGCCCATAACCATGTGTGTGAGGTGTATACTTTTGTTTCAAGACTACCAAGAAACCCTCCTTGTGACCCTGATTTAGCCCACTGCAGTAAAAGATGGTAACTTCTTTAGCATATTCCGTTTGTAACTCCGCTCACTACTTGAAGCTGTATACTCTGTTTGTTTGTGTTGATCTTGGCTAGCTCAATGTTCCGGTCGGTAGCTAGAACGAGGAAAGCCCTACAATATGTTTTTTTCTAAGTAGTGAGAACGCTCGGGAGCAGGCAAAGTTGAAAAGTCATCTTTTTGTACTTTTCTAAATGTAGTTTTATAATTGACTAAAACAAGCAGACAACAAAAAAATTGCATTTGAAAAAAGTTTTTGCTGTGAGCCAATGGGGTAACTTAGGTAACCACAGGTTGTTTTCCCCACAGGCGGGCGGGGCCGCAACGTTCTATCTCATACCGAGTGGGACTATGGCAGTCAGTCCACCAATTAAGCCATAATTAACTTGAATGGGGATGCCATTTATATTCAATTTATTTATATGGCAGCTGTATGCAGTCAGGAGCGTAGGAGAGGAGAAAATGTTTTTTTGCTATTCAAACGGTTATTATGGTGACCGCGATCATTTGGCCAATTACCGTCACCTAAAACTCCAGGACCGTCACAGCCCTAACACACATGCACACACACAGTTGTCAGGGCTCTCAGGTCCCAGTGTTGTTATTGAATGAATCCCCACCACCTGGATGTCATTGATCAACTGATTAGGTGGGTGAGAAGCTAGCCAGCTGAGGTGACAGAGGGAGAGAGGTTAGCCTGTTAGCGGGGTGGAAAATGTACAACATCGCCATTCTTGAGAGAAAAAAAAAAAGAATTACCTTAATAGAAAATGACTCAAGTAAAAGTGAAAGTCACCCAGTAAAATACTACTTGAGTAAAAGTCTAATAGTATTTGGTTTTAAATATACTTAAGTATCAAAAGTATACGGATTTGCTAAAATATACTTAAGTATCAAAAGTAAAAGTATTAATAATTTCAAATTCCTTATATTATGCAAAGCAGACAGCACAATTTGTTGTATTTCTTTTTTATTTACGGATAGCCAGGGGCACACTCCAACACTCAGACATTAATTTAGAAACAAAGCATTTGTGTTTAGTGAGTCCGCAGTAGGGGTGACCAGAGACGTTTTCTTGATAAGTATGTGAATTGGACCATTTTCCTGTAAAAATGTAATGAGTAATTTTGTGTCATGGAAAATGTATGGAGTAAAAAGTACATTATTTTCTTTAGTAATGCAGTGAAGTAAAAGTTGTCAAAAAATGTAATAGTAAAGTAAAGTACAGATACCCCAAAAAACTAATTAAGTAGTACTTTAAAGTATTTTTACTTAAGTACTTTACACTACTGCCTGTTAGCGCCTTAGCTCTAGGAAGGCACACCAGAGAGCCTAATCCCACGTCCATTTACCTCAGTCAAATGCAGGAAGTGCTGATTAGAAGCGCAGCTCCCTTGGAGGTGGAGTTGAGGCTCTTTGTGACCCAGAGCTGGTTTAGTGTGGAGGGGTGGAGCTGTGAAGGGCCCAGGGCAGAAACCAGACCTGTGTTTACTCTGGAGCACAGCCATTCACAGCACAGTGAGAGACTCTTGCTCTCTCTCTTCTCATTTTTATCCTTTTCTCTCATTCACACACTCTTTCTACTCTCTGTCTCGCTCATTTGCTTTTTCAATTATCAGTTATTCATATTAAAATGTTCCACTATCTTGCACTTCTCCTATGATTTTCTCCTACCATTCCCTCCCTCCCTCTCTATCTCTCCGTTCGCTTCATCTAGCCTCGTTCTCAGACTTTTCTGCTCTGAATGGTTTCCAGGAATGGTCTGTGGGGACCGATTAAATCACAATCCACTCTCACAGTCCAGTCCCACAGCTGTTCCCATACTGGAGCTCATGGAATGTTCTGTCACTCACATTCCCTCTCTCTCCCTCTCTTCACCCGTAACTAATTTCCAGGCTTCCTCACCCTCTCCCTATTTGTACATAATTTATTCATTGGTCCATCTGTTGATGAATCATCAATCTTCTTTCACAACACAATGTGTGTGTTTATGTGTGCAGTAATGTGCATATGTGAATGTGTAGTGTCTCTGAGGTGTTTTGGGCTTAGGCTATCTAACACTCCTGAGTCCCACAGGAAGTGGATGGTGATGGGGCAGGAAGTTGAATGTGCTGAACAGGGCCGATAGTGAAGACAGATGGGCAACAATGCGACTGAAGGAGACAAAATGGTCAACATAAAGTGGCCCTTAGTGGAGAGTGGCCCTTGTAAATTCCCCCCTTATCTATGTAATCGAGGGCTTTTATGGGAGATGCATTGTTGCTTCAAGATATGATTCAATAACAAAACATTAGCCAAGAAAAACATCAATATGTTTGATGTATTGCATTGTTAGTGTGTGTGTGTGTTTGCGTGCGTGCGTGCGTTCAACACAATTGAGAATAGACTCTAGCATCAGATTTGTATCAGATGTTATTTTAAGCCTTTGTTTATGAAATTACATTTACAGTAGCTACTGTTGACTGGTGTACAGTGACATTACTCAAATGTTATAAGACCATTCAATTGAACTCAAATCAAAATCGTAATTTTATTTGTCACATGCGCCGAATACAACAAGTATAGACTTTACCGTGAAATGATTACTCACGAGCCCTTTCCCAACAACGCAGTTAAAAAGTATGAAAATTAAACAAATAGATCAAAAGAAAATAGTAACACAATAAAATGACGATAATGAGGTTATATACAGGATAGATATAAGTAGTATCAGTACCGAGTCAGTGTACTGGGGTACGAGGTAGTTGGGGTGATTGATTGAGGAAATATGTACATGTAGGTTTTGTTAGGTGATTGATTGAAGTACTATGTACATGTAGGTAGCAGAAAGTCCAGGTAGCTGTTTATAACTGTTCATTATTCTTATAGCTTTGGGGTACCGCACCCCAGTACCGATTGCCGTGCGGTAGCAGAGAGAACAGACTGTGACTTGGGTGGCTGGAGTCTTTGACAGAGGCCATGGATGGCAGGAAGCTCAGCCACAGTGATGTACTGGGCCGTAAGCACTACCCCTGTAGCGCCTTGCAGTCGTACGCCGAGCAGTTGCCATACCAAGCAGTGATGCAGCCAGTCAAGATGCTCGCAATGGTGCAGCTGTAGAACTTTTTGAGAGCCCATGCCCCTCAGGAGCCCATGTCTCCTGAGGGGTATTTTCTGTAAATGTTCCAACACATTTTGTGTCAATTTCTTCAACTAATATGTTAAAAGCTGAAAACCATACAACACACCCTAGATGTGTCAGACTATTGACCAATCACATTGCAGATCTGAAGTCATCATGCATCTGCACTCTTAGTTAGGGACGACACGTGTTATTTCTAACAAAATCGCAGTTTTGGCAGATTTGACACATGATTTCTGTAAAACCAAAAATAACACACTGAAAGCCACGCCTCCAGTATCATTTCCCAGAGTCCCTTGTGTGTGTGATGTACTGGGCCGTATGCATTACCCTCTGTAGCGCCTTGCAGTCGGATGCCGAGCGCTTGCCATTCCAGGCGGTGATGCAACCGGTCAAGATGCTCTCGATGGTGCAGTGAAATAACTTTTTGAGGATTTGAAGACCCATGCCAAGTTTTTTCAATATCCTGAGGGGTAATAGGTGTTGTCATGCCCTTTTTACGACTGTCTTGGTGTGTTTGGACAATGATGGTTTGTTGGTGACGTGGCCACCAAGGAACTTGAAGCTCTCAACCCGCTCCACTACAACCCTGTCGATGTGAATGAGGGCGTGTTCGGCCCTCCTTTTCCTGTAGTCCACGATCGGCTCCTTTGTCTTGCACACGTTGAGGGAGGGGTTATTGTCCTGGCACCACACTGCCAGGTCTCTGACCTCCTCCCAAAAGGCTGTCTCATTGTTGTCGGTGATCAGGCCTACCACCGTTGTGTCGTCAGCAAACTAAATTATGGTGTTTGAGTCGTGCTTGGCCACGTAGTTGTGGGAGTACAGGAGGAACTAAGCACGCACCCCTGAGGGGCCCCGTGTTGAGAATCAGCGTGACAGATGTGTTGTTGCCTACCCTTACCACCTGGGGGCAGCCCATCAGGAAGTCCAGGATCCAGTTGCAGAGGAAGTAGTTTAGTCCCAGGGTCCTTATCTTAGTGATGAGCTTTTTGTGGTGTTGAATGCTGAGCTTTAGTCAATGAATAGCATTCTCACATAGGTGTCCCTTTTGGTCGATGTAGGAAAGGGCAGTGTGGAGTGCAATTGAGATTGCATCCTCTGTGGATCTGTTGGGGCGGTATGCAAATTGGAGTGGGTCTAGGGTTTCTGGGTTGATGGTGTTGATGTGAGCCATAACCAGCCTTTCCAAGCACTTCATTGCTACTGACCTGAGTGCTACGGGGCAGTAGTCATTTAGGCAGGTTACTTTCACTTTCTTGGGCACAGGCACTATGGTGGTCTGCTTGAAACATGTAGGTATTATAGACTGGGTCAGGGACAGGTTAAAAATGTCAGTGAAGACACTTGCCAGTTGGTTCGCCCTTCCCTCAATCAAAAGACTGAGAAAGAGAAAATGTATTAAAACAAAGGAAATAATAAAACGCAGAGATAAAGGAAGATTGAGGAAAGGGTGAAAGAGACTAATGGATAGCGTACCGAAAAGGTGTTTGAATTTGTGATACAATGTCTTGTTGTCAATGGTTCCAATGACCCTTATGTGAGTCACAGAGACAGACGTAAGCATTGAGCAGCAGGACTTGTCCAGTAAGTCTACTTTACAGCCGACATCTACTGTACTATGTGTGTGTTACTCAAATTGTGTAGGCATGTCTGTGAACTGCAGGGACCATAATTTGCTTTGGCCTCAGATGAAAACTTACAACCCATGTATTAAGGAAATTATCTAAAATGATCTTGCGATGGGACACACACTCGGAGAGAGAAATACATTTTTTATGTCGAATTTTTTTAATTTAACCTATATTTAACTAGGCAAGTCAGTTAAGAACAAATCTTATCTTATCTACAATGACAACCTACCAAAAGGCAAAAGGCCTCCTGCGTGGACGGGGGCCTTGGATTAAAAATTCAAAATAAATGCAATATAAATATAGGACAAAACACACATCACAACAAGAGAGACAACACAACACTACATGAAGAGAGACCTAAGACAACAGAGCAAGACAGCAACACATGACAACACATCCTGGTAGCAACACAACATGACAACAACATGGTAGCAACACAACATGGTAGCAGCACAAAACATGGTACAAACATTATTGGGCACAAACAACAGCACAAAGGGCAAGAAGGTAGAGACAACAATACATCACACAAAGCAGCCACAACTGTCAGTAAGAGTGTCCATGATTGAGTCTTTGAATGAAGAGATTGAGATAAAACTGTCCCGTTTGAGTGTTTGTTGCAGCTCATTCCAGTCGCAAGCTGCAGTGAACAGAAAAAACTAGCGGCCCAGGGATGTGTGTGCTTTGGGGACCTTTAACAGAATGTGACTGGCAGATGGGTGTGGTATGTGGAGGATGAGGGCTGCAGTAGATATCTCAGATAGGGGGGAGTGAGGCCTAAGAGGGTTTAATAAATAAGCATCAACCAGTGGGTCTTGCGACGGGTATACAGAGACGACCAGTTTACAGAGGAGTATAGAGTGCAGTGATGTGTCCTATAAGGAGCATTGGTGGCAAATCTGATGGCCGAATGGTAAAGAACATCTAGCCGCTCGAGAGCACCCTTACCTGCCAATCTATAAATGATGTCTCCGTAATCTAGCATGGGTAAGATGGTCATTTGAATCAGGGTTGGTTTGGCAGCTGGGGTGAAAGAGGAGCGATTACGATAGAGGAAACCAAGTCTAGATGTAACTTTAGCCTGCAGCTTTGATATGTGCTGAGAGAAGGACAGTGCACCGTCTAGCCATACTCCCAGGTACTTGTATGAGGTGACTAACTCAAGCTCTAAACCCTCAGAGGTAGTAATAACACCTGTGGGAGAGGGGCATTCTTCTTACCAAATCACATGACCTTTGTTTTGGAGGTGTTCAGAACAAGGTTCAGAGTAGAAAAAACTTGTTGGACACTAAGAAATCTTTGTTGAAGAGCATTTAGCACAACATCTTGTCACGCCCTGGCCTTAGTATTCTTTGTTTTCTTTATTATTTTAGTTAGGTCAGGGTGTGACATGGGGAATGTTTATGTTTTGTTGGTGTTGGGTGTTTATATGGTAAAGGGGTTATGGGGTGTAGTATATGGTTTTGTGTTGAGTGTAGATGTCTAGCGTTGTCTATGTTGGTTAGTTATCTAGGAGAGTCTATGGTTGCCTGAATGAGTTCCCAATTAGAGACAGCTGATTTCGGTTGTCTCTGATTGGGAGCCTTATTTAGGGTAGCCTTAGGCTCTCATTGGTTGTGGGTAATTGTCTATGTTAAACGTTTGTAGCCTGTGTGTGCACGACGTTAGTAGCTTCACGGTCGTTTTCTTGTTTTGTATAGTGTGTCAGTGTTTTGTTTCGTTTCTTGCCTTCTTCATAATAAAAGGAAGATGGCTTATTTTCCAACTGCTGCGTTTTGGTCCGTTAATCCGCCACACGATCGTGACAGAATTACCCACCATAGGACCAAGCGGCATGGAAAGCGGCAACAGGACCTACCTACACAGGATTCATGGACATGGGAGGAGATACTGGATGGTAAGGGGCCGTGGGTTCAACCGGGAGAATATCGCCTTCCTCGTGAAGAGCTGGAGGCAGCTAAAGCCGAGAGGAGGCGATATGAGGAGGCAGCACGGAGACAAGGCTGGAAACCCGTGAGTACAACCCAAAAATTTCTTGGGGGGGGCCTTAAAGGGAGTGTGGCGAAGTCAGGTAGGAAACCTGCGCCTATTCCCTGTACTTACCGTGGAGAGCGAGAGTACGGGCAGACACCGTGTTACGCAGTAGAGCGCACGGTGTCTCCTGTACGCGTGCATAGCCCGGTTCGGTACATTTCAGCTCCACGTATCGGCCGGGCTAGACTGAGCGTTGAGCCGTATGTCATGAAGCCGGCCCAACGCATCTGGTCACCAGTGCGTCTCCTCGGGCCGGCGTACATGGCACCAGCCTTACGCATGGTGTCCCCGGTTCGCCTACATAGGCCGGTGCGGGTTATTCCACCTCCCCGCACTGGTCAGGCGACGGGGAGCATAGAACCAGGTAAGGTTGGGCAGGCTCGGCGTTCAAGGGAGCCAGTACGCCTGCACGGTCCGGTATTTCCGGCGCCACCTCCCCGCCCCAACCCAGTACCACCAGTGCCTCCTCCACGCACTAGCTATATGGTGCGTGTCTCCAGCCCTTTACCACCAGTGTCTAAACCACGCACCAAGCCTCCTGTGTGTCCCCAGAGTCCTGTGCGTCCTGTTGCTGCTCCCCGCACTAGCCCTGAGATGCGTGTCCCCAGCCCGGTGCCACCAGTCCCGGCACCACGCACCAGGCCTACAGTGCGCCTCAGCCGGCAGGAGTCTGCCGTCTGCACAGCAATGACTGAACTGCCCGTCTCCCCAGCGCCATCTGAGCCATCCGTCTCCCCAGCGCCATCTGAGCCATCCGTCTCCCCAGCGCCATCTGAGCCATCCGTCTGCAATGAGCCTGCAAAGCCGCCCGTCTGCCATGAGCCTGCAAAGCCGCCCGTCTGCCATGAGCCCACTGAGCCGTCCGCCAGACAGGAGCCGCTAGAGCCGTCCGCCAGACAGGAGCCGCTAGAGCCGCCCGTCAGACAGGATCTGCCGGAGCCGCCAACCAGACAGGATCTGCCAGAGCCGCCAACCAGACAGGAGCAGCCAGATCCGTCAGCCAGCCATAAGCAGCCAGATCCGTCAGCTAGCCATGAGCAGCCAGATCCGTCAGCTAGCCATGAGCAGCCAGATCAGTCAGCTAGCCATGAGCAGCCAGATCCGTCAGCTAGCCATGAGCAGCCAGATCCGTCAGCTAGCCATGAGCAGCCAGATCCGTCAGCTAGCCATGAGCAGCCAGATCCGTCAGCTAGCCATGAGCAGCCAGATCCGTCAGCTAGCCATGAGCAGCCAGATCCGTCAGCTAGCCATGAGCAGCCAGATCCGTCAGCCAGCCATGAGCAGCCAGATCCGTCAGCCAGCCATGAGCAGCCAGATCCGTCAGCCAGCCATGAGCAGCCAGATCTGTCAGCCAGCCATGGGCCGTCCCTCAGTCCGGAGCTGCAGTCCCTCAGTCCGGAGCTGCAGTCCCTCAGTCCGGAGCTGCCATTCATCAGTCCGGAGCTGCCCCTTACCCTGGTGCTGCCCCTTACCCTGGTGCTGCCCCTTACCCTGGTGCTGCCCCTTACCCTGGTGCTGCCCCTTACCCTGGTACTGCCCCTTACCCTGGTACTGCCCCTGATCCTGGTACTGCCCCTTACCCTGGTACTGGACCTTAGTCCGGAGCTGTCCCTTAGTCCGGAACTGCCCCTTAATACAATGGGGTTAATGTGGAGGGGGGTCGTTTGGAGGAAGCCTAGGAGGTGGTTAGGTACTGTGGTGACGTGGGGACCGCGACCAGAGCCGGAGCCGCCACCGTGGAGGGAAGCCCACCCAGACCCTCCCCTAGACTGTGTATGGTGCGCCCGGAGTTCGCGCCTCAAGGGGGGGGTTATGTCACGCCCTGGCCTTAGTATTCTTTGTTTTCTTTATTATTTTAGTTAGGTCAGGGTGTGACATGGGGAATGTTTATGTTTTGTTGGTGTTGGGTGTTTATATGGTAAAGGGGTTATGGGGTGTAGTATATGGTTTTGTGTTGAGTGTAGATGTCTAGCGTTGTCTATGTTGGTTAGTTATCTAGGAGAGTCTATGGTTGCCTGAATGAGTTCCCAATTAGAGACAGCTGATTTCGGTTGTCTCTGATTGGGAGCCTTATTTAGGGTAGCCTTAGGCTCTCATTGGTTGTGGGTAATTGTCTATGTTAAACGTTTGTAGCCTGTGTGTGCACGACGTTAGTAGCTTCACGGTCGTTTTCTTGTTTTGTATAGTGTGTCAGTGTTTTGTTTCGTTTCTTGCCTTCTTCATAATAAAAGGAAGATGGCTTATTTTCCAACTGCTGCGTTTTGGTCCGTTAATCCGCCACACGATCGTGACACATCTGGGGAGGGGCCAGCTGAGTATAAGACTGTATCTGCATATAAATGGATGAGAGAGCTTACTACTGCCTGAGCTATGTTGTTGATGTAAATTGAGAAGAGCGTGGGGCCTAGGATCGAGCCGTGGGTTACTCCCTTGGTGACAGGCAGTGGTTGAGACAGCAGATGTTCTGACTTTATACACTGCACTATTTGAGAGAGGTAGTTAGCAAAGAGGTGAGAGAGACAGAAACAGAGACAGGGAAAAAGTGACAGAGGCTGAGAGAAAAAAAAGAGAGAGAGACTCAGTCATAACATGCCACTATCTGCAACATATGGGTCATTAAATGTAAGACATACTTGTGTGTGTATTTGCGTATGTGTATTCCCGTGCCACATCCAAGAGAAGCAATATAAGATATAACGTCTGTAGACAAACACAATATACCACCTTGTTTCTTCCTCTACAGTTCTGTCCCTCTAAAAGATTACTGGCACTTCTCATAGTAACATTGGCCTTTTGGTTAGGCCCTACTGGCAATTTGTGAGGTACTGCTTGAGTCTGTGTGGTTTTTAATTCCAATCTTTGACATTCAAGAGGATGATGTAACTTTCTTCTAACTCTGACCCATGGAACTAACCTCATCTGATTGACCTGAATGTTTGGTTCACAGTCATTGACTGACTGACACAAGCCCAGTCTCTGTTGGAGTGTACTGATTTTACCAATGAATTGGTCATGGCTGGTAAGCAGTACTGAACTAGGACATCAACATGTGGGTCACATTCCTATTTTCATTTAAGAGATTTAATTTGTCTCCTTCAGCCAGACACAGAAATCGCTGAACATCAATTAAGTGAAAGAAACATCACTCCCATTGATTCCTGCATTATTGTTCACATACCCAGATCACATAGCCAGATCACATACCCAGATCACATACCCAGCTCTATTTTCATGTCATCTGACCATAGTATCGGTTCCAATCCAAGTTCCAATGCTGTTTAGCAAACTTAAGGCATTTACATTTGTTGGATGACATGAAAATATAGCTCTTCGACTCCGCACACCAGTAGAGGGTTTGGCGTCGAAATAAGGATGAATAAGCAGAAAAGAACCCCATACCTACTGTAAAATATGATGGTGGATCTTTGATGTTATGGGCTATATTTTGCTTCCACTGGCCCCTTTTAAAGTCATGCTTTTCTACATCTATTAGTGTGAGGTACCGCAGCTGCCGTGGTATACCCTGGCCATATTTAGACACGCACACACACACACACACACACACACACACACACAGGGTCAGTCACATTCCATCTCATAAAGCATGCATTGAGTGGACGGATGGAGTCTCTTCCTCCCCCATACTCCTCTTCTCTCTGAATCAAACATTCCTTCCCATCTTCACCGCCTACACACACACACACACAGTCAAAAGGTCAACTAAAAGGAGAGACTGGGTCTGAAGTCCTAATGAAGGGAGAGCAAGCTGCTTTGGGAGAACAACACAACCTCCAAGTGAATTAAATGCCAATGAATTATATTGCGTATAGACTAATAGTGCTGGTTTCAGTTCAGTAGAAAGTGTATTATGACTCTTGTAGAGTTGATCTGAAGGTTGATGGCCCATTAAAACTTTCTCCATCGCTTTGGGAGCATTTAACCATGACAACAACCTGTTCAGCCCCTTGCGGGCCCCCATTCTTCTGGGCCAGGTTCAGGGATTCAAAGTCAAAGTTCAGTACTCCACAAAGCATGAGCAACTACAGTCGCCAAACGGTCTGACCATGAGGTGCACGGGCGACCAATGCTGTACCGCTCATGGTCATGTTTCCTGTGGTTTAAAGTCAGGAGATTCAGTTACCGTCAACACCAAAGGCACTTAGACTGAGATTGGTGTACTTAGAGAAGCTATATTTTACCTGCGTCTGACCTCTGATGTATATCCTCTATATTGTACTGATATTAGAATACCAATAGTTATTAGTGAAGCAGTATTTTACTGTTATTTGCTCTAGTGTTTCCTTTGAACACAGTGTCAGTGGTGATCAGACGATCACAGATTAAACAGGGATCCTGACCTCCCGTCCTCTCTGATCTGTGATCTGGGTTCATCCGATCTCCTGGAGCTACGGGGAGTCACAAAGAGAACAGTATTTGTGCTCCACTTCACCGTTTCATGTGTGTAAGATGAGAAGCCATCTTTGAAGAAATATCGGTCATATCCTTCACTTCAGGTTGATTGATCTTGATGACTGTTTTGACATGGCGGTCATGATCTGTGAATATACGTAACTACCACTTTGTGAGACTTACGGTAGAAGTTAACTACTGATACAGGGTCGCCCTCGTGGTATAGCTAGGATGTGAGGTATTTTCCTTGATCTGTGGTTAAGGACACCTTTCACCTTGAGCCATCCTAAAAAAGGCACAGAGCACCACACATAACATACCCCTATTTAGAAAAAGGTAAAGTACAGGTGGAAACAGGAGATTCAATTAGTTAATTAGAAATGCCGTCATTGTCCTCTCCCCAAAGTCCAGCTGTCATTCCCTAAATGAAAAAGCTATCTTTATGTTTCCTCTCCATATGTCTCTATCTGAAGTCTATAAGTGTGGGACAGATTAATGACCTGATACGGATTACAAAATGTCACAGGAAATGATGTGCCCTGCATATGTGCACAGCTGTGCGTCGGCAGGGTTAGGGTATGGGCCGGAGACGTACGTACGTATGTCCTCATTGATCCAACGAGGACCTCATCATCGGGGGTCAGAGGTCTGGTTCTCTCTGAGGTGCTGTAAACCTCCCATGATGCTTTGGGACAGCGTGGGCTGTACAGTGGAACACTGTTCCTCACTGGGGGTTCAGTAGCGGCTCATGGGTAAAATCACTGGGGAAGCCAAGCCAGGCAAAAAAGACATATTACAACCTATGTGTTGTGATAATTACATTGTTTGCGCTATAACCTATTAGTTCATATGCCTTGCCACCGTGATATACTGTAGGCCTAAGGCTGAGACAACCAGAAGGCACAGTGGCATAATAATTTCAACCACACCTGTGTTTCATCACAAAACCTGTCCAGAGAAGTCCACAAAGCATTTTGAATGTACTGTAACAAACAGTTACATGGCCTACAGCATGGTCAAGCAAGTTAATGTTTCCAACATTTCCTGACTAGTAAACAACCATTTATTTAGAACCACAGAAAGTTACCGCAAGTCGAAAAGAAAACAGGAGCTGCCTCCACTATTCCAGCACCATTTCAACTTCAACATTATTTTTTTAAATTATTATTATTTATTTATTTTACCCCCTTTTTCTCCCCAATTTTCGTGGTATCCAATCGCTAGTAATTACTATCTTGTCTCATCGCTACAACTCCCGTACGGGCTCGGGAGAGACGAAGGTCGAAAGCCATGCGTCCTCCGAAGCACAACCCAACCAAGCCGCACTGCTTCTTAACACAGCGCGCCTCCAACCCGGAAGCCAGCCACCAATGTGTCGGAGGAAACACCGTGCACCTGGCCCCCTTGGTTAGCGCGCACTGCGCCCGCCCCGCCATAGGAGTCGCTGGAGCGCGATGAGACAAGGATATCCCTACCGGCCAAACCCTCCCTAACCCGGGCGACGCTAGGCCAATTGTGCATCGCCCCACGGACCTCCCGGTCGCGGCCGGCTGCGACAGAGCCTGGGCGCGAACCCAGAGACTCTGGTGGCGCAGCTAGCCCTGCGATGCAGTGCCCTAGACCCCTGCGCCACCCGGGATCAACTTCAACATTTCAACATCATCAAATCAGCAATGCTTAGTTTAATACAGAGACAACTAAAAGATACCAAAAACAATTTAGTCTAATCAACGTAAGCAAAATACAGTATGACGTAGCTGTCCATGGTACTGATTTTTTTTGTGTGTGTGTGTGTGTGTGTTTGTTTGTGCATGCAAGTAGAAAAAACATGTTTACTACATATAGAGAAACGCCAATGGCATCTTTCATGTTGATGAAACGGTCTATCATTCTGTCATATAGTACACGCTTTAAGTTTTTGTTGTCGAGAGTTTTTACTCTCTAGCTTAACTTCCTTTCATGGGCTATGATGCACCAGGCTAGCTAGTTAACGTTAGGCTACTACATCTATCTATATATTGAACTTCCATCCGCTCAGGCCAGAGGCACAATGCATGAATTTATGGTTATATCATAATCGGTGTTGTAGTCATTGGCCAGTACAGAGAATTAAGTAAAGCCAAGTCCAAATCCCTATCTCCATCCATGGCTAATTTAGGAAAGGGAACATTTTAGCTAGCTAGCCACTGGAGGACAACGACACAAGATGCAATTATTCAAGTATACATTTTTCTGTAAATTACTTTATTCTTTTGATGTGATGTGATTGGTGTGAGGCCAAATCTACACTGGCTTCCCTTGACACTTTTTTATGGTGCACCAGGACCGCTGATTGGCTATTATGTTATATATTTTTTTATCAAGGGAGGCCAAAAGCTCACTGGCTTCATTTGCATTCAATGCTGAGGGCGGCAACAATATAATACTCTTTTTGGCCAGACAGCATCAGAGAGATGGGCTACACACACTGGAAAGGAGGGGCGCTGTTTTGCTTGCTCGGATGCTTTCTCCGATGAGATACATTTAGCCTTTTGCAAATTGAAGGAAAATTATAAAACACAGCAAGAGGAAAGATACATAATTTTATACTGAACAGAAATATAAACGCAACATTTAAAGTGTTGGTCCCATTTTTCGTGAGCTGAAATAAAAGATCCCAGAAATTTTCCATATCCGCAAAAAGCGTATTTCTCAAAAATGTGGTGCACTCATTTGTCTACATCTCTGTTAGTGAGCATATCTCCTTCGCCAAGATAATCCATCCAGCTGACAGGTGTGGCATATCAAGAAGCTGATTAAACGGCATGATCAGCACCTTGTGCTGAGGACAATAAAAGGCCACTCTAAAATGTGCAGTTTTGTCACACAACACAATGCCACAGATGTCTCAAGTTTTTAGGGAGCGTGCAATTGTAACGCTGAATACATGAATGTCCACCAGAGCTGTTGCCAGAGAATTTAATGTTAATATATCTACCAAAAGCCGCCTCCAACGTCGTTTTAGAGAATTTGGAAGTACGTCCAACCGGCCTCAAAATCGCAGACCACGTGTAACCATGCCAGCCCAGGACCTCCACGTCCGGCTTCTTCACCTGTTGGAACGTCTGAGATCAGCCATCCGGACAGCTGAAGAAACTGTGGGCTTGCACAACCAAAGAATTTCTGCACAAACGGTCAGAAACCGTCTCAGGGAAGATCATCTGTGTGCTCGTCGTCCTTACCAGGGTCTAGACCTGATTGCAGTTCGTGGTCGTAATCGACTTCAGTGGGCAAATGCTGGCCACTGGCACGCTGCAGATGAATCCCGGTTTCAACTGTACCGGGCAGGTGGCAGACAGCGTGTATTACGTTGTGTGGGCGAGCAGTTTGCTGATGTCAATGTTGTGAACAGAGTGCCCTATGGTGACGGTGTGGTTATGGTATGAGCAGGCATAAGCTTCGGCCAACAAACACAGTTGCATTTTATAGATGGAATTTGAATGCACAGAGATAACGTGACGAGATCCTGAGGCCCATTCATCCGCCAGCATGATAATGCACGGCCCCATGTCGCAAGGATCTCTACACAATTACTGGAAGCTGAAAATGTCTCATGACCTGCATACTCACCAGACATGTCACCCATTGAGCATGTTTGGGATGCTCTGGATCGACATGTACAACAGCGTTTTCGAGTTCCCGCAAATATCCAGCAACTTCACACCTTTAAAAAAATATATATTTGAACCTTTTTTACCTTTATTTAACTAGGCAAGAACAAATTCTTATTTTCAATGACGGCCTAGGAACAGTGCCCCGTACTGCCTGTTCAGGGGCAGAACAACAGATTTGTACCTTGTCAACTCAGAGATTTGAACTTGCAACCTTCCGATTACTAGTCCAATGCTAGGCTACCCTGCTACCCACATCTATTGAAGAGGAGTGGGACAACATTCCACAGGCCACAATCAACAGCCTGATCAACTCTATGCGAAGGAAATGTGTTGTGCTGCATGAGGCAAATGTTGGTCACACCAGATACTGACTGGTTTTCTGATCCAAGCCTCTATCTTTTTTAAGGTATCTGTGACCAGCAGATGCATATCAGTGTACCCAGTTGACAAATCCATAGATTAGGGCATAATGAATGTATTTCAATTGACTTATTTCCTTATATGACTGTAATTCAGTGACATTGCTGAAATTGTTGCATGTTGCGTTTATATTTTTGTTCAGTGTATATGTATTTTTTCTTGTTACATTTTTTGGGGAAGCCTGGCTTTCCTTGGAATCCATCAGTAGACTCCACTATCGGGGTTGGAACTGAAAACAAAACAAGTAATGAATAGATAAATCTGACATTCCCACAGTAGAATAGTTTATCCATTTACCTAGTCGGCTGGTTGTTGTATGTTCTATGCGAGATAAATATTCCTCTTGAGGCACATTCAAGTTATGAATGCCATATGGAGGGAAACATACATTCAAGTCATTGCACAACAATTCTTGCAATCACGGGGAAAGAGCAGTTTTAACGAGTACTTTTGGGTGTCAAGGAAAATGTATGGAGTAAAAAGTAAAAGTAGTCAAAAATATAAATAGTCAAGTAAAGTAAAGATACCCCAAAAAAGTACTTAAGTAGTACTTTAAAGTATTTTTACTTAAGTACTTTACACCACCTGTTTCAGGGAAAGATAGACTGTACAGGAAACAAAGCCATTGACTTTGCTCGTAACGCTTATCTGGGTGAGTTACGATGTGCACCACTTCCGCAACTAGACAGACGTGTTATCCAAGAAGTCGTAGGCATATCCCAGAAAATAAATACATCACAGTTTGACAGTGTGTGTGTACGAGCGTGCATGTGTGTGATGTTTGTCTAATTTATCCCAGACTCTCTTTTTTTGTCTCATTCCCATGTAAGACAGCATGTCTGACTGTTTGTTTATTGTCGTGGTCAATGTTGTCTGGAATATTCTGGATTCAGAAATATGGGAACGTTCTCCATTTTCTTTTCTTTTGCTGTTTCGTCACGGTCAGGCTCTTTAGACTTTTAGATATCGCCCTGGTCAAAACATAGTCCCATAGAGTGCTGGATTTAAGTGCCACTGACCTGCCGTTCACATGGTTCCAATTTTCATGCATGGGTTCTGATCAGACAGCCCACGGAGAGTAGATGGTTGTGACCATGAAGGGGCTCGCAGACCACGGAGTCTAGCCAGTTTTGAGCATGAAACATGAAAAATAATTAACATTGGACAGTCACAGAGACAACTACAAAAGTTAAGTTTCAAACAGAAACAGATTATACAGTTTCTCTTATTGGAGTCCCTTTGGTGCTTGTCATGTTGGGTTTCCAAGAAACAAACAGGATAGGCACTGAAACTATAGCTCAGCCATTCACTATAGCAGTCCCAGACTGTCCAATTCATTCAGAATAGGGGAGAAGACGGATCCGATCCCGTCTCAATTCATCATGTCAATTTTTATACGAGAGTTACTGTACATTAACATAGGAGGTCTGAAGTTTTCTGTTTTACACTCCACAGACATAGAGTCATACAGATTACCATTGCGTCCTCCATATTGGATCTTCGTGTGAGGCAGTTTTTCTGAAGCTTTCCTATGTTACCCTGGCTGTCCTGCACACTGCAGTAGTGTTGAGTTTGGTTCCATTGTTCATTTGGTCACTGACGAGACTGGGATTTGGTCCTCTGGCCCAATGGCCTTAGGTGTCAGATAAATGGTAATTATCCAAATGCTTGTCCCTGAGCCAAAGCCTCAGCTGGTGTGTTGTGTACGTGGGTGGTCTGGTCTGATCAACTGTTCAGGGACAACATTCTAGGAGGACGTCTGGCTTCAAGTCTGGGAACGCTGGTTCTGGACAGCTGGGAACGCTGGTTCTGGACAGCTGCGAACGCTGGTTCTGGACAGCTGCGAACGCTGGTTCTGGACAGCTGCAGTGTATGCTGGCCTTTGTCCCAACAAAGGTAGCTGAAGTAAAAGTGTTAGTGCTGGGCTATGACAAAAGCCTCCACACTCGGTACTTCCTCTAGGACCAGGAGTCAGGAAGTGAGGATTGAGAGAACAAATTCAGAGGAAATTAAATACCTGTGTGGTTTGTGTCTTGTGAACTAATTAATTCAATTGACCTTTGACCTCCTTTGGTTGACCCAGTTGCAAGTCTATGAAATGAATAAATCACATCTTCATTTGATGTGAATATCAAATCAAATCAAATTTATTTATATAGCCCTTCGTACATCAGCTGATATCTCAAAGAATAGTTGTCAACTAACTCGATTAACCATTGACTTCATGGACAGGACCATGTTATAAGCCTCCAAGCCGCTCCTAAGCCGACCTCAATCCCCCATTCTCCACCCAATGAAACCCCTGGCCTCTCCTTGAGAAGCCTCATGCGCTCGCTATGCTATGAAGGATGTTAAGGTAATTAGTGTAGCGCCTGGAAAAGATGATGTCGGAAAGTGCAGGTTGTTGTGATGGTGGTGGGTTGGGGCAGGATGTACTGTAACACAATATCATTGTCTTCAGCTGAAATAATCATCAACTATTTTAGGCCAAACAGCAAACCCAAATGGATTCCACAGACACGTTATGTTTTTGTCCTTTTTTGGAGGTGGAACGTCTTTGTCCTTTGTGTCTGTCCGGAGGTGATGTATCCTATTGTGTGGCTTGTGGGTTTCCAGTCCACTGTCCAGGCGATTCACGCAATGCCTCTGTGATGTCACATCTCAGCAAGGGTCCATTCCAACAGTCTGACGTGGCTTCCTCTCCTTATCCTCTGCTGCACCTGTACTGGTGCGAGAATGCAGGTTGGATGGAAGCAAAATGGAGGATGCTGGTTGACTACCAGATACGCTTTCACCTGTCCAGTCCTGTAATGTCTGTGCAGATTAAGGAAAGGTTGCCAAGTAGTGAAAGCCAGTTCAGGTTGTTTTGATCTTTAAACGCAGGTGGAATATAGATTTGAATGACACTGTCTCAAGTCAAGTCTTTGGTGTAGGCCTACCATTCAGCAATTATTCAGTCTGGGCTATTCCTTCCCACACTATGGCTCTACTGCAGCTCTATGGTCTGCTAAAGACAGGTTTCCTTTAGATTCACAGACCCTCAGATAGATACAGCCAGTTAGAGAGGAAATTGAGCCCCATGCATTCCATAGGGGACGAGAACAAGGTCCTTTGTGTTGTGGCAGATAGGGGCTCATGAAAGAACTTCGTCTGCATGGTGAAAGACTCTCTTTGTGAGCCCGGGGAGGGTCTCAATGTGCTCTTTGTCAGATCTGTGTCTAACATGTTGTTTCGCAGTAATGAGGGACAATTCTTAACAGTCCAGATCCGCCACTTTGTGTTGCTGAGGACATAGTGACTGTTTTGACCGTTTTGGGAGTTTTTTGAAAGGGCGGTTGAGGGATTGAGGCTGACGATTGCTGTCTAAGCAGGCCCTGGTGTAACTGTGTAGGTGGGGGGTGTAGGAGGACACAGTCCAATGACGTCAGAAGATAAACCAGCCTTAGAGACTCCTTGCATGGTCCACTATGGACTCAATGGGCAGATTGGATTATGCTGAGCTGCGGGTCATCAGTCTATGGCCCTTGACATTAACGGGAAAAGCGGTGCGGGAGGAACGCCCTTCTCAAATCGAACAGTAACCTGCGCCACTCGGTCATGTTTTCAACAAGGCAGCATGGTGCATCGTCCAGAAACATACATCTCTTTTCCATTAAATACATTACTTTCGGAAAGCATTCAGACACCTTGACTTTTTCCACATTTTTGTTACGTTATAGCCTTACTCAAATTTTTTTTTTTTTTTTTAAATATCCTGAGCAATCTACACACAATACCCCATAATGACGAAGCAAAAACAGGTTTTTCAACATTTTTGCAAATGTGTTTAAAAAAAACAAACAGAAATACCTTATTTACATAAGTATTCAGACCCTTTGCTATGAAACTCCAAATTGAGCTCAGGTGCATCCTGTTTCCATTGATCATCCTTGAGATGTTTCTACAACTTGATTGGTAAATTCAATTGATTTGACATGATTTGGAAATGCACACACCTGTCTATATAAGGTACCACAGTTGACAGTGCATTTCAGAGCAAAAACCAAGCCTTGGGGTCGACGGTATTGCCCGTAGAGCTCCAAGACAGGATTGCATCATGGCACAGATCTGGGGAAGGGTACCAAAAAATGTCTGCTGCATTGAAGTCCCCAAGAACCCAGTGGCCTCCATCATTCTTAAATGGAAGATGTTTGGAACCGCCAAGACTCTTCCTAGAGCTGGCCGCCCGGCCAAACTGAGCAATCGGTGGAGAAGGGCCTTGGTAAGGGAGGTGACCAAGAACCTGATGGTCAGTCTGACAGAGCTCTAGAGTTCCTCTGTGGAGATGGGAGAACCTTCGAGAAGGACAACCATCTTTACAGCACTCCACCAATCAGGCCTTTATGGTTGAGTGGCCAGACGGAAGCCACTCCTCAGTAAAAGGCACACGACAGTCCGCTTGGAGCTTGCCAATGGGCACCTAAAGACTCTCAGACCATGAGAAACAAGATCCTCTGGTCTGATTAAACCAAGATTGAACTCTTTGGCCTGAATGCCAAGCGTCACGTCTGGAGAAAACCTGGCAACATCCCTACGGTGAAGCATGTTGGTGGCAGCATCATGCTGTGGGGATGTTTTTCAGTAACAGGGAGTGGGAGATTAGTCAGGATCGAGGCAAAGATGAACGGAGCAAATTACAGAGAGATCCTTAATGAAAACCTGCTCCAGAGCGCTCAGGATTGGGGCGAAGGTTCACCTTCCAACAGGACAACGACCCTAAGTACACAGTCAAGACAACGCAGGAGTGGCTTCGGGACAAGTCTCTGAATGTCCTTGAGTGGCCCAGCCAGAGCCCGGACTTGAACCCGATCGAACATCTCTGGAGAGACGTGAAAATAGCTGTGCAGCGACACTCCCCATCCAACCTGACTAAGCTTGAGAGGATCTGCAGAGGAAAATGGGAGAAACTCCCCAAATGCAGGTGTGCCAAGCTTGCAGCGTTATACCCAAGAAGACTTGATGCTGTAATCCCTGCCAAAGGCGCTTCAACAAAGTACTGAGTAAAGGGTCTGAATACTTATGTAAATGTGATATTTCAGTTTTTAATACAAAAATACTAAAAACCTGTTTTTGCTTTGTATTGTGTGTAAATGGATGAGGGAATAAACGATTTAATCCATTTTAGAATAAGGCTGTAACGTAACAAAATGTGGGAAAGTTAAGGGGTCTGAATACTTTCCTGTATGTCTATGGTGTATGTACTATGTAGGGTCCTGAGCTGAGCCATAAGGGAGAATAGGCATCTACCACCCCACTACCACAATCAGATTAGTGGGGGATGGGGCAATGTAGCCCGTGTTTTTTTGTCCCCCCACTTTGTTCTGAAATAACCATCACCCACTAATTAACTTTTTTTTTAACAGATTCATTGTTTTGAGCTAGTAATGTAAAAATATTACCCACCATAGGCTACGGGACTTCTATCTTTGATCGTGTCATGTGACATGTCCACACTGACCTCTGGTCATAGTTTTGTCTGTGTTTGTGTCCAGTCCTGTACAGGCTGCCCCGTTGTAGTAGGACTGGTATGCAGCCTAACGTCTCTACGGGGAGTCTGGGGATTTTTCACAAGCCTGTTCTCACTGTCAGAATAAAGATATCAGTCCAGGGGGGTTAATGGCTGGAAGTCCAGGGGGGTTAATGGCTGAAATGAGTCATACGAACCACTATAAAGCCCACAGACCACTATAAAGTACACATCCCAGACAGCACTCAGACTATTATACGCAGTCATGCAATGACCCGACAGTCATAAACAACTAGTCTATACAGACAGTGTACAACCACGCTATACACACACAGACAGTTCTGTATTTTATAAATATATATATATATATATATATATATATATATATATATATATATATATATATATATATATATATACAACATTCACAGCACAGCAGATCCTATGACTAAATAGACTGCTGTATACAATTAAGTGACATGCCTGTTCAACTATTCACATGCATATCCCATGTACATCCATATACCATACGGCACCTTTAAGCTACACATGAACAAATTCTACCTTGGGTTTGATATACAGTATATTTTGCGGTCATTACTCTATTACTCTCATGTGGTGAGTTATCATGATATTGTTTTGTTGTCTCTAACCCAGTCCTCTGTGTTATGTTCTCCAGGGTGGTAAGAAGGACAATGGGCCATGTGGAGGAAGAGACTGCAGCGGGGGATGCAAATGTTTCCCTGAGAAGGGCGCCAGAGTAAGTCACATTTTCTTCATTGTTTGGCTGTCTAACCCCTATACAACACTATATAACACCCAGCTCTATCTCCATCTCTACACAACTCTCCTCAACTCTATACCTATAATGAAGGTATTCATTGGCTATTCAGGAGGTATGAAAGCACCATAACAGTGCAACTGTGATAACACCCAACCAGACCTTCATCAATATGTACCTCTCTATCTGCGTAACACATGAACTCAGATCCATTACTGTTTGACTCCCAGTATATCTACTAATGGGCTATTGTCCAACCTCTTTGTCTCACGTCTTTATCACCTTATCACACATGCTGTTAGGGAAAGTGGTGAAACTCACACCATTAACTTAACAGTAAAGAGAGGGGATGGGTGGGGGGCGAACTGGACCCTCCTCTAGAGGGTCAGGGCCCTGTTAGTAAAATGGAGGAGAGGAAGGACAGAAACGGAGGACAGGAAGAGAGGTGTGGAGGAGATAGGGGAGAGGTGGGGAGGAGATGGGGGAGAGGTGGGGAGGAGATAGGGGAGAGGTGTGGAGGAGATAGGGGAGAGGTGGGGGAGAGGTGGGGAGGAGATGGGGGAGAGGTGGGGAGGAGATAGGGGAGAGGTGTGGAGGAGATAGGGGAGAGGTGGGGAGGAGATGGGGGAGAGGTGGGGAGGAGATGGGGAGGAGATAGGGGGTGAGGTGGGGAGGAGATGGGGAGAGGTGGGGAGGAGGTGGGGAGGAGATAGGGGCTGAGGTGGGGATGAGATGGGGGAGAGGTGGGGAGGAGATAGGGGGTGAGGTGGGGAGGAGATGGGGGAGAGATAGGGGGTGAGGTGGGGAGGAGATAGGGGGTGAGGTAGGGAGGAGATGGGGAGGAGATAGGGTGTGAGGAGGGGGGAGAGGTGGGGTGAGGTGGGGAGGAGATGGGGGAGAGGTGGGGAGGAGATAGGGGGTGAGGTGGGGAGGAGATGGGGGAGAGATAGGGGGTGAGGTGGGGAGGAGATAGGGGGTGAGGTAGGGAGGAGATAGGGGATGAGGTGGGGAGGAGATGAGGGAGAGGTGGGGAGGAGATAGGGGGTGAGGTGGGGAGGAGATGGGGGAGAGGTGGGGAGGAGTAGGGGAGGAGATAGGGGGTGAGGTGGGGAGGAGATAGGGGGTGAGGTGGGGAGGAGATGGGGGAGATTCATGACAGATGTTGTGAATGCAGGGAGGAAGTGAAACACTAAACACCAGGTTCATAATAATATAATGGACCAAGAGGGAGAGACAGAGGGGCTTCACAATCAACCAATACGGAGAGAGGATCTGTAAGAGGAACCAATCACTTATTGACAGTGAGCTTTGATATCCTCTTGACGGTGTGTGTGTGTGTTATCTCTTAGGAGTGAGGGTGTGTGATTACCATGGAGACCAGCTAGAAAGTCACAGGGGGCACAGTATCTAACTGATAATATGTGAAGAGTTGTATTCTAACAGAGCCCTTGTTACCGTGCATGCTTAAACTCAGACAAAGAAATGCTAAGTATTCAAACCAAAGATTTCACTCATAAATCAGCTGATCAAAGGCTGTGTAGTATCTACTACAATGTGCTCAGTGCCCAGTTTGGTTCTTTCCCACTCATCTTCAAAGTATTCTCATAGCAACTGTTAATCCCCCAGTTCAAACTTTATGTGACGTTAAACCACAAGGACACAGTTATTCAGTTCTTAAAACACAGGGCCAGTGAGAAGAAGAATGCTTTGTTACTGAGTTCTTAAAAAGAAAAGAATGTGGCTTGAGGGAATTGTAGTTTGACCCGGCTGTGTTGGGACTTGGGAATTTACCGGGTCGACTTTACAGTATGTCTCTGACCTTTACGGTCACCGTGGTTAAAGGAAACCCCATAAGGAGGAGTAGATGGGAGAGACAGGAAGAACATTCCACAGCTTTAAGGATGCGAAGACCTTGTGAGTGAGGGTCAGACCGTCTATGTTTTCTCTCTCGCTCGCTGTCTCTCTCTCTCTCCCAAGGCTGTAAGAGGGGATATCTCCCTAGTTGGCACCTTGGCATGTTGTTCCCCTGACCTTTGTTGCAGCAAACAAAAGAAAGAAAAACATCCTCTGGCCTCTGTCACTCCCTATTCTCACTCCCTCACATTCACTAGACCTAGTTACACTCTTTTGGTTCCAAAAGGGTTTTTCGGCTGTCCCCATAGGAGAACCCTCTGTGAAAATGGTTCTACATTGAACCCAAAAGGGTTCTATCTGGAACCAAAAGCGTTCTACCTGGAGCCAAAAACAGTTCTTCAAAGGGTTGTCCTATGGGGACAGCCAAAGAACCTTTTAAGTTCTAGAATCTAGATAGCACCTTTTTTTCTAAGAGTGTATACTGTATATTGATAAATTATTAATTTGTGTTTAACATTATAAACACTCGTGCTAAGTCCTCTGATGTTTATATGAGGTGGGATAGCAGGTGCGGCCTGCTATTTTGTTGAATATCCTAAAATTGCAATAGTCTGTTTTCACAATCCTCGTTTATTTTCTAAATTTGTTTAGTCTTTTATTTTACTCTTTATTGCTTTCATATTTTCACCTTAAATTTTCCAGGCTCTGAGCCAAAATCCACTTATTCTGCTCATCAGGTTGATGGATTAGTCCATGAACCAAACAGAAAAGATTCTCCTCCCAGATGTCTGTCCTCTTTCTCTCGCTCTCCGTCTTTCTTTGTCTTCCTCTCTCTCTCTATCTCTCTCTCCAACTATCTACTTCTCTCTGTATATCTCTCTCTACCTCCATCTATTGTTTCTATCTCCTATCTCTCTCCCTATATCCCTCTATCTATCTATCTATCTATCTATCTATCTATCTATCTATCTATCTATCTATCTATCTATCTATCTATCTATCTATCTATCTATCTATCTATCTCTATCTATCTATCTATCTATCTATCTATCTATCTATCTATCTATCTCCTATCTCTCTCTTGGGGTCGTTAAATAATGCAGCAGTGGACTCATATCGTTTTTCTGCTGATGGTTCGTAAACCCTTGGATTGGCAGGGGTTGGACCGCATCTGTTCAGAATGGATGACAGTTGTCTGCGGCTTAACTGGTGACCTTGCAGATATCAACATCTCCCAGGGGTCGATCATATTCATACATTGTTCTGTGTTTACGGCTGCTCGACACTATGTTGATGTGGCAATGCAGTTGTAGAAGGGCATCGACCAACACTTTCACTCTCTCGTATTCATCGGTCTGACATCTGTGTTCTCGTATTCATCGGTCTGACATCTGTGTTCTCGTATTCATCGGTCTGACATCTGTGTTCTCGTATTCATCGGTCTGACATCTGTGTTCTCGTATTCATCGGTCTGACATCTGTGTTCTCGTATTCATCGGTCTGACATCTGTGTTCTCGTATTCAACGGTCTGACATCTGTGTTCTCGTATTCAACGGTCTGACATCTGTGTTCTCGTATTCAACGGTCTGACATCTGTGTTCTCGTATTCATCGGTCTGACATCTGTGTTCTCGTATTCAACGGTCTGACATCTGTGTTCTCGTATTCAACGGTCTGACATCTGTGTTCTCGTATTCATCGGTCTGACATCTGTGTTCTCGTATTCAACGGTCTGACATCTGTTTTCTCGTATTCATCGGTCTGACATCTGTGTTCTCGTATTCATCGGTCTGACATCTGTGTTCTCGTATTCAACGGTCTGACATCTGTGTTCTCGTATTCATCGGTCTGACATCTGTGTTCTCGTATTCATCGGTCTGACATCTGTGTTCTCGTATTCATCGGTCTGACATCTGTGTTCTCGTATTCAACTGTCTGACATCTGTGTTCTCGTATTCATCGGTCTGACATCTGTGTTCTCGTATTCATCGGTCTGACATCTGTGTTCTCGTATTCAACGGTCTGATATCTGTGTTCTCGTATTCAACGGTCTGACATCTGTGTTCTCGTATTCATCGGTCTGACATCTGTGTTCTCGTATTCATCGGTCTGACATCTGTGTTCTCGTATTCAACGGTCTGACATCTGTGTTCTCGTATTCATCGGTCTGACATCTGTGTTCTCGTATTCATCGGTCTGACATCTGTGTTCTCGTATTCATCGGTCTGACATCTGTGTTCTCGTATTCATCGGTCTGACATCTGTGTTCTCGTATTCATCGGTCTGACATCTGTGTTCTCGTATTCAACGGTCTGACATCTGTGTTCTCGTATTCAACGGTCTGACATCTGTGTTCTCGTATTCATCGGTCTGACATCTGTGTTCTCGTATTCATCGGTCTGACATCTGTGTGAGAATGTCTCTTAACTCCATGATGACTACACTGAGGAACAACCCTAATCTCCCAAAACGCCATGGTGCTTCAGCTTGTTGACATCTCCTACAGAACTCGTTATTGTAGGAAAAACAGAGGCTGTGGTTTCTCAGGAAGGAGAGACTGACAGAGAGCAGAGAGAAGAGTTGATTGTGTGAGGGAAAGTTATGTTCCAGAGATGGTAATTTCATGGCTGTTTAGCATCGGGCAGAGAAGTGATTTGGCAGGTTGTTCTCTACCTCTATCGCCCACTCCCCCTGGCAGACTGTGGAGGGTTTTATACACAGAGGGCGTTCAAGAAAATATCACACTCCTCTAGGCACTGATACAAGCTCATAGTTGTTTCATAGTCAGCTATTGTGGGTTGTATCTTGTAATGCCAGTCCAATAAAACGGAGTGATAAACAAAGTGTTTGTGTCCATAATAGTATAAAGTGTTGACAAATGCATGTAAAGGGTTTGACAAGCCCCAAAATAGATGAAGTACTTCTGTCTATAGCAGGTTGGTGATTGCAAGGTATGGATATTTGAGAGGTATTTTGAGTTTTGAAGGACAAATTAAACCAAAAGCCTCTAGGCCAGAGGCCCTAGTCCAGTTGAGTGCAATCCAGTGCCACACAAAAGAAATGCTGGGTTGTTTGGTTGATCCAACTGCTGGGTTGCAGGCATTGGTCACTTAGTTGGGTTATTTACTTTAAAAAGAGCAATGTTGGGTTCTTGTGCTGGGTTATCGAGATATGACCCAGCGTGTCAGATCAAAAGACTGGAAGCGTGGTTTAGTAGGGCCGTGGCTTTCTTTTTAGCCACCCAAAAGTAAATGTCATGCCTGTTCATCTGTTCTGTTGTATAGTTATCACATGTTAAGAGATTACATTTTTGCTTTGATGAGGTTTACAGAAAGGTATGAATTCCCTAAAAGCCTCTGTAAATCCCATTCTCAGGACACAATAAGGTGGCATACCTTATTATAATATGTAATAAATAATCCTAATATTCCAGAAGGTGTAGAACTATATATAAACTTAACATGTTGAAGAGGAATGACATTTACTCTCACAGGTGGTCAATAAGATCTATCTGAAAGCCACACCCCCAATAAGCCATGCCTCCTGAAAATAAGGATTACATAAAAAAAGACCCAGCTGCTAGCCCAGTTTGAGGACTTTGAACACATGTTGTTTATCTTTGTGTTGCATAAGATGAATCAATCACTAAATGTACATACAAAAACACAGACATTAAAAACTATTTTAAAAAATCAACCTGCAGTAGAGTATGCTGGGTAAAAAGTACCTTTGTTATCATAACTTTAAAAAATGTAGTTGATGTGACTTCTCATTTAGTTTTGAGTCAGTACCACATACACATTTTAAGTAATAATGGCTTTTCAAAGACTTTGAGTTCAATTTACTAGAGGCATTTGAGTTAAAAATGCCTTGGTGTTTACAGTGTGTGTTTGCGTGTCTATAAATGGCATGATTTCCTTGTTCCATGAAACAAGGGCCATATATACATACCAAATTCCGTGCTCTCACCCGTCGTCAACTTCTCTGTCTCCATAGGGATGGAATATTTGAACAGTCTGGATTGCCATGGCCTGTCCCTCTGAGGGAAGATCTGAGAGGCCACTTGTTCTATTTACAGTGTGTGTGTGCGTGTGTGTGTGTGTGTGTGTGTGTGTGTGTGTGTGTGTGTGTGTGTGTGTGTGTGTGTGTGTGTGTGTGTGTGTGTGTGTGTGTGTGTGTGTGTGTGTGTGTGTGTGTGTGTGTGTGTGTGTGTGTGTGTGTGTAAGAGAGACAACCTTGGTGAACCTTTTGATTAGGCGTTATTAGAGAATGTCAGCATAGATTGAACTTCATCAAAAACTAAACAAACTATTTTTGACAACTGTTTGATTAACACAGTATATTGAGCCTAAGACAGTAAGATAAACCCCTAACCAGAGCAGGTTCAAGTGGGATGTGATCTGGACTGATTCACTGACAGGTTAGACATAAACCAATTTGGGTTATTTGGTAGACCAGTGCTGGCAGAATATTGTACAGAATAACCAATGGGTTATTTTGACCCAGACAGCTGGGTTGCGTGAATTACCCAAACATTGGTTAATTTAACCATCAGTTGGGTATTTTTCTTCTCATGCTGGGTTGACCTAGCATCTGGGTCTTTTGTAAATTGAACTCTCGTCCAGTGTCTGTACATGTCCACACTTATCAATGTTAAATGTACACACTAATTATTTGCTTATTTCCCAGAGTGCCTTCCCTTTCGAGTAAATTGTAGAGTTACCACCCATGACTATATTTGTTAGTGACAGAGACATGGTGGTTGCATTCATTCATTTTCTGTCCTGTGATCTTCATCAAGTGAGGTTCTAAGCAAATATATTATCATTCAAATAAAAATCTCTGTAATACAATACATATTTGTAAGCCTTTATTTTGAAGGCCTAGTTTTAGCCCAATACAGTGGCCTGAAACTCATGGTTTACAGGGAAAGTCAGCCATGCAAGTCACAGTATGCTGGCTTGCAAAGTGATGTGACATTTCTATTGGAATCCATCCCAAGTGGAGATTTCCAACCATAGTTTTTTTTATTCCCCTGCAACCTGCATTCAGAATGACTGCCGGGTTGAGAAGACTAAGACTACCTAAAACATTCAGTAAAGGGTGCAATAAATCAAACTAAACGATAGGATTAGTTTAGAAAAATGTTTATGTATATTTGAGTAGCATAACATTAACTATTCAATCAATGTACATGCAAAAACATAGATATTGAAACAAACAATTCCAAAAATGTACCTGCAATAGAGCATACTGGGAAATATGATAATGATGGGCGTTGTTTTGGTTTAACACTGGTTATTAACAACAAACACAGGGGTTATTTTACACCAATGAGTGTTCATTTAACACTAACAGAGTTAATTTAACACCTGAATCAACTCTAGAAATGTTACACAAAAAAATCAAACACTAGGTAACACTGACCGATTTTCTATGCACACACACACACACACACACACCCAACACAGGTCAAAGTGTTAACTACATTTCCTCCTAATCCGCTGGTATTTAGCTTTACATGTGTCTTAAATGTGAAAGGTCCTTCCTGTGGTGTTGATGAGGTACTAGAATGTCCTCCAGGTAGAGAAAGTGCCTTTGGGCTCTGCTGTGGTATGTGACCAGAGTGGTGGGTCAACATGGCAACCCCATGTGTTCTCCATCAGTCAGCCCTGTTGGAGCCTGTTGTTGGAGCTGGTTGGAGCCCAGGGCAGGGGCCAATTAGAGCCCAGGGCAGGGGCCACTTAGAGCCCAGGGCAGGGGCCTACTGGCTGCAGAGGAAACAATAAGTCCCGCTGTTACTCCACTCTAATTTACCTCTCAGTAAGAGAGAGCAGCAGAGCAGGGTACGTTACTTTGTAGTGGAGTGTTGCGTACGGTGTTGTGTGTTAGCAACTATAGACGTCTGTGTCAATGGTTTGTACACAGTGTGTATTTCGTGGAGTGAATATTCCATGTGCTCAGCTCTACCTCAATTTCATATCTCCCCATTGTCCAAGCTAAGTTTAAGACACATAACCTGCAGAGGGATCCCCCATCACATTGCCTTTGTGTAGCAAATCCTGATAATGGGTCAACTTCATGATGGGTCAACTTCTCAACACATTCTACTGCCCACGCTTGGACTCCTGCCCTGATTGGCTCGTTTGTCTGGTGTGCAACAGTCTAGGAATGCCCTTCACAGCTGGGGAGAGAGAGGCGGTTTTACTCCAGCCTGGGAAAGTACGATTTTTCCAGAATCGGAACATTTGACCCATATGGACACTTCAGACAGGCCAGCTGGCAACAGGGGAGAGTACAAAGGCTCTTCAGACTGGTGGATTATAGAGGTATCTCTGAGTGGAGTGGGATTGGCTATCCATGTCAATTATCTGAAAATGATGGTTAATCCCCCCCCTTGTGGTCCATTTCAGTCTCTCATCATTACAAATAATGCAGTCTTCAGGTTTTTGATGGTTGGTAGCATCATCAAAATCATTCCATGTGAATGCATACCATATCTTATTAATTTGTCATGGAGTTTTGTTAGAGGCCTGTATTTAAGTGTTACACTCCTCTCTAGTCTTTCCAATTTGTAATCGTATCATCTGTGGTGTTATTTAAGTGATAACCCTGGCTTTGAGGGCATTATCACTTTAATACAACAGGTTACCAACATATTCAAATAATGATTGACATATTTTCATTAAAAACATTATTTTGATGAATTTATTTATACTATTTCATCCTTCCACAAGATAAAGTCCTGACACAAATCTAGGGTTGCTACCCAAGCCGACTGGTCGTTAGTTCTGTTGGTTCGGTTGCCAGAAACGCGACCCAGTCATTCAGTCTTTTTGTTTGTTCTGTATCTATGGACGTGACCCAGTCGTTTGTTCTAAATGTTCCATTGCCATACTGGCTGGCAATGTTCTTATACCTTGCTTGCTAGCTAGCCAACTACAGCTAACTTGCAGTCACACCAAACAGTGCAGCCAGAATAACAACAAAGTAGCTGCATTTGCATTTGTTTAAGATGTTTTCGAGTGACAATTATTTGGTACATCCATAACAATGAGCTAATGAGGCGTTATTTCACCTGGCATAGAAAATGTGCTCTCCCGCCAAGACACTGTTGTTCAGAGGAGCTAGCCAACAACACAGCTAACACAATCACTTCAAACTGAAGCTGGAAAGACTGCAAACTAGCTATGCTTTGTTTCATTGTACCTTTTTTCAGTTGACATTTCTTTGTATATGTCCATAAAAATTATGCCAGCTGATTCATGATTTAGACTGGCTGAGAAACATTGCCTGCCTGTCTGTCTCATCCTGGCTCGTTCATTAATATGGGACAGCTGTAGATTGAATTTGAATATTGAAACAATGTTGCAAATATCGGAGAGAGACAGCAAGGTTTATACAAATCTCCGCTGTTGAAAACTAAATGTTAGTCTAAAAGAAATTTGAGATAATGTCTCGATGCTTTTTATAGTGGAGATCAAGTTTCTAAATTGCTTGGCTGGGCTGATGAGACAGTGGATTGCTCAGTCAGATGGAACAGAGTAAATAGGCATTTTAATGTCATAGATTAAGCCGGTGGTAACTTGTGGAATAGACACAGGGTTGGAATGTGGTTTTAACCAATCAGCATTCAGGATTAGACCCACCTGTTGTATAAACGTTGTTAATCCGTTGGAGTTTACAGACTATGTTCAATGATAATGGACTATAATGTAATTGGCTGTTGTCCATGTGTCAGTCAACGCAAAACGTAGGGGATACTCCCGCCTTGTCATTACCGCTCAAATACTCCCATTTAATGATGGTATCATCATCTCAAACTATGCATGAAAAATTCCTTATGAATGCATTCCTGAGTCTAGAACTTCTGTCCCATATTTTATTCCATTATTTATGGAGTATTATGTGGCTTTTAAGACTATTGAACTCCCCTAAAGTCATTTTAATATGTTACTCTATCCTCAGTGGTGCCATATGAAGTTTTAATGCCATATTTCCTATGTGAGGAAATGGAGTGTGTCTTTTGAGAACTATGGTAAACAGAAGGAGACGATGGCCTGGGGGGCTAGACTGTATGGAGCTGAAATGGCCCTAGAACGGTGCTGATTCATGTAACAATGGCTTTTAGGGGCCACACGCCCCTATTTGATTCCCTTAAACACACACACACACACACACACACACTGCAGCTGGGTCCAGTTCTCACACACATGTGTCTGGGCCTCAGACCACAGATGTCTCATTCCAGCAGCGTGAGGCAATCACACAGGTGTAAGGCTCACAAAGACCCCTGGGATACTGGAGGGCCAAGCCCTGCTGTTCTCAGCCTGAGATCCCCAGAGCCTTGATATTTAGCACACACACACACACGCACATGTTGTGTTCTTCTATCCTCGTCGGGACTTAAAATGTATTTCCATTCTAAATCCTATTTTCCCTAACCCCTACCCTAACCTTAACGTGTAACCCTAACCCAAACCCTAAACTTAACTCCAACCCAACCACTAACCTCTTACCCTAACCTGTTGGAAATGTCACCATGAGGGAGAATGTTTCTTGTTTTACTATCCTTATGGGCACATTTGGGGATTTTAGGTCCCCACAAGGATAGAAGAACCAACCCACAATGAATCCAGAGTATGTCTGAGAAAGAATATTGCAACATTGCACGAAGACCTTGGTCAACTGCATCATGTGTAGATCTCTCCATCCCTTTTTCTCTCTATCTCCATCTCTGCATCACTCTCTGGGCCCTCTCTATCTGGGCCCTCTCTATCTGGGCCCTCTCTATCTGGGCCCTCTCTATCTGGTCCCTTTCAGTCAAGTGGGTTTGCACGTGCACCCTATTTCTACACAGTGATGCATCTGTAGAAATGAGATCTGAGTCTAAACACATTAAGGCTAATGTAAACGGCCCACAGCAGCTGGACAGATGTACGGTCCCTGTGTTAAACACTCCTTCACTCCTCCACGAGAAACAGAGAGAGTGACGTCAAATGACACACATTGTCTATCCTCCTCCTCTCATCCCCCTGTTTTTTTTCTGCAGGGAGAGACATGGGATAATGAGTCAGAAGAAGTGTATGTTTTAGGAGGATGAGAGCAGGGGGAGACAGGTGTTGACAGAAATGTTCTCACTGGTCCCCCTTCTTTCCCCCTGGATGCAGTTTTTTTGTGTTTTCCAGACTATTTCATTTTCAGCAGCCAAACATATTTATATAATATACTGTATCATATCCCCCTTTGTTTGTCCATATTGCATGTGATCCTTTCACAAACATTTTTATATAAACAGGCCCTGGGAGGGTTTTCAGAACTAGGCCATGTAGCCATGGAGAGGGAAAGACGGGAAGCTGATCTGCTAACCTCTCGCTGGCTGGATCACTGAGATCTAAACACACTCTCAAATGTAAACATAATCTCCCCAGACATGTATTCATGCTGTTTGATTTCTCCTCGGGCCAGCCAGTTTGGGACCCCTCCTCTCCTCATCCCCTCAGGGGGACACTGAGACCCAACATCCCCCTGGGCACCATGGAGAGGGGCAAGGGGATGTTGATTTTCAGGGAGTGTGTCCAAGAGAAACATGGGGGCTGGGACAGGGCACAGAGGGGCTGTACTCCACCTGAACCCCTCTGAGTCTGGGTCAGGGCTGTGAGAGGCAGAGCGACAGAACACATGGTCCTGGTACTTACTAAATACATCCTCCCTCACTCCTTGCTTACTCCCTCACTCATAATTCCTTGATGCAATGCTGAAAAGGATCTGAGACCTGAAAAGGTTGGATAGGTGAAAGCAGTGTAGGGTGGAAACCTTATACCATCACAAACAGGTCAATTTTCTAAGTATCCAGAGAGGTCCCAATGGCTCAGGCAAGTGACAATACCCACAGCTTCAGGTTACAGAACCATTAGAACCTCAGGGTTTCTACTGCACCATCATTCACCCCACAGATCTCACTCTCTACATGAGACTCGTTCCATTCTCAGTACATTCTAAAAAATGCTGGGTTAAAAACAACCCAGCACTGGGTAAGTAGTGGACAGAACACACACTGGGTTATTTTTGACCCAGCCAGTTGGGTCACTTCGTTGGGTTATTGAGCTATGATCCACTGGGTCAGATTAGAAGACTGGAGTTGTGGCTTAGTAGGGGCGTGGCTTTCAGAAGGTTATTTATGGTCACCCGTAACATGTCATTCTGGTTAATCTTTATGTTGTATTATCAACATATTAAGGTTGATCGCTGACACTTTTGTAGTTTAATGAGGCTTACACAAGTTGAGTTCTTCAAGTGCCTATGTGTATTCCAATGTTAGTATGCAGTAATTACTTCTTTGTTATGATATTTAAATAATAATGTTATTAAATGTATATTAAAATATGTACTGTGCAAAGATATTTAAGGGAAAAATAACATGATGAACAGGAATGACATTTACCCTCATGGGGGGCCAAAAATACCTAACTGAAAGCCATGCCTCCAATAGGCCATGCCTCCTGAAAATAACCTATGGATTACATTACAAAAGTACCCATCTGCTGGGTCAACCCAGCATGAAATTGAATAAAATCCCAACTGATGGATAAATGAACTCATGTTTGGGCAATCCAAAGGCGTAGCTTTCAGATAGTTATTTTTGGCATCCTGTCAGAGTAAATGTCATTCATTTTCAAGCTGCAATAAATAACTTTTGGGCACCCTGACCAAATTATCATAGAAATGTGAGTTATAGATATGTAATTCTCATTGAAAGCAAGTCTAAGGAGTTGTAAATGTGTTCTATGGGTGCTATTTATATACTTCCAGTTCTTAAGTTTTGTTTTTGCGTCTTTTGGTTTTGTACACAAGCTTCAAACAGCTGAAAATATAATGTTTTTGGTTATGGAAAATATATTTCACCACGGTTTAGATGGAACAATGAGTCTCTACACAATAACTGCTTGTTTTGTCACATAAACTGAAATTAGGCGAACTGTTCGAATTTTAGCAACCAGGAACTGGAGTAGCGATTCCTGCATATTGCACCTTTAAGTTTGTACATGGCGAATTCAAATTTTCCTTCAATATTTTTGCACATTACATATATTTTTATGTAAAATGAATAACATTATTATATAAATATTATAACTAAGTGGTAACTATCCCAACATAAAGCCCCACAGTGGAGGTATCATAATACCCATAAAACCTAGCGGTGAAGCAGGGAAATGGTTCCAATCATTTTTTCCCACCATTCATTTTTCCCTTAGGTAATTTTAGAAACACTTAAAATAAGGGCTGTGTTTTACCCTGGCGGGAAGTTCTAATAACCATGTAAATCTCTCGGACATCTCTAGCTGACACCTTTGCTAAGAGGTTTTGTGTCCATTTTTTTACTTGCACAAGACAGTTCACAGAATTGTCTATTTAAAAACGTTTTGCCAATTTATTCATTAGCTAACATTAACTAATTGTTAATCCAGCGATTATTACCTTCGCCTCAATTTGGAAGTCTCGTCCAGATCCTCATGGCATTTGTAGTTCTTTATGATAGCCACATTAGCAGCTAACTAGCATTTCATCTTGAATCTCCACAATGGAGGAGGAGCTTGATATTACTTCATTGGGATTGACTGTTTTGAATTGGACCTAGAGAGGGGACGTATGTGCTACGTGTAGATGAGGGACAACTCACTAAATCTCAGTTTAGTTAGTGGGAGGGGTATAGTGTGTGTGCATGCTGTGTGTGTGTGTGTGTGTGTGTGTGTGTGTGTGTGTGTGTGTGTGTGTGTGTGTGTGTGTGTGTGTGTGTGTGTGTGTGTGTGTGTGTGTGTGTGTGTGTGTGTGTGTGTGTGTGTGTGTGTGTGTGTGTGTGTGTGTGTGCGTGCATGCACGAGTACAAGTCCCTGCTTTTCCCAAGGCCTGGAGACATTTTACAGCATGGATCAGTCACAGACTAAATATCCCAAAGCTCCTTAGGGAGAGAGGCTAAACCAACGGACAAAGAGCTAATAAATGGGCTGTGGTCTGGGGATCAGAACAGTTTGAAAACTAAAGCCTTCTCAGACATTACACTTCTTACGTTAAACTTGTATTAACACAAATTAACCTCTTCAAAATCTTCATGTCACATTGATTCATTCCACATTCCTTCACTCTGTGAATACCTATAGTGTTTGTTGTAGATCATTGGTCGTCACATCCACATACTGTACATGTATGGACATACAGTAAATAGTATGTATACCCTCGATGTCTGTCCATGAACGTACATACTGTATGTTCATAGATGTCTTCATAGATCACAGATGTCTTCATTGGGGTGGCAGGTAGCCTAGTGGTTAGAGTGTTGGACTAGTAACCAAAAGGTTGCAAGATTGAATCCCCAAGCTGACAAGGTAAAAATCTGTTGTTCTGCCCCTGAACAAGGCAGTTAACCCAGTGTTCCTAGGCCGTCATTGAAAATAAGAATTTGTTCTTAACTGACTTTCCTAGTTAAATAAAGGTCAAATAAAAAATACAAAGATATTCACTGACAAACACACACCTTCATACACTCTGCCTATCTGTCAAGGTATTACTTTCATCAATCACCCTTTCAATTTTAGGCTATCGCCTATCACCTCTGACCCTCAACCCAAATCCCTCTCATACATCAGGAATCAGACCCAAGGGATTATTCTGTTGTTCCCCGCCCTCAGACAGACAGACATTCTGTTGTTCCCCGCCCTCAGACAGAAAGACGGACAGACAGACCTTCTGTTGTTCCCCGCCCTCAGACAGAAAGACGGACAGACAGACATTCTGTTGTTCCCCAGCCTCAGACAGAAAGACGGACAGACAGACATTCTGTTGTTCCCCGCCCTCAGACAGACAGACATTCTATTGACCCCCGCCCTCAGACAGACAGACATTCTGTTGTTCCCCGCCCTCAGACAGACAGACATTCTGTTGTTCCCCGCCCTCAGACAGACAGACATTCTATTGACCCCCGCCCTCAGACAGACAGACATTCTGTTGACCCCCGCCCTCAGACAGACATACAGACTAGAGGTCGACCAACTGTGATTTTTCAAAGCCGATACCGATTATTGGAGGACCAAAAAAGCAGATGCCGATTAATCGACCGATTTTATATATATTTATACACTGCTCAAAAAAATAAAGGGAACACTTAAACAACACAATGTAACTCCAAGTCAATCACACTTCTGTGAAATCAAACTGTCCACTTAGGAAGCAACCCTGATTGACAATAAATTTCACATGCTGTTGTGCAAATGGAATAGACAAAAGGTGGAAATGATAGGCAATTAGCAAGACACCCCCAAAAAAGGAGTGATTCTGCAGGTGGTGACCACAGACCACTTCTCAGTTCCTATGCTTCCTGGCTGATGTTTTGGTCACTTTTGAATGCTGGCGGTGCTCTCACTCTAGTGGTAGCATGAGACAGAGTCTACAACCCACACAAGTGGCTCAGGTAGTGCAGTTCATCCAGGATGGCACATCAATGCGAGCTGTGGCAAAAAGGTTTGCTGTGTCTGTCAGCGTAGTGTCCAGAGCATGGAGGCGCTACCAGGAGACAGGCCTTTGTGCAAGGAGGTGCACTGCCAGAGCCCTGCAAAATGACCTCCAGCAGGCCACAAATGTGCATATATATGTCACGTTCCTGACATGTTTTTCCTTTTTCTGGTATTTATTTAGTTGGTCAGGGCGTGAGTTGGGGTGGGTTGTCGATGTGTTATTTTCTGTGTTCGGCCGGGTATGATTCTCAATCAGAGACAGCTGTCAATCGTTGTCCCTGATTGAGAATCATACTTAGGCAGCCTGGAATTCACGTGTGTTTTGTGGGTGTTTGTATCTCGTGTCTGTATTCGTGCCACACGGGACTGTTTGTCGGTTCGTTTCTCTTTTGTCCTTTTGTTTCGTTAGTGTTCCGTTTATTTTGTTAATAAATAATCATGGACACAAACCACTCCGCGTATTGGTCTGATCCTTCTCGCCTCTCCTCCTCGTCCGAGGAGGATTACGACGACCGTTACAATATATATATTTGTAATAATGACAATTACAACAATACTGAATGAACAATGAACACTTTTATTTTAACTTAATATAATACGTAAATAAAATCTATTTAGTCTCAAAAAAAGTATGAAACATGTTCAATTTGGTTTAAATAATGCAAAAACACAGTGTTAAAAAGCTAACGTTGTAATTGTCATTATTTCAAATATATATAAAAATCGATACCGATTAATCGGTACTCAAGTGTTTAATTGGTATATTGTAATTACATCGCCACCATGGCCTATTTATTGCCTTACTGTCACCACTTCCGCGAAGTCGGCTCCTCTCCTTGTTCGGGCGGCGTTCGGCGGTCAACGTCACCGGTCTTCTAGCCATTGCCGCTCCATTTTCTCATTGTTCCATTTGTTTTGTCTTGTTCCCTGCACACCTGCTTTACATTCCCTAATCACACTGCATGTATTTATTCCTCTATTCCCCCCCATGTCTTTGTGTGAAATTGTTTTGTTACGTGTTTAGTGTGATGCGCCAGACTGGTTTTTCCCCCCGGGTATCGTATTTTGACCCGTTGTATGTATTTGTCATACATTTGTATATTTGTGAGTGTTTTTGCGCTGATTGACTTTTACCTGTGGCTGGAGGATTTTTGACGCAGTTGAGTCCGTTTGTGCTTTTGCCAAATAAAAGTGCGCCTGATCACAACTCACTACTCTCCTGCACCTGACTTCGTACGAGTAGCGCACAAGCCTGACACTTACCTCCCTTATCTTACCTCATTTGCACACACTGTATATAGATTTTTTCTACTGTAAATAAATAAAGGTGAAATCAAATAAAAAATATTGGCTTTTTTTGGTCCTCCATTAATCGGTATTGGTATCGGCGTTGAAAAATCCAAAATAATCGGTCGACCTCTAATTTCTACGCTTTCAAAATCTCTCTCTCACACACACACACACACACACACACACACACACACACACACACACACACACACACACACACACACACACACACACACACACACGCACACACACACACACACACACACACACACACACACACATGAATCTTAACCCCCTGTCTTGCCCTTGTGCTGAAGCAGGCCTGTGGACTATGAAGAGGCAGACTGTTTATAAGTGATAGTCTGGGAGCTTGTCCAGAACTAGTTTGGCATCACTGGGCCCTGGTCGGCCACGCACAGAGCAGCTCTCTGATGAGGGCATGCTGAATGATACACTGCACTTACAGAGGAGTGTGTGACTTCAATTACATCTCTGTCTAAAGTTTGCCAAACAGACACACACACACACAAGTATGTAAGCAATTAGTCATGCGCCGAGGCTGCTTGTCTTTGTCTTTAAAAGGTAAATGTGAGCTCCAGCTCTTCTACAGAAATAATGGCTGCCAATAAACACAATGAGAGAGAGAGAGAACTTAAGAGGCTCACACACACACACACACACACACACACACACACACACACACACACACACACACACACACACACACACACACACACACACATACACAGTGTGAGGAAGTCTGAGGAAGGTCAGAGCCACTGTGTGTATGTACTGTATGTTTGTGTGTGTCACACCTGTGCCTCTGGTTCTCATTACTGAGTGTAAAGTGGACTTCCTCACATTAGACCAGCTTAGACCAGGCCTTTGTTTAGTTAGTGGGTTAGATTCAGTCCCCTCTCTTCTAATAGGGATCAGATCCCTCCTGATCTTTACTTTCACACGGCACAGCTAGAGTCCTGCTGAAATGTTGGAATCGTATTAATGATCCCAGTCCAAAATCCCCCTCACACACTCTTATAGATGTGTGTTGGGTCATTTCACCGGTGACTGCCAGTGATAGTGGGGGTACGCTAAAGCATTTGGAGAGAACCAACATGATATTGCAGTGTATGGATTGATGTGTAGGTATGCAGCAACAGGTTAACAGTATTGCAGAGGCTTATGAGCTTTCGTTGAGGCTCTGCTTCAAGCAGACAGAACAGCTGCAAGAGGGAGAGAGATGAGAGAGGGGAGAAGAGGCTTCAGTGCTGTTAAGAGTTCTGTCAGTAACCCATCGACACACACCTTTACACACCACTCACTCCTCACATCTGACAGTATGTGTGTGTGTGGTTAATACAGTGTTGTAACAATGTACAAAATGGTTAAAGCACACAAGTTAAAATAAGTAAGCATAAATATGGGTTGTATTTACAATGGTGTTTGTTTTTCACTGGTTGCCCTTTTCACTGGTTGCCCTTTTCTTGTGGCAACAGGTCACAAATCTTGCTGCTGTGATGGCACACTGTGGAATTTCACCCAGTAGATATGGGAGTTTATCAAAATTGGATTTGTTTTCGAATTCTTTGTGGATCTGTGTGATCTGAGGGAAATATGTGTCTCTAATATGGTCATACATTTGGCAGGAGGTTAGGAAGTGCAGCTCGGTTTCCACCTCATTTTGTGGGCAGTGTGCACATAGCCTGTCTTCTCTTGAGAGCCATGTCTGCCTACGGCGGCCTTTCTCAATAGCAAGGCTATGCTCACTGAGTCTGTACATAGTCAAAGCTTTCCTTAAGTTTGGGTCAGTCACAGTGGTCAGGTATTCTGCCACTGTGTACTCTCTGTTTAGGGCCAAATAGCATTCTAGTTTGCTCTGTTTTTTTGTTAATTCTTTCCAATGTGTCAAGTAATTATCTTTTTGTTTTCTCATGATTTGGTTGGGTCTAATTGTGCTGTTGTCTTGGGGCTTTGTGGGGTGTGTTTGTGTTTGTGAACAGAGCCCTAGGACCAGCTTGCTTAGGGGACTCTTCTCCAGGTTCATCTCTCTGTAGGTGATGGCTTTGCTATGGAAGGTTTGGGAATCGCTTCCTTTTAGGTGGTTGTAGAATTTAACGGCTCTTTTCTGGATTTTGATAATTAGTGGGTATCGGCCTAATTCTGCTCTGCATGCATTACTTGGTGTTCTGCGTTGTACACGGAGGATATATTTGCAGAATTCTGCATGCAGAGTCTCAATTTGGTGTTTGCCCCATTTTGTGAAATCTTGGTTGGTGAGCGGACCCCAGACCTCACAACCATAAAGGGCAATGGGCTCTATGACTGATTCAAGTATTTTCAGCCAGATCCTAATTGGTATGTTGAAATTTATGTTCCTTTTGATGGCATAGAATGCCCTTCTTGCCTTGTCTCTCAGATCGTTCACAGCTTTGTGGAAGTTACCTGTGGTGCTGATGTTTAGGCCGAGGTATGTATAGTTTTTTGTGTGCTCTAGGGCAACGGTGTCTAGATGGAATTTGTGGTCCTGGTGACTGGACCTTTTCTGGAACACCATTATTTTGGTCTTACTGAGATTTACTGTCAGGGCCCAGGTCTGACAGAATCTGTGCAGAAGATCTAGGTGCCGCTGTAGGCCCTCCTTGGTTGGTGACAGAAGCACCAGATCATCAGCAAACAGTAGACATTTGACTTCGGATTCTAGTAGGGTGAGGCCGGGTGCTGCAGACTGTTCTAGTGCCCGCGCCAATTCGTTGATATATATGTTGAAGAGGGTGGGGCTTAAGCTGCATCCCTGTCTCACACCACGGCCCTGTGGAAAGAAATGTGTTTGTTTTTTGCCAATTTTAACCGCACACTTGTTGTTTGTGTACATGGATTTTATAATGTCGTATGTTTTACCCCCAACACCACTTTCCATCAATTTGTATAGCAGACCCTCATGCCAAATTGAGTCGAAGGCTTTTTTGAAATCAACAAGTCATGAGAAGACTTTGCCTTTGTTTTGGTTTGTTTGTTTGTCAATTAGGGTGTGTAGGGTGAATACATGGTCTGTTGTACGGTAATTTGGTAAAAAGCCAATTTGACATTTGCTCAGTACATTGTGTTCATTGAGGAAATGTACGAGTCTGCTGTTAATGATAATGCAGAGTATTTTACCAAGGTTACTGTTGACGCATATTCCACGGTAGTTATTGGGGTAAATTTCTCTCTCTCTCTCTCGCTCTCTCTCTCTCTCTCTCTCTCTCTCTCTCAATTCAATTCAATTCAATTCAATTGACTTTATTGACATGGCAAGTTCGTTATTACTTACATTGTCAAAGTATACATATCGAAAAATAAAAATCAAATATATATGTATATATATACAAAATATATATATATTTATATATAAATAAATGGTGGGACCAACAGCAATAATAACAGTAGTAGTGGACATGGGATTACCATTAACAACAACTACAACAACAATATTAATCAGAACAACAATAAATTAAAGCAACAGTAGTAGACCAGTGTCAATATGACTTGAGAAGACATATGACCTGGTATGAAAGACAAAACAAAACTAAGCTAAATGGGAAATATTATCAACATTACTTTGCATTTTTCACTGGCTGTCCCTCAGGTTGTGGCAGGAGGACACATATTTGGCTGCCAAAACTGCACATTTTGGCTTTTCACCCAATAAATATTTGATTTTTTCTTCATCTTTTATAGTTTCAAATTCTTTGTATTGAGTTATAATTTTGGGAAAGAAATATGCTCTTAGGTCTGAGTATTTGTCACAGTGTAGTAGGAAATGCACCTCTGTCTCTACCTCTCCTCTGGAGCAGAGTGAGCACAGCCTGTCCTCTCTGGGCAGCCAGGTTTGTCTGTGACGACCGGTCTCTATAGCCAGACGGTGCTCACTGAGTCTGTACCTAGTCAATGTTTTCCTCAGTTTTCTATCAGTCACAGTGGTCAGATAGTCTGCCACCATGTACTGTCTGTTTAGAGCCAAATAGCATTGAAGTTTACTTTGATTTTTTGTGGTGTCTTTCCAATAGGTTATATATTTTTCTTTTTGTTTTGTGATGATTTGGTTGGGCCAGATTTTCTGAGGGCTGTCCCAAGGCTCTATGGGGTTGGTTTGGGTTGGTGAACTGAGCCTCAGAACCAGCTGGCTGAGGGGACTCTTCTCTGGTTTCATCTCTTGACATTGTAGAGCTGTGTGATGGAATGTTTTAGGGTCACTTGTTTTTAGATGGTTGTAAAATTTGATGGCTCTTTTTTCTATTCGAATGAGGAGGGGGTATTGGCCCAATTCTGCCCTACATGCGTTATTTGGAGTTTTTCTTTGTACTTGCAATACAGTCTTGCAAAACTCTGCATGCAATATTTCAGTTGGATGTTTGTCCCATTTAGTAAATTCATTATTAGAGAGTGGACCCCATACTTCACTGCCATATAGAGCAATTGGTTCTATAACTGATTGAAAAATTTTGAGCCAGATTCTAATTGGAATTTCAATTTTGATGTTCCTTTTAATGGCATAGAATGCTCTTCTTGCTTTGTCTCTCAGCTCATTCACAGCCATGTGAAAGCTACCTGTGTTGCTCATATTTAGTCCTAGATATGTGTAGTTTTTGGTGTGTTCTAATAGAACTGTGTCCAAATAGAATTTATATTTGTCATCCTTATTTCCCGACCTTTTTTGGAATATCATTATATTTGTTTTTTTTAGGTTAACGGTCAGAGCCCAGGTCTGACAGAACCTGTGAAGACAATCTAGGTGCTGCTGTAACCCCTCTTTAGTGGGAGACAGCAGCACCAGGTCATCTGCGTACAGCAGACACTTGATTTCAGTGTTGTGTAGGGTGATACCAGGTGCTGCCGATTCTTCTAATGTTTTTGCCAATTCATTAATGTAGATGTTAAATAATGTTGGACTTATTGGGCAGCCCTGTTTCACTCCCCGCCCCTGAGAGAAGAAGTCTGTTTGCTTGTTGTCAATTTTAACCGCACATTTGTTTTTAGTGTACATTGATTTAATAAAATCATATGTTTTCCCTCCAATACCACTTTCTATTAGTTTATAAAAAAGACCTTCGTGCCAAATTGAATCAAATGCTTTCTTGAAATCTACAAAACACGAGTAGATTTTGCCTTTGTTTTGGTTAAGTTGTTTATCAATTAGAGTGTGGAGGGTGTAAATGTGGTCTGTTGTACGATAATTTTTTAGAAATCCAATCTGGCTTCTGCTCAGGACGTTGTGTTCGTCAAGGAAATGATGTAGTCTGCTATTTATAATACTGCAGAGAATTTTCCCCAAGTTGCTGTTAACGCAAATTCCTCTGTAATTATTTGGGTCAAATTTGTCTCCATTTTTATAGATTGGTGTGATCAATCCCTGGTTCCAAATATCGGGGAAAATACCTGCAGTGAGGATAATGTTGAAGAGTTTGAGTATTGCCAATTTGAATTTGTGGTCTGCATATTTGATCATTTCATTTAAAATAACATCAGCACCACAGGCCTTTTTGGGTTGGAGATTGCATAGTTTTTCCAATAATTCTTCTTCTGTAATTGGGGTATCTACAGGATTCTGATAGTCTTTGACTGCTAATTCAAGGATTTGTAATTTTTCTTGTATATCTTTTTGTTCTGGGCTCTTTGTTATATTGCTGTAGAGGTTTGCAAAGTGATTTCTCCACATATCCCCATTTTGGATAGCCAATTCCTCATGATGAGGTTTGTTTAATTTATTCCAATTCTCCCAGAAGTGGTTTGATTCTATGGATTCCTCAATTCCATCCAGCTGATTTCTAATGTGCTGTTCCTTTTTTGTTCTTAGGGTGCGTTTGTATTGCTTCAGTGTTTCCCCATATTGAAGGCGTATATTTTTGTTGTCTGGTTCTCTGTGTTTTTGATTAGATATATTTCTCAATGACTTTCTTAGATTTTTGCAATCATTATCAAACCATTTTTCATTATCTGTTATTTTTGGTTTGCTCTTATGCTTCTTTAGATTAGCCAAGGAGGCTAATTTGTCAAATATAAAGTTTATGTTTCTAACGGCCAAATTTACACCTTCATTGCTGAAGGAGAATGTTAAGGCTAAAAAGTTGTCCAGGAGAGATTGTATTTTTTGGCTACTAATTGCTTTTTGGTAGATGTCTGTACTGTTTGCACTCCATCTATAGGCTTGTTTAGTACCATGTAATTTATTGGGCCGTGATGCTTCATGGTTGGGTTCTGCTCTTCTCAGATACACTGTGATTTTACTGTGGTCTGAGAGAGGTGTTAGTGGGCTGACTGTGAAGGCTCTGAGAGACTCTGGGTTTAGGTCGGTGAGGAAGTAGTCTACAGTGCTGCTGCCAAGGGATGAGCTGTAGGTGTACCTACCAAAAGAGTCTCCTCTCAGCCTGCCATTGACTATGTACAGACCCAGTGTTCGACAAAGCCTCAGGAGCTGTACTCCGTTTTTGTTTTTCACTTTGTCATAGTTGTTTCTGTGGGGGTATGTGGGGAGGGAAAGGTTATTGCTTCCTGGTAGGTGTTTATCCCCATGACTGTTAATAGTGTCTTGTTCTTCTGCTGTTCTAGCATTCAGGTCTCCACAGACCAGTACGTTGCCTTGGGCCTGAAAGTGACTAATCTCTCCCTCTAGAATTGAGAAGCTCTCTTCATTGAAGTAGGGTGACTCTGAGGGGGGAATGTATGTGGCACAGAGGAAGACGTTTTTATCTGTCAAGATAGCCTCCTTGTTGATTTTTAACCAGATAAAGAATTCTCCTGTTTTGATCAATTCGATTGAATTAATTAGTTCAGATTTATACCATATTAACATTCCCCCTGAGTCTCTGCCCTGTTTGATTCCTTTTAATTTAGTGGATGGTATGATTATCTCCCTATAACCTAGTGGACAGCCAGTGGAAACATCACCTCTGCACCATGTTTCCTGTAGTACTACAATATCAACATCATCAATTTCTTTCAGGAAGTCTGGGTTTCTGCTCTTTAGCCCAAAAGCAGAGGACTTCAATCCTTGTAAA